>NC_054408.1:20532530-21157545 GCF_017976425.1 Toxotes jaculatrix
TGTTTCCAATAAAACCAACCCAATAAAACTTGGGAATGTTTGTTGGATTAAATTTTGTTTGTTTACGAGGTCTGAGTACACAAGTTTTGACCACTGGTAGAGAAGCAAAAATAGCTATAAACATGAATACTGGTTTGTGTTCAAATAACTACTTTGTTAAGGTTAATCGACCTTCGTTGTCATGGTTACAACAGTAAATAGCCATGGACAAAAGAAACAATGTTGAAAGGTTATGCATTCACTTGATCACACACACACACACACACACGAGACTTTTAATGGTAAATAACAAATATTCATCATGTGAATTCAGATGCAAATATTGCCGTACTAAGAAGAGTGTTCACAAACACTGTGAGTAATCTAACGTAATGGATCCATTTCTTTTGATCTTGTCAATACAAGTGTCGATTGACACTTGTATTGATACACAAAGGAAGACGTCATATCTCGTACTGTTAGGATCGATATGCCCACTGATTAGCGACTGATTAGCGACAAATCTCTGAACTGAACTGATGGAAATGTCTCAGTGATTCATGCTTCTCATGTGTATAACATTATATAATATTGATAAAACAACTTTGGAGTTACTGGGTGCATTTCTTATGACATTAGTGAAACGTGACTAAGTTCTGCACCTCTGCCCAATACTGTTTGTCAGAAATGATCAACAGTAAGAATCTAGGTTTGACCTGTTGTCTCTGGCCAACGAGTCTGTAGGTATAGATCCCAAACTAGACTTCAAACCACATAAAACCATCCATTCAGCCATAGAGTTGAATGTTTTCTTTTAACTCACTACGATTATGTCAACATTCAATACTTCAGACATCCAATGCTCTTTTCTGCTGTATGGCCATCAGGCAAGGGGGGAAAACAGAAGTCAGCTGCAGTTCTGCTGAATATCAGAAAGCAGAGAACCTGGGAGGTAGTTGTCTAGGCTCTCTTTCACTCTGGGTTGCCTGAGTGCCGCCCACACACACACATGCTGGGAGCAGTTTGTTTGAGCTGGAGGAGAGGAAGCTCCTGATCGATACGCACCAGTGTCGAGCTGGGAACATGATATAGCTGATGTGGAGATACATGCACCTACAAACTTTATGTATGATCACTAGCATACACAGATACACAGGCCAACGCGGACACAAACATGCAGTCAGTGCATCATGTCACTTGCCGGTGTTATTTTGTCATAATTGCTGTCCTTTTTTCACACAGACTGTCTTCAAATCAGTCTTGAAATATTATTTTAGTTATTTTCAAAAAAACTGCAGTCTAACTTTGCTATTTTATGCCACGATGCCAGTCGGTTCTGATCACAAACATCCAAACCCCAAAGCAACATCCTTTTCAGCATCATTCCTTCTTCTGATATATCAGGGTCACAGCAGAAGACTGACAGGCAGCACTGAAAACAAAGATGCAAGCGACCAGCATCAATCTATTTTAATTGAAATGCTCAGTTACATGCTATTTAAATGCCTGTGTGCCAGCAGTGTGAGTGGTGGTGTGTGGGTAAGGGCATCATCTGATCAAGCTTGAAATATGACTCAAAGAAAAAAGAGTTTTGGGTGGTGACCCTTTTATTGCATTAAGTTTGAGTTCATGCCAAAGGTCCAGGTCTGATATCAAGTGATTGTACTGGTCAGGTCATGGATATCATTTCACCTGAAAGAAACTGGACAACACTTTTACTTGCAACATGAATCAGAGTATTATGTTGCTAAAAGAATCCATACTCTGGCCGTAGGCTATATGATGACCTTGGGTGCATTTACCTGGTTTGGTGCAATTTTGAGGTGTTCTCTGGAGTGAAGAGGTGGATCTACAGGTATTGATCCCTTAACAAGCTGCCTGCTGGTTGGTCAGTCATTACAAACTCTTGCTGTGCAGCAAAACATTATTCAAACCCACAAAGCTGTGTTTTTCTTTGTGTCTGTGCATTTTGATGGTATTGTTCCACACCACTGCCCCGATGTGAAATTCACATGTGGATCTATATTGTATCTGGTGTATAGAATAATGCAAAAGACATAGCAGGTCTAAGTACAGTGTTTCCATTTGTGTTACAATTCAGTTAGAATAACTACACAGTCTGGTACTTGTAGCTTAAGGCAGCCATAAACTCCATCGGATTGTGCTTTGAGGCCACAGATTTTAACTTCTCACCAGCTGGGACAACACATCCATAATAACTCACGTTTGTGTTACTTCTGCTTGTTGAAGAACTCCTTTCATCACACCAGTCATTCTGCACCACACCTGTAAGACGGTAATCCATTAAGGTAGCCCTGAAGTAGCCATCAGTCGACTTGTCACCCCTTGACAGCATGCAGCCCCAACGTGAAGCCTCGTTCAGGCATATTTCATTCCACCTACAGAATAAGAGTCAGACCGAATATAAGTTTTGACTGTCAGAAAGTAAATGTTTCAAAGTGATCGCTCTGGAATTTTGTCACCATGGAGAGTAAGGGTATGTAAGGCCCCCTGGACAGGTAGATCACTGTGCTCACAGAAAATCTCTCTCTCTCTCTGTCACTCCATCTCTTGCTCACTTGCTCAGCTGTCATGGGGGGGAAAGTGACATATTCATACATTTGTGAGCAGAATGTCAGAGATGAGACTCCTACACAAACAGACAAAAGGACAATGACATGTCTGTTTCCAAAGTGAAAAGTTTAAATATAAGTTTCAAGCGTTTCTTTGGTTGGTTTTGTAATTGTGTTTGTGTTGTTTGGTTTTTTTTTTCACAGTATCCTGCATTAAGTCATCAGCATTCTCACTCAACAGCGCATGACTTAAAGGTTCAAATGACATGAGGGCAGTTTGACTGAATCTAAATTCAGCCCTGAATACCACTGATAACGTTGCTCATTCAGCCTACCTTTCTGCTAACGTGCCAGCATTTTGCATAAACGCTAATCCTAATTAAATAACACAAAGGATAGCTAAGTCTGTACATACTGGGTTCAGAGATGTATGTGCATTTTGGTATTAATAAAACATGGAGCATGCACAGGAAACGCAGTCCTCTCCCAGTGTAAATGCGCCGCACTTGTGCTAATTAGGACCCAGCAACAGGAAGGCTTTCTAACATGCATTTAGAGTCCTGTTCACTGCTCTGCCAACTTATGTAATGATTTCCCATCAGCCATGAAGAAACTTCCTCCAGCACCTAATGGGTGAGATATTCATTCCTTATCTTTCAACATCCAGCTTCCGATACATGATAAATTTGATTTTCAGCTTGTGCAAATGACTGAAGCCTTATGAAGCACATGTGGTGCAAACTGTGGTTTCAGTCTGTCAGATAGGTGTCCAGAGGAAAGCAGGTGGAGCTGGGAATGCTGAGAAACCTATTGTATAATAAGGTCAAGCTAAATGCTGCACAACATCCATAGTTTAATTAATTGCTAACACTAAGTTAGCAACGATAAATTACATCTAACAACTACTGATGATGATTGCATGAACATGTTTTACACAAAAGTACGATTTGAATACTAGTCATAATTCTAACCCTCTACAATAACATGTGGAGTGATCAGGTTTTTCTAGTTTATCGCACCAGCCATGACATCATTCAGTTTGACTTCCATAAAAAGATATGTCTGAACTGCTGATAGCTAATTCAGCATAATTTTAATGGTGCCAGTTTGCAAACAACTATGTGTAAACACATAGGCTAAAAAAAATGGTGCTCAAAAGGGAATACCAGTGACTAGCTGGTAACCAGATAAGCATTTAACATTACATTATTGAACTGACTTAGTTACTGGTAAACACCTTAAATTCTCGTATCATGGTGTTGTGGAGATGGAGGCAATCTCAGTATTCAGAGGTCAGAACACACATCACCTTCATTTTGATCTCAACTACACACCTGTAAAGTTTTGTGATTGCATCTTGCACAGTTGTGTCACTATTGCGGTGACAAATTCTCTCCACAGACAGACAGACAGACAGACAGACAGACAGACAGACAGACAGAGACATATAAACACCAGCCAAATTACTCCAAACCACCTCTGTGTCAGTTCCCACAACAGTAGGTATCTTCAGGAACATATTTTGCCATGATCACACACACACACACACACACACACACACACACACACACACACACACACACACACACACACACTCACAAGGTGAAAACAATATCAGCCACATGCTGATGCGGGTGATAAAAATGAAAAGAATACAGTCCTCCTCTATAAAGTCTCAACTTCCTCAACTTCTCACCTGGATCAATAAAGAGCGATAACCAAATCACCACATCTTAATGAGGCATACTGTACAAATGGCCTATAAGAGATTACTGCACAGTGACAGTGATTAAAAGTACAACTTTATCAGTGTTGCCTTATGTGGACTGGAGCACTTTAACAACAGACTTCCAGTCTTGCTAATTAGTTGGCTGACTGGACTGAACTCTGCTCTTTCTTGGATGTGGCTGACAGAATGATCAGGCTGGAAAATGACCCAGTGGGTGATTTTTAGTGACTGCATCAACAACTACCACACTGCAAAAGAAATATGCTGGATAAATGTGCTAAATGTTTTGATAGTAAGTGAAAAACATAAATTCAAAAATAAAACATTTTATCATGCTACTAACACTAGTAATCATTAGCTAAAGTTTGTATCATCATTACATTTGAGTCACAGCTTGTCATCAAGCCCCAGCAAACCTAATGACATTTCTAGCAACTTGTTAGCAAATGTTATCAGGTTAAACTAAGATGGTAATCATGGTAAAGATTATACCTGCTAAAGAGTGTAGTGTAATAGTGTCAGATTCTTTGTACATGTCCGGGTTGAAAGTGTGATTGAATTGTAAAGTTTTTTTTCTATCCAAAAGTAATTTATGTTGAAAATAGAATCAGGCTTTAGGCTTTATCATGTGTGCAGATTTCTGTTTTATTAGTTTATTGTAAATCTGAATTACAGCTTGAAAAAAAAAAACTTTTTAAGCAACTCAGTTGCACATGAAATTATAATTATTCACATGCAAATGTGGCATATCAAAGCTCTAATGTCCCAATTAAAATACAAACTTTCTGCCTCATTTACCAAGCTGTCAAAACCAACATAGATGAAAAGGCACCGTGTTGTTGTGTCAAACAGGAAAATAAAATAAATGACTGGCCTGTTTCGGTGGAAGATATAGCTTCTGTTTGTTGATGCACCTGAGACTCAGCGCTCAAAGACACCAAGCTAACAGATGTTGTGTGCCGGGGGAGCATCCATCCCCCACTCCTTGTATCCACCTTCCTTTCTTCCTTCCACTCCTCCCGTGATGTAACGTCCCCCCGGCATTTTTCTTTTCTCAGTGCCGAAATTCACAAACAACGTCCTTGTAACTTATTTCTCCCTTAACTCTTTTCCACCATCTGTTCTGGAATAGGTCATGGGCTGAGTGGAAGGGGAGAGCATTGAGAAAGAAGGCAGGAGGAAAGAAAGACATGCTTGACGGGCTCTGCACTACACTCCCAGGCATTAGGGATACGTTCAACAAGATCTGCTATCCCGTGTTGGTTGACAACAACAGAAGTACATCACAACAGCTCTGACAGCTTGCCAGTGCCAGTTTTTATTTGCTAACAAGCACATCAACTTCCTATTAACGTCCTTGTAGGGGAGACAGCATGAGGTCTGCAAAGAGGGGATTCAAGACAGACTCTCATAAAAATTACATCAGATAAGGTGATGCAGCACATTGAACCGTAGCCGTATTGGGAGCAATTTTGAGTTTCCATTAATAGTAAAAGACAGGCAAATGTATGGAGGAAATATCCTGAGTTTTCTATTCACATCAGTATTCAAGAGTGTGGCGACTCCCCATTACCTTCTAAAAAGAGTCCAAATAGGTGGATGAATATCTGAACTCTCATCATGCCATCTCTCTCTCTCTCTCTCTCTCTCTCTCTCTCTCTCTCTCTCTCTCTCTCTCTCTCTCTCCTCCCATCTCTCTCCAAACCCTGTTATTATGTCTTAGCTTCTCTGACTCTGATATTCACCTTCTCTCTCTTTAGGTTTTTTTTTCTCCTCTCACTGACATTCCACTCTTTATCCCACATCTTGCTCCATCTTCGTCTCCCTAAGGCCTTATCTCTGCCCCGCCAGCACTGCCTTACACCCACACACACTCAGTCACACATACAGACATCCCCCCACCCCTGTCCTTCATTTCAGTCTCAGGCGTCTGTCTCTTCAGCTCCAGCAGCATAGCCTGCTAGCTAACTGTCAGGGCCTGGGAGCTGTCTACATTATGATTATGCTATCATATTGCCCTGCCGATGCAGTTATCTCCCATTCGGACCGAAAGGAATCCAGTTTCATATTGGCCATTAATGTTTAATGAGACAGGAGTTTAGAGGTGGGTGTGGGGAGCCAGTGACCCTGAGGGCTAGATCCAATTCATCTTTGAGCTAGGCAGAGTGTGAGTGTGCCGTTAGGTTAGCACATACTGCACATAAACAACATACACGTATTTATATTCAACGGTGTGGAGGAGTGGAGCAAGAACTTATCAAAATTGGATGCAGGGAAACATGTTTTCCAAGTTATAATTCCCATGATATCTTTTCACAATGTTACAGCCAAATATATCACAAAAATATTTTTGAGTTTTTTGTTTATTTCTTTATGCATTTATGTATTAAGACAGCTGTATAAATCAATTATTACACTGTTTACACTTGTAACATATCGAAAGCAACATTTTAGCAGAGCAGCAGCAGCAGCTTCAGTGTTGTAATTCTCTTGTATTGTATCTACATACGATGTGTTCAGGCACAGTGTCATGACTAGTCCCTAAGGGGGCTGTTTTCTGAACACTTTTATGGTTAGAACTCTCTTGCAGACTCTTGGACCTTTGTGGACTCCTGTTTAGTTTGTTAAGTTTTGTTAAGAGTTCCTGTTTCATTTTGAAATCATGGCCCTTGTATATCTTGTTATAGTCTACTTCCTGTCTTTGTCTTGTTTCCCGCCATTGGTGATTGTGTGCCCCGCCCTAATTGGTTTCACCTGTTACCCATTGCCTTGTGTATTTAAGTCTCGTTGTTTCCCTGTGTCCTTGTCTGTCCGTCTGTGTCCATACCTGAGTCTGTGCCTGAGTCTGTCTGTACTTGAGTCTGTACCTGAGTCTGTCTGTACTTGAGTCTGTACCTGAGTCTGTCTGTACTTGAGTCTGTACTTGAGTCTGTACCTGAGTCTGTCTCTTCCCCGTGTTCATTCCTGCACCTGTGCCTTGTGTTTTTTTCTCTACCTCATGCACTTACCTTGTTTTCCTTTGTTTTCATGTAAGAACTTTTGTATTTTCGTTTTGTTTTGTTCCTGAGTATTTTTCTCCCATGTGGATGCTTTTTGGTTTATTCAAAGATTTTTAGTTTACTCCTTTTGTTTGTCTTGGGGTTTGCGTTTGGGTCTAAGCCCTTGTTCTGCCATGACACACAGAACTAAGTGAAGATCACCCATGTTATGGAATCGTTTAGAGCCAAAACAGAATTTAGATTTTTATAATTTCATACCTTGGAGGTTTTGCATTTGCAGAACTTTCCCAGAGGTTAGAAATGTGATTTCTACATGTGACATTATCTTTATGTAAAATCTACAGGCAGAGCAGGGTAGAATAGGTAGGGACAAGGACAGCAGGATGTGAGAATTTTCATTGTAATGAATGGCTGCCATCTTGGAGTCCAGTATCCAGTGCCTGTAAAACATACATAGTTTTTCTATTTCTATCAAAATCCCTCTCTTTTCTTATCCTGTTTAACATTTCCTGTTTAATGTTTTTGATGATACGTTACACCAAAGAGCATACACATAAATTTATCCAATTTATGCTAATATCCAATAACATTAAACTACATTTGACTGTTAGCGTGTGCCTATAGTAGCTATCTGAGCACTAAGAAAGGGTCAGAGGTGATGTTTGGATGTCAGCTGTAAAAAAAAAAATATATATCTGCAGTTTCCTCCCAGGTCAACTGTATGCACCGTGCATTTCCACCCCATGGTCATTACACAGATCTCTGCCTATAACCCTGTAGCTATCTGGCCGCCTGCCAATCGCTGAGTCATTAACAGAACTTTGGTTGATGGAAGAAAGTGCTTTACCAAGAAGGAAGAAGACAGAGTTGAGAGAGAGGGAGAGAGAGAGATAACTCTGAGTGATGTGCCATTCTTTCTAGTTCTCATTTTCAGAAGTATCGATTATTGTTCAGAGAATGCAAAGCTTTTAGTGTTAGCAGAGAGTGAACTATGGTGAAAGTTGATCAGACAAGCACAAGTAGTTGAGGCAGAGGCCAGGCAGTTTGTACCAACATCCACATTTCCTCTGCCGTGGAAACGACTCCAATTTGTGTTCATTAAGGGCAGGAGAACAGTTTTCAAGGGCATTCATCAACTTACCTTTATTTAACTGTAATTTATCTTTTTCTCTCTACATGCTGTTCTCTACTTTTTCTGTAGGAAAACAGTAAGTAAAAAAGTATTCACAATAGAAATACCATATATATATATATATAAAGAGCACAAATTCTTGTGTCTTTGTCTAAGCGCTTGTGACATTACCTGCCGTTTGTGTAAATGCCCAATGTGTTTCAAAGCTCCAGCATCACATTAACATAATGCCTGGACTTTGTGAAGATTCTTACCAACCCTCCTTTTTTTTTGAGTCATTAGATTAGTAACATCACATATTAATACAGATGTAAAGTGTGGGATCCATAACCTGACAGTTCTTTGTACTTTTCAGGCACTGATATATTATGAGACATTGTACCCCTGGGCACAGCTATCTAAACGTGATCTCTGTAATGCGTCTCTTTTTGGTCTGTTTAACGTTTCTTTGTGTCTCTTTCTGATTGTTTTTTTTGTCTCTCTGTGATTTTGTGTTTCTTTGTGGTTGTTGTTTTTTTTTTGTCTTTGTGTGGTCATTTCTTCTATTTGTGGATTTGTTTGCATCTGTTTGTAGAGATTTTGCATCTCTTTGTGTTGTTTTGTGCGTCTTTGTAGTCATTTCATTGCCAGCAAGAATTTCTAACAGATGCTCAGGCCCAGACCCAGGCCCCCTGACCTCTTGGGTGCTTGGGTCTCTGTCTGGTATGCCCTTTCAGTAATCCATCCATGATCTCGGGGGACACCCTCGTGCCAGCCCTGCTTGCTGCTGCAGCATGCTGACAAAAGTCCGCTCAAGACAAGAAAAGACATGACACCAGTGCGACACTCCCCACTGCTGCTGCTGCTGCCTTCATGCAGAAACTTTGTATTTGACTGTTTGCCATATCTGCTGCTGGCTCACATGTCACTCGAGCAGTTTGGAAACAAGGCAACTCTTCTCAGTACGTTTATTTACCGTAGAGAATCTTGGCTTCTGAGCTAAGCATTTGCATATTCTGCATTCATGTGTAGAGTAAGTAGATATCTCAGTATCATTTGTGTTTGGGCTTAACAGTAACAGGACTGAAAATAATTCTACGTAGCTGCGGAGGCACATAATGGTCATTTGGCTGTTGCCTGGCATGTACATTGTACTTTAATGCTGCTGACCTCCACACATGTAAAATATGAATACACATATTTAAAACTGGGCCTTAAACGGTCATTAGCATATTGTGCCCTAATGCTGTGCCATTGTTTTGCATACAATATAGAGGGTAAGTGTTTGGATTTCGCAGCATGAACCAACTGTTGTCTTGCTTCTATAATTATTTTTTCTCCTGTGATTCTGGCTTCAGGAGTTGTGTGAGTGACTTGTCATAGGCAGGGTGACATGTCACACTCTCTCTTCTCTCTGCATACTGACTAACCATAGTCTTTACTAATTTTGCCAACTTTCCTGAGAGGGCTTGCCTTGCTTCAGTGAAATGCACCAGACCAGTTTTACAATATTTCCCTTTTATCAAGACACTCTTGGTTGTCGTCACGTTTACTTGAAAGTCAGCACGTATGAACTGAACTACATTTCAGATGAGAATGGCTTTGGGAGCTTTCAGGGGAAATTGCAACATCCACAAAGGTTTGGTACTTGTCACTCAGTAAAGACGTTTTTCCTTGTATAAAGATAATATCAGTACCTCAGATGAAACGGGTTTTCTCAAAGAATAAACTTTTTTCTACCAAATCTCTACAGCAATTTGCAGTAAGCTGTCAGTTTAGTGATGTAATTGTCTCACACAGAAACAGAAGTGAAAAGGATTGAAGCTGGCATCAGCTTATGATTCATTCATTCTTTACAGTTAGTGTTGCATTTCCATGTTGTGTGCTGATGTTATTTGTATGGTTGACTTTCCTGAGATCTGATGCTGATTTATGTTATGTTTCTCTACCCTAAACTATTCTAACCTAAATATTCACCATCTGCTCCTAAGGAAATCCTGACTGTATGAAGAACGTGTTGTAACTATCTGGAGTGAATGTTTAGGAGCACAGCCGATGAATTCTTAATCCCAGTTCAGCATTTTCCACAGAGAGAAACAGACATTTCACATTTTAACAATTTCTTACATTCCATGTGTGCAAATGAAAAAGAAAGAAAAGAAACTAGGAGAAAAGGATAAACTTTCCACACCAGTGAAATATCTCTAAGTAAGAGCTCAGATCAGCCTCCCTCTAAGAATCCTTTTGGCTCATCAGGTTTTATTTGAAATTAAATAGCAAGAGTGACTTTCTATCAACACTGAAATCCTTTGTGAATGAGTGCTCAGAGGTCTCATCGAGGCACCGTGAAGTTTGAGAAGAAATATGACTCATGCAATAATGACTAAAGAATGTTCACAGCCTTTCTCGTTTCTTATCCGTCAGGGAAACTTTTGAAAGAAATGTGCAAGTTTGCCTACATCCCTCCAAATGTTGCAGTATTTAAAACAAGATGACCTCCACGTGCTCAAATAAGCAGTTTGCAAAGTCTAAAGAAGGTATTGTAACACAGTGTAACACTTCTGTCAAATATTACTTTAAGGCCATGACTGATTTCCTTTCTTTTATCATGATAGCTGGCGCGGAGGCAAATGTGCCTCAAAGATGAACTGATTAGATTGTGGAGGTCAGAGGTCAAAGGTCAAGGTCACTGTGATGTTGTGTAAGTTTTGCTTCTGAGCACCCAACACTGACCTTCCCAAACATTGCCATTATCACTACAAAACACCCATAACCTCTACCTCCTCTACATCTGCTACAAACAGACACCCAACCGCGGGGAGGCATTCCTCCACAATGCGGTACTTCTAGTTTATTTATTTCTTTTCATTTATACCAGCAGACATAAATTCAGCCAGCACCATTAAAAATCACAATTAAGCACAATTAATTTTGAACGTCAATGATCCAAACCAAAGCATGACAGTTTGACTGGTGAATGATTGTAGGGGTGTCACAGTTTCAAAGCAGCTTGAGAAGCTCAGCTCTGGATGAGAAAATCCCTTTATCCAGTGGGGTCAGTGCTGCACTAAAACAATCAATCACTGAGGATTATGCAATCTGATATTAGGGTCTGCCCCTGTCATCAAGCCTAACAGGCCGAGTCCCTCTGAAGTACAGTAAAAATAAAGCATTTTAAAAAACACTGAATTGTTTATTCACTTACAAATATATTATTTTAATATCATTTTCTAATTTTAATTCTCTACACTGAGGCTCCTTTGAAGTTAGACATATTTTATATTGTCTGAATAGAATCAGTTCATCTCATCTCGCCGAATTTTATAATCTCAACATTCTAGCTGTGTAGACTGTAACCAACACACAAAGCGTGAACCAAGATCCCCAAAACAGCACTGTCAGACAACTTCTGTTACCTTTTCCCCTTTTTTGACCCAAAAATATTTAATACCTTGTAAAATTATAACTAAGATATTATTAGTGATCATATCACTGGTTTGACTACTAGAATATTTTTTTCTGAGAAAATATGAATTCATTGGAACATTTCATAAATTTGAAACTCAAGTCCCCTCTACTTGGCCAAAAAGCAAATTTGATATGACTCTGTGTCAACAGTTGGTGATATTTACACTGGCAGTTACTCATGGTTTGTACTGAGTGTTCCAGTTTGACTGATTCTTAATACTGCAAAAGTGAGGAATAGGCTTCCATACTTTCTGTAACAAAAACCTGTAACAAAAGTACTTAAACT
Source organism: Toxotes jaculatrix (assembly GCF_017976425.1). Lineage (NCBI taxonomy): Eukaryota > Metazoa > Chordata > Actinopteri > Toxotidae > Toxotes > Toxotes jaculatrix. Next base: position 20,544,676 of record NC_054408.1, read on the forward strand.
TTAAAGGTAGGGATTCATTTTGGGTGATTTTTGTTATTATTCCTTTTAATCCACAGCCACACAAATTTAACGATAAGTTTTTTTTTATGACTGCATACAAAAAAACCCCAAAACATCAAGTATCTTGGTAACATTATCTGTAGATTCCTTTAAGATTTGGCTCTAGGTCCCATTTACTTTTACATATCATGATCACACTGCCAAGATGAACACTCTGTGTTTGTCTCCTTGTTCTGTGACATACAATCTCATGGTACATCAATAGCTGTCTGAGACGAGACCTCCATTACTGGTTTTGTGTTGCATGCATCTAAGGCCCATTGCCCGGAAATGTCGGTTGTTTCTCTGATCTGTGTCTCCACACATATACCGCTGTGGCAGTATTGGACAGCTCCTGTGGCTAATGGTGTTGACGCTCAGCGGCTGAAAACCAATCCATCACACAGAAAAAAATGGTGAGGGAAGGAGAAGAGGGAGGGGGAGGGGTGAGTCGGGAGGTGGTGAAAAAAACAATGGCGGCGCTGTGCTTCATAGTTTTAAAAGGCTATTCATCACAGTGGTCCCACTGTCAGGCTCCCTGCCTGTATATCCACAGGGGGAACCAAACCCATGCCAAACTCATTTATGGGCGTGGACGTGGAGAAATGACCTATCATGAAGTCTCACCGACAGACTACAGTCGACCAGAGACATATGGGTGTTCAGTTAAGAGTTGGAATTTGATCAGTGTGTTCAAGAGAGATATTTTCATATAATTAAGCTGGTTGAACTTAAAACGCTAAATTCCCTGCTCCCTGAAAAATGACTTAACTGAACTTACGTTGAATATTTAGTTTTGCAAATGCAAAACCAATTAAGTCAAATGAACTTGACATTAGTTCTGTGAAACTAAGATGTTAAGTTGAATCAACAACTCTTACAGTTACAGTGGGATTAATCTTCTATTTACATTTTCTCAAGTTAAAGAGTTGATTCTAACTTAGAGCTGCTTGGGTCGGAACCACATTGTACCAGATTCAGCACAAAGAAAATGTGAAATGTTGATTTTAGAGACCCTGTAAAAATCAAAACTGTAAAGTGGCAGGGACTGAATTTGACCCTAACATTCATTCAAAGAAACAACCATGACTTCATTAATCATTATCATAAAAACATCTTCAAACAACGAATGCAGGAAGGTTGTTGACATATGCTGATCATGTTTTTTAGAAACTTAATTCATTATGTTGAGTGAACTCTCAGCATTACACTCACAACCTATCATTTCAAGCAAAAAGACATCAAGTGAGATGTTTGTAAACTCTGAAGTGGTTGGAAAATAAAAATGAGAAATTCCAGGTTGAATTCACTTTTTTATTATTTTTTAGCCGTTAATAGAACTTAAGTATTTGCAGTTCATGACAGCTTATTTGATAACTGAATTCACGACTCCAACGCAATGATTTTATTTGACAAAATTACAAAATGAGAAAAATATCTTGAACAAACAAATAAAGTTAATTATCTGATAAAAACACTACGTAAATGTTTATATAAATTATATGACGCCTGCTCTCAGGCGTCATATAAACAGTAAAGCAGTTTATATTTGGCTTGATTTCAAAGACCATTCCACCTGCAAGCACATAATTGCACACAGACTGAGCCGTACTGCTTCTCATGTGATCCAGTGAGTGACATGTCTGCACAACACCTGCCAGTGACTCTTAGGTTAGGTGACTTGTATAACTTTTGCTAAAGATGACAGGTTTGCCAGTCAAAGTGTCCTTACCACAACCACGGCAATAATTAAAAGTTAAATAAAACGTCACTGTCAAATAATCAAATCAAGCTAAGTCAGTTAACTCCACCACAATTGCTTGCTTGCTAAAAGGTCATTGCATTTCTGTGTCCACTGAAACTACATAAAGACATTGTGTCTAATAAGTCCACATTCACCATGTTTGGTAAAAGACAGTTCCCTTGGACTTGTGGGGCTGTAAACCGATTTTGTATGTGGCCAGACTTTATATTGTGATTGCCTGGTAACATTTGTAAAGTCTGAAGAAGCTGTATGATTAAAATGATTTCATCCCATTCATATGTGAGGGGATACAGAGAATGACCTCTCCAAAGAAGACAAATGAGAGGGTTCAGCTCTGCCATGCTTTTTTTCAAGGCTTTTGTCTGGAGAAGGTGAAGTATAGATTAACTGTGCTACCTTCAGAGTACACTGCGTGCATTATGGAGATGTTAGGACAGAGTCGAGTCTGGTCAAGCTGGCTCCATAGCACTCAACCAAACTGGGGAACAATGGGAAAATGATTTGAATACCTTGAGAAATATGTGGCTCCAGTGGGACCACAAAATGCCTAATTCTTTGCTACCTGTGAAGTGATTACTACACTTGTTGAGGAGGTTTTCAGTTATTGTATAGTGCAACTCCTTGCACCTTGTGTGGACATTGTCCTCACTGTATCTCATGTCTTAGTAAATGTGGCTTATTATTCAGAGGCTTTGTGCAGTATCTTCTGTTCTTTACATTGACGTTGACAAGTAACTGCTCATTTATGCATTCTGCAGTCTGAATGCCAGCAAACTAGAATGGTACTCAGAAGAGCGTATACCCCCGCCAAGGCAAAAAGTGCCCATCTCGTAATGTTAAGAAAAGTAATTAAAAAACCTTTGGTGCTGATCCAGTTAAAGGATCAGCACCTGCTACCAAATTCCTGCTGACAAACAAACCAACAAACAGAAACAGATGACAACACTACCTCCTTGGAGGAGGTAATAATTCAGTTAAGGCTGTTTACATGACTACAGTATTTGGGGTATTGCCTTATTCTGGTTAGGGTATCATTATTAGAATGCATGTGAACACAATTACACCAATATGGGGTCTTTTGTTGTTTATATGCTCTAAGTATAGACAACACAGACAGCAATCTCAAATTTTACATATATACTGTATGTAGACTACTGTACATAGTACACACACACACACACACACGCATGGACAGAGAGAGACAAATGGAATAATGGTGTTCGTCCCTCCAGTATAATCTATGTCAAGGTTCATTAAAGCTATTCTGGAGACTTACAGTGGCTCAGCACTTTACTCAGACATGTTATGTTGGTTCCTCCTTCAATTTGTCACCCATCCTTAAGTAATGTGTAGAAACCTTAAATGAAGGTCACTTTGTGGAAGTAACAAATCTCCAACTTCAGCAAAGCCAGGAAAAGTCTTTTAAAAGCGAAGGGGTGATACATTGCTGCCAAGTAAAGCTCCATCTGGACTGGAGTCATTTTTCTAGGGCAGGCGGGGTGATTTTAATCTTAACATGGTTCTAATCATCTGCAGCGTTGTCGTGGTAGATTTTCACCACCACCACCAGTAAACATGCAGGTAAAGCTGCAGCCTACTGGTTATAGCAAACTTGGTGGTCCTCCTGTAATTTAAATCATGTCTGGAGCAACATCCTTGTACCTTAAATTTGTTTTTTTCTGCATGAAGATCTACTTGTCCTTTTAGTTTTTTTTTCAGTGTGAATTTTGACTTTTGTGTTTAAATGAAGCTAGATAAATTTTTTCTGTTGATCTGATAGATGGAATCATGCTAACATCAGCACATAGGCCTATCCAGGATCCAGTAGAACAACAGAAAAATCAAAAGCCATCAGGAATGAAAGACCCCATAAAGTGCTGCTGTCACATTAGCTACTGGGAGGCAGGCTTGTGTTTTTAGCCCCTATTTGTTTACATTCTGGTAAATTGGCACAATTAAAAAACATGGCATATTAACTATCAGGCCTTCCTGTTTGTAATGTATCCATGAATGCATAGATAACTATCACTGGATCCCTTTGATGCTGAAGAAAATGAAAAAACCTGATGATTCTCAGGAAAGTTCAGAGACACCTTTTTTCTATTATTTCTAAGCACATTTACGGGCATTTATTTGTGATGGACAAGAAGTGTAAGTTGCACTGAACGATATCAGTGAGTGTTTCAAGCCCGTGTGTTCAGATTTGATGGAGTTATGACACCCAGAGGGAATACAGTTTATGACTCAAATTCACCCCACATTCAGTAATATCTTTCTCCCTGTGTGCCTCTGGTTCAACTCACCTGCATCACCCTGGAGGAGCTTTTGGCTTTGTCCTGGTGAATGTCCATGTCTATTACCATTACAGACTATATCCAGAAATTTGAATATGGTCCGTAATGGTTAAAATGCCATCTGGAACAATTAGTTTTAGTACTAAGGTGTGAATGTTTTTATTCGTTATTAATGAGTATGTAAAACACATTCTTTCTGTTAACCTTGATACACCAAAAAGCTTTTTGAAATAAACTGCAATTAAACAAATCATTCTGAAACTTTCTCCCGAGTCTAAAAGCCTGTGTGGTGTAACAAAATGCTGTGGCATTACAAAGCTTAATGAAAACATAAAAGCAGGGAGGAAATGTAATTTTCATGCACATGGATTAGTTGGAGCCTCCTTCATTAACCGCAGAAAATGAAAAAATCTATGGTTTGTGTAGTTAGTTTTCACTTCACTCCTGCTCCGTTTGCCAGCAGGTGTCTACACAAAGCTGAGGCAGTGAAAGTGAATGGAGTGTAATGGGTCTTCAGCATTAAATGTTCTGGGTCTGGGGCGCTGCATGTCCAGGGAAATCAATTTAAAGGGATCTTCAAATGAAACGGATTTGGAAATTAATTGAACTCCCGGTGGCTGAACATGTTGAGTGTGTTGGCTCTCTCCGTGGTCTGATCAAGCACAGCCAGCTGTAGGGAATGAATGAGTCTTGCCATTATTTTTAATTTGTGTCAGAGCCTTTTCATGAATGGTGGCTCATCAAAGCCCTCTATTTTACACCCTTGCTCCCTGTATACAAATGCAGTTACTCACACTTGTCGCCGCATGGTCACAGCTACTAAAAAAGTAATGACTGAAAAATAAAGAGGTGGAGGAGAACATTTTATACAACAAACACATACCAAATGTTTAATCGTCAATGCCAGCTATAATAGATTCTGCCCACTTGGCAATTGGAGTATGGGATTACTGGTGAGAGAAACTGAATGATGCTGAGGAAGGAAAATGCTTTGTAAATTTGTGGAACACAGATTTTTTAAGTTAGTGATAAAGACTTTTAAAATGCTTTATATCAGGTTTAACTCTCTGCAGTCTGAGGCCTCTCAGCCTCGGACATTGGTCCCGAAGTGCTACATATGTGTATATTCAGCACAAACTCAGCACCAATAATCTGAGTATGAAGTATCAATAATGTCATTAATCTAAACATCAAACAAAAATTTTTTCAAAGATGCTGAGATACTATAAGAAACACATTATAAACATTTTTGACCTTGTAAACATACCAAAGGTGCTGTCTACAGGTAGGTGATTAGGAGTTATTACTTATACAAGTAACATGTACGATACATCTTTTTCAGAGCAGACATTTTGACATCTAATAAAAGGAAACGCATGGTTCTAACTAACAACACTAATATTAGCTGCATCCCATTTAGCTGTGCCAGTTCCAGGGCTCTGGGGCCTCATTCATAAAACAGTGCGTAGGATCCAAACTAAAACTGCGTGCGCACGAAAGCCAAAAATGACGTACGCAAAAGAAATAATCTTTTTATTTTTAAAACGGTGCCTATGTACACCTGCAGGCAGTGTTCCCTTTAGACATCAAAGTCAACCTGGAAATGTGCACACATGGATCAGCCTCATATCCCGCCCTCTACACCCCCAAATTCAACCATAAATATTCAATGCAAAACACCTCATGAATGCTGATGCATATAAATGAGCCTGGTGATCAGTGGCACTTTACGGCGAATCATGAGAACAATTGAGAGGAAAATTTCTGACAGAAATCAAGGTGCCTGTGGGTGAGGTGGAGGTAAGAAAGCACATATTGTTTGGTGGCCACAGCAGTGGGGTCACAAACAAAATTCAGCCAGTAGAAACTTGCTGCCTCTGGGGTTAATGCACTTAGCTCAGACAGGACAGTACCTGAAATTAAAAAAAAGTTTTGTTGAAGGAGGAAGGGATGCTGACACCTCACTGACAGTGCTGCATGATATTTAAGTATCATAATACTCATTCTATCAGTTTTTTGTTTGTGTGTGTGTTTCTAAGAAGTGCATTAAAGACAATAGTCTGGGAATGTTTTACACATACGTGAGCTGGGGAGACATTTTTATTCCATTCTAGTTTATTATAGTATAACATCAGTGACTGTTACAGCTCTTCAGAGCAGTGAGAATAAAGCCAACAAACAACAGTATTTACACATCAGTGGGACCGCACCACGGGAACAAGGGGTCTGACACGTTCATCTGTTTATCAGATGCACCTGTCATTTGTTTTGTCACTGGTGTGCAGTCAGCTGGTCCTGACATGTCAGTTTTGTGCTGCGCCCTTATGTAATCACCCCACGGGCTTGGTTCTGTGACGACGATAAGGTGAGCACTGAAAAGCGCCAGTGTTGCCATAAACTGTATATCAGCATCAGTGATACCATTTTCAAAAAACAGTGATTACCAATATGTTCAGATGGATATCAGAGATCTTAAATCAAACGTATAATAGAAATTTGACATATCTATATTACATGGGAGACCAGTACAGTGTACTGTCACAGAGTGGGTTGAGATCACTCTGAGAAATGTAAAAAAAAAAAACAGCTAGATAAGACAAATGCATATACATTAGATTTATTTTTTTTATTGTTTTTCTGTGTAATGTCTTTGGCTCTATACTGTACATGTTCAGGTGTGTAAACAGCATTTTAAAAAGGACTTCACTGCATCTAAAGATGCAGTGATGTTCTTACAGAGTTCAAATAAGAACACAATAAGATAGTCCCCAAAATAATCCAAATTACGAAGAACTGCCCTTTCTAGGATTTTTAAAGAAGTCCAGATAGCTTCATCACTGCCTCTTCATTTCCTCAGGGTTACATCGGTACATTTCAGAACTATGGTCAAACGAACTCATTATCGCAGCACCATTTAGGTCAAAGTAACAAATTCACTTAATCCCACCAAAAGCACTTAAAAGGTCAAAATATAAATGAGATCAGTTCTTTGTGAGCGCACCCTCCCAACATGTCTCACAATGTTTCTCACCTTTCCCACCATTACATCAGCTTCTTGAGACCCTCACAGCTGATTGGAGCGGTTACATCGTGAGTGAGACTTAACATTCAGCGCAGCAAGATGAATGACAATGAGGACTTTCTCAGCCTCCTGCCTGCCTTTGTTTAACAGGGGCTCGCTACAGCACAGACGCAGACTTTACTCATCTCTTGCCTCCTCCGGTGGAAGGGACATGCTGTGCTGTTGCCATGGTTACAACCTCTGTACCTCAACCAGCCCCCCTAATTAATGTGAAGTCAAAAACATTTCTTGGATGCTTCTCTCAGAAATCAGTCTGAGAGCTCTGTCATATTAAGTGATAAATAGCTTCTAGGTTTCATAGGTAAAGGAAGTAGCCTTAAACAAGCCATTAATGATTTCACGAAAGTAGCTCAACTAGGCTGTTTCTTCAAGTGTCACATGACTGTATTAGTTTTTATTCAGCAGAGGCCTTTGCTATGAGTTTGCTTATCTTCACGCGGTTTTCATCAGCATGTGTGTATTTTTGGAAGCTTGTTATTTAACCATCAGTGTCTTCACACTCCATCATTTTAAAAAAAGCTAACATGCTGTTTTAGTTATTAACTAGGCTTACCATGAAACAACAAATCTTCACCCCAGATCTCTTTCCCCACGTACTTCTGCATAAGTGGTGTCAAGCCTACTGAAAACAGCAATCTGCTGACTAAACAGGACCCAGTCCAGTTCATTCCCATAAAATTGTTGGTCTTTCAGGACCCCAACAATTGCTCCAGCTCTGAGCTTTTTAAAGTGTGAACTTTCTACGTGGGATGACCATAAAGTAGAGGCTTGAGTGAGGGTGTGTGGATATGGCCTCCCCTGTTACTGCACTCAGACAAAAGCTAGATTGTAACCTCTTTGTCAAGGGAAAGTTGACGTCACCTCTTCTCATGCAGTGTTTTGTTTCACAATCATTTAGCAGCACAAATTCATACATGGGACCCTTCCAGTAAAAACACAATAAGGTGGAGCTTGACCATCTTGTACAAAGGCACATCAGTAGTGACTGCTAAGAGAGAGGAAAGCTTATTACATGTTTTTTTTTTCAGTCCCAGTTTCCCAGCCCTTACAGATTTTTGAGCTGCAGTTCTTCTGGTCATATTTTTGACATTTTCAGTGCCATCACAATAGAGGCACAATGTGTGCATCCTCGTATCACATGTCCAATTGATTCAGATGTTCTCTTCCAACACCACATGCAGGGGTAATTGACTATTCTCTTCTGAGTGTATGTAATGTCTTCTGATTTATTCCACAATAAGCTGGATGATCCAAAGGCTTCCTTTGATGTTCACACTCAAACAAACAGGGCCGTTTTACATGGTGAAAATCTTATTTGTGAGCTCTTGTTTCGTGTATAATTAGAACTAGTTCACTGTAACATTTACTCTCAGAGTTAGCAAATGATTTGTTATATTATCTTTAAGACATCAAATTACTTTTTGTATCACGATACTTACAGATCCAAATTAAAGTGTTTATTTAACTGAGTAAAGGCATTATTGAGGAAACTTTAGATTGGGAAACACATTAGCAGACAAACACCAGTTTCCTCCTCAAGCATTTATCTGTGATACCAACTTCACAGCACTGTTTCAAATAGGAGGCGGAAGCATTCTCAGTACTCATAGGTCTGACTACACCCATCTTTAAAATCGGCCTTCGTTTTGATCTCATCTATCTATCATACTCATCTCCACTACACAATTCCACTTTCTTCTACTTACTACTTCATCACTTCCTGCAGATGTTTCAAATTAAAAGCTCATCAGGGAAATAAGGGATCATGTTGCTTGAGCTGCCGGAAGGCTTTTAATGTGAAACACCTCCACATAATGTGTTAAGTTTCAAACACAGGCTTAGTCTGCAGCACTTGAGCTGGTACTCACTGCAGTCAAAGAGCACATTTGCTGCAGTGAGTACCTTCATCACTGGTATATAATATTAGAAGAATATTGGATGACCCCCACTTTTTTAATTTGCAGGGGAGAAAAATGGTTCTTTGTAAAATTAGATTTGTTGTCCTGGACCATATGGTATAATAGACATTGAGGATCAGAGACTGAACATACTATATCCTAAATAATATCCATTTATCCCTGGCATTAATCATTCATTATAATGTGTTTAGCAGCAGCCAGAAGCATCTGAATGAGGATCTCACTGTTTTTCATGATCACTCTGTCATTGCAGACCTCTGGGCTCTATTGTAGATTGACAGTTTTGAAATGAGTTATCATTATCGGCCCCTATCAGGTCTTCATTTGAACTTCCTGTAGACAATGAGGGCGAGTCAGTCATCATCATCCTTCTGAGGAGCCAGGGAGGCAAGATAGGAATCAGCCACTGAAGGGACTGCTAGGTTGATAAAGTAGCTGTGCTTGTAAAATGAAGGTGTTGAGATTGGCCAGGATAACTGTATACCATATCTGTGAGTGGGTATATAGGAACTGTTTATTTGTTCGAGAAACCAATGAAGTAAAGGATTAAAAAAAAAAAAGTAAATAAATAAATAAAAGAATCTTTGACTCTGGCTTCATTGAGCCAATAGGGATTTGGAAGAGTAGTTGTATACAGTATGTTTAATCTGGTGAAACTAGGTCTTAGCAGCATAAAAGCAAATGTTTGCACTATAAATATGTTTGGAATGACTAAGATACTGCTTACATTTTACATTTGGCATCATCTGCTTCATTTACACTTTACCATCATTGACTAATTCATCATCTAGCTGGATACCAGCCGACTACAAACTGTAAATTGTACAGTAGTGTCATTGAGGCCATTATAACCTGACACTTATTAGTTTTCTGCCTAGATACTTTCATTCCTTTGCTATTTTGCTGTTGCATTTCTCTCCACCACCCTAAACCCGTCCTCATGTGGCAAGCTTTTGGTAGATTTTTGGTGATATATATACTGTATGTGTTTGTTAAGGGGAAATTGGTTCTCTCTGCAGAATCCTTGTTTCTCTTTGAAGGCTAACTCAAATAGTAGAACCTTTTCAGGCAAGTTTAACTATCGGCTCACAAGATTACTTAACTCCACAAGACCAAGGTTCTCATTAGGATGTACCCCAGGTTTAACAGAGCCAGCTTTTTGAGATTATATACAGCCTCTTGATATACAGCGGGCCCCAGTCTGTTGGACAGCTCTAAGGTAAACATCAGTATATAGCAAGGAAAACATCCACAGATGTTTCAAGAAAGTTACACATTTTAAAGGGCAGCCCTTGAGTTTAACTAATTTCCTGTGTCTTCAAATTCCTTTACATCATTGCTTGTCATTTTCTAGCGTATAATTTTGTTATAATTGATGTTTACTCACGCTTTCTGTTGCTTTGCAAAATAAACATTGTGAAATAAAGGCTGTCCAAAAATGATGAGTCACTCACTATGAAGTTATTGTATAATTAAAGCAATTTACTGTGTTTTTGTGTTGGCCTGGGTGGGATGTGATGGGAGGTATGCATTACCCTGAAAGGAGTGTAAAATATAGGAAATCAGAGAAAAAAAATAATTATCCTGGTGTGGTTTTTAATAAGTGATTCCCCTGCAGCACATGCAACTGCAGACTTCTAATGATATGTAATGGGTGACAGAGACACCTTCAGCACAACTCCTCCACTACTTTTATTCATGGCATCATTTCACCAATTTCACTCAGGGTTTCAGTGCAGTTGTGTATCCTTTTAGCTGGCCAATAAGTGGGTAAAAATGCTGTACATTTCTACCAGTGTTTCCTTATGGGTACAGAATGGCGGTGAGATCGCACACAGACCCCCCAGAGTGCATGTTTACCTGCCGCTGCAGTGACAGGCCCTCATAAATCATTGTTATCTCCCACTGGTGGCACACGCCGCTTTTGTCCTTCACACAATGAGGGCCTTCCTCCATGATGGCTGCAGACAGTTTGTAAGCAGTGGGGCAGCTGGAGGCTGATGCACTATACACATGTACACACACACGGTGCATTACGCACACACGCTGTCCTGATGCACACTAATCACATCTCACCTCATCCCACTTGTCTCTGTTAATCAAACACAAGCATTTTCAAATGAATGCAAATGTTCTTTCTTTAAATACAGACGATATTTTGTTGGTCCTGTCACAGTGTGGTGGCAAGCTTGCCTTCTAAATTTTAAAACCCAATCCTACCCTGTATACACACCTGCCCCACTAACACACACCTTAACCCCAGCTCGACTTCACTCTCACTCTCAATGCAAATCAGACTCACTTGTTTGTCATTCTTATTTTAGTCATACCTGTAGGGTAATTAAACTACACTTAGATTTAAATTTGCATTTGTTGTAAATTAGGAGCACCACCTTATATATTATATGAGAAAAATAGAACAAATTAATCAGTCTTATCATCTTATCATCAAGTCGTTAGCTCCCACTTCAGGAATCTTTTGTTTCTCCTTTGTTGGAATACCAGCATGACAACTTAGCAATTGATGGAGGATATTTATTACATCTAAATGTCTATGAATAACTGAATAAATTAAGCATTAATAATAGACACATAATAAAGAACTAAACAGATGAATAAAGTGGATATTTGAATGACAAAACGATTTGGTCACTGAGTTTGGCGATAGTGAAATGAAGTATGGAATTTAGAAGACAATGGTGGAAAGCCAGGGGAAATTAATAATTTCTCTAGGGCTTAATATTGATAATCCACAACGCTATGAAACATCAGCTCATATCATAGACAGACAGCAGCAGTGAAGTTTGGTCTACTTTTGTAGCATTGCCACACAGCTGAAGCCTTTTTGTGAGACCCAAAGCAGTTAAGTGGTTGCTGGTTAACTCATCGCTCTCCTGGCAAGGTACGCTCCCTGAGAGGCAGTGACATGACAAGGCAACAATGGTCGGAGCACAGCTGAGGTTGACCGTGGCTTTGAGAGTAGGCAGAAGGGATGTGGTACAGCCTCTGCTTGTTTCTTGAATTTGCTCAAGTTGATATCAGTAAAACTCTGATATTTTCGCTTTCCCTAACTAGACTCGTTAAATAGTCTTGAACATGATGTCATTGGCCTCTCAAAATTTCCAAAAGACAAGACTATCAAAACAAGGTTTACTGAAGTACAAAAATAATAAAAGCTGAATTCATTCAGTTTGGTATTGAACTATAAACTGAGTGAGTTCAGCTAAAGATTTGAAAAAAAAAAAATTGGTGTAGGAAAGAAAAAAGAAATACTCAAGCAAAAGGGGAAACTTGGCAAACGAGGTGAAAACAGAAAGAGCCAAAGAAGCAAAAACAAGCAAAGACAAAGGCCATCTGGTCTTTTTATCACTGACCGGGTTCAGGCACGGATAATAGGCGAAGAAACAGCCTTTCGTGCCAAGCTGTACTTTGCTTAGTTTCAAGGACCAGGGGGAAAGTCTGATCTGAAAAGTTACTTTACTCCAAGGAGATGAATAAATTAAAGGAGGTTTTACGCGTTTGTCATCATGGTGGTGTGTTCTTAACAATCTTTTTCTCACAAACGTTTCTGAGATATGTTTGCAAGCAATGGAGGGAACAATTCCCTGACCGTGAGTAAGTTTCAGCTTTCCTCTTCTTTTTATGTTCTTGCAGGAGATAACATCACAGACTCTTCAGTTTCATCAAAATGATCCATCTTTAAAGATGACTTTGAGGCAAACTTACTCCAAGTGTCCCCTCCAGACAGCATATCTCTGGCTGAACAGAGTCATCACAATGGTGGCCCACCGATCCTGCGGTCCACCGGGATCTGTCCTGATACAACTGACAGTACACCACTGCTTGACATTATGTATAAATCTGCCAAACAGATTTATTGACTTATTAACTGCTGTTGTCAGAATGCCATTCCATATCATTCTGGCCCAATTTAACCCATAGTCATAATCACAATAATCGCAGTGCAGCACATCAAGGAATTTTTCAGAATTGTAGAAGACTAATGAATAGATGAACTGGAGTCAAACAACAACTAATTTGATTAGCAATATGATAAAGTCTTGCAATCTAGTGTAATAACTATATTCCAGTTTCATAGCTGAAGAGCTTCCTGTTTGTTGAAATAAAACATTCAAAAAAGTTAATGTGCTGCCATTATTGTATTATAAGGTCAAAATGTTAGTCACTCCAGGTTGGATACTGGAAGTGCCTCCTGGAAAGTTTTCATTCTTGATACTTTTATTGTGCAGAGGGGAGAGAAGGGCACTTGGAAAGTCTGGAAAGAGTTCTAGTAAAGTTTATTCTGACCCTTTATCACTCAGTGGAATGCAAATTGGCAAAAAACAACCCCTCAGTCCATGTGAGGTGAGGAGGCCAGTTGGTAAATCCTGAGGTATGTAAACTTTTATTAAACCACCACTGATTTCCTAGTTAAATTAACCAAAGGAGATGTGTCCTCAACAAGTATCCCCCATTTGGTCTGATGGTCACAGTCCAGGGACAGTGGTAGGCAGCACAGAACAGGCAAGATTAAAACCGTTTTCTATGATCAGAGCTGATGTCTCTCTTTGGATATTAAGAGTGATTTGGGCATGACAACTAATGTAGGTTACATACTGGATACTAATCTAATTTAGATAAATATTAGACTCCCTCAGAGTAATAATCATGCACAAGCTTTGGGATGGGGGGCCCATAGTCACTGCAGGGCCACTGGATTCACTATCTTCCTTTAAGACCACAACATCACTAGGAGGAAAATTTCATCTCAAGGCTCACAGCCTTGAGATAACTGGCTTACTAATGTTCAAATAATGTGATACTGGGGTGAGAAAAGAAAAACAAAATTAAATAAATAAAAGGAACATTCATTTGGCTAAAAGAGGTAGATAAAATGTGAAGACACACAGGAGTATTACAGAATTAATCATTTGAGTTCTAAATTTAAATAACGTTGACACTTTAAGAGTTAAATTAACAGAATTAAAAGAATGAAACAATCTAACTTGAAGTGATAAAATATAAAAAAGTGAGAAAACACACAAGTAGTGCTGACACTTTGTAGTATAAATGTCTGCATATTGTAATATTAATTCAACAGTATGCATGGGTTGTAACACAGTAGTTTCAATATAACCGGTTGTGAATTTTAAAAAAGTTCAACACTATAATACAGTTAAGTGAGTGTTAGTCACTCTGTGCTCCAATCTATTGTAGACACATTTATCCCTTTGTCCACATACAAATGTTTACTCATCAAACTCAATCAATCAAATCAGCTTTGCAGTTATAGTTCATCAAATTCAATTACCGAAGTCAACTACCAGAGGTTGGCCTTGAAGTTGTATTTACTTTGCAAACACAATGCAGCAGAAGTCCAATAGGGGGCGCTGCAGTAGTCTGGAGGTGGGGTGTCAGTAGTGACTAGTCTCTTTTAGCATCATCCACTGAGGACGTTTGGTGCTCATGTTGGATATGTTAGAGTTGGAGTGGAACATGAGCGTAGACACTGGCAGCCTGTTGCGAATACTTCCCAAAATGGCTGGTGAGTAACGCAGCTCACAGCACAGGTAATTTTCAGTACAGGTCCTCTCAGGAACATATAGTCCAGCAGCAAGTAACACAGAATCTGTACTCAGGAACTATATGTTCCTGAGTACAAATCCTCTCAGGAACATATAGTTCAGCAGCAAGCACTTTACCCTGTTACAATTTAGCCCACTCTCACAATTGAGCTAAAGGGGGGTTCATTGTCAGCTTGTTAACAACTGATTAACCTAACCAGGAGAACAGCAGAGATTCCAAATTAGTCCAGACTCGGGGAAATTCACAGCAGAGCTCAGCTTTACTCGGGGCGCAGTTAACAGTCCCAGAATTTTGCAGCGACAGCAACCCCACAATCAGGCCTATCTTAATAAGTGTACGCTGATGCTAGTGCATGCAAATTTTAATTTCAAGATTCAACACTAAGCTTACTTATCAAGTTTATAAACAAAGATTCTGGCTCTTCATGGTTTAATACTATTACACAAGTCACAAGCAGCAAAAGAAGCCAGGACAATATGCATTTAAAAGAAAAGAAAGAATAAAAAAAGATCCCCTGAGCCATTGTGTCCATTTATTATTCCTTTATTGCAAAAACATTTGATTTGATTATTGCCTCACACTGGGTGCCCATAGACTTAGCAGAGCTTGTTTTGCTTACTCAGTAAGTAATGTGAAAGGTATTGTACAGAATTTGCATATCTTCGCACATAAAGACACATATGCACACACATACACACACATCCTTATTTTACTATTTTTGTGGGAACTCGTCATTGACATAAAGCATTTTGTAGCCCCATGCCCTAAATGTAACCATCTCCAACCTATACCCTAACCTAATCCCAATTCTAACTCTAACTCAAACTGTCTCAACTGTCATAACCCTCATATAAACTTGTGGAGTTCAGCATTTAAATCCCCACAGAGCTGTCAGACCCCACAAGTAAAGAGGGCTCCTGGTTTTCAGACCCCACAAATACAATAAAACAAGCCCACACACTTACACATACACATACACATACACACACACACACACACACACACACACACACAC
Source organism: Toxotes jaculatrix (assembly GCF_017976425.1). Lineage (NCBI taxonomy): Eukaryota > Metazoa > Chordata > Actinopteri > Toxotidae > Toxotes > Toxotes jaculatrix. The sequence continues at coordinate 20,560,376 of NC_054408.1, forward strand.
ACACACACACACTCACTATAGTGACAGGCTCTGAATTGTGCTCTGTGGAAACAAAAGAGGTTAAAGATTACAAATGACACATGATGCACATTATAATTACCATATTTCGAATCGATTGCTTTCCTTCAATGACAATACAATGCATTTGCATTACTGCAGGGGCAATAAAATTGCAGTTGTGATGTGTGTTTGAGAGAAGACTTCGCCCTAGTCATAAAGCCGTATGCCTCCATTAACATAAAGTGCTGTCAGTGTATTTCTTCTCTTTCTTTCCCTGTCTCTGGCCATGCATGCGCTACTTCTTTGTGTTTCCATGTGTGAGTACAATGTGCGCCTTTGCCTTGTTGGTTTAATCATTTGTTTCACAACAGTGTTCACATCAGTGTGTTGTACACCAGGGTCCCATTGACATGTAGATTCACACATATCACAAATATCAATTTAACAAGGTAAATGGCCCCATTTTGGCATAGGAGTAACATTATTGGATAAAAGTAGTAAATTGAGTAAATGGAATTTTGTGTGCGTGTGTGTGTGTGTGTGTGTGAGAGAGAGAGAGAAGATTATCACTCACGTTAACCATGCTAGCCGAGGTGAGGTATGGGTACTAAGTACTGAAGTGGATCAAGGTGAAACAGAACACAACAGCAGATAAGACTTTAAGCAGAACAACATTTTTCATTACAGGGCAGAGTGCAACAGCCAAGTTAGATGGATTTTTGGTAGCGTAACTTGAGCATACAGGGGTCTCATTCCAGACCAGTGTAAGCATACTAAATGCCACCGCATGAAGATTTTGGCTTTCCAGACCCAGGAGCTGAAGCGTGAAATATGTTTTTCAAGTTCAGGTTACCATGTGGAATTTTTAGGTGTCTCGCAATTATCATTATTATATGATCAAATCCATAATGTTTCTATTCAAGAAGCTGTTAGACTAAGAGGTGTTAAGCAAAACCAAAGAGAAACAGTTTTGTGACATACAAAGGTACTACATGCCACAAAGGAACGGCTGTACTTCTCAGTGTTAATGACAGGGGTTATGAGGGTGGTAGGATTGCTCTGATTCTGGTCAGTCAGGAGAAGGTTTATTTTGTTTGTAGAGTGCCAGCCTTAGATCTTGGTGTTAACATCATGCAGCGTGACACACAGGCTCATTATGTTTGCGCTAGTGTGGATACCCTCGCTGACCCACTGCCACTGTACAAGCTGTTTCACCTTGACGTAATTGCACTTCATCACTTTGTTTATTTCGGGTTAAGTATAATAAAAGCCACCATTAAAAGTGCACTTCCCTACCTGGACAATGAGTTACTGGAAGTGCTTCCACAAAACTGATGCTCAGATATGGGGGTGAGGACAGCTGATGACATGCGATTCATAAATGAAGATGATGTTTCTCAACCAAGACAATAGTCTAACACGACTTCAAAAACCAAAACGACTGGTTCCTGCCATGGATGAAGAAATGCCAGGACCATTAAGAACGTGTGCCAAAACAGATAGCTATGGCTGGGTCAACAGATAGCTACGAGAAGACAAGAGAGCTGGTAACTATTTATTTCCAGGAGGGACAAAGAGGTGGAGACCACAGGTGAGGCAATGACCTTATGCTGTTAATGTATGAACCACAGCATTGTGACTTTAATGCAACTCTTTCACAGTTTATATCAGATGTACTGAAAGAGTCGCCATTTGTCTTCATTCAAGAGTTGTTACTACAGCTCTTATGCACACTGACAGGAATCAGTTGCTGGAAAGGGGAAAAGAGAGCTATAATATTTAAAAAGTCAACTTTTGAAGTGGAAAAAGGAAGTGAAGGTAGTCCTTCACGGCTTTGAGATACAGAGGGAGCACATGGATCCTGGGCTTGCTGCAATACTAGTCAGGATTGCTCACTTCAAAAAAAAGGAAGTTTGCCAGAACATCAGTTTTCTTTTTGATTTTTTTCCCTTATGAATATGGCATTTGTGAATTCTCAGCTCTGTCATTTCTTCAGATCTTTTCACGTTAGAGAGAAATCAAGACAGTCTGGATATGTGGCATTATTTGATGAGTCACTGAACCATGAATTGCAGCAGAAACATCGACTTTTGAACATGTTTGAACTGGATTTGGTGGAAAGGTTTGTATGCTATATGTTGACTGTTTTTTCTTGGTCATGCTGCTGCATGCAATGTGGTTGACAATGACTTCAGTTCTTGACAAGACTGGAGTGAAAGTGTGAGGTGTGAGAGGTGTGAACAAATCTCTGCTCAATAATAGTTCATGTGGATTGCACATACTACATAGTGCTTTCTGGGATGGACGCAAAGGAAGTGGCTTGGAGATTCACCCTGTCTAGCCTGTAGTGGCTTTTCAAGACAGTCCTACCCATAGAGAGGATTACACCAATGCCACAGACAGTGAAGCCTTCATGTTGAAATTTTGTCAGTGGTTTTGAATTGAGAACATCAACATCTGTAACAGCATTTCTCATGTGGCCACATGTGCAGACATATGTTGAAGCAGTTGCTCGAGGAGATTTGCCAGAGCCTAAATGGAAATCATATCAAGAAAAGCAACTTATCCCTGTGTGGGTTACAGTGCGGATGGACACATGGTTCCCTTCAGGACTGATGATTCTAACTGGAATTTTTAGTGTGAACAAGTTGAAACAGAATTTTGGAGATATGGAAAAGAAATGTTGCATTGAGTGCATGTGTGTGTGTGTGTGTGTGTAATGTGTACCAGTAACAAAATACATTAAACCATGATGGCTGAATGTTAATTGCTTGTTTGAAAGTCGCATCATGCTGCTTTGTTTTCTTACGGCTGTCATGTGAAGGACATGGCTGTGATTGTTTAATACATTGTGGAAGTCAACATTTTCTCTACTGTGAATTTGTGCATGGAGTGAGCACAGACAAACAGTTCATTATAACTTCAAAGGAAAGCCATGCTAGTACAGTAAATAACTGGAATACGTTAAAGCATGTATGAACACTTACATCACATTTTGTGGGGCACAAGGTATTTTTGTGAAATCTCTCTTTTGAGTTGAAAATACAGTTTAAATTGTGTATTAGCAAATCAGTTCAGTTTTCCCTGACGCTTGACTTTATAAAGCACGTAAAGCTATTTCTGTAATAAAGGGAAATGTAATGGCAGTGCCTGTTGCTTGGAGTCTTTCAAGTGAATATGAAAATAACCGACAATTAGAGAATGGAAAAGGCTGCTGTTTACATGCAATAGTTAACTTCAGTACACTTCTGTTCATGTATTTAAAGGTAATGGATGGTCATGTAAATTATATTATGGGTCACTGAAAAGTCATGGAAATGTTCTGATTTGTGTTGTGAAAGTCTGTGGGGACCCTTTAATGTCCTCACTAAAATATTTTGGTTATTTATTCATTTAATTTTTAATATTTTGACAAATGGTCTCTTAATCTTCATTACAACAGTGATGAAAGTTGTTGCAGAGTAGCCATAAAGCAATAAATGAGAATATAAACTTGAGGTGATAGTTGAGATTCTAGTAATATTGTAGTATTTATATAATAAATGTATATAATATATATATATAATATAATATATAACAAGGGCACAACAACACAACTTTTTGAGAGACTATACAAAGCTGAAAAATTGTTTTGAAGGATGACGCTGGAAGTGTTTTCTACTGTAGCACTGCCACTGTATCCACTGTATCACCCTGTGGGCTGAATACGGGGACCGGACTGCTGTTGCGTGGTGATGCAATGGCCGTCCCACAGTCCACATATGGCATGGTTCATCAGGGACTTAACTGAGTAGGACTGGCACAACAACTCATACCACATAAAACTGTCAGTTCATTTTTACCTTGAATACTTTCTCTCTCTCTAGACATAACGCTAGAGTTTAAGTTTATTTGTAGTCTTCATTCACTGTGACATAGAACACAGAGTGGTGGGTCTCGCTAATGCCCTTTTGTGTGTTTGTCTTTGTATTACTCATCCTGTGGGGACCTAATTTGTTTTACACAGTCACATTATGAGGACCAAAAGTAAATCCCCATAAGGTAAAACATTCAATTTTGAGGTGAAGACATATTCCTATTCATTTTATAGTATGTAATTATTTTTGCAGTTATTAAATTATAGTATTAAAATTAATGCAGCAATGTCTGTTACTGTGATGACAATTACAATACTGTGATTATAACTGTAGTAAGAATCCCAGTATTTTACAGGTATTTGAATTTATACTCCATACATACATGCATCTTCCAGCAACATATCAGCTAATAGCTGCCAGTCAGTTACTGTCTATTTCACAGTGTTCTTTTTACATTTGAATGCAAATGTTTACTATAACATCAGACAATCAAATACTGAAGGAATTAATTAATTCTTTTAATTATCCCTGTCATTAATAGCTGCATTGTTTGCTCCAATTATGTAGTAACTGCTGAACAAACATTAAGTGATGGGACCTGTGTAGTGTGTGGCGCTCACAGAGATTTGTCATATGTATTAGTCACTGGGTGGCATTCAAGCTCCCAGTATGACTCTTTTCTTGCCCACACACTTGGCTTCCCATGGCCAATAATCACAAGCACAAGAAAGGAGAAAGGCCTTTGACTGCAAAATAAGACATTAACTACAGGGCTTAAAAAAGTGACACATTTGAAATAAGTCTCCCTGATTATTTATTCTTTTAAATTGTAAAGGAACAAATGCCAGACTGATATTTCATGGGTCACAGGAATATTATTACATCTATTACCCGTGGCTTTGATCTTTCCTCGCTTTGCAATTAATTTCTCTGTTGGTGTTCCAGCAATTTAAAGGATAGCTTCACAGTTTTTCAAGTCTGTCGTCAAGCAATATTCACATGTCCATATTCACAATATAAGAGGGCGTGGTAGCTGTAATTCTTCCTCCTCTTCATAACAGCCATGACATGATCCACTCCTAACACGATTCTCATGTAAGTGATGGGGGACAAAACCCACAGACTTCACTCTGTGTAAAAAAAAATCCACTCTGAAATTCAAATATGAGACTTGAGCAACTACCATGAAACTCCCATTTGAGTTCATTAAAAAAACACATGAACCTTTAAGCTTAAGCTACTATGAACTTCATGGCATGTCAGTCTGTAAAATACTGAACAAATTAAAGAAAACAGAGAGAGGAGTAACAGAGCTCAAAACCTCTGAGCATTGTTCTCTCTGTCTGTGTTACTCACAAATTCTTGTTGGCCTGATTTAAAATCTTGTTTCAAAGGGATAGAAAGAGAAGACAGAATGCTCCCTGATACTCATGACTAAATATATTAACAAGAACACGAGTGGGAAGGAAAAACTGCCCCCTTATATGGGCAAAAATGGAAGAAACCTGAGGAGGGATCCCTCTTCCAGAATGGACAGACATGCAGTAAATGTCATGTGTACAGAATAAAGCAACAGAGCAGATTTACAGTAATGGACAATCAAGATGACAGATTGTAAACATCAATGAAGAATATGGTCTGGGAGGACATGAGGGAAACAAATACACACTGGGAGAGAGACAAGGAGGACGAAGGCCCAGATTAATTTAAAGTCGGTTCTGACATGGACAGGAAGCCGATGAAGAGAAGCTAAAATTGGCGTAATGTGGTTAAATGTCACGGATTTAGTTAAACCTGGCATCCAGCTTTTCACAGCAGACAAGCAGGCCTCTAATTTGATCATTTCAGAAGAGTCATCAGCTTTTACAGGAAGATGCAGCACCAGTGGAAATTTATTCCATGACTGCAGATAATTTGGCTAAGAAGTGAAATATGAAGAGGGAAAAGCAGAGAGCCAAGAACAGAACCATGGGGTACATGTTTTGCATATTTTACACATTTTTACATATTACACATTTTTGCATATTTTGCTTGTGTTGCTGTAGGAAACACACTATGTTCTTTCAGATAAATAAGACTTTAACCATGTGAGAGCCACTACAAAGATGCCAAAATTGTTTTTCAAGTCGGTCTAGGAGCACATAATGATCTACAGTATCACAAGCCACCCTGAGATCCAGTAGGAGAAGCGCAGACATCAACTCTCAATCCATAATAAGCAGAAGATCATTTACCACTTTAGCAAGTGCAGTTTCAGTTGAGTGACAGGTCCTGAAAGTAGACTGAAAAGGTTAAAAAAGATTACTGTGATATGTGGGCTGTCGAGACACAGGTCTTTTTAGTACTTTTGAAGAGAATGGAGGGTTAGAGACTGGTCGATAATAATTAATAGACACTGGATAAAGGTGGGGTTTCTTAGGTAACGGTTCAGTCACATCAGTTTTAAGGTTAGCGGGGACAATTTCAAATCTAAGTGATAAATTAATATTATTTTGGATCAGAAATCTTTGGAAAGTAACACTGGTTCAACAGACTTAATTCTGCCATTCAAACTACAGAGGCCAGTGCAGCTATGTTTGTTTTTCCTCCCAAAATCTAGCATGAAATTACTCTTTAGTTAGCGTTAGAGACAGTTGATGTGTGATGTGTTCAAATAAAAATGGCTGAGTCTTTCTTGAAGTGATGAATGTGGTATCAGTAGCTTTACAAAGGGACAACCTACAAGCCAAATGCTTGTAAATAACTTAACCTCTGTGGTTCATAAGCAGCAGCTATACTGATTCTGCTGCCGTGTGCCAAAAATTCTGAAACAAGCAACTGTGCTCCTGAACTTAAAGATTCAAATTTAAGGCCTATTCTCCCATTAACTCTTAAACATCAGTGGCTATATTTGGACTCTTTTAAACATCAGCCATTCCTTCCTTAAACACAGTATATTTCCTTAAAGAGAATTATAAATTCACGCTTCATCTACATTTGTACATCCCAATGTGTTAAGGAATACATTACCAACATCCACTCTCCCACTGACACACATTTCAGATGGTATTTTGACCTGCTGTGACTTGTGTCCTTTATTTTTGATCTTGTTTTTTTCCTATTCCACACAAAGTCAGATCCTGTTTACTTCAAAACGTTTACTTCTTAACGATTTGTGCACAAGCACTTTGTAAATGACAATCCACCCTACACTTCTTTGGTGATAAATCCAGATATTGTTTTCCACTTTTCTTCCACTACTTTGTCATTTTGCAAGTCAGCAAAAAGTGGTCACAGGTAGGCCATAGCACTCAGCCACTTCATCACCTCCCTCCTCCCCAGAGGAGCTTTCTGCCTCGTCCAGGCCTGCTGGAGAATGTTTGCACAGCCACCAACTCGCCTGTGGTATCAGTAATGTTTACTGCATTCTGGCTGAATCCTCTCTGTGTGGCAATTCATGTGTTCTGTTTAAGGAAGCAAAATCTAAATTACTGAGCAATGAGCCTTTTCTAGAGTATTTATTGATTATAATTGCTAATTTTCTAACCTGATGAGCAGAGTTGCATGCAATGAGATGAGGAATACCTAATGAAAGGCAACCTGGAGCCAAATAATAATACTTAGCTTAAATACTAATACTCTTACTGAAAACATCCACTCCTCTGAGCAGAAATGTTAGTCAGTGGCTGCTTCAGAATTATGTTATTGGTCTGAAGATTAACAAAACATTGTTATATTAGCAATTGAAACAAGTGATTCATTGAATATTGACTCTTAAAGGTGCACAGCTGTCCTTAAGCACATCTCAGTATTATGGGATATTTACGGCAGTAAAGCAGAGTCAAGCAGGGTCTCAGTCAAGCAGAGTCTGTGCTGACCTGTAGAGTGACTGAGAGCAAGTGAAAAACAGGGGACAGACACCAGAACAGAGGCCAAGGAGAGGGGTCATTCAAATGCAACCTCTGAACTCTCAGCCCATTCTCATCTCGTAATCTTTTCAGGACTCTAAAAAAAGGTAGTATTCATTCACATTTTGGCTCAGCCATCACTGTGTCACATCCAGCTCTTGAGTCAGGTCCTGTTTGTCTGTTTTCCTTGATACCAGCTTAGTTAGTTTCCTGTTTTACTTTGAAAACACTAACCCCTTGTCTTTTTGTAGATTCACTTCCTGCCCTCCTTTGTTTCCCGCCTTTGTGATTACCTGTCCCGCCCCTAATGTGTTGCACCTGTGTCTAATTGTCTTCCCGCCTCCTAGTGTATTTAAGTCTTGTCCTCCCCTTTGTTCTGTGCAGATTGTCTTGGTCTGTAGGGTCAAGTGTTCCAGCATTTGTTCCTTGTGTTGCTCTTTGTGTGTTCTGGCCTGGTTTGTTCTTCTTGCGGTTTTTGCCTTTTTGCCTCACGAGACCAGCTTTTGCCTCCTATCCCTGTGTACTGGAGTTGTGCATTGGAGTCCCTTTCTGAGGCCCCACCCCTTTGACACATTGTTTGTGCCTCTCTGAACAACTACCTCATCACGTGCAAGTTGCCATCTTGTCACTGTTAGCAGCATAACTAGGGGATGGTTCATTGAAAGCCTGAGCCAGCCCTAAACATAAGCTTTATCAAAGAGAAAGTTTAAAGCCCACTTGTAAACATGGCGGAAGTGTCTGCTGCCTGGACCCAAACTGGAAGGAGGTTCCACAGGAGGGGAACCTGATCGCTGAAAGCTCTGCCTCCCATTCTTCTTTTGGAGACTCTAGGAACCACAAGTAAGAATGCATTCTGAGTGCACAGTGTTCTAGTGGGTTAAAAGGGTATTTTTACATAAGGTATGATGTTGTCTAACCATTAAGGGCATGTTAGGACAGCCTGATATAAAAAGAATTACAATAATCCAACCTAGAAATAGCAAATGCATGCATTAGCTTTTCTGCATCTTTTTTTGACAGGTTGATAGTTTAGATGAAGAAATTATTGAAGTTACTCGGTGAGGGAGAATAACAGTCTAAATATAAAATAGTCTCTCTCTCTCTCTCTCTCTCTCTCTCTCTCTCTCTCTCTCTCTCTCTCTCTCTCTCTCTCTCTCTCTCTCTCTCTCTCTCTATATATATATATATATATATATGTGTGTGCGCGCGCGCGCGGGCGCTTTACAACTGTTGCTAAGGTTCTTGTTTTTGAAGATAAATCGGTGCTGGTTGAGGGCAGGAGGTAATGATTTTTTTTTTTTCTATCTAATAGTTAAAGCAGAGCTGAAAAGAAACCTGGGATTACTTTAATTTTCTTCTAGGCTCCTCTGGCATTCATCAAATCATTATTAATTGTAGTCAGTTATCACAGAGCATAAGATAATGTTCCACTGACAGAATTCAGACCCAAAAGTAGATTTGTAATAAATAAGTAAATAAAATAAAACAAAACAAAATAAAAATTAAATAAATAAAAAAAGAGTTTCAAGGCTCAGCCCACTCACAGAGGTGGCTATTTTTTTGCTGATTGCACCTCTTCTCAGGACTGCATCAACAGAGCTTGATTGTAATCTCAATGACTCAACTGTGTTAAATTTGAAATACTAATCGAGGGTAGGACACATTATTATTTCTGGTTGATTTTGGAATATACAGTATATTTATCCCAAGGTTGCCCCCTTACAAAATCTGCATTTCTAGAGCTAATACCACCTAACAAGCATGTTTCATTTCAACATTTAACTAAACGTTTTAGCTGAATACATTTTAGGTGAAACTTAACCGGTTTGTGTATTATGTTCAATGGCTTACCCAGGTTCCTCCACTGCCTGTTACATTTTAATAACTCCAGTTTAAATGTATTTATCAACAACAACAGTAACAGACTGGTAGGTTTATCATTTGACATGGAGTTCATCCATGATATATGCTTCAAACAGTCTGCTATAATGTATTGTCTTACACTGTAGATAAAGCAGAAGAGACACAGTGGTCAGCATCTTGTGCTTTTCTTGGCTGACTTACTGTATGCTAATGTGAAGTGGACCATGTCCTGATCACTATGAATCTTGCACAGTGTGGGGATCAGTTAACACAGGACTTTCTAAAGAGGAAAAATTAGCTTTCTTTCAGCTTAGTGGGAGGCTAAATTCTCCCATTCTCCCCCTGCCTGCAAATGTTTTTGTTTGATGTGTTTCCCATTCTGCCTGCGTTCATTTCCCCCCCATACTTTGTTTCCCTGCTTCTTTTTTTTCTCTCTACAACTGTCTTGGTGCCTGCCTCCCATGGTTCTGCCCTTGCCCCTGTTCCCAGCAGCCCCTGCTCTGACAGGTGACCGCATGGAGCATCAGTCTCACACGGTTGGCTGCGTCCCCACAGATGTGTCCACACTTGTCCTTTTCTGTCCTGAGATGTGGACCTCTACTGTCTACCCGATGTCGCCCTGTGGGTTACTGAACTCCTATTCGGTTCTACGTCCTCTGCTGTCGTCCTCCTCCTCCTTGCTTCTCTTCTCATAATTTCTTGCTCTTACTTCTTCTTGCTTTTTGCAGCAACTTTTGATCTGTGCTGGCTCACATGAAAATGATGTTGCCATGTCACCTTCTGTTCTGCCTCTGTCTCAGTCCTTTTCATCTTTTTTTCAAATCCCACACACTCCATTTCATTGTCTGTGTTTCCATTGTTTTGCAATTCTTTTGAGTGTTTCTCTTCTTTTCCTTTTGCCCCACTCAACCTTTGTCAGCCCCAACATGGACTTTTGGCAGAAACATAATAGGATTTTCATATGAACTCCGCTGTGACATTTGCTCCGCTGAAACATGAGCAAGGTTCTCTTCAGATTGTCATTAGATTATTTCTTCTTTAACAGAGAAGAGTGCAGAATGTAAATCCCCTGACATGTTTCAGGTTGACAGTCAGGATGTTATAACTAAATATTGTAATAATAACCACAAGGCAACATTTGCCTCAATACAGATTCAAACCAAGGTTTTACAATTTGCAAAGTTTTCAGTAACTCCCCATCAAGGTCAAGCAGCTAATGTAAGAGATGGAGCACTTTGTGCATTTACCTTCTTCTCACACAAGGCTATTTCAAAACCCAAATTCTAACTCATAAACATAGGTTTATGAGTTAGAATTTGTAACTTTTTTTTCCAAAATGAGAAGATATAAAATTAATAAATGATAAAAGCAACATTGCCTAACCCTTGTGTTTTATGTTGTGGTCAAACTAGACCAATTTAAAACCCCCCACTGTCAAAAATACATTTATAGCTTTTATCATTATCATTATCACCTTCATTCAGTATGTGGTGCTTTAAGACAAAAAGCCTGTGTCACAAACTAGATGTGTGTAATTTGAAAGACATGGGCAGGGAGAGTACAATGAAATACTTTCCAAATGTAGGATCCCTTGGTTTTGGAGCTTGACCAATACCAGAGACTAAAAGTCCAGCACAATCTATCAGAGTTACAATCATACTTAATAAATATGCAATATTTTACATCCACTATCAGTTCAGTTCAGGGCCAGTACTGATAGCTCTTTTTACGTAGTGATGTGAAAAGTAAAGGTTTTCTTTTAATTCAGTTTTTTTCCACCTCAGCGTAACCCTACCTTAACCACAGTATTTCCATGTAAAGATACTGTAGAAAGAGGTAATCATTCTATAACAACATTCTTTACTGGCAATACAGTAGAGTTGAAAAGTTTAGATACTTTGGCATATGAGCTATGACCATTTTTTTTAACTGTCTGTTGTCCAATCATAAATAATTTAATTTAAATGTTTTCAAAGCAATACCTGACACATTATAAGCATTTAAAAGCAAACAACTTCTTTTGGAAGTAAACACAAGCAATAAAACCATGAAACAAGCCCAGCACAAGAGTTATATCCACAGTGACTTCTGTGAGGGAAAAGTGCCCACTTACACATTAAAGTGCCCTGGTCACTGTTCAAGAAATTAAGGGCTGTGACCTCCATCCCTACCCAAAAATGTGTTTGTGATAACCTTCTAGCTTTGGGAAATGGATTTCACAAACAGGATGATAGTCTGTCTTGTTAGTGCTCACACTCATATTCCTGCAGGAACACACACAGGTACAGACACACACACACACACACACATGCACACTGTCACAGGAAGAAATACAAAAAAATACACACACACATGCACATTCTTTCCAACCTTGCTACAAATAGCCCTTTTCTATAATTAATACTTTGAAGCCAGTTGTACCAGATGCCTGTGGTGGCGGGACGGAAGTCTAATCTGATGAACAAAGAAGAAGACAGGCTTAAGATTTTAACCTCCACTGCTCCAGTAAATATCCAGTGGCATAAACACAACCCCTCTCCCAAACAAATACTTCATGATACCACCATGACTAATTAAATAATACCACTGGAATCCAGAGGAGTTCATTAATCACATTTGCATTTTGTAAGAATTGCACTTCTTAAGTTCCCAGGTAAACATTCATGTGTGTTCTGTGTTTCCACTGTTATTGCTCAGGAAGAGTCTGAGAGGAAACAAAGAGCTGTAAGGTGACACTTTGAATATCAAAGCACTTGCCTGGATTTGGAAATTTAGACAGTCATTAAACTTGGCTGGTATAGGTGTGGATTTACCCAAGAGGATGCATTTGAGATTTGATTTATTATTTTTTTTCTGTGCAATATGGCTTTATAAATGCGCAAGCGTTGCAGCGCACTGCTCACTCAGTTCAGTTGACAATCCTAAAAAGTGTGAATGTTGAATGTTTGTGTTGAAATGTTCAGGCAAGCATTTACATGTTAAATGACAACATATACGTGTTCAGATGCTGTCACTTAACATGCAACTTTTCAGTTTTTTGTTTTCTTTGTGTGTTAATTCTTCATAATTAAACAATAAGAACGAGTAGTCTGATGTCTTGTATTCCTTATGAGCCTATAATTTGAAATACACTGCTTTTGATTTTGATTTTCCAAGCACATTTAGTTTTTGTACAAAGTATGGTTTTAACTGGCTTGGTATGGGATCAGAAAGGAAATCAGTGGTATTGCATATGAGTCAGTCAGTCAGGTTACCTCGCATGTGACATGCTCTGCTGCGACACATGACGCCGAGGACAAAAACTCAACAGGAGAAAGTTTTATTTCCGTCCCTGAAGGGGGAAATGAAGCTGCAGGTCAGTGAGGTGTGTAGCGCTGTTATATGTGCATTGTTTCAGTGTATTTTGTAAGACGAAGTGAGGACGCACATTTGTGTTTATGTGCTAACAACGCAGTTACTCTGCTAAGGAAAAAAAAGTCTGTGGAGGGTTTGTCCGGCGTCTTGTTTCTGGTTATCTTAGTTACTTTCTTTTGTCATGGTCGCATTGTTTTTCTGCCCATCGTTTTAAATAATGTATGACTTTATTTTCAAGTAGTATAGTAGCTAGCACGTAGCCAGCTAGCAGGTAGCTAACTGGCGGCTAATTTAGTTAATCCCACTTGATGGCACAGACTGTTTTCTGGTGTTTTACACCGTGGCATCTAGGACGTTTCACTTTAACTATCTGCTATGTATTTGGGTAGTTTAAGCATTTAGTTTATTTATTTATTTAGTTGTTGTTTTTCTTTTTGCCTCTCAGGAAGAGGACACACAAATAGTCAAACAGATTGAATGTAAACATAAATGCATTGTTTCGATATTTTCGATATTGATGATTTTATGCAAGGCTAGATGTAAAATAGACAAATTAGGACAGATCTGGGATCATCACTTGCTATTTTAATTCAGTTTATTTTCACAGTAACAAATATATAGTATGCTCAATCTGAATTACTGATTACCTTGCAGATAAGGAAGGAAGCCTAAAAGAGGCAAACTTGTGGACCTAGTAGATTTCTGAAAAAGGTATGAAATGTCATATGCCACTGTGTGTGTGTGAGAGAGAAAGAGAGAGACACTCTGTGCTCTGTATATTTTTCTGCATTTTTTTTTCTGTGTCCTTTGCTGGTCACAGTCCTGAGTATTAGAGTTAACAACACCTTCACATCACTTCTGCAGCATAGGTTCAGTGGTAGTCCTGACTGCAGTGGTTCTGGTAAAAAGTTAGGCTGATTTACAGTCCATCCATTTTGGCATCTTAATACATATTTGAGAAAATAGTCCTATAATTTTCAAGATTCTAAAAGCATGGAATATCAGACAGCTTTTGGTGAAGTTAGCATTCAGATTCAAAGTTACTTAAGCTATCTTACTGTACCATTAATAGTTTGCTTTGCAGTTTTTGCAGTATTAGTGATTTGTATCTTTTTTTGTCCTATATTTAAATTGTATGCATTTGTTTAAAGTTTTATGTATATCATATTTTCTTTTATTAATCATGATATTTCATTCTGCAGCCACATAAAGGGAGGAGGTGGATACAAAAAGAAACGGAGCTGCACAAGGCGGTTCAACCCAGTGGATCCCTGTCCAGCTGAGTTACAAAGAGCACGACAGGTAAGAACGACCAGTACCAGTGCCAGCTTTTTACAATGGAAACAAAAGCTCAGGAGAAGGAGATTGAAGCCAGAGAGGGGTCATTCACAAACCTACTTGCATCAGCCTTGTAACCAAGAACTTTCCTACCTCATACTCTTGTCCCCCATTAGCCAATGTGACATGCTTTCAGTGGTCAAAGAAAACAATACACATCTGATTTTCCCCAACACATCTGAGCTGCATAAGGTATGCGGTGGAACGTCCTTCCTCTAAACTTAAGCTGGTATAAAACAAACTTTGCAGCCTCTGCAAAGAGGAGAGGTTGTCAGAGCTTCTGTTTTTTGGCTTATTGAAAAGGATGCTGCAATCGAGTACGGTGATGCTGTGGATGTTTGGGACATGGCCAACGGAAAGTTGATGCTGTGAATGTAATGTTATTGAGAGTTCTACTCTCAATAACTCAGTCCAAATCCCATCCACTTAATAGTGAGATTAATGCTGCTCTGATGCTTAATAGGTGATGATCAACGATGTAACATGGTGTGTTTTGTTGTAAGATTCCTTGTTATGTTCTGTTTGTGTATGGGTTGCTATAATTCAACAGGTTGTATAGTAAATTATGTTGGTGTATCGTGTTTCAAAATCTTGTTCCATGTGCCTCTTTTTAACTTTGTGCGCCTGCCCCTCTAAAGGTCTCAGCTTGGCCCTGTAGTGATGGTGGTGAGATGGGTGTGGGTAGATTGTGGGTAAGAGGGTGGAATTAAATTGCCCACAAAAGTCATCTCTTCCTCTCAAATATATTTTCACTCTCTGCCTCTTTAGGAGCCAGGTAGACAACCAGCCAGCAGCAAAGCAAGGTAACCTTTCTCTAATTGATGTCTGTGTGTGTGCGCAGCGCACCAGGCAGCCATATTGTGAGGGAGTCGAGAGTAGCCCAGGCCTCAGCATGTGGCAGGGTTTGACAGGAGGGGGTTGATGCAGCCCTGCAGCTTGAGTGATGCACCACAATCAGCCGCCAGTGTAATGGGCACAGTCTGAAGAGGGGGCTTTAATTTCTCAACAGACCGGAAACTCTGAAAACTTTCTGAGTCTATTTCAGAGTGTTCAGTTATATTTCAACCCACCACTACTGCATGCCTCTGTTTCCTGTTACAGCTTGAGGCTGTAGGAGTGGGACTTGAGTGGGATTTAATAGTTTAAAAATCAAAAACATTAAAGATAATATTGAAAATATATAGACATATGGAAGCTAAGCAGCAAAAGGGTTATGTCAGAATCGTCAAGTGGCAAGGATGCTGACTGAGGATGTTATAGCTAGCTTGAATAGCTAGCTATAGCTGATAAAATCTGCCCTCAGCAGTTTTCAATAAGCTAAGAAATTTTATGCTTAAACTGCTAGGAATAAGAATCCTGCTGTTTTGTCTGTCTCTATATGAACTCTGCTTGTGAAGTAAATATGTGCTGTGCAAGAACTCACAGCTTTACAGGCATAGTGACATTAGGTAAGTGGAGTGGATAGCAAAGGGTCAAATACTTAACTGAAAATTTCATCATAACTCCTTTGTGTGGGGCTCCTGAGAAGAAAGGGAGTTTTCAATGGAATACTTTCTAAATTGTGTCACGTGTGTTATTTCAAGACCTGTTGGGTAGGTGACGTCCAGGCATATCAGCAGCCAACCTGGAAATTTTATTAATAAGCCATAGTAGCTAAATGTGATTTTTTTTCCCCCCCATATACATATAAAATTGGTAATTGCTTTATCTTTTCCTGTATCTGTGGAAGATATAATAATTACATAAAAACTGATTGAGCTCTCATTTGAATTTATATACTCTGACATGAAAAACCTTTTTTTTCCCCTCTCCATTTTTGAAAGTCAAAGATTCTCGTAAGCTGATAACACAGAAAACACTGATGCTGTCCTTGGTGCTGATCCTGTCTGTAGATGATAGCGTTCTCCATGGTCCTGAAACAGCTGATACTGTAGTGAAAGTCAAAGCAGGGAACTGCTGTACAGCTGTTTTTTTTTAAACTATGGGCATAGTTTGCTTCCACACCAGTAATGACAGTAATATGGATGCTGCAAGGCCACATCAACTTATAATACAGAGAGGGTTTGCTGAATGCACTCATTTTAGTAAACACATCGATGTAGTTTACGTACTGTCATACCTTAGAGCATCTTGGGACACTGTTTTACCGTGTCAGTTACTCAGCTGTAAAATTTGTGCCTTCCCCCACAACACCTTGGCGACAGTTGTTTAGGGGTAATGTTTACTCATTAAAATTCTCCCCCAAATTTTCCAGCCAGCCTGAAGATGCGAATCAGCAGTGCCCTGGTAACGAGGGCACACAGAGCAACTCAGGCAGCTGCCTGTGTACTACTGCTTCCTTGTCTTCTGTCATATTGCTTTTTCTATCATTAAAAGCTGCCTGTGTTAGCAGTCTGGAATTTAGTCTGTGAATACAAATCTCATGTACTTGTGGTTGTTGAGCCATACATACGTATGGAAGAACAGCTCCACATGAAACCCATGTGTGAAATGTTGTACACTCAACCACAATGATAATGGAGACCAAATGGAAATGGGCTCGTCATTAACCCCCCTCGGTTTAAGTACACAGGTTTTTTTTCACCTGAAGGGGAAAAAAACCTTTTTTGTTGCATATTGCTCTTTTTTTAATCATTTACAAGTATAGGTACCTCAGATCATAATTATTTCTCAGTAACCTGCTTGTTTAAAATCATATGTATATTAACATTCTGACTGAATCAATTTAAGAAAGTGAGCCATGCGTTTCAGAAGGTTATTTCATGTATGTGGTTCGCCCTGAAATGTCCTGGTCATGGTTCACTTGGTGCCACGACAACAGTCATAAATGAATTTTAAATCAACTTGAGAGAACAAGAAAATCCAGACTCTTTTCAGATCATCAGCATTCTGCATCAACGGAGAAGCCATGTTAGTTACAAGATGCAGTATTCCTGTCAAACATGTTGTCTACTTTGATGTGTGTGCACCAGAGTACAAGTACATGAACAGTGAATGAGCTGCTTGATTATCGAGTGTAAGCGTGGTGGGTTGAGTTTGTATAGAAAAGGCACTATCTATATGTGTGTGAGCTGGCTCAGTTGGCATCACTGATTCTGTAGGATAATTAAATAGGTGGAATCATGTTTCTGTCACAGTTGCAGGAAGGTGTGTAGTGATATATATATAAAGTATAAAACCCCTCTTTGCAACTTTCTTCATTCTTCTTCACATTCAGTTCTTTTCTTCTTTGGGGTCAGAGGACAGGTGCCACCCCCCAAGTTGGTAGCACAATAACTTCCACAGGTTTTTTTCAATTTAGTGTCTGATTTAGATAATCTAGTTATGCAAATCAAGTCAGTCACAAAGTGGCAGTTACGTGAACGTCACTGGAGAGTGCGTGTTTACCAGCTGACAGATGTATGGCAAGGTGCTGTAACAGTGTAGTTGTCAGTGCCATTATGGCGTCACTCCTCCCAGTGTCTCTAACCTGTCAGAGGTAGGAGAAAAAATGAGGAGCGCAAAGCATGTTTATGTCTCTGTTTGCATCAGCTCAACGCAAGAAAGAGAAGTAGAGACTGAGAGTTCATACAGGAATCGAGCTGTCAGCGTAACCGCCAGCTCAGCCTCAGAATTGCCATTTTGTTTGCGTGGTAGACCAAGTTGTGTTAACCACTGATACAGCCTCTATCCTGATGTGGTGAGTGTAAAGGAAGGGGGGTCAAAAGCAGAAAGGTTGAGAGAAACATCAGGTAGAGGCTGAAAAGAAAGAAGATGTACTTCCGGAGGTGGCTGTTAAATTGCTTGGAATGGCTGCCTCTTATCCACCAGAGCTGCTTTTTTTTTTGTTCCGTGTGTAATTCAATGTTTACAGTTTCTGGTCTTTACCTAACCCCTGTGGTTTGAGGCTGCTATGCTTTTCGCAGCAAAAACCCACCATATTCAGGCACAAGGTCATTGGTTTGCACAGACTTAGAGGGACTCACAACCATTACTGACAACCGGAATGGCTCCACAGTGTGCATCATCCTCACAGCTCCCACAGCAGGAGAGCTGGACCACACACAGCACCAGTAAAATTGTCATTCTTTTCCACATGGACATCTGGATTGTTACTAGGATCTGATATGTGGCAGTGTGTTTCATTTTAAAACACTGGTGGATTTCAAGTTGTTGCCTATAAGTACACTCTGTGGTTTTGATATAAATTCCAAGGTTACCTCAAGGCTCATAACCCTCTGAGGAACCTCCAAGTGAACACATTGAAAACACCAGTCAGTAGCTATAAGGGGAGAAATCAATCAAGTATATGATTTTATCAGGTCAGTACTGTATATCTGAAATCTAAGCTTTACACAAGGTGGTAATCTTGTTTATATCCGTCCCCTAACATCATGACAAGTGGAGAGAAGTACAGCGGAGTGTCTCTATTCAGCTCTGATTTGTGATTTGAGTGCCAGAGGTCGGCTGGAGAGAGCTGTGTGTACGTGGAGTTGTCACCTGGCGAGAGGGAGAAAATATCGCACCACAAGCTGGAGTTATTCTCCTCATGATAGATGACTTCCCTTTTTCTCACCACAACATATACATGACAACACAAATCACCCATCTGGGTGGTTGCACATATATATACATATATATAACACATAAAAACACACTTTCACGCCCACTTCAGTTTATTACACAGGCACCACACAGCCCCATTATTTTATTGTATGTGTCTGTGTATACAGTTATATGTGCAAGTTTTCATTCTCTGTCAGCTGTGCAGAGCAGTGACCACAGGAACACTACCAGATTCCTGAAGTATGTTGTCTTTCAGAATGATCTTGTTGTCTTTTGTGCGTCCGCCTCCATCCTTCGTCTTCCGCTCCATTTGATTTAGCTCCCTGTCGGTTTACGAGTACCTAGTGTCGACCATCATGGTGAAATGATTCACCATCTTCTTTGTAAGAGTCCATTGGCTAATCCACCCTTGTATTTTGCTATTTGAGTTTCTTTATGAGGCAGTTCAACTGCAATGAAAGTCAGCCTCACACATGTAAGCACGTGTTTTGCACAGATGTATTTGTAGGGTGACTGCTGAGCCGCCATATTGCCCACGATGTAGATCTCTAATATAAGTGGCCATAATGGACGTTCCAGGTGGCTTCCTTCTCTGGTCACTTTCAGTCAGACTTTTTAACAAGCATTTTAAATGATTCATATAAAAATCAGGTTTGTTTGGAAAGCTGTAGGAGGCTGGCACTGCTTGCCCCAGTATATGCTGTTTTATGCAAATCCTTGTTTCCCCAAATCTCCACGAGCTTTTCTTTCACAAATACCAGTTTACGTGTGCCTCCTACGTGCCCCATTCTTTCAAACCCCACATTTCCAGTTTTTAACTCAGACTTTCTATTAACCCAGAGGAAATGAGAGCCACAGAATACATTGTAAAGAACTCCTTGTGTCATAAAATTAACTCCAGAGTGCCCCTTTAAAATTGCACAAGAAAACAAACACAATCTTCAAACATTTTGTCCTACAACACATGCTGTAGCCTTGGAGAATGACCTCCTGACGGTCTCTCATCATTCTCACCAACGCTGGTATTAAGTTATGTTGTAATTATGGTAATTACCCATATGATTAGGATTATGGTTGTGATTATGTATGATTTCCTGTAAGCGTTAAAGGTCTTTTCTCTGTGTTTTCAGGTGTAGGTAGGTATTGCTTGTGCATGATAAAGTGGAATGGACAGAGTGCCTGTAAAAGACTATAATTATATATTTTGAAAGAAGAATTACATTAACGGCTGTTCAGAAGCAAAACTAATTTGTGACCAAATGATATCTGCATTGTAAGAGTATGTGTGTACTGTATGTGTAGCTGTTGTCTGTGCCTTTATGTCCTTGTATGTAATTATCTTGCAACACACCCTGTTCGTTTTATGATCAGTGGCTCAGCTATCAGCTTTATTCTCCACAGACACCTGCAACAAACAGCAAACAGCATCCCCAAACACTAACTGCTTGGCCAACTATCTCATAAATGTCACGCACCATGGCCCTAGTTCTTTTTTATGTGACATGAGTAGGTGCCCTGACTGGCCACATTTAATCTTATTGTAACACCCTTAGGCCCCATTAAACACAAAGCCAACACCAGGAGTCTGGGAATAGCTCGCCCCTACAGCAAAGACCTGCACCTTAATAACTTTAAAGGAAAAATCACCTCAAATTATAAATAGGCTTTAGCAGGGGTGATGCATTGGGCAATTTTGGTGGGAGCTGTATAAAATTAGAAAGCAAAAGTCACAAGAAGTGGTGAAATGGAATGGGTAGCTTTCTGTCTGAGGAAGAGAATCCACTCTGTAGAAAAACTCGTCAACAGCTTCATATCATGTTCTACCTATATCCTCAGTAAAATGATCTTTGTAGTATCCTAGTGCAGTCATTACGTGATGTAATGTTATTGCAAAGTGGGCATTAATTGTGATTTGAACAACTTCCTACAGATCTAAACATTGTTATTTATCTGATATTAGTTTGAATAAGGACAATGTGACTAAACCTAATGCTACACATATCAGCTAATCTGCCCCTACATGATGAATGTTGATAAATGAATCAATAAGACAGATGGAGAGAGTAAAGACGGCAAAGGAGAAAGAAAAGAGAGGCCTGTAGTTTGTAGATGTATTTAGGACTATGAGAGATGTCATATGTCCTGGTTCTATACATCAAAATCTGCTTACAAGTGTTAGGTAGTACTGTTGGGTATGTGGAGAAAAAAGTTGAATACAGCCTTTCGGTTGCTGCATGAAATCTGAAAAATGTCCTCAAGTGATTCCACTTGAATCAGCAGCCTTTGGAGCTGAAGTTTGAAACTGGAAAAAAAAAAAGTGTGGGGGTGTGGAGTTAGAAAGAAGCGAGCTTATCAGACCTTTGTACCCACTCCTCATCTCTGCTCCAGTCTAGAGGCTTCAGGCTACATTAGCTGCTAATATCATCATAACTCACTCAAGTCTCTGACTGAACCGTTGTCTGTGGAATTGGATTGTGGGTAATGTAGGTGCCAGATTTTGGCAAGGAAAAACCGTGTGTGTCCTTTTTTTAATCTGTCCATTGTGAGTCTGGTAGAGTTCCAAGGAATGCAAGGCTAAATTGATGGCTTACTCCTGAAAGCCATGTCCATTAGCACCATCAATGAAACTTTCAGTGGGAGCAGAGAGGTGGTTCAGATTAGTGAATGGATGTAAAAGAATGTCACCATATTTATTTAAATGTGCAACATTAAGCTTTAACTTTTTAACTTTTTTTTTAGCGTTTTAAATGATTATACATATGTCTTATTTATTTTAAACAGGACCAAAACATCGCGAAGAAAAATAGCAAAGAAAGGAAATAAACATAATACAAATAGCTATTTACCCATCACACACACATACATATAAGAAATACACAAATGTAGTTGAACTAAAGCACAGTGTGTAAAGAGGTAGGAGATCAACACTTCCAGAGATAAAAACAAAAATATTGTTGTGTTAAGCTCTGAGATGAGTCAAGGCTGAACAGGTAGTAGTTCCTTCCTCCATCCACATTCATTAACTCACTGCTGTTTAAAACATTGTCTCTTTGCACCCTGCTTAGTTCCCTGGAGTAGCACATCACATTTGTAAATTCTCAAAACACTTTAAAATATTTAGAATTTAGATTTAAAACAACTGAGAACAGAGGAAGTGCTTTCCTCCCTGCTGAACTTCCTTGCTGCTAAAGTTGCATGTGATGTACAGTAAAGCAGGTGATATAAAGCATCACCGCTGAGACATCCCCCTTGGGCACCAGTGAAAAGCAGTATATCTCCCAAACAGCTGCCTTGGGTGTTATTGCTTTTATCTTAACGCAGCTTTGATAAGGTGTCAATTTTCCTTGTACAGAGCCTGGAGGCTTGTTACCAACATCTGACACCTTGAGAATTTTTGTTATTTTGTGAGTTATTTGCAAACCTCTGCTGATGTGCGAGATATGTTCGCAGTTTGATAAGCTTGTGACAAGAGAGATAAGGAGACTTTCTTCTAACAGCGACAGATGCCACATTTAAAGTCTTACAATATGCCAAAGTGTGTTGCCTGACCATCCTGTGTGTCTTCATCACAAGACTGTACTAATATTCCTCCCATGCGATATCACCACTCGCTGCACCCATAGAACCACTTGCTGTTAGACACATTTGGGTCAAATGTAAAATTCAAGCTTTCAAGTCAAGTTTATCTTTAATCTTCTAGGCAGAGAGGGGCTGGGCCTTTCTGATCTTTCTAGTCCCTGACATTTTTTTTTATGTATGTATTTCTTTTTCCCCATTCCCAGTTTATCAATTAAGAAAACACACATCAAAGTGGAATTACCCAGGAGAGCTTGACAGCAACTCTGCTAAAAGGCACAAACTCACCCACTGATTACAGAAATACCACCAACAGACTAGGGTCTATACAAGCACATATACTTACATAAATAATGAAAAAATCCTGTAGGTTTATGTTATGACCACCAGTTTAAATTCATATCTGGAGCGTCAGCCATCAGTGCTATGGAGAAGATGCCAGTCAGAGTTGTGGAGGAGTGCTGCAGCCAATCCAGATCATTTTGTTAAATTTGGGAACAAAACAAGTTGCCACTGTTGATGAATGCAAAATTGACCCAGAATCCAAAAGTAAACAGATTTGTATTGTCTGTTTTCTCAACACTGCAGACTTTAACAATTTTAAAGTTGGTGATTGAATTATTCACCAAACTGCACAGACCTGGCATTAACATGTATCTTGGGGCGATGCAGTAACAAGAGGACAGCTCTAAGTAAAGGTGTGAATGCATCCAAGACCCATTGAGGAAGCATTTGAGATCCAGTCACTCATGCAAAGGTGGTCTGGGCCACAAATACAGTTTCCTATAACAATTCAGCCAGGAGAGTTTCATGTCCACCCAAGCCAAGAAAAGCTCCAGCTGTCATTTGACATTGTCTATGGGAAAAATTAATGTGACGTTCACTTCCAGAACCAGGGGCACCAGAAATAGTTCCCCCCACTTCACAACTTTGCACAAAACATTTGGAAATTATTGCAGACTGATCTGTATCAGGCACGTACACTCAGAACTTCTCAGTCACATTCTGTGATTACATTGTGATCTGTGAATATAAATTCAGTACAAAGTTAAGGAGTCAGTTTCTCCAAAAGGCAGGAACACACACTTTCTGGCTCCGTTGCATCTAGTCGTATGATAGTTTTGGTTTTATTTGCCAAGTTTTTGAAGAGAGCTATCCATCTTTGAAAGAGCTGTTTTCAGCTGAAGGTTAAAAAGGTGAAAGCACTTCACCCTGTCTGTGTAATTTGAGGTATCCTGACTATTTGGCGTTGTTTCTGGAAAAAAAAAACACAATCAGAGTTGAATTCACTTCCACTGTATTGTGGCGGCAGACGATGTCTCAGTGGTGAAGCGCTCAAAACCTCTGAAAATGAAACCAAAACTCTCTGCCAGGTGCTGATACTACTACAGGTGAAGTGGGAAAATACTGTATTATTCATAATTTGATGGCAAGTTATGTCATGTATGGTGTAAATTTATCAGCTTATTTATTCAGCTTTAAAAGTATAAAAGAAATTTGGCTGTTATTTACAAAAGGCATCAGAGTGCCTGAATATGAAGCCCAGCCTTCAAAGAGGCACAGTGTACTCCTTACTCATACAGTTTTAAAGGAAATGAAACCTGCTGGCAATAAGCTACCTTTTTCTGCTCACAGTCCCCTTCTCTCATGTATTTTAACACACTCATTTACCTCAAGTGTTCCGCTTCATTGCTTTGGCAGACCCGATACTGTCAGCTCAGTGGCAGGGAGACACGCTGCACTTGCAAATATACTCCACACATACAAAATGAACCTTGTGTAGTGGTAAAAAACAAAGCATATATGTTAAATCAGGAAGAAAAGCAAAGACTAATGCGACAGCACTGACAGCGTCTCACAGGTGTCTCTGCTTTGCTTTTAACGGCTTGGAGTGAAGGTGTGTTAATGTTGAAAGCATCAGTTAGAGGTCATGTGAGCTTTGAGTGATGCCTCTAGGGTCAGTCAGTCCACTGCTTAAATATCTCAGCACCTATTGGATGGATTGCCAGGAATTTTGGTACAGACATACATGGTCTCCAGAGGATGCATTTTAATAACTCTGGTGACTTTTCAACGAGTTCTGTCAACAGCTCAATATTTTAATTTGGTTCATGATTCATTCTTGCCAGACTAAAAAGATTTCCATCAACCTCAGCTGTACTGATGTATTAGCATTTAGCTCAAGAGACTGATCTGGCCACATACAGCTTCGCAGCGCTGCTAGCATGGCTATAGTCTTTTTATTATATGGCACGTTGATATTGTAGTAGTGAAAAAAACAGGAATTTCACCACATAAATCAAGTGGTAATTATGATGAATGTGCTCCTAGTTAGAATATTTTCCTGTTTTCTGTCCAAAAACAATAAGAAAAATATGTATATTGGCAGAGAACCATATTTATAGTTCTTAATGAAAAAAAGATGTCATAAACCTGTCATTGTCACCAAGACCGCAAAAAAAAAAAAAAAAAAAAATGGCATGACACCTGGAGTATGATGCATCATATAGAGGACTTACGATTGCTCGGCAGCCATTGAAAACACATCCCATTATTTATGCAGAGCAAGAGGCAAACTGGGGCCAGAGTGGGCACATTTAATTTCTCCGCTGATCATTGAGACAGATTCTATTTACAGCCTGCACATGGGTAAACTGAGAAAGATGGAGGACGCGAGGAAAGAGGAGACACAGAGACCAAGAGAGAGAGAGGGAGAGAGGGAGAGAGGGGGAACAGTCTCAGGGTGATGGAAAGTTTTAATCGGTCATTCTGACAAACCTCATTATAGCCACTGCGGTGCAAAGCCAGGAAAAACCATCTCGTTAAACAAATAGCATTTTCTCTCTTTCACAATTCTTGTTTGTCAGCAAAAAAAAAAAAAAGAACAGTTAATATTTGTGGTGTGGCCTACTTGCCTGTAAACAGTCATAGATTTTAGGGCTGTATTTGTGGATAGCTTCACAGCATGCTTTACCTCTAAAATCTCAGTGTGGGTAGTGGCTTCAGGTACCACTGTGGCGCTGGGTCCTTGCTCCTGTATGTTGTGTAGGTATTGACCACATGGGAACAGGTGTGATCAATCTTAAGAATTCTGTTCAGACAGTGAGACCTACATGAGTAAAAGAAGTGTGATTTGATTGACTGTCACAGGTGACTAACTGGCTTACATCATTGTTGTACAGTTTTGAGCACTGAGAGCCTCGATCAATTCACTACTTTACACTTGTGCTGTTGTGTGACAGCTGAAACAGGAACATAATAACACCTGCAGGCTACCGTGTCATTGGTTATATTGAAACACAGAAACAAATACACAGAGAGCTGACAACATTTTTAAAAAATTTGCCTCACTTCACTACAAAGGGAAAAATCCCTGCTTACCTCCCTTACTGGCCATAGGACACAAAGGAAAAACCTTTTTCAGCCTACAGACTGTCAGCTTGAGGCCTGCTGTGATGGCAGTGCACCCCTTCTCACTCAGCCCCAGCTTGAAATACATGCACGTTTGTAACAGCAGAAATCTGGGCACAGAATCAGATAATTGCGGTGTCATCAGTGTATTTGTTTACAGAGAAGCGACCC
Source organism: Toxotes jaculatrix (assembly GCF_017976425.1). NCBI lineage: Eukaryota > Metazoa > Chordata > Actinopteri > Toxotidae > Toxotes > Toxotes jaculatrix. The sequence continues at coordinate 20,586,378 of NC_054408.1, forward strand.
TAACCCTAACCCAATGGCTAATCAGACTCAGACAGTCAGAGAATCCAAAACAGGAAGCTATTATGTTAGAGGGTGTACCATCCGGTTCTGTATGACTCTACCTTGATGTTGTATAACGCAATCTACAAACGAAGCATGGTTGTAAAAGTTGACTAAATGGTAGAAGCTGGCTTCCACACTCCTGACATCAGAGTTAGTATCTGAAGTGCTGGCACCGTGTCCCTGTGTTTGAGTTTTTAGAGTGAGGACGTTACTCACTGGCTCAGAGCTAGAAACAGATGCCTTCTCCTTGGAAGTCCACAAACCGTTACTCCCTCTGCATGCGCACTTTAAAGCAGGTTCAGGAGCTGATCCAGAGGAGCAACTGGTTGACCACAATAATACTAAAGTAGGATACTCTCATGCCTCAGTGATTTGCAGCAGTGCAGGAAGTTATTTAAATCCAGTAAGAGGTTGCCCCCTGAGTCACATTCAACTGCCTGATAAAGATAAGTGCAATGCCTGCTCTCCTTTTTACTTTTATATGTGCATCTTTAAAATGTTGCTGCTCTAAGGAAAAATGTCAGCGTGTGCACCACCAGTTGAATAAAAAGTTGCTTTTGATATTAGCTGTTTAACTATTTCACAAAGGTTTAATTCAAGCCAATTGTTGCAGTATCACTTATTTATTCAATTTACTTTGTCTGCTGAGCAGTTTATACTGGAACATGTTTCATTACTGACTTTAAGTCAGTTGTAGGGTTACCTAATTAGATTTAAAAAAAAAAAAAAGAATAATCATGACGCAGTAAAACATTCATGATATAAGGATAATAATAACATATAAAATACTTAAGGCAAATCTTATTTAAGGTTCTTACATGGAAGTGATGAGGAAATTCCAAATGTCTGTTTTGCCCAGTTTTTCCTAAAAATTGTGTTTAAAAGAGCAGACAACATGTATTTTTTTCATCACAACAAATCCAGTTAAATAACTAATTATTATTATTTTTTTAACATAAGTAATATGCTGACTTAAAAATTAACAAATCATGTTTAAATTACAGGCACTTTATATATTAGCTGTTATAAATTTGTCAGTTTGTCAGTGTGAGTCAGCTGCAGTCTCCTGTAATAATGCTTTTCTTGTTAGCACTTTGTGACCAAAAGGTAAAATACAGAGCTCACACTCCAAAGCTACCTACAAGAGAAACTTGCACATTTTCTGTGATAGTTGCTTCCTCTAAGATTATACTTTCATGTGGTCATTACAGTAGGGGTAAAGACAGGCTACAGTGTTTTTTTTTTCCTTGCAAAGTGAAGCTACAAATGTGTAACAAATGACAGTCATCACAATGACAATTCCAAATTCAAACACTGCTCTTGCCAATTCACTGCTGTGCTCTCTGAGTTTTAGTACGCTATCTCTGGTGCAAGTGTGTGGGAGTGTGAAAATGGGGCTACTGAGGTCGGAGTGAGATGTGTGAAGCTGAGACCAGGTCTGGTGATGCAGATGCAGTTTCTGTCTCCAGAGTGACATTATTGAATTCCTGAAAGAAGAAGAAGGAAAAAAAAAAACTAGTGGGGAAAAACTAATTGCCTGACCTTTATCGACTCCTTTGGAGGAGACACAGACCAATGTGCACCATCCCTCGTTACATCCGCATAATTAACGTCAATCGATCCGGCTCCCCTTTTTCTCTCCCCTGATGTGAAGCAATGTGCCAAGTTGGAGAGTGACAGCTGTCGCACGAAGTGACACAAGGCAAATTCATTAGCCAGTGAATGACGCTGCCAAAGGGGGGGAAAACAGGAGCAAGACAAGGTAAATCTATTGCAATTCACAAGCAGACATGGGATGCCAATCGAAAGCAATATTGACTGGCTTTATTTGGATATCAATGGCTTTGTCCAGCACACTGATGTTGCTTTGTTGTCCATCTTTGGATGTATCCTTGACACTCTGATTAAGTAAAGATAAACATGTTGGGAGACACGGTTGAGTGAATTTATTCTGTTGTGGACATTTTCAAGAAACTGGAAATATCTGAAAAAGAGGGCAAGACGTCCAGCCTGAGCAGCCATATTTGTCGCTCCAGTGAAAAAGAAAAAAAAAACTGGGGGGAAAAAATGTTTAAAGGAGCTGATGGTTTCTTACAGAAATAAAGTAACACATAATTAAAAGGCTTTTTTTTTTTTCGAAGTTCAGACAGCTCAACATTACTAATCATAGCGGATATCTAGGTTTTGTTAGATGAGAAGCATGTAGAGCTTAGTCATTATGAACCACTTGAAGTCAGACATCAAACATTTAATCATAATTGGGATAACATAAAGTGCAACGCATGCTTCAAGCCTCCACACTGCTCCGATGTCAGAAATGCTTATCGTGTTTAAAAGCCCATCCAGAACTTAATCCTGCATTTCACCACCTGAGGGAAATTACAGCTTTATTTCCTCCCAGGAGCCCAACTCCTTCTTCACTGTCAGCTCTCACACAATTTGCATACATGGTCAAGAGGTCACCGACTCAGTGGCGTAGTCTGGCATTTTAATTCTGTGCAGACAGCCATAGTGTGTGCCCCCGTCCTTTCCTAACCCATCTTCACTGCCTTGTCTGAAAGGTAAAGTGAAAACAAACATGGTCACCAGAATGCATTTTTCTTTTGCACATGACACATCATAGTGTTGCTGGTACATGTGATCACCCTACCTAAAAATAAAAATTAAATTAACTAAAAAAATAATTAATTTAGGTCCCTGAATGTGGTCTTGAGAGAACACTCTTCTGGAAGAAATGACACCCTGGTGGTACTAACTTCCTCTCACAGCCCCCACATCCACCATCCTGTAAGCAGAAGCAATATTACTTAAATATTAATGTTATTTACATTTGATAAAATAACTCACTGTCACTGAACCTGTGATTGTATGTGTGTCAACTTTGTTCCACACTCCCTTCATATACCATCACTTTAGTGAAAGGTAGCATTTCCCAGGTGACCACATGTATATGGAAATAACACCCACCTCCACACAATATGAAGGGCAGTAATTGCTTAAATAGCATGTTGCTGTGATGATCCCAAATCATTCTTGTTGCATAACTGATGTGTCCTTGTGGATAGAAGCTTTTTTTTTTTTTTTTTTTGCAGTGTAGACTCAAACCATTACAGTCAGTAAACCAGGAGTAACTTATTCTTTAGTTATATGTTAAAGTAATGCAAATACTTTCTTCAGCAACAAGAAATGTGGATTACAATTAGAAATCCAATAAGAGCATAGCAGTTCCTTATTCCAGTAAGGTTCTGCTATTTTGAAATATGGGTGTAGATTCGTTTGCTGTCTCAACAGGATTTAGAGGAGACAGCTTAGGTCAGCGTTGTATCTGTATGCTCAGTGGGGTCCTGGACACACCAGCTTGGCAGAGTGGAAGAGGGAGTGGGGGCTAGCTTTGGCAAAAAGAGGCTGAACAGGCGTTCTGGCATCTCCAAAGTCACACTGTTTACATTTTAGCTAGCTGTTTGTCAACCCACATCCAGTAATCAGCTGCTTTTATTCAGAGTTGGATGGTGAATTAACCCCACTGCTTTAGCATGAGGATGGGGTTACTGGAGTGCTGCTTGTGGTAAACGCGGCTAAGTTAGCTGCCGAAGGTTTGTAAATACATTTAAACTGTGGGCTGGCTGTTGTTAAAACACTACAATGTCTTGTTCTTTATGTCTCTACCTAATAAATAGAGAGGATTTGCATGAGGGTGATGTGGCATTGAAGCTGTTTATAAGCAGTTGCGTTGGACCTGGACTGACAAACAATCAAGGAAAAGTAAGTACTTTTCCTTGATTGATTTAAGTAGATTTCACCACCTGTATGTTACCATGCATTTTCAAAATGTATGATAACATACATGGGTGAATGTTTTGCAAATACATACAACATATAAATAATGTAAGTGCATGGAGTTGTTTCCTTAAAAAAAAACAAAAAAAAAACACACATAAAAACCCAAAACAAATTTGTTGTACGTGAATGAAAAATCCCCAAGCTGTTGGGGAAAGTGCACAGTCGCCTTCTCAAATAGTGGGCTACATTATTTTTTTCTGTAGTTTGATCAGAACTGAGTTATTTACAAATAACCAGAACATCAACACTCCATCTGCTGATAAAGAATATTCTCTGAGAACACAGCCAGTAAGTGGACCTTGAGTTGGGATTGTTTTGTCAAACATCGTATATGTTATTTTATTACTTTTGTGGTTTTTCATTTTAGAGAATATAAGTAGTGTTATTTAACTTTTGAAACTATAATCCTGCCAGGCAGCAACAAGTTCCTCTGCACCGCACGTCCTTCAGAACTAATTAAATCCAGGCCAGAGTTAATTTATCTAAGAATTGTTTGTGAAATTTGCCGTAACTCGCCTCCACATCAGTAACATAAGTTCACATAAATAAAGAGACAAATATGATCAGCAGCTGACTGCAGTTTGCTGATTGAGATGTACCACAATACTCTTGAAAGAAAACCAGATCCTTTTAGACTCTCTCATTCCATCATTGCACAAAAGCTGCAGTGACCTTGCTCTGACCTCCAAAGTGAACCAATACAACATTCAATAAGTGTGAATGATTTTATTTTATTTATTTATTTTTTTTTTTTGTGCACTGATTTCTCCATTATGTAGTATTCTGATTCATTATACAATATTCCTTCATATATGTTATTCCTTCACCAAATGACATTGAATGCTCACACACCTTGTATTTTATTCATTATGTCAGGGTGTGAGACTTCGGGGAAAACATGAATGTGCTCAGTTTGAGGGAAAACGTCAGATATTTCTTCTGGCAAGTAGAATTGAGCTATAGAGGCTGTGAAATTTCCATTTGCCGCCCAGTGAGGATTTATCGCGTCCAAAAATGTACAATATTAGATCTCCATTTCTATTTTCACATAATGTTCAGCTCCACATGAAATTTGCTATGTCCTTGTAATTACTGTGTAAGTGCTACCTTGCACAGAGAAATATCTCACAGATGTTGTCCCCTGGGATGCTGCCTCATTTGATCACGGCTTTATTTTGAATCTAACTTTATTTCTTTATTTTGGAGTTTTAAGTTCTAATATTTCCCAGTTATTGCTTTAACACTTGTGCTGGGTATACTGGCGTGACACTGTGTGCTTGTGAGTGCTCATTAGCTAAGTTTCACCATCTATGAGCATATTGAAGGGGCATGTTCCAATATGTCATTTTGTGGATTTGCCATAACGAGGCAACAGGCATAACAGGCCATTACACCACAAAGTGACATATCAGTCAAAAAAGATTAATGGAAATTTGGCAGCTGCTTTTTCATTCTAATTTTCTCCATTTTTCTTCTGCTATTTTTAGCTGTTTAGGTAATTGTTATCATTATTGTTGCTACTATGTTGTTATATCTATAATAATAATAAAAAAGAAAAATGTATTACAAAAAAAGGAGAAAGATATATTCCAGGTTAGTGAGAATCACATTTGTGTACAGTCTGTAGGTGAAAGGAAGCTGTTGATGGGATAGAGAGATGCCTCCCCAGGCCAAAAGAGGGACATTTTAATGAAATATCTCAGAGAAATATCATATCTGCAGAACACTCAATGACGGCATTTTTCAGCTCATTCAATAGCTGTATGTAGCAACAAATGATTAAGTTTAGGCAACTGAAACTGTTCAGATAAAGAAACGACCGTGATTCCTGTTAAATGGTGAAAAGGCCATAACAATGTAATAGCAATGAGATGCTACATAAACCCCAGATGCTGAGGTCAAAGACAAACACTTATTCATCCGTCCACTAATTCAACCCAGTAGCCCTAGGAAATCCATTTATATTGGATGATTCCACACCTCGAGATTTATGTTCAGTGCCAACGCGGGAAGTATTGTGCCCTTTATGTGGTGAGGCCAAAAGTACAAAATGTGGAGGTTGGAGTGGGGGATGGCTGTATATCTAGCAAGTCAGACTTTCACACCAGAGACCAGAGTTTGCATCCTGTTCACAGACCTGCAATGAATTAGCATTAACCTTTACATTTACCATAACTGCAGTCTTTTCCTAACCTTAACGAAGTGTTTTACTGGCCTTAAACTTACCATTCTTTAGTTTATTTGCCAGAACTACAGTCTTTCTCTCCTCTTACCCATAGCAGTGTCCATGCACAGATATTTTATAGAGTGAGAATTGTTTTAAATAAAATCATCAGCAACTGTTACACTTTACATTGACTTTCATTGACACTGACTAACTAAATGGTTTGATGTGGTAAAATTTCACTGTCATCAATGTTACTGTCAATAACATTGGTAACACTCTAGGCAGTAATTTGACTCCACTTTCTACTTGTCTACTTCTTATGTCACGTAACATGTATTAGTCAAATATTCTCGCTGATAACATGGTGGAACAAAATGCCTAATGAGAGATTTAGAATTTCTTTTTCAGGAGCATCCCAGATAACAACACCCCTCTCCATCTCATCTGAAACAACCCAGCCATAAAATGATGCCATTCAATGGGCCATTATACTCTAATCAACACAGAGGAGCTGAGTCTTTTACTCCCAGTGTTAAACTCACCTTGAATGGAAAACCACACAATGAATAGTAAATTACTTGCAGCTTTCAATATGAGCATCTTTTTTATCAGTGTGAACAAAGGGCAAACATTTCCTTCGCCTGTTGGCATATTGTGCAGGTCATGCTTTAGGAGACGATATAGGAAGCTCTTTTATTTTCAGCTTTCTGCCGAGATAACAGAGGTTTATGACTGATCCTTGAACAGCCTGGATGTGAAGTTGTAGTTTGAAGGTCAACGGTTTGCTATCAAGAGGGACCTCTGGGTCATTATGGGGGTAAATAAATAAATAAATTACGAACAAAAAGCTTGCTGTTCCCCATCTTCCTCACTTCTCCCCATATCTCTCGCCTCTCACGGCACTGACTTAACATTTTCTGGAGCAAACTGTCCAAGCTGGTGTAATCATGCTAGAGATATTAAAATGCCAATCATTTACTGACTGCTCCAGGACCAAGCCATTAAATAGCAGTTTTGTAGATTTACAAGCTGTGTTGTTTTCCATAGGCTACATTAACCAGAACTCCAGAAACCCTAGAGGTTATCAAAATATTTGGACTTGTGCGTCTGTTGAAACGCACTTCTAGAAATATATAGCCGAAACAGTCATTTATGGATTCTGCTTTCTCCTTACAACTGGTTTGAATTAGCCAGACAATAAACTGAGAACATAAAATTTATGATCATGGTGTTCTCACATTTAATCAGGCCGAGAGTGAATAAATGTGACCTCATCACACTAACGTCACCCACGGGGATACAGTTTGGTTAGAGCTCATGGATATGATCAGTAGATCTGCACGTTTTTTTCCTGAGCAGAAGACGGAGTTGAACGCGCAGGTCATAGGTGACTGGGTTCCATCACAAAGCGGTGAAACGAGGTTGGGGTCTGAGGCGCCCACATCATTTAAATTTAGGATGTGTCTGATGAGCCCTGACAGACTGTGGTCATTCCTGTGGGGTGAGCTGCTATTGTTGCCAGCACAGATGTGGAGGGAGTTAAACATGAACATATGGGCCAGGAAACCACACACAGGCTTGCGTGCGCATGCAGTGACATACGTTCTGACACATTCTTTCTACCTTGAGCACATGCAAACTGTGGTTTCAGAGGGACTGGGAAAAGGCCGTCCTGCTGTGCCGAGCTCCCTCCCACCTGATCCACTGGGAACAGGAAATATGGATCCTTGAAATGGCCTGTTGTTCCCCTCTGTCAGTATGTTCCCCTCACATATGTATCGCACGCCTCCTGCGTTCCTGTGAAGCTGAATTAAAAGGACTGACATGGGTGTGGAAAATCATAAAGAGAAGTAAGTGGGCGACTAAAGCTGAGGAGGAGGGAATTGGACTTCGCTGATGAGGGAAGGTGAAGAAATTGGCACAATGGCAGGGGACAGAGTAGAAGGAATATGTAAAATACACTGCAGTGTGGGAGGAGGGGTGTCACCGGGGATGAAAGTAGACTTGATGATGAGTAGGATTCAGATGAGGGTGTGCTGGCTTATGAAACAAGTTTATCTGTGCAAGCCCTTTGTGTTTTTCGGATGCTGAAGCTTGGTCTGAAGCAGCATGACATGAATGTGCGAAACAAATACGACGACAAAAAAACAAAACAAAACGTAGCATCAGCATGGATCATCTGATCCATACTTTTAGTTGAAAGTGGCCTTTGCAGTGAGTAGTTTTATGTTGTGTGTTGACAACAGAAACATAGCTGAGGTAATCCTTACCCCGTTTATACCCAGTATTATCATTCAATTTGGATCAGAATATGTCACCTGACATGTGATCAGTCTACATGTGATACATGTGATCGGTGTTTGCACTTATATCTGGTATTACTGTAAAAGTTATCTCCATTCTCCCCACCTTGTGACAGGTTGAGCTGCAGACAGCAAACTTGATAAACGATCATGACATGATCAAATATGGATCTCCTGCTCACAATCTGATCCCACTCACTAGAAAATTTTAATGCAAGCATCATGATCTTTCAGAGTCATTGGCAAGATCTTCACCAAGCTGCTTTTATATTGAGCAATAACATTTATTCTTCCCTCTGATGATTTCCTTTTTTTCTAAGAAAAACAAAACCTGATCATAAGGCAAGCCAGACCTCCTCCTGATGGGGTCTGTCTGAACCAGTCACATTGAGAATCCATTCAATTCTGCACTTTACCTGTGTCTTTGCCAACGGATTCTAGAAGGTCCTTGTTTTACTACACTGATTCAACATAGACCAGTTGTTAAATTTCATATGCTTACTTCACATAAATTGTATTTATATAACCCAAAATCACAAATCATGGATTTGACCTCAAAGGGCTTTACAATCTGTACAGCACCCTCTGTCCTTACATCATCAGTTCAGATAAAAAGAGAACTCAACCCAAAAAACCCTTATCAGCAGCAGAGATGGGATTTTCTCTTCCAGAGCAGACAGATATGCAACTGATGTACAGAGTAGACAGAGATAGCAGCAGTAAAATTACTATATGGAAAATGGGGATGACAATATCATACATACATTACATCTCCACCATGAAGACCTAGACAATGACAGATAAAACACACACATAGGTTTAGTGCTGCTAGTGCCCATTGGAACAACGCTCCGCCACTTTTTTTTTTTCTTCAAGTGAGGAAATAGAATATTAACAGTTCACAAAATCTGATTGAAAATCATATATATTTAAGCGCTAGAAACTCTGATCAGCCAATAAAAACAAATGGGATGGTCAAAATTGTTGCATTGACATTTAAGGTGTACTGATTGATTCATGTCATCTCAGGCATTGAGTAACATGCGTGAAATAATTACTTTTAGCCATGAGTAGTCTTTAAGTGGCCCATTGAATTAAATTATTTTTCTTACCTCGCTGTTGTTAACTAGTAAAGGTGAAGAGACAGCAACACATCCTTTCATTCGTCATTCACTCTTCTGGCTGTTTCTTTATGCATTTACACAGAAACATCACAAAGCAGCCTATTAAACGTGGACAGCTCATGCTGCATCCACAACTGCTGGAGCTCAAAGCTTGCTTAGCTGCATTTTCATAGCCTATGAGATGAGTTTGACCTCTGCCTGCACTAAAACTTTCCCCTCAGAATAGATGTTTCCAATGCAATTCATTTACTCCACCCACGTAATATTCTCAACATGATGAAACTGTTCATGAAGTCAGTCTAACATTTGGTCATGTGACCACTTATAGTTGACCAATGTAAACTTACCACGACAGGAACAGTGGTTACATACCCTTTGAAACAGGCCACAACTTAACTGTGCGCTTATATACTCCTATATTCTCTATTATATCCCTACAGCTGTGCATACACAAAATGGGCAAAACCCAGGCACATTATTAGCACACACAGGGAGAAGAGGTGAGGCTGAGTCTCTCGGAGGACAAAGATCCATGATGTTTGGGATGAGGCACTGACAGTCAAGGGAGAGCGAAATAGAGTAGTCCCAGAATAGCCAGTGATCTAGCACAGAAAAGCCTCAGCAGTGAAAAGAGCCGAGACTACACAACTCTGTTTCCTCTGTTGGCTCCTCCATATCAAAGTGTTCGGCTTATTGTTTGATTGTGTGCGCAGAGACATAAAGCTCAGCACATAAAACTTCACCACACACTCAGAGAACAAATCGAGATATTTTCTCAACATGAATGGGCACGTAAATTATTGTCTCAGAGAACTCAGAAATATCAACTCAGAGAACCAACTGTCTGTTTCTGCAGATTCCTTTTATGTAAACGGCACAGCTCAGTGATCAAGACAAAATTCATGTAGAAGTGTTGAATGTGTCCGTTTCTCCGTTAAATGTAAAACATCTAAGAATGTTTGACATTCTCTGTGGACCTTGTTAAGGCTGTCTCCTTTCAATGATTCCTGAAAAGCACGAGTAAGCAGGGTAGATTCTGATTGCAGAAGTTGTAGAGATTTTTCAAATCGCTTCCCTCATTGTGCATGAAGGATTGTGCATTGTTAGGAAAAATTACACTTCACTTGAATCACACCATTCTTGCTTTAATTGCTTTACTGTGAACTGGCAAATTCTGAACTTTTTTTTTTGTTAGTATGTGCAGACGATTCAAAAAAGAGATATTGCTGCACTTCACTTAGTTTTACATAAGCTGAGCTAAAACACACTGCTTATATTAAACCTGCATGTTTAGTTAAAAGGCATTTTAAAACTAAGGTAGCAGATATGTTAACGTAGTAGTGTTCTTCTGTTGCATGAACCACGAGGGCTGTGTATGTGTCTTCTGTTTCTTCCATTGTTGGTACATTGTGTCCTGTGTTTCAGCAGATTTTGTGTGTCTAGTATTCACTGTTTTTTGCTCTGTTTTAGGTCTCGTTCATGATTAGTTACCTACCTCTCTGGCTCTGTTCTGGTCTCCTCCAACTCTGGAGGGAAATAGCTGTCTCTTTAGCTGCTAAATGCTTTATGGTATTCTCAAGCTACCCACTAACTTCAGCCTGTCGTTTGGTGCTGGCCAGGCCGCACACAGTCAGTATGTGTCAGGATGCAGTTGCAGAGGAACTGTTGATCTTCAGAGACAGAAGAGACAACAATATTAGTCAGGATGTTAGTGTTTTATTCTCAGAAACAGTTTATCTCAGAAACCCTGTCTCCTAGGAATAATGTTTCTGTACTACTATACTGTAACAAATACACTTAGTTGGAAATGTAATTGTGACTGGATTATGTTTTCCAATAATGTCAGCAAGATATGTTGTTAACTGACATATTTGTCAAGAGATTACATTTCCTATGTTGCTCTTGCAGTCTAGGTGTATGTAAACATAATTTCCAGGAGGCAAGGTTGATCTCAAGGTAATTTCATAAAGCTTGGATAGGCAATGAGGTGATGCATTTTCTGAATAAGTGTGATTTTGCAACCCAACTTTAGTGGAATCAGTTATTATAAGTCTGCTACATCTTACCTGTCTAAAATCTCCCTTATACAGTAAAACAAGAAGAACTTTTGTGGGCTAGTGGGAGTTTTTAACAGGCAAACTGGGGTATATAGTATGTGAAGAAAAAAAAACTAGGAACATTGCAATTATAATAGTGATACAACAACAGCTTGACAACAATAAATATTTTCGTCAGTGTGATTAAAAACTTGGTCATTAAATACTGAAGACAAAATGCCGTTTTTACTGTGGCACTGTGGCATTTATTTATACATATTATGAAGTGATAACTAAAATGTGTTTCTATATCATTGAATGAATGTGTTGGTCTGCCTACACTAATGTGTATGATAAGTGGGATAAGTTTCTTAAATAGCTCTGACAAGTGCAAACAATCATGTTTATGTGATAACCATCAGAGCAAGCTACTGGGGATAGTGTTATGCCAAAGATGTGTTTTCCTTTGACACTGGAAAAGCTCATTATGGACATAAATACACACCACTGCTTTTAAATGGGTTAATTAAGACTGTATCATTGGCAGCAGATGACAGCATGAAAGCAGCCATCAGTCTAATTAAAATGCTTAAAGCCTTGCATTTGCCAGCCGAATCACACTAACAGTATTGGTTTTTGCATCATTTCTGCTATGCACTCCAGTGTTTGTGCTGTTGATGTTTAAATCTTCATCCTCTCATTCTTATTAGTGTTCAGGGAATGTATTATTCTAGCTCTGGTACACATTTCTGTCAGTTTTATAGCCCAATTCAGCATGAGAAGCTGCAAATAATTGCGAACTATACTATGGTCATAAAGTGCATCTGAGCTGTTAGATTGTGCTAATTTAGGAGTTGTTCTTCAAAATCCCCGTTTCCCCGGAAATCCACAGCTTGCTTGATTCCATTTAAGTCGCACAGTATCTCAGCCAGTGACACACGAGCAAAGCTATGGTTCCTGCTCAGAGACAAAACGTTTCCTTCTATGGTTAACATTTTGTGGGTTATGAAGGTTTTTGGATTCTGAACTATTATACAAATGTTAATTTGCCATGCAGTAACCTTATACTACTGTCCATAAATGAGTAGCTGTTTGCCATACAGTCTGTGCAGCAGTTTTGCATCATCACACCGCTTTCATTAAATTTGTTTTTCTAATTCCTAATGCTCAGTGTCACCATCATATGAGTTAAGGCAGATTTTAATATTGGTAACATAAATGATGAACAAAATATTGATGACTAAAAAAAAAAATATTACATTACCATACAACAGCGTATTGTGCTTCTGATAACATAATGATGACAGCTGTCAAGACTTTGCCATTGTCAGTTAGCTTCACTTAGATACCTCATTTCCTAAAATTGATGAACTAGTTAAGGTAAAAATATGGCACTGCACATTACAATTGACTTTATAATCATTGCAGTAATATTGGCTCAACACAGCAAAGTCTTATGATGAATACAGGCTTTGTAGTTCTCTGCTACTGTGACTGTTCAACAGACAGGCTGGGATAATTTGCTCCTATGTGAGGATCACAGTGCCAGTCAATGCCATTACACAACTGCCACTTGATTTTTCTTTTCTGTAACTGTGACACAAAGTATTATAAGTAATAACAGCCAACAAAGGAAATAGTGGCGTGGCCAAGATAACAATACAGTAATCATACAAACACCCAGATGTCAAGGGTGTCACATATGGCTAAAGTGCTGTGGTAGTTTTGTATTTTTCTGTTGTGTTGTCTAGTCCTCTGCTCTCCCCTTTACCCAGGCTATAGTGTCTGTATTCATTTAAATGCCACCAAAAGAAATTCCTTATTGCACTGTAATCCTTTCCTGTAGTTTTTCATCTCATCTTCAGTTTCTTTCACGGCAGAACATGAACAGTAACTAATGTTCACTTCATTTCAATTCATCAAAGCGATGCAGATATCTCTCTGTGGATAACCTCCTCTGCTCCACCTCTGCCTGTGGAGAGCTCATCATGACTTTTTCTCCTTAAGCATAATGCACACTGCTTCTGGTAAACACTGTTTCTGGGAAGAGGATGAGATGAAACTCACGCAGGTACAAGTCAAGGAGAAGTGTAAAAGAATGAATTAGCTGAGATTTGACATCAGCATTACTTTCATTTGCAGATATCTGAGGTGTGTTTAAATAAGGTGTGAGCAGAATCGTAACATCTTCAGCATTTAGTTTTCAGTCTGATTGGACTTGATGGGCAGAGAAATAACTTTGATTAGGTAAATGTCAAAGGTTGGCACCATCTTCCTTCGCATTTGACAGAAGCACAAACATGAAAATACTCACCAAAATATTTGTGATCTCCCTTCCAGCTCCCCTGGTGGGTAAAAAAAAAAAAAAAAAAAGAGGCTTCTGGCATTCCTCATTCTCTGTGAGATATTTTGAATAATAGCAACAGCCTCCACCATCCTGTGGCCATCTGTTCACAGAGCCAAAGAAACAGGTTTCTCTCTGACCAGGGGGTAAATGCCATTCAATATCGGTTATGATCAAAGAGTGGCAGGATGGTTCTGGGCCTCCTGGGTGACCATGTGCTGGTAATTACATGGAAACTCTGGCCTCCAGGCTTTGAGCTGAGACAACAACCATAAGATGGAGGGGCTGCGAGGATCATAGAGCACAAACAGGCACATTAGATCCTCTGGAATGAGATTAGTCTTTCCAAACCTTATGTTCTACTTAAAAACTAAATGAACTAAAAGTTCATGCAAAGTTACACAAAATAGCCTATTGTATGCATCTCTATTGTGAAAATAACAAAATGGCCTTTTTTGAATTGTCACTAATGGTTGGCAACTTTTTTATTGTTGCACTGAAATATTCACTGGTATGTAAGTAGGATGGATGACATATCTTTTATACCCTTTCGTTCATAATTTAGAGAGGTGATGTAGTCCATGCTGTCACTGCTAATTCCCACTGTTGGCCTGATGAGAATGTAAACAGCCACGTCTCCTCTGACACACATGTAATCACCTGCTGTGTATTTGAGCTGCCAGTGAGGAGCTTCACCTAGAAGGTAACACACATGCAGAGGTTCAGGTCCCCGAGATCCCAACCCCCTCTGCACAGACATCGCAGCCAACCCGTATGAGTCACAAATTAATTCCTCCCTGGCTTCCCACAGGTAAACATTGTCCATTGTGTTTGAAAGAGCACTAGAAGCCAGAGGTACTCCTCCTTGCTGCTTCCATTATAGTGTATGCTTTACAGAAAAGGTATCTGGTATTCAGAGGTGCTAGAGCCAGGTGTGGTTACATTTAGACAGAGTCAGCCTGACTGTCTGCAACCCTCCCCTGTTTCATCTCATCTAATGTTTGGCAAGAGAGCAAATGATTCTAATTCCCAAGATGTCAAACTATTTGGTCTTGTGGGACAGTCACAGGCATTGTCACAGGGATCATACCACATTCATGTGATATTGTTTATATCATAATTACGTGGAGCTAAGTGGGGAAAAAACTAAACAAAAAAAAAATTCACATCAGCCTCTGACTTGTGATTCTGAAGTATCAGGAATTTCTGACACCAGTGCTTGTCACCCTCATGTTGAAAAGAGCAACAGACATGTCAACTGTTGGCAGAATTGCTGTAAATGTACTGTCGTATCAAAGTAAAATCCAGTATTAGCACTAATAGAACTTATGCAGCTCATTTTGTAGGAGCTATTCCCCTACATGCAATTTCCCCATTGTGTGACTAATAAAGGTGTATCTTTTATCTTATCTTTTATAGTTTTATCTTATTGTCACAGGTTTTACTTGGTGGCAAACCAACCCAACACAAAGCAGCCAATTTAGGCTGTTTGACTAGTGTAACTACATGGTTAGCACACTGACCAGCTTGGAATAATGCCTGAAAAACTCCCAATAAGAGGCTCAAGTCTGTCTCAAGTCTCAGAAAGTCTGAATGAGAGGTGTTTTTTCCTATTCTTCTCATACTGCTGCCAGTGCATGAATGCAATGTTACACAATGTTATAGAAACAACAAGTCATTCACAACAGCAGACAATTTAGAGTTTGAAGTTCCCTTAACCTGCTAACTCCACGCGGAAAGATTTGAAGCCAGGATCTTATTGCTATGTAGCCACCATGCTGAGACTCAGGCTCAGACTGTGCTCCCTGCAAGTGGTATACTGGCATTAAAATGAAGACCTGCATTACAAGCCAGCCAAGCTATTACAGCCACACTTCAACCCTGCACATACAATGGGTGCCTGTGTACATCAGCATATGAGAGAGGGTGACCAACATCGGAAAAGATGCATTAGCCAAAGATGAGTCTCAGAAAGTCACATTTTCATACTAAATTGACTTTTTTTAATGTAATTCCTGCTTCCAGTGTCCTTCACGGGGTATATTTGATGACAGTATCGTAAATCATGGTGGTTTGGGAAAACTGCTCTGAAATCAATAACATGAGGCCCCCCTGTCAATTATATAATTCTCACCTCTTATTGGTAGAGAGACCATCATACTTCTCTCGGTTCTCACTAAATCAAGTGTGTAATTTTTGTATCAGAATCTGTTTCGTCCTCATATTTTCTGTAGGTTCAGACATTGATCACTCAGCTAGTTCTCCCACATTTGTAATATTTGTCAGCATTAGACTGTGAAGACTCAGAAGCCCAACATACTCTAACTATATTTCATAGTATTTAGGCATGGTTATCCTTGCCATTATCCCATAATTGACAATACCATATTGGAGTGTACATATTGGACATAAATCTGAGATCATCCCATTTAATAAAATTCCACTCCCATGTTTAAATCACTTTATTTGGAACACCTGTTCACCTGCTTATTCATGCAATTATCCACTCAGCCAATCATGTGGCAGTGGTGCAATGCATAAAATCCTGCAGATACAGGTCAGGAGCTTAAGTTAATGTTGACATCAAACATCAGAATGAGGAAAAAATGTGACCTCAGTGATTTTTGACCGCTGCATGATTGTTAGTGCCAGACAGGCTGGCTGAGTATTTCAGAAACTGCTGATCTCCTGGGATATTCACGCAAAAGAGCCTCTAGAGTTTAGTCAGAATGGTACAAAAAATGAAAAGCATCCAGTGAGCAGCAGTTCTGTGGACTGAAACGACTTGCTGATGCAAGAGGTCATAGGAGAATAGCCAGACTGGTTGGAGCACACAGAAAGGCTACATTAACTCAGATAACCACTCTTTACAACTGTGCTGAGCAGAAAACCATCTCTGAATGCACAACACATCGAACACGTCGGGTTCCACTCCTGTCAGCCCAGAACAGAAATCTGAGGCTGCAGTGGGCACAGGCTCCAAACTGGACGGTTGAAGACCAGAAAAACGTAGCCTGGTTTGATGAATCAGGATTTCTGCTGAGGCTGCAGATGGTAGAGTCAGGATTTGGTGCCAACAGCATGAATCCATGGACCCAACCTGCCTTGTGTCAACACTCTGGCTGGTGGAGGTGGTGTGATGGTGTGGGGAATATTTTCTTGGCTCACTTTGGGCTTCAGTAGAAATCAGTCCTTAAGAACACAATGGCCTATCTGAGTACCACTGCTGACCATGTGCTTCATGTGCTTCCCTTTATTGCAACGATTTACCATCTTCTAATGGCTACTTCCAGTGCTTCAGTGGCCTCCCCAGTTTCCAGACCTGAATCCAGTAGAACACCTTTGGGGTGTGGTAGAACAAGAGATTGGCACCATGAATGTGCAGCTGGCAAATCTGCAGAAATGGTGTGATGTCGTTATGTCAACATGCAGCAGAATCTCAAAGGAAAGTTTCCAGCATCTTCTGGATGCAGACTCTTAGAAGTGTTAAAATGTAAATCTGGTAACACAGATCTGTTCTAAAGTCTTTTGCATTACCTATGAAAGTCCATCCATATCTCACATTAATTGCCTCGCTGGTCACCTTTGTTTTCTTGTTGTGGTTACACTGCACTGTTTTCTGTGATAAATACTCAAAGTGATTAACCTCAAATTACCATGCGTATTACCATGCATAAGCACCCCTGAATCTCACAAATTAATCACAGTGGCCTAATCAGATTCTCCTCTGCTATGATGCAGGGTTTTGTTTTACTCTTTGTGCCCTTACATTATTAATTTTGCCATCCTTTTCCTGTGTGAAATTCCCTCAGACATACCCCATTTCACTTGCAAATAATTGTTTGGGCTGTCAGACTGTACTTTTGGTTTTCAACTGAAGAAATACTGTCATTTCTAAAACTCTCCCTCTTTGTGTGCATATGACAATGAGCTTCGTTTTATTGCAGTATGGAGATGCTGTCTGCAGCTTGCTTTGTGTTAAATCCCAGACCAGTTTATGGGTTTCAGCAACCAAAAAATACAAACACAAAAAAAAAAAAAGTATGCCCAAATGGAATGTTAACAATGGCCCAACCTGTTTTAGGCCTGAGTTGTTGCTTCCCTTGGCAAATGGACTCAAACTAATGAGAGGCCAGGTCATTACATTGACTACTGCCAGAATAATGCTAATGGGAGTTTTGAGGAATGCTTTTTTTTCCTTTTTTGTGTAGTCCTACGTGTTAAGGCCAGATGCAGAAAAATGATAAAAAAGGAAAAGCAGTTGTTGAGAAAAGTAGTATATTTCAGTTTTTAACCATGAGGGAAAAAAATGTACTTGGTTTGGAATGGAAAGGTTTGGACAGGTTTTGAGATTGTGTGATTAGTGAATCACCGCAGGGCGGGTCATATCCTGTCTGTCAGTCTCCTGGATGTGTTATGATAGTAGAATCCACCCGGAATAAAAAGAACAAAACCGAATGTGCCTGACACAGAGGTCAAAAATATGTTGTATTTCAAACACAGGATGGCCAGCTAATGTGTCCACCTGAAGGGACATTTGTAATGATGTGGACATAAAAAAGCAATGTGGATTGGAATATGAAAGTCTGTGCTTTACCGAGCCATATGCTGTGGAATTTCAATATAAAATGCAGTCTCAGTTAATCATTTGTATAAACCTATTAATGAAGTTGGAAATGAATTAAATTACACGTTGACATCTGGTGAAGGTGTCCCAGGTTGCTTTTAACTATTAAATACATTTGCATGGTGCAGATTTGCTCCTATTTACACACACTGCCAAAAAACGTAATGCTTGCAGTAACTTTTAGTAGGAAACTGGGTTTCAGTGTTTCACCTGAAAGAGTTTTCTTTTTCAATGTTCTCCCATCATTTCCAGCTAAGTAAAAATAAAGCAAAGCTGAGTCATGAGTGTCAATTCTAAGCTGATTAGATTTTTTTTTTCAGAAATTGTTGTGATATCCCTGAACTCTTGTGCTCTCGGCTCAAATGAGCTGAGGTTGCACTGGCTATTTCTATTTTAACTTTCCCAAACACCTTTAACATCTTGGCATCCATTCATCTCCGAGCAACAAAAAAAATCGGAGGGATTCATCGTCTAATAAGGTAATGCACTCTCCAAAAAGTGTCTCTCTTGTGCACCACTGAATTAATTTGTCAGTATCTCAAGACTGAAGGACCATTTAACAAATCCTCTTTTGATTCTAAGTAGCCCCTTAATGCATTGGTCCTTTCTTGTTGCAGCCATTTCCAATTAATCCTTCTGCATTATGCATTATTACATTAAACAATCCAATAAATTGATATGGAGTCTCTGGCTACAGTAGGACCCTGTTAATGGATATAAAATGGAGTTACACCACTCTGGGATGAATTCATTATTTCACTTATTGTTCCAAAAGGTACCATGCTTGGTCTGGCCGACACTTTTATCGTAGTTGGCCATTGCACTACACATCTCCACCTTTATGGTTGTGTCCATTACGACTCAACAGTGCAATGATAGTAGAGCATGCCTCAGTGCCAGATGATTTTTTTTTTTAGCACCCTCCATATCAATCAAGTCGAGCAGTAGTTGTCCCAGTGTTCAGAATTACATTAAGCAAAAGTGATCAGTGAAATTACTGATGTTACTCTGTTATTTTGTTCCCCTTTCTATCAAGATAAATCAACAACTCCATATCTCAAATGCTGATTCATTCATTCCACATTTTCTTCCCAAAGTCATTTCACAGTTACTAGAGCACAGCCAGGGATCTGTATAAAGAATGGGAGGATGTAAATCAGAGGACTGTTCCAGGATCTGATCTGAAGACAGCATGGTGCTTCTGATCCCAGTGATTGGGTCTTAATATTTCACTATGACTAGACACCCCACAAATATAATAGGTATCGCTCAGTGGGAATATCTACACTCAACCAGTTTTGGAGGGAAATATACTTTGTAGAGGGTTGTACAGCATATTCTCAGTTTCCTTTCAGCTTAAACGAATAGTCCGTCCAGTAGTAGATCAATACCACCCTCATGTTTGTGTTAAATATGGAGCTTTAGTCGCTAGCAAATGTTGGCTAAAATTAAGATGGTGTACATGTTGAACATCATGCCTGCAAGGCTTCAGCATGTTTGTCATTGTGAGCCTGTTATCATTCTGACATTAGAATATAGCTCAATGCACTGCTGTGACTGCGTACAGTCTCACAGTGGATGAGACGTAGCTTATCTTAAATGGGTTAGCCGCCTTTTTACCTTAGCATAATCTAAGTAAGTACCACAATAGAAATTTAGTACAGCAAAGTACAGCAATAACCTTACAGTGTTTTTAATTATGTTATTAAACTACTGTCTGGGTATTGTCTGTACTGTCTGGAGCTATCACAGTATCCATACAGTATTTTCTTGAAAAATCATGACATCAACAGAAAGCTGCAGAGAATAATAATAATAAAATACAGAGACTGCATGCCAACAATTGCGTGGAGACTTGACTACCACAAAGTGTCTCCTCCAGGCCGTCATCATGAGCACTCCTGCTGTCTCTCCTCTCATTATACTGCCCCGTCTCTCTCCCTCTCTCCTACCACTCTCTGTCTCTTCCTCTTGGATTGTCAACTTCCTTCTTTGTTGCACAAGGGCTATTAGGGTCTCATAACTGTCAAGAAACCTGTAGCTTGCCTGGAGCCTTATACACTGCTGTACCCCTCGTGGTGAATCTAACTCAGTTCCAGCTGCTCTGAAGATACACTGTGGGCAAAAATATTGAGGCAAAGTCAGTCAGTTGATGCATAAATAGCAAGGCGCACTACAAGCGAGGCTCAGAGGAAATGGAAAACTGCATCTTGCAGAATTGAAAACAAATTCACTTTGAAAACTTGAAAATAATTTAAACATGAGAATTATTTCATTGATTTCATCTTGTGTAACTGAGGAGATAGCTCTCCAAGACCAGGGGTCTCATTTCTAACATTCATAGCATATGAACAAAACATGGCCTGAAGAAGGTGCACATCAAGTTGGGATCTATAAAACCAAACTTGATGGGAGAATGTGCTCACCTGTACGGAAACTTTGACCCTTTTGTACGTAACACTTTGGAGGCTGAAGAGATTGGCACTGCAGATGCATTATGGACTGAAGCCAGACTTTCTGATGACCCTTTCACAGGTTTACTTTCACTTCATAGTAAACAAATCGTTCATGATATCCACAGAGTGATCAAAATCAAGGGCAGCTGTTTTATACTGTTTGTTCTTTTATGACAATAATTATTCCATAATCACTGTTTTGTTTTAAAAAGATACAGACCATTGCAAATCTTAACCATTCACATCTGTGATTCATTTTTACGAGATTATTAAACCTCTGAG
The DNA here is from genome assembly GCF_017976425.1 of Toxotes jaculatrix. NCBI lineage: Eukaryota > Metazoa > Chordata > Actinopteri > Toxotidae > Toxotes > Toxotes jaculatrix. Next base: position 20,607,599 of record NC_054408.1, read on the forward strand.
CACCTGTCACTGGCTCGGGGTTGATCGATGGCGGAGCATACCACAGTGTTGCTGAAAAGCTTGAGGATACTGCCAGAATGCTTCAGGTGGCAGAAAGTGGAAAGTCAGGCTTGTCTTTTCCCAATTTTACGCCTGAATAGCCTGATTTCTTTTCATCTCAATCACATTCACCGAAGAAATAATCATCCAATTGAATCGAATGTCTTAACAGAACTGGAGAACAGAGAGCAGGCACATTTCTAACAGAATCTTCTTATACTGTGAATATTTTGTTAACTAATATGATTTCAGTTGCTTTTCATATGAAGTTTTGTACAAAATCTCTTCAGTGAGCACACGACTGTGCTGTCAGTGGCACCAGGTGCACAGGGGTGCTCTGGAGACACTGCACCATATGCTGAATTTTGGATTTCACATGGAGGTGTGCGTGTGCACAGTTTTATGCCTGATCACTTTTTAGCGAACGCCTTTTGAGGCTTTTTTTTTTTTTTTTTTTAATGCATGTAAACTTTTGATATGGATCCTATGCACAGTCTTTTAAATGTGCCTGCATATGTGCTTTCTCTTCCCTAGACTGCACTAATAAGAAGGGTGCCACCAAGGCCGCAGAGGGAGAGGGGCGGTGTGTCATCAGCAGGGTTGCATTCAAGAACTTCCAGTCTGTCACACTTGTAAGTAAAGTTATTATTTACTCGGGTTGTTTTAATTAACCAGATGCATCAAGTGCACCAGAGTTATTTCATATGAAGAGAAAATGCACAGGACTGAGGTGTATAGACTGTACGGTCTATATAGACCTACATAATAACTTGAATTAGCAACAAGTAAATGTAAATGTAAACAGTAAATGTAAAGCTTCTTATTTAAAGGTAAGATTAATCAAACAATAATACATAAATGCTTTTAGAAGTTCAGCACAGAAACTACTTCTACAACCTGCTACTTCTACAACTACAACCACTCCCACATATTTTGTACCTTTCATTCACAGCTCCCTTTAAACTTCTATAGCTCATTTTTCTTTCTCCTGTGTTGCTTTATTATTCAATTAGCCAAGTGAGCTTCATTTTGAATCATCAGTCAGTGAGCCTAATTAATCCCTCTCATTTGTCTGATCCAATCACTAACCTGTGCACTCTTTACAGCTAAGCTGTTCTTGTAACGTTTTACCTGCAGCCATAGTGCCTCAGAATAATATTAGAAATATATACGGTGTCAAAATGTTAACTAAATGTAGACAGCACCTGAAGACACTTTATTTGTTAACACAACATTAGATAGGCTTTTACATCTCTGGAAAGTTATCACAGAGGGAGTTATTTTATCTTTTGCCTATTTTTTTTATTTTTTAAAATCTTTTTGCCAAAGGACCTTGAAGGTAAACATGGAATCATCATTCAGTTTGGTTTATTGACAGTTCTGATTAAGTCCAACAAAGATGGCCATGTCTACTATTAACAAAAAAGCAAAGGTATAATATCTTTGTGCAATACTCTGCTTTCACATAGAGCAAGAACAAGGCAAATATTGACCTGCAGATGGCTGGGGAGATAAGGAGAATTACGGTCGGCTGTTTTGCAGTCAAGACAGCATTAGCCACAACGTGCAAGATAGTACTTCAGTAATATTAAATCAAGTTCACCACAGCCTATAATAGATCTTTTGATAGCAGCCACTATGGATATCAGACTGTGGAACTGTTTAAACTTCAATCCAGTCAATCGTGCAACGGACAGATTGTTGATGACTCAGTCAGTTAGTCAAGCGCCACTTCCCCCTTCAAACTGAACATCAAACAACAACTGGTGTGGCAGAAATTCAGCCCAATTCTAAACTTAGGCAGGGGACAACCAAATGGATGTTAAAAAATCCAGCTTACTCCAAACAGAGTCTGCCTAGCATAATGTGAAAGGTTTGCTTCTACAGCTGATTCCACTGAGAATCAACACCCCGCTCTGCTGCTTGTTCAGCTTTCAGCCACTTTCATCTAATTGTTTTGGTCTGTTGGTTCAGTCTCAGCGGTTCCCCCCATGTAAAACTACAGAGGCTGTTTCCAGCAAACAGCCTCCGACAAGCTTCTTATAACCTGCCTGTCCCATGTGAAATAACAGAGAGCCAAAGTAAATGAGATTTAAACATCTAGCAAAACAGAGACACAGATACATTCTCTCAAGAGAAAGTGGACCAAACTCAGGCTAAGAAGCAAGTAAATATTTGGCTCGCATTCATCAGGTGGCCACAAGCAGAACTCCTGAGAGATTGCTGTTTTGTGTCTCCGGAATGTGCAAAGAATGAATTTTTTGCTTTCACGTTAACAGCAAGAATTTGACGAGGACGATAGTATATTAAGCTTCTGTTGCTGTTATTGTCACTGTTACTGTTCCAGTCAGATGCACACACGTGCAGTACATCTCCATGCTTCCTGAGTCATGTTGCTCTTTTAATAAGTCAGAAAATGAATAAAAGTGTGGCAGTTTAATGAGCTGAGTCAGGCTTTTAGTGATTCTCTGGAACACAGCTCAGTTTTGCTCCAGTGTTACAGCTCAGCACGAGGTTCATGAGCTGGTCAACCATGACAGCCCCGTCCTTTGGTTTCCGTCACTTCACAGCTTCTGCAGCTTCATTAAGAAATCAGATCAATTGCATCAGTGCATTATTTTGAATAACAGACTGCACTGAAGTTGAGCAATGCACGAAACGGCTCTCTTTGACATGGCTGTAGATTCCCAGCGCTTATGAGAAAACAGAGGACAGCCTCATTCACATGAACAGAGCGAGGCTTTCATTTTGTTTATCTTGTCCGTCTTTATATTCCCCGGTCTATCCATCCATCTATGGCTTTAATGGCCTGTCTGTGTATGTTTAGTTAACCATTCATCTGGCCTGACACGCCATGACTCACACATTTGTGGGCTGATTCATTGCCATGCATATGAAAGAGCGTGTCCACATGACTGCTAGATGACTGGTGACAGTAAAGCATCGGCATCAGAGAAGAATGAAACAGAGATCATTTTCTGATCTGCACATATATGGTTTGGGGTTCAGTGTAATAAAGATTCAGAGGGAGAATTCCTGGATCCTTTTGCTAAAACTATCTGAAGCTAAGTTTGGAGTTGTATTTAGCTCTCTAATTAAATAATGGTCAGTTTCAGGGAACACTTTGAAGTTTCAGCCTTTGTTGTATTGTGTTGTCTTACAGTCTGTCTGTACTAATTTCTCTAATTAATTTTACACAAAGTGGTCACATACCATGATTAAAAATGTAGATTTGAACCTCAGTGTGGTGCAACACTTAAGATACTTATGATATGTCCTCATGGGAGTAACTGATTCAACATGACTTTATTAAACTGCTAATTATCAAGTCCAACTGAGACTATTCACTCCATTACTATGAAGTACTTATTTCTTGTTGTATAAAGAGCCTGGTGTAAAAAAGTATTCATCCAAAATTTGAAGTTTTGTTTACTTTATATGCAGATACCAATCAGATCCAACAATACCCATCCTACTAATATCTGTGAGTATGATTTCTATTGGGATTTTGGACATAGGGAGAGAAATATGGTGTCTGGTTAATGAGAGCTACATTGCATTTCTTCAGGTTATCGGGGTCACTGCTAAGTGTGGTTTTGCAGATCAGACCATAAGCATTTGCACACTTTCACATTTTTTTGTGCTTCAGCAAAATCCTTAAAGTCTCAGCTTTAATTTGAGTAGTATGTCAATAGAAATAACTTTTTGGGAGATTCAGTCCCTTTAACACACAGTGCCCAGATAACAGGACACTTTGCTACTAAAATGTTTCTTGGGCAGCTACGTGTCGTTTCAACTTTAGTTCATTCGCAGAAGAGTTCACATGTGGCTCAGAGTTGAAAGTTGTCATTTGGATTGAGGTGGAGTTATCTATCAATATGAGGAGAAACGAGGTGACTGTTCAAGTGAAGAAGGTAATGATGAGGCTGAAAGAAAAGCAGGTGCACACAGGAAGACTAGAAATTGGCAAAACGACTTGGTAGGCTGAGGAGCACAAGTCTTGTGGACGAGCAGAAGATCATTTTCATGGTAAAGAGAAACCAAGAATACTCTCCAAGATGTAGTTGGACATGTTTCCTTCTCAATGATCAAGAGAAGACTCATGACCATAACCTCAGAGGATTCACCACAAGATGCAAACCACTGTTCAGTCAGGTTGTGGTTCAGAAAAAGAAACTGGTAGAGTTCAGGAACAAAGTTCTGTGAACTGATGAAACAAAAATCAACCTCTGTCAAAATGATGGAAAGAGGAAATCATGGAGGATAAAGGGAACAGCACATTACCCAAAGTCACCACCTCATCTGTCAAACATGGTGGTGGTTCTGTTATGTGTTGGACATGTATGGCTGCCAATGGAACTGGCACATTGGCATTTATTGATGATTTCACTGCTGATAGAAGCAACAGGATGAATGTAGATGTGTACAGGGGTATTCTGTGAGCTCAGGTTCAGCCAAATGCATCAAAACTTGTTGGACGACATTTCATCTTTCAGCAGGACAAAGATACTTAGCATACGATGAGATGTATTATTTCTACATGGGTTCATCTTTATGTGAGCCTCCCCTGCAAGTCTCCTGCACCTTACTTAGAGTTGATAACCTTTAGAATAGAACCTACCTTCTTGTAGGTGGATACCACCCTAGTAGTACAAAAGTAGTCCAATTTAAAAGAACCCACCCAAATCAGATTTAACTTGCCCAATTAAAGAAAAAGACATGATAACAAATTATTAAGTAAATAATAATAATAATAATAATAACTTATGGACATTCACTGTTAATATCAGATATTTAATGTTACTGCAGCATATATACGCTGTAATCCCCTGCAGTGGAAAGCAGAGGAAAGCGGAGGTTGCAGTTGAGCAGGCAGAACCCTGATGGGAACAGTGGCTTGAGAAAGGGCTGGATGAGAAACTGGTGGGAGGGTGGTCAAAATTCTTGGCATCAGGGCACTGGCCCTTTTTTAACAAGAGAATGATGGTGTTAGAAAGCTTAATTGTTTAATTCAGGTAATTTAAATGACATTTAGTCAGGTGTAATTTCCCAGACGTGTTTTTTTTTTTTTTTTTTTTTTTTTTTTTTAGACCAATCAAGAATCAAACTTTTGTTCTGGCTTAAGTCCTTGAGAAATAATGAAATAATGAATGCAATCAAGCCAGCTGATTGCATTCATGAATGACAATAGACTCGCTGATAAGTTTCTGTATGGATTTAAAGCTGAGCATAGCATAACAAATTAGGAGTGATGTTCACTGTAATGGATTTACGTGTTTCAGGCAAGTTTCTTGACCGTACGAGATGATTTACATACTGTACGGAAATTAGTAGAAACCGGATGATTCCAAACATTTTGGAGAATGTTTAGCAATAAAATGTGAATTGTACAACGTGATTAAAAAGCAATTTGGTGAGGTCTTTAAAGGTCATATTAATTACAAGAACAATCCAAGGGAGTAGCAGCACGGTGAGACATGAACACAAATGAACGCACTCACACACTGTCAAAGCTGCCCAGTTGAGAAATGTTTCTGCATTATTAACAAGTGAGCAGCTCCACTGTGCTGTTAAAGGTTAAATGTTTTGCTCTGCATTGGCTGTTCCACAGTTTCACACTTTTGCTTAGAAGAAAAAAAAACATTATGACTTTTAAAATTACAGACACCGAAACCATAATACATCTTGTGAAAAATGTCTTTCAATGCAGAAAGACATTTTTCATCTTCTTTCCAGAGACCTGCAGAAACCTCACCTGCAAAGATCCGCATAAGAACCGACCACTTACTTGCATTTATCTCTAAATGAATTCCTGACCTAACTTGGCCTTAGCTGATAGTATAAGACTCGTGACCTGACCAGTACGCAAATCAAATATTCTCCAAGCTGCTGCCGGGGAGTACAGGCTAAAAGAAACAAAACACAGACCTCAATAAATAAACATGAATAAAAATGAATGCAGTGACACTAGAAGATGCAGGCAGAAGAACCCTCTATTATTTTCGCTTGTGTTTCCTCAAGCTCAGAACAAACCGCAGGTTCAAACGTGATCATAATATATAAATAAGGTTTCAGTTTGGTTTTTAAATTATAGAAAGGAAGACAAAGCCTGCAGAGAGAGATCTGAGTTAGCATCAATTAGCTAGCTATAGCTCAGAAGACCTATAGTCAGTATTTCAGCTTGTAAAATTGTCATCAGCAAAAAATGAGATTTCTTTCTTCTGTGTGAAATGAAAAACTGGTTAAATAATTTACTGAAAATCTTTGAGCTCTAACTCTGCCACTGCTATTGTGAACTGTAATGTGCTGTAATAAAATGTAAAGATTGACAGGTGTAGCAACAGTAACTAAGGGAGGCGGGGCCAGGTGAACTGCCATTTTCAGTGGGGACCAGACAGTGGGACAGAGGACCTGTATTATCCACAGTCACAACTGTCTACAACTGAATTCTGTTACAAATACACATTTTTTTCTGATGTTTATACAAAGTGCTTTAATAACTTAATTACATTACGGCAGAAAATGTTATCTAAACAAATAGTTTTCTGTTCCATACCTACAATGTTGACTGTGATGCACTGATCTCAACGTCCCAGTCATTCATTCGTCCAGACATTCAGGGAGCTGATGGTGGCCTTCCATGAGAAAATAGCACCTGCCAAAAGGGTTGGATTAACATTTCAATTCTGCATCACACAACATCACAGCAGCCATCTACTTAAGCATATTAATAATAGTGGTAATGTTAATGTGAGTGAACTAAATGGGCCTTAAGGGTCTGCTTTGGATTGCATGTAATGAATTCTGTGGCATTGAGGCTATTGTTCTTCTTAATGAAGAGAGAAATGACTGTGGCTAGGCAGAAGCACAGAACAGATTAATAGATCACACAGAACTGAACTCCGTTTTGAAACGTGTAACGAGCTGTCAGTTTTCTGTCCAGCACTGTGTGAGTGAGTTTTAACTTTTACATGCAGCTGAGGTTCTGGTTGGGGGAGTTAGACAGAGGCAGGGAAAGACAGAAAATGTCCATCTGGAGGTCAAGATCATTTAATGAGCACTATTGATGCAATAATTAGAACAGCAGCAGCCTAATGAAGTAATTAATCGCCGAATGTATTTTCACTTTGCCGTTGAGAAGACATCTGTTAAGTTACTTACCTAGTGCCGAGGCTATTATCACAGACAATTTGTTGAAACCCAGAAAAGAGTAGACTTTAATTGTTTGTTAGCAACCTGTCCAATTTTAGCAGTTGAAGTTGCAGTGAAAAACTAACATGTTTTTTTTTTCTCTCTCTCTTTTTTAATTTATCCTCTTTGACTTTGTAACAATCTAAAGCCAAGAAATAGACTCAGATGCAGGGATCACACAGGAAACCAAAAAAAAAAAAAAAAACTACAGGAAAGGAGCAGGCAAAGAGTCATGCATGAGGAGCACTCAACTAGAAATAGGAATGACTGGAGAGCTTGACTAACTGGTAGCAAGACAATCTGGCAACTGAAAGTGGGAGACACCAGACTATATATACCGATGATTATGTATAAAGATGGATGACGCCTCTCCGCTTCCTCCCACTATACAAAAACGAAGCCAAAATATCCCGGACTGGGCCCTGTCATCTAAATGCTGGTGGTGGTGGTGTCATTTGGAGCTAGAGTAATCAGCAGGTTGAGATTTTTTGATACAACTTTTGGAGAAATATCATGTTGTCCAGTTGAATGCAAAGAAAGTGGCAGTTGCCATAAACTCATCGCTGACATTATCACCTTATAAAGTTATTATTGCGCTGAGGGGAACTGTTCGATAGATGGATAAATCTCTTTGTGTTTATCACTGAGAGTGGCTTCTTCTACATTTGATCCATTGATAATATATTGACTGGTGCAGCTGTCACTTAAAAGCTTTAGCATTCTTTGTGTATTCAGTGTATTGGACCAAAAGCACAATTAAACATTATGTTTATACTTTGCTATTACAAAATACAATAGCTGCCTATATACAGTATGTAATTTGTAGGATATACAGCTGTAACAGTGCGAACCATCCCTCATACAGCTATATGCAAAAAATAACATTTTGATTTTCTTTATTTTTCCACGGCTGCATGTCAGTTGTCTGCAGGACACTGGTCAATAAAGTGGTTGAGGAGACTGATCAACTCCCAGGTTGGATGTCTGATACCTTTTCAGTGGTTTGGAGTCCATCCGTCTCCTAAACCACAGTTTTCTTTAGCATAAGCACTGCGTAAAATGAGAAGTCACCTCAGACAAGGCCACTGGGCTAAGTACATCATTTATGTAATGTAATTTATCCCTATCACATTCTAGGCATGGCTAATTAAACCACATAACTTCCCCACTGGAAAAGGAAAAAGGTCAAGGAGAATTATCAAGTCAACCTGGAGGTGACTTTTCAAAATCAGCATTCTAAATAATCCAAATACTTCACCCTATCTCACATATCTAACACAAGTCTAACACCTATTTAAATAAATGTATGTTAGGGTGTGTTTTTAATATTTCTCTTACAAAGGCATAAGGAAAAGGGACATACCAGAGTTCTTAACTTTAATTAAAGATAAAATGAGATCAGTTATCAGAAGATAAGATTCTTAGATTAATAGCTCCATGTCTACACTGGCTGCATGGTGAACGAAGCATGTTAGAGAGCTGCTGCAGCGGCAGCTTCAGTCCTGTGTCAGTGTCAACTCAGGGAGCGTTTAGCCACATGCTGCCATGGGTTCATCATCACGGCCCAGAATAAATGTATAGACAGCTGTATTCATTAAAACTGAACCATATCCATTCCGATAGATGCGTGTTAGACAGACCAATAAACATGACTTAGATTAATCTTGTGTTAACACCCTGTTAAATAATACCTGCAGCTTCTCCTCTCTCTTTGTGTTGTGTTCAGTTTCGATTGCTTGTTCTCTCCTGTCCTCTCTTCTTATCCCTGCAGCTGTCCCTCAGACAGTCCCCCAATGTCACACCAGATAATGTTTTTGTATGTACCAGATTTTTTTTTTTTTCTCTCTCTCTCTGAACAGCTTTTTATCTGCTTTTCTTAATTGGTAACACAAATAACCCCTGCCCCAAGCCCTTCAGCTTAACTGCAACCAAACACCTGTGTTCGGTTATGTTGTTATTCACACTTGCCAGCCAATCAGAACTGATCATTTTCAGTCTCCATGGCGTAAAATACCACTGTGCATAGACATCATTTAAGCATTGTGTAGACGTGTCCGTGTGTGCATTACAAATAATATTCCTTAATATTCCCTAATTTTTTTTAACTACATGGTCATTTACTGGTATTCATTTATTAAAATGTGACGATGATGCATAGAAGACCAAAAGCTTGTCTTTACTAAAGGAATGCTGCACAGAGAGGAGAGTGCAGATGCCTTTCTGCTCATTATGCATTTCAGCTATAGCACCTTCAACTGTACAGCCTTTATTTGGTGAGCTGTGATCTTAATTATATCCCACAGTGTCAAAATGCCACAAAAATGCTACATATGTTTGTTTTTTTCTTTACTCAGTAGGAGGTTTTGCTTTGGTAGCCATCAAACCAGCTTGCAAACTAGAACTCAAGTTAATTAATGAAGGAATGGTACACGATTCCTCCTCATTTTTCATTTGCAGCACTTTGCTACAGCAATTAGTAACTCTTATATCCAGAACATTACTGTACCAGCTGCTCTTTGCCATTCTGACAGCCTAACTGAAACTCACAACTCCAAGCTTATTGTTCACAGACGCTCTTAAAAGAAAACTGTTTGCCGTATAAAACATGTTACATGATGTGGGAGTTACGTTGGACATACAAAACTTTGAGAATTTTGTCTCGTTTGAACTGGGTGTTTTTTCAGCTTTATTTAGAATGTGTTTTCAGAAATAATGGGTATTTAGCAATTCTAGGCTTTTTGCATTGATCTCTCTCAAGACATCTGTGGGTGGGTGTAAACTGTGCTCAGTGAGAGCTGTGCTCTTTTGTGTTTACCCGGATCTGTAACCAAATGAACAATTAGCAGGTTTTGGGGAGCAGATTAGTGTTTTTTCACAGGGGATTACTCTAGCTGATTTTTTTTTTGCAATTTGGCAGCTATTTGGGTGGTAGAGAAGGCCCTGTTCTTGTGAGCTTTTTGGATAATCTGCCAGAAAATCTTGAAGGGAAGCCAAGGAACAAATTGAGCTACATGTCAAATTTTTTTTTTCTATCATTGGTCATGGAAGTTTGAATTTTAGTGTTTTCACATTTCACTTTTAGCCTAAAACTTTTAAGATTTTTTTTTTTGTGTGTGCTTTGCAGGACTCTGCATCAGTGCAGATCTGTGAAATATAAGAAAGTCATTGTCGTAAATAAAGATAATGTGTGTTGACATGTAACATGTCCATGTGCGTCCTTTGCTGATTAATGCCTAATTACGCCGGCATCATAAACTTTTTCTGACATTCAGATGTTTTTTTCTTCCCACTGGGGATTGGCTGAGACATAGATGTTTTCAGCGTGATCAATAACAGATGCATCTCACTCCCACATACCAGGGTTTCTGAGCGTGACTCAAAAGAAAGTAATACACAAGTAACCCTTAGTACAAGTGTCAAAGTCAAGCTTGAGTTGTCACTGGTGCGGCCGTGGGCGTTTTGCAGTCACAGCGCCCCCCCCCCCCCCCCCCCCCCCCCCCCCCCCACATTATCTTCCTGTCTGGGCTTATCTCTGTTTAATGTTCTCCCTCACGTGTCTTTAGGAGTCGTACAGAAATGTTTTGTATAAATCCTTTCTGTGAGATTTGCCTTAGCTGTGCAGTTAACTCAGGATCAGCTACTATCTACTTAAGAGTCTGAGGAGACAAAACTTCTCATCCTGCACAGCTGGCATCACTGCTTTTACTTTTAATATTTCCATCTGAAGGATAGAGAATCATCAAACATAAACTGAGGTTACTGAGGTTAGACATGTTCGCTGAACTCAAGCAGTTGACACTGAGAACATGTCAGATCGTGTATGTTAAATAAAGAACTTTGCCTACATGAAAATTTCTTTAAGGCCAGATTCTGATTTATAAATCATCAAAGTCATGTGATTAAAAAGTAAACAAAAACAAACAGCAATCTGAGCATTCAGTACATGACAGCTTTTGATCCTCAGTGCTTACAGACGCACTGAAGCTGTTACTCAGAATGTATTGAGATTCAATACCCAGACACTGTATCTGTCCACTAGAGATGTATTCATTACTAAATGGAATTGGAGTTGGTGCAGTATTTAGGTCTTATAATCTACAGAAAATTGAACTAACAAAATAAATAAAACATGAAAATCCTAATAATTTGAGGCTTGCACTGGGGGGACATGGGCTCTTCACCTCAGTCATTTTGAAATCTTAGCTACGACCTCCTCCTGTGGTCTGAGTTTAAAAGTTTACTTATTATTTAATCTTTTGGCAGTATATGTAGAGAAGCCCTGTGTCTAAATCTGTTTGTAGCACCTTTCTTGTTGTTATTATCTGTATTGTAATGCATTACCATTAACATCATCCAATAGAAGGATTGGCCACTATAGTTGTATTGTAGGTGTATAGCAGTTGTTTTTTCTTTTTACTCAAGAGGTGACATAAAACAAAGCTGAAGAGAGGAAGCATGACATGCCACAAAGGTGTGGGGTTGGACCACTAGGACAGAGTGAAACCAGTGTTTCTTTGAAGAAGGTGAATATGTAGGAAAGGATTTTCCTGAGAAGGGTTTTCACTCAAATCATGATTTGCCTTTTTTGTCTTGTTTACCGTCTGCATTCTTGTGAAATTCTACCTGGCAACACATAATGATGTGTGATGCTTGTAATCAAATAGATTACAAATAGTCCCTGTGGCATTATCTATTCATGGTAGATACACTTAAAATAAACAACAACAAATATAACCATGACTACAATTTATGGATGTTAAAATGTTACATGCAGCACCGTCAACCATGTTTGACTATAATATAGGGGATTATGCTCTGCCTTTATACGTGTTTTCTTGCCTCCAGTGTGTTACACCAGTAAAACTGCCCTGTGTTGAATCACTGCTTTCCCTACATTGTGACTCTCTATTCTGAGATGTTGCCTGCTAGCAGTATGAGTGATAACCAGCAGTAAACAAGTCCCATCCACAGCCAGATAATAGTCTTCCTGGCTGTGTGGATCTTACAGCTTTTGGGGAACGACTTTGTTCCTTGCTGTGCCAGTTGTGATACTCTGCCAGCAGTTTCCAGCACAAACCCTCCACAAAAGCCCAACATTACTCCGTTCCCAAACACATCATTTACCCCCCAATACCCCTGTCCCACCAAACCCCAGCAGGTCCTTTATTCTGCTTACCCACAAGATGCACATGACTGCACATGCACGCAGCGTTCATGGCCCAAATTATGCAAAAATAATCCCAACAAAAAGCCTTGTTATGCCCATGTTCAAGTGCGAGCGCACACACACACACACACACACACACACACACAGAACTCCCAAGACTAATGTCTTATGCGCCACCATTGCTCTCCCTTTTCAAGATACATAAGCTCAGGGCTTCTGTGCCTATTGAAAAAATAAAAGTGAATCGAAAGAGACAAAGCCATTATGAAGGAGGAAGTGGCGTGCTGTGCTATCACTCTCTCTCGCTCTCTCTCTCTCTCTCTCAACATGAGGGAGGCGTATGTATGTTTTTATTTGTGTCCTGCTCTTTCAGTTGTCCCTTAGACAACCATTCTTTAGGTGATCGCCATCCCTATTGCTTGGCTTTTCAATTATTTGTGGGGCCACAGTTTCAGATTGCATCCGTTTTCCTCCTCATGTCTTTGCTTGATCCTGATGCGAGTGAGCATATCTCACCAATCTCTAACATACATGCTACACTAGTACTGTTAGGCTCCCATGGATATGTGGAAGAAATCAAGGATGACTGATATATAGGAGGCTGAAAGAAGGAAGGAAAAAAAAACAAACAAACAAACAGGTGGCATTTATTTATAGCAAAAAGAATGTATGGTTGAGCAGGAGCTGCTGTTCAGTAATTACAGTATACTTGGGCTTACAATCATTTATTTTCAAGAGTCAGGGGTTCAGGTGTATGTGTGTCAGGCATTTGTGAAAAAGAATATTCTCCCTTACGTTTGTTGACAGGAGGGATCTGCAGGTTAGGTTGGGAGAGGAGAGAAATGGGGGAAAGAGGAGAAAGAGGGGGAGAGAGAGAAGAGAGAGAGACCAGGAACAGCTGTATATATTGTCATATTCATAAGCACTATCACACTGGTTGTTACGATGATGACAATCATAATAATGGTACTTGGAAGTGTAATAATGTTGTTAATAATAACAGCAGCAATGATGCCAGCATCAATTATTTTTTATTATTCTTACTATTGTTGTTGTTGTTGTTATAATGATGATGAGTATTGAATAGTGCTCAGTCTCAGTCTGGAGACAGAGATACCTGCTGAATAAGGACAGAGGAAAAGCACAAACTATGGGAGAGAGAAGGTAAAGTTAATGGCATGCAGCAGTGTGATACAAATGTATTCAGAAAGTATTCAGACCCCTTCCCTTTTTTTCAGAGCTTGTTATGTTGCTGCCTTACACTAAAGTCATTTACAGTCATCTTTTCCCTCGTTAACCGACACTCAGTACCCCATGATGACTAAAAAAACTAGACATTTTTGCAAATTTATTAGAAAGGAAAGGCTGAAATATCACATAAATACTGGGCCTTTCCAGATTATGCCCAATCAATTGAATTTACCACAGGTGGACTCCAATCAAGGTGTAGAAACATTTCAAAGATGATCGAGAGAAGGCGAGAGAGGAGAGAGGCCCCTGAGCTAAATTTAAATTTGTCACAGCAAAGGGTCTGAATCCTTGGTTAAGGACAATTCTGTGAATGTCCTTGAGTGGCCCAGCCGGAGCCCTGACTCGAACTCAGTCGAACATCTCTGGAGAGACCTGAAACTGGCCTTGCTGCCAGTGGTCCCTGTACAACCTGACAGAGCTTGAGACGATCTGCAAAAGAATAATGACAGAAAATCCCTAAATCCAGGTGTGCAAAGCTTGTTGCGTCATACCCACGAAGACTGGAGGCTGTAATCACTGCCAAAGGTACTTCAATGAAGTACTGAGGGTCTGAACACTGACGTGATATTTCAGTTTTTCCTTTCCGTTAAATTTGCAAAAATTCCTGAAATTATGTTTTTGTCATTATGGGGTTTGGAGTGTAGACTGATGAGGGGAAAAAGTGAATTTATACAATTGTAGCATAAGGCTGCAAACTAACTCAATGTGAAAAAAAGTAATGGGGTCTAAATAGTTTCTTAATGACTTTAAATGCATGGGGAGAGTGAGGGAAAAAGAGAGAATAAGTGCTCAGTGCATCATGGGAGATTCCCCAGCAGCCTCAGCATCTAGGGCCTAAACATAGTAAGGGGATAGTTCAGGGCTCACCTGAGCCTTGGAAACTTTAGAAAGCACAAGTGAGCCTGCATTTTGAGAAAGATGTCCTCTATAGGGGTAATAGGGTACTCTGAGGTCTTTAAGATATGATGGAGCTCGGTCATTAAGGGATTTGTACTAAGGAGAAGGATTTTACAGGGAACCAATGCAGAGAAGCCCATATGGGAGGAATGTTTTTTTTTTTTTTAGGACTATTGCAGATATCCTTGGGAGGTGACATAAGAGGAAGAGAAGAAGTTCTTGGGAAAAGATGAATCCTACTGACCTTGGTGATCCCCTGACTTATAAATAATAAATAAATAATATAAATAATTATATTATAATATATATAAATAATTAGCCAACCTTCTCTCCAATAAATTCTGTTCATATATTACTGAAATGCTTTCTGCTGCTTTAACAAAAGTCGGCTGGGATAGATGGTGGGTGTACAAATCACACAACTGTTAAACCAGAGACCAGAGTTCGCATCCACAGTCCCATCTGTGGTTAGCCTTTGGTTATGATTAGGGAAAGATGGTGGTTTTGGTTAAATGTTCACAAACAGGTTTTTCTGTATCGAATCAGACCGTGATCTTTTCCTAACCTCAGACATGTGCTGTGAGTGCCTAAACACAACTTAAAAAAAAAAGTATGATAATGTATGCAACTGGTGACAGAACACGAGGCAAAACAAAGTCACATGCACAAAGATACAAACCAAAGAAAAGGCACAATGCAGACTGATATTTAAAAGCTTTTGTGGGTTCTAGTGTAGGAGGTGCCGTCAAATAGGTTCACCCGAGCCATCTTTAAATAGAATTTAATGGAGCGTTTTGTGTTCGAAATGAGACTAAGCAGCATCTTTGTCGCAGCCTGATGTGGTGAACGGAGAGAAAACAGAATGTTTTATATCCCCTTACACAGCATTTGCATATCAAAGCTCTCCATGTTTTGATATCATTACAGTGTTTGAAGTGGGCAAGTGTGGTGGGATTATTTGATAAACAAATCATTGGGACTTTAAAATCTGATGTCAGGTATTTCAGATTCGTATTTGGTCTTAAGCGCTGGTTTCCATGTAAATTTGCATCACAATAGCCTCGCTCACAAACGTCAAACAAACTAACTCATTAGGATTCCAGTGGCAAGAGCCAATTTAGTGGGTGATCATGCAGGGAGACGCTCTTTAAACTCATGAAGAAAATCACTGCGTCTTGCAGAATTCATAGGGCATTAGAAACCCAGCTGAGTCAGTGTCGTGGAATTTAATCCTTCCTGTGGATCAGAAGCGGGACGGTAGGAGAAGTGAATGTTTTACTTGTGTTACCAAGCCTGCTGCACTAGCAGCTTATTTGTCAACAATACTTTTGTACTATAGTATATATAAAATGTATATTGTATCTCTACAGTTATGCCTGTGATTTTCACTATCAGCTAGCTGGTATTTGTTTCAAGTAAGAGCTGGAACCTGTAAAAGTTTGCCACTGTTGAACAAATTACAGTTACAATTCAAGGAATAATCAGATATCAAAACTGTTGGCGACTGATTTTCTCTTGACAGACTGATCCAGTGGTTCCTCACCTTTCGACTTGTAGGAAGTATTTTAGCCTGCACTGTGTAAATGCTGAGGCTGTGTTGGCTTGTTTGTATATGCTCTGTGTCACACCTGTGGTATTCACCCTCGGGTCCTTGCAGCTAGACCCATACAGTGATTATCAATCATATATCTCTTTTCCAACACGTTTATTTTACAGGGCTTGCGGCTGCGTTAAATCATGAACTCGGCTGAGTAACGTGGCAGAGACTCCTCTTGGAAGTGGGCCATTTAAAGAGGAAATTGAACAGGGATTGAAATTGTTATGTTTGATGTGGGAGATAGAGTGGGTTTTTCCACTGCCAGGTTGAGTATGTATGTGCTTTCCTTTTTTTATTACAATCCTTGAGTCTCACCTTATGACCCAGAATAACAAAGAAAGCCTTGAATCAAGCCGTATTCATTTCTCTTGGCCTATAAACGTTAATTAGGGCTGTGAGCAGCTGTGTATAAATATGACTTTTTATCCACAGTAACATGGCTTTGCACATCCAGTCCTCAGTGTTTCTGTATGTTTGAGTTTGATTCAGTAAAAATGGACATGTGCACACAAAGATAGGTGACAAATTGAAGGAAAAAGCCTCCATGAGTGGTAAAAACAGATTTAAATATTGGTTATGAAAATGACTGATGACTCGTGGGAGATTTTGCAGTGACATGTTTGGCGTGTTTGTCTCCTCCACCATCATCACAGCCTTAACTTAAGGAACACTGTTTGAAAGAATGGTGTTCATAGCTCGCGGTGGCCACATTATTTTGTTTATCTTTACATTTCTAACCCATATACATATATACACATCCAGTCATACATGCATATGCTTTGAAGCTATGTGATTAAAGTGACATAATAAATTAAATGCTCAAGGCACAGCGCATGTGAAACGACAGTATTTTCATTTCAGGGTGTATGTCTAGCAGTGAAAATGATTTATAACCATGGGACTGTGGCTCCCATGTGTACAAAACCTTTATATTTCCAATTGCTTCTTGATGAGGGTTTAAGCCAAACAGAGAGTTGATGGGCAGTGGGCACAGACAGCAAACAAGACAGGAGGAATGTATATGAGAAATGTCTAATGGGAGTATCTCTAAATAAACCTTGAGGCTTGATTTTTCCACGGCTCCAGTGAGTAATTTAGCCCAGACAGAAATCCATAAACGTGACAGATGAAGAAATGATGAGGAGTGATGCCTCTACCTGTATTAAAACCACTGAACTATATGAGGCCTCTCCATTTGTCATCCTTTTCTAAAACACACGCTGAAAAATCCTGTGCCAGAGAGAGAGCAGCTGCGATAGTTGGTTTCAACATATTGAACTACCCACAGCTGCATCATTAATACATTGCTATAATACCTAACACATAAAACCACACCTGTAATTTGTCAGTGAAATACTCACAGAATTGCATATTCACAGTTGTCCTCGCTGTGTACATTTCTTCACATGGTGAAACTGCTTATTTTATCAAAATGTAAAAGCCGTAATAATCAGACTGAACTAAACAGACACAGAGAGAATCATCCTTAAATTGCGCAGTACATTTCAGGAGATGTGCCCTTAAAATTCCGTTTAAATGCTACCAATTTGCAACAGCAATTGCGTTTTTATCGACGTAATCAAGAAGGAGTTTTTGTTTTCTATGTGTGTGCATTTGCAAAATATTCACATAGAATGCATCTACAGAAAGTTTCATGTCTTATCATTTTATAGTTATATCTATGGAGCTCAGAGCGTATGGTTAAGATTATGGCCTTGACTATTCTGTATTTTGTAAGTCAACATTAAAGTTTGTGTTTTTAATAATTAACCAACAATATCTTTCCCTAAGTAGATATAAGTATGAGTCTTCTGACCAGAACTGAGCCTGGGACTGAGATTGCAATTATTTCCTTTCAAATCTATGACTCTGTGGTTTATAAAGTATTAAACAAGACGTGTATCAAACATAATAAGCCTTTTTACAACAGACATTTTGACCTGTCATAGCAAAAGTATAGCTGTAACTACTTGCTGCCATGCACAGTGTCAAAGTTATAACTGACTGAATGTTTGCTGAATGTGACTGTTTATCTTATAAGCTACACCTCTGCCCTTTCTAGCAGGACATGTCAAAATGTCTGCTGTTGAGGCTTTTTCACTAAAAGACACACACTAGTTTACACTGTGATTCCGGACACTAGTCAATCCTCATCATTTTGAGCTATCACTGAGAAGACGATACAGCACAACTGTAGTTTTTGCACATATAAAATGCAAGGAATTGCGTGACAGGATTGTTAGCAGGAAGTACTTTTTTCATTTTATCGCAAATCACTTGACAGCTATTGACAACTAATGAGCCAGCTGCTATAGAGCTGTCTGAGAATGTGATGCAACCATAATGTTCATATCAAGATAAAGATGTACCGCTCTGTTGGTCTTTTTGAACAGCAAAAAGTCAGAGGCCACTCTCTTATCTTTTCAAACATGAAAATGATTTTTTTTTCTCATCATTTGCAGCAGATGCTATCATGCAGCAACCAAAGACAGATGAGAGTTTTGTCATGTGGTTTTGTCAGTTCATGGAATTCACATAAATTAGCAGCAGCTAGCAAAATTCCCTGACAACAGTCAGCATGATAGAAGCAATACTAATGGTCACAGACCAAGACTTTCACAGATTAGGTCATTTTGGCCTAATTAAAATTCCAACTCCAGTGGTTTGAAAGTTGCACTCATTCAAATTTTGATTTTGATATAAAACAATGAATTATTCAGCCTCAATTTAGGCATCAATAATGTTTCAGTTACTTTTGCTTCCAGTGGCAAAAGAACAGCATTTAGTGACATATAAACATGATTTTAAGGAGAAAGAATTTCACCCTCTGCACCGCAAATAAAGAGCCCAAATTGAAGCTAAAACCATAACAGATTTTTTTTTGCCAATCTTCTGGATAGTAAAAGGGGGATTTTACTGGATTTTACTGTTTAGGCACTCTTGACCCCCTCTGACTGCTGTGCTGTGGGTAACGGAAGAGAACAGCAGGCCTGGGACCCTGGGATTTTACCGAGGCCTGAACCCTGCAGCACCCCAGCAGCAGCCGGGTCCAGTACCTCTGAGAGTCTCCCTTCAATTAACACCCAGCTGTTTTCTACAGCAGTGTGGGGATCAAGGCCACCTTGGCCCTCTTCTTCCACAACACCCTACACACCTCATGGTCAAACCCCACACACATACAGTACATGGTTCGCTTTTGAAAACAAACTGCATCAAGAAACACATTTGTCTGTTACAGAGTTGGCAACATTAGAAATGTTCTATTTCATTTGCTAATCCTAACTCTTGTTTAAATCTAATATTAAGTAAGTACCATTTACCACACAGCTTTTCCATTACACACAAAAAGAGTGTGATTGCCAAATTGAATTTAAGCATTTATTAGTGATGGTAGTTTACTCAGGAAGTTTACATCGACTCGTGCGCAAAGTCTGAAGCAGTGAGAAGACATGAGAGGAGGCAAACAACGAGTCGAGTTAAGGAGCTTAGACAGATGGGACAGGCTGGATCACAGCCATGTAAGGCCTTGTAGGTGAGGAGCTGCATGCCTGCAAGAGCAGAGGAGGGCCTGACCTAATTGACTGATTTAGTACAAATTTACAAACCTGGTTGCCAAGGCTGGAAGCTTTCACATTACCAAGGGGCACGATGGATAGAAATGCATCCAAATAAGAGGACTGTGAAGGTGGAAACCACCAAGGCTGCTCTGACGTCTGTGAGAGCGGTCCTGGCTTCAGTATTTAGAGCGAAAACATGAATGGCTTCATTTTTCTTTGGTAAACATGGCAACGTGCAGCATGTTGCAAAGTAAAGCTGGGTTATATTCAGGTTTTGCACCAGTCAGAGCATGAGCTAGAGTGCCAGATCTAGGTTTTACATTAGACGTGAACTTTTAAGCGGCTATAATGTTTTTTTGTTTTTTTTTCTTATAATGACAGTGTATCATGATAGTGTGTAATGTGAGAGTCATCACTCGTAGTGTTGAACTGATGGAGCATTTTAACCCAAATTTGTAGCTTTACAGTGAGTTTCAGCTCATGGTTCAGCTGCCTTTTTTTTTTTTTCTTTCACTCTTACTGCACTCGAAACCTTGTTTTCGGCTAATTGCTAACACCATATGAATTTACAAATGATGGTGACTTGTTTCTGCTGCCCTCAAGAGGCCAAAAAAAAAATAAGTTGCCCCAATTTTGATTTAATGAACTTCAGCATGTGAACCCCTAACTTTGCCACTGATTTTAAAAATGAAGCAGCAAAAATGAAAATCTCTTCTTTTAGCTCTGTTTTGGGCTCGACAGACTTCTGAAGGAAACCTCTGGCTCTTTAGCAGCTAAATGCTCCACTGTGTTCACCAGCTAGTTACTAACCTGCCTTTACCATTCGGTGATGAGCAGGTAGAGAAGAACACACTCAGTTTTTAGAGTTGTTTTGCTCTGAACAGCTGTCTGCTGAGCCCCAAAACATTATGAGAGCAGTGACAGTGAACCAAAGCAGAAAAGCTGCAGTCCACCAAAAAACAAAATGATGAGTTAAAACATGCTGCGAAGCTCAGTCAAGACAAAGACAACTGCAGAGCTGGGTGATACTCTGTGGGTTCATCACAAGGAATGATCCCTTTACCATACAAGTAGTAGTGTTACCCATTTTCATTCTGAAAACAGTTTTTGTATTTGTATATTTACACTATAACAAAGGTACCGTACCGCACTGCACTTCAAAGGAAGCTCTCTTCTCTGACAATTTTACTGTGGGCAGTTTTCAACACAACTGCCTCAGAGTCAGTTACAGTCACAGCAGTTGCTTCTGGTGAGAGAAAAGGCTTTGAGAAGGCGCTTGTCTGAAATCCGATTTAAACTAGCTAATTTCATACCTTTTACCTCTTTGTTTTGTCCTTGCCTTTCTCAGTGTTCATTTATCTCATCTTGACAAGGATCAATAGGTACAACAAGCATATCCCAAATACGCTGACAAATGTCTCGTTGGTAATTTTTAGCACAGCCTGGAGATAAATGGGTGATCGTTCTATCGCCGATGTCATCTGCAAACAGAAAATCATCCTTCAGCGGGTTGCACTGGGAGAGTTTTGATTGACAGGTGTCCCCAGCAGGGGTTTGTCCTCAGGGCTGGATCTTTAATGTTTTCTCAGAATCTAGATTGTTCTTTCCTCAGATGTGGCGAGGAGGGAATAGTGGATAATAAAGCAAAGCGAAAGGAGGAGGAGTGTGCTCCGCAAATCCCATTTCAACATTTCCTTAATGTAAGTCTTCTAAAGAGATAACCTCATGTTTGACTCACCACTGTTTGCAGCCGTCTTAGTTGAAGTGTTTATTTGAATCATCGCCCTTCAGCTGCCAAAGCTGTGGTTCAGTGTGCTGTGCCTCTGTTCACTCTGGTTATCCAATTACTTAAGTGGATGCTGCAAATTCACCATTTAATCACACGTCTTGTCCCCAAAATGAGATACATTTTAGTATTTAAAATTAAATATCAGGCAAGAAGATACTGGGTCATCACTTTTCACTTTCCAAATCAAATACACCATTAAGCTCTGTCCACGGGCTATAGATAACTTCAAGCAGTTTTTGTCCTTCCATTGTCCACAAGGAGACAGAGCCAGTGTTGCAGCCTGTGACACAGGGTCGCAAAACACAAGACAACCACACTTTTCCTATTTTCTGCCTTTGCGTCTCCGTGCTCCAGTGGAGAGTGGGGGTCTCGCAGCGGAGTCCTCCCACAGTTCCCATCCATCATTCTTTCCTCATCTTTGACCGTGATCGTCATCCTCCATGCTTCCTTTAGTCTGCCGTCCCCAGTGGACAACCTCTGCTTCCTCTTTCCCACGCTGATCTTCCACCCTCTTTGGCTTTGGCATTTCCTGCTCTCACCTTGTTTGCTGAAACCTTTGTCTTCTCTCTGTATCACCCGTGTTGCTCAAAATGTGTAAATAATAATGAAATCATGGCTTTGCAAAATCAACATTTGCTCTCATATTGTGGATTGTTAAGATTAAGAGAATATTTCTAAATCATTAATAATTAAAAATGAAAACACCTTTAATCCAGTTTGATCCAGTTTTTAAAGAGCAATATGAGTCAATATGAGGTCTTCTTAGACACAGGAGGCTTAGCTGCAGATGGTATTTAAAATTTAAAGTGTATTCCTAAATTCTTCTTAATTTGTTCACGAATAGAAAAGTTGTGAATATTTGTTTGAGACTTTCAACTTGTGCAGGCTAAATGACTTTACTCTCAGTCACACACGTCTTCTTTTTAAAAACGATTTCATGGAGTCTCAGTTTCAGTTCAGTTTCAGCACAAACTGAACATGATTGTTGGATTAGTCTGCATTAGATGAATCTAAGTGGACCTAATAGACTACCTGAGTGTATAGTATTTATGGGTGAATTCAGCCAGGACATGGGGTGTCAGAGGTCACGCACTTACCCTTTTCGTGTTTTACTACTCAGCAACCACCTCAACCTACAAGAGTTTTACAAAAGTTAAATGGGAAGTTGGATTTTGAGGTCATGAGTCAGCAGGCAGCCTGATAAATCAATCAAATATGAGAAGAGGAAATGAAACTGTGTGGCTGCCTGCCAGTAAGTGGAGTGTGTGCAGACACTTACACAGAAATTCAGAAAAAAATGCATAATATACGTTTCAGTGGAGCGAAGACGTTACTGTTGCAAGTTTTCAACCTATTCACAGAGTCAATCAAGTCACTGAGTTAAATTATGTTTACATGCTTTGCATTGTTTGAGTGTTTTGGGAGCAGGAGCCAGTGTTCGTGAACTTTTGTCTTTATCTTTTTGGGGAAAGTAATCTGTGTTCAAGATCCTCAGTCAGGGAGTTCAGCCGCTGAGGGCCCCATTCAGGGAGAGCTCTGTCACCCTCTGTAACAAGGTGATATTTTGGAATATCTAAAAGTGCTTTGAAGTGGATCTCAGGGCTCATAGCGTATTAACAAAGAACACTGTGCTTTATTGTGATATTTATTTATGTATTTATTTATTTATGTATTTATTTGGCGGGAGGCACAGCCACAAGCTCAACAGGCTGCTGACTCGATTCATTTATGCTGTTTAGGCATCTTTTGCTTTTATAGTGCATCCAAAAATTACCCTTTTGAAATATTTGAAAAATTTACTTGATATAATCATTATATAGTTTCAATGCAGTGTTGGAACAGGCTGATACAGAATACATGTTTAAATGGGATAATGCCAAATGGTGTAACTTCAAAGTTAATTAAGTATCTAAATATAAGCTGAAAATCAGGGTTTAAGGCAGTGATCATCAGTACACCCAGCTTTAGTCCGCAGCTTGCATGGCAGTTAATTATGTAATAATGCAACCACAGCAGCCACAGTATGTACATTCTTATATCTTTGGGCAAAAACTACAAACATGGGGGTTTTTAAACTAACCAGTACTTAAAGTCCAGTGTAGGGTTGCCAGTTTTGGTTTATGTCTGCCCATTTGCCTAACCAGAGCAGCAGAATGGGACAAATATTGATGGAAAAGTACACAAATATTAGATGGCTGGTTTAGGATAATTATGTAATTTTTATTTAAAAAACTATGGCCTACATGTTCTGTACTGTATAAGCATGAAATGTTTTGCATTTATGATACTTTGGCTCATTCATAAGTGTAAAAACTATCAAGTCAATCTGGCTACACTCCTCATTCACTTACTAGTCAGGCTTCTGCAAGCAGAATTTACTTATGCTAACAGAGAGTTGCACTCTAACAAGCCAATATGGATTCATTTCTCAGCAAAGGTGTTTGGAAATACAGGAGTGAGTCTGAGGAAAAGAAGGATTTTAAGGCTTATTCATAAGTCTAAATTTTCAGTGGTTTACAGTTTGGTTTGTGTATCTTTCTCTCCTGGGAATGTCATATAAACAGTTACCTCAAACACCAACAAACAGGAGACTTGGTCTCTTGGTCTGCACACTGATATGGAAAAATCATTTGTTTTATCAAATTCTTAGGGGAACCAGTTTGAAGGAGCTCTAAGTCAGTTTACTTTCAACTTTGGTATATTTTTTGTGGCCTAAGTTTTTAGTGAATTGACATCTTCACAGAAGAAAAAAAAAAACTAAGCCACCTGATGCTGGAAGAAAGCTTGTGTGTATTTACTCAACAACCACCAGCATTCATGCAACTGGGACTAAATTTAATTATTCATTTATTTGATTTAATTTAGAACAAGAGGGAACATACTGATCCAGTTTTCAGACATTAATCTGTCTGAAACTTTAACTTGTCCTCTGTTTCCTTGCAGTGATCAGAGCTCTCAGGTTGTTTTTAGATATGTTGTCGTATCTAGATGTTCATACACATTATGACTAACCTATTTCCACTGCGTCCTGACAGAACATCTTTGTCCCAGCAAACATCCTCTGGCCGACCTAGTGAAGAAACACTTTGTTTGAACTATTTCTGTTCTGACAGTGAATAAGTTGGATTTAGATTTCCAGCTATAGAGCGCTATGTGATGCCACCCACTGAGAGGGGCTGATACTGAAGGCACGAAGGCATCTACAACTGTAAAAGAATATCATCAGAGCATGACTGATGTGTAGCCCCAGAAGATTGTTACCATATTAGTATAAAATCAACGTGTAACTGTTTAATTCTGAAATAATGCATTAAATTATGATTAAACAGATACAGGATTAATCTTACCAATAAGTAAGAAGATACTAGCAAAGAGTTAAACAGAAGAACTGAGGGAATTCAGCCCAGGAAAAGTAAACTGTCTCAAACAGAAAAGAAAACAAGCTGGATTTTGTGCCAGGTGAATCACAGCGCTTTTCTGATTTTGCAGGGACAGAGTTTTAGTGGTTATCTCAGAAAAGGCCTGAAACTCTCCAAAGACAGCCTCGTGGCCAGGCAACAGTAATATATTGGCTCCTTGTGAAGAAGCTGAATTCAGACAGAGAGGGTAAAAGAACTGTCAGCTGAGGGAATGGAGACCTGATTACGCCTACATACCCACACCTGAGCCCTTCTCAGCCTGAGACACACTGTGTAATATGGATAGATGCACACACGCTCGCAGTCATGCACATGCAGGTAAAGTATACACATAGTTTCAAGAGTGCAGGCACACACAGATTTTAATACTTGTATGCTTTCATTTTTAAAATAATAGGTTACTATAAAACACAGACGCTGTTCATTTTGTTAATGAAAACTATGACGAAAAATATTAATCACCTTTTTTTCAAAAGGAAAACAAGACTAAAACTAACTAAAAAGAAACTTTTTTTTTTCAAAGAAAAAAACTAAATGAAAATATAAGAGACAAACAAGTTGTAATGCAGAGTCTTATTCAACAACCTGCATCTGTGGAATCACAGACTGCAGTTTCCTCTGTGACCTGCTGCACTACTGTTAACTAGAAACACCTTGCAAAGTTATGTGTCTGTCAGTGATGTTACCTGTTCTCAGAAAAAAAAAAAAAACAGATTTATGGATTAAATTCATCCACAATCCACTGAGAATTAGACAAGAGGCGGCAACAAAACAGCTAAGAAAAACTACTAAAACACACAGGCAGCACGACTGCATTTATTAAGAGGTAAAGATAATTTAACTATCAAGTGCTGTGAAAGTGGCGTTAACATTAATGCTGCTTTCAGTCAGTTGTCTTTAGCGTTGCTATGAGGAGGAGTGAGCTAGTTTCAGGATTAACACCAGCGGCCCATCTAAATCATCCTCTAGATATTCGCCAAAGATCACAGAATTGACGTTATCCAATGATGTAGCGTCTCCTCTCATACTAAACCCAGAAACTGAATGAATTCGGCTTCTGAAGCTGCTCTGCAGCGAACAGCCCAGGTAGCTGCAGTAATGCTATGTTAGCAGGAACAACTTTTCCAGATTAGATTAGAGAGAGCGGTTCTGTTCAAACAGACAGAGTTTGGAAATGTTAACTGGGTTTACTGAGGTGAGTCAGTCTGTCCTACTGAAGAGCAGAGTGACATAGACACATTGCAAGAGACACCTGTAACCATGGTGACTGCACACGAAGATGGGGACAGCTGTAGCCTCAAAATGCACTGAGGACTTAAAACTTGAGATTTGTATTGTGGAAATGAGACGAACGTGACGCTGATGAAAACTAAACTGAAATGTCTTTACTTTTTGTTGACTAGAACTAACAAAAACCAAATGACTAAAATTTGACTAAAGCTAATACACATTTTTGTCAAAAAGACTTAAGACTAAAACTAAATCAACACCAGATGCCAAAATTAACACACAAACACACACACAGTTTTTCCCTGGCTTTCTGGAAGACATACATCAACAACCTCCATGCTTCCTTGCATACATAACAGTGCAATAGGATCTTTTTTCCTCCATATGATGAAGATATTATTCTCAAATTTTTATTGCGTATCAGACACAAACAGCTCTAACTCCATACTATAATCTATACTGAATGGCCTGTTCCTGTGCCAGGTGGGTGTTGGCACAGTAGATTTACCCTCATACCCAATTTTAAACATCTTATCAAAATAAGATAAGTTGCTGTTTTCCAAAGAGCATTGTCCATTGTTGGTCTCCAGGTTGCAGTTTTTTTTTATACCTGGTTTAAATCTAACACTACTGCAAACACACCACAGCATCTCCTGCTTGGTTTGCTCGGTTTTACTTTATCAGTCTGCAATCCAGGGGATTTTACAGCAGTGGTTTAGGAGTTTAAAATTTGCAAGAGTGACCTGATGTCATTCAAATAACACAGAGGCATCAAGCATGCAGGGATGAGTGATCAAGCAGATTAGAGGATGACAGGCACAGGAAACCCTCCAACGTAAAAGACCAGATAGGTCGCTTGTCCCTATCCTCCGGTAATACCCACAGAAGCAGACCAGCAGCAGTGACAATAATACACATGGTTAAGATTGTGGAACATTCATGGATTAAAGAAATTATGTTGATCTGTTTCAAGCAGTGGTATCCTGTGTGAAAGTCCTGTAACTTGTCAAACTATTCATCCACTGCAACCTCCTCTTCCTCCTAATGTGGACTTTGTCGTTGTGTCACTGACTTCCTCCTGTGCCACCACAGTCTTTTTTTTTATATATATATATATACAAGAGGACAGTCTCAAAAGAAGAGACAGACTGAACAACTGTGCCTCTTCTTATCATTAACATTTGAGTAATGGTGTAACTTAATATGAAAAAGACACTGGACAGGAACAACAAACTGCAGTAAATGGGCGTCATGCAAATTCTTTGTTCAGCAGCATAAAACTATAGCACTAGCCAATTTTGCCACAAGGTGCCTTTTATATTCTTCAGTTCTTTGCAGTCACTGCTGTAGGTCTGTGTGGGTGTAGGGCTGCACTGTTGGTCAGCCAGTCGAGCACTTTGGGTCAGGCTGGAACACCTCAACAACAGTTGGATGAACTGTAATGAAACATTCATGATCCACAGAGTACGACTGCTGATGACTTTTTGCTGTAACGCCACCATGATGCTGTCACTGTTGTTTTTCAGTGCTGACATCTGACATCTTGCACATCTACACACATTCAAGTTCCTCTCAGAATTAACTGTTATTACTTTGGTGATCCCTTAAATTTGCGTTAAACACCGTTACCAGGTCCAGTACTTTAGTTTCTGGCTAAACACCTGCAAAGCTAATGACATTCCCACCAGCTTTAGCTGGACTTTGTGTTTTGTGTCATTTCACAAATATTAGCTGGTAAGCATGCTAAACTAAGATATTGAACATGTGGTAGTAAATATGCTCTGAAAATCTGCATGTTTGCTTTGCCACAATGAACATGTTTCCATATGACGCAGGACTCTTGTCTTGTTTACCTCTCCATAACAGCAGTTTAGTCAAAATGAAGACACAGAAGTGTATTTTACTTTTACATGTTTGAAACTTTTAAAGAACAAAAATCAAATTCATTCCCAGACTGAATGTTCATAATTCAGTGAAGCCTCGGGCAGTCATATCCTCAGAAGCTGGCAGCTTTATCTTTGCTGCATTTTTGCAAGACCAGCACATAATCAAACTTGAGGACTGTATTCGTAGTATTGAATTTTTGACGTTTGACAACAGAGTATAATGTGGTGTGAGAATAATGAGATGAAAACTTTGCCAGACATATTTTTCATTTTGAACATCTAAAAGTTGATTTAAAGGGAGCTAAATCTCAGCTGGTTTCTCTTAAAATGTTTCCTTAGCAAACTTAAACGTAGCCATCACTAAATCTTCCATTATTCCAAGAAAGTTTCCTTGACTGAGTTGAAGAAATAAACTAAAAGAAAAAAAATTGCACTATCACTGTCAGTCAAACTACAGCACGTAACATCAATACTTTCATCATAGTTCATTTTTCACAAATTGAGGTTTGACTGGAGTGCTCTAAGTGAGCAACGCACCTCAAGCCTTTCCGGGTGTGTGTAATTGAGCAGGACAAGAGGAACAGAGTGTGGCAGACATCAAGTATCTCAGCAAGTCAGAAATGAGACAATGAAATACACACCCTTCTGTGTCAACACAGCTGGAGACAAGTTTTCTATTTCGAGTCAGGAATGTAGTAAAAGTGGTGGAAAGGTTATTTTGACTGTGATTTGAAACTTAGGGGTCATCAGTGGTGCACAGCCTTCTCTGAAAAGCTCTATTCTCTCAATGTGCTTAACTGTTTGTAGGCACAAAGCAGGATATTGTGGAGGGATAAATATAATAGAAAATACTGTTGGAAAAATCAAGAAGCAGAATAGATACAGTAGCTTGAAAAGAGATGCACTGTATGTAATTCTGGCTCACTCACATGCAGGCTGACTTGTCAATATCAAAAACACTGTAGTCGATTATTTCCATTGCTGCTTTGTGAAAAGTTGTCAATAACAGTCCACAAAGATGTAAGGCCATAATGCAGAAACTGATAACCGCTTAATGCATTCTCATGCGACTCGCAACCCGAAGAATGGAGCAGTATTTCATATTTAAAGAGCAAACGTGCCTGAGAATGTGTCATTTGGTAGAGGCAATTAAATGTTCTCCAGCTGCACATTACAGCAGTGGGGATACGCCAAAGATGGCCACCTTCCATAACACTTTCATGTGCTTGCAGTGAATTTATTGGTCAATAATAAATAGTATATATTTTTTCTCTCTCCTCGTTTCTCTTTCTTTCTTTCTCTCTCCCTCTCTCTCTCTCTCCTCGTCTATCACTTACCAGCATCTTCCGCCTGCTTTCATAGCAGCTGCATGCACACCAGTGTTTAGGCACCACAGAATTGTTCCAGCAGCAGTGTGCTTTGAAGTATCTCTTTGCCTCCCCCAGTTTCTCATTTACATAAAGACACCTTCTCAGAGGCTGCAGACACATAAATATGCACACATACATACAAACAATTAATATCATTAAAGGTAATGGAGAAACCCTCCAAGAGGCTCATACCTTTTGAACACAGGCTAAAGAAATGCACATTGAAATACAGTAACAATCCGCTATGTGTAATGTCATGCATAAACATACTGTGAGCAAACCTATTCAAACTACACACACACACACACACACACATCTCTGTTGGTGTTCACAATTCCCGTGGAGTTTATGCTTCCGGAACCCAATTATGCCTTACTAGCAAATTAGCCACCATTAGCGGGGCACCAGCGTGCATCACCAGGGGAGACAGAGGGACCTTTAGCTCATCTTATGGCCTGCTTTCCTGCTCACCAAAATACTGATTAGCTTATAATTCACACTAATGCACAGGCAATTGCTGCACCTCTCCACACTCTTGTCATTATTGTCAAGTGTTAGCCGCAGATGTTAAGATGTTAGATGGATTACATGGATAAATTCTGTTGTTCGTCTCGTCCCCTCGTTTGGTGTGTGGTCTCTTATCATTGTATTTCAGCCTTTCAGAAGTGGCTGAGCAGACTTTATTGACTATGTACTATATGCATGGTCAACACGGTAGAGGAGGCACAATAGTACTCTCTCAGGATACCATACTGATCTAGCAATAGTATATAAATGCAAAGGAAGACTCTCGGGGCACACGTGAAAGTAGCTGTTGATTGCCTTTTGAATCACATTGAATGTGTGAGATACCTGTTATTTACACCTGACTGTCATCTAAAAAGTCATCTGAAAAATCTGCAGACATCCAGTCTCCTTGTAACAAAAAGATTTTGCATGAAATTACCGACAATCTGATCAACCACAACATTAAAATGTTTTTAATGGTGTGTGTGTGTGTGTGTGTACAAAATTTGTCCTACAAGTCATACAAGAAATGTTTCAAAATGAAATTACAACATCTTGTTAAAGAGGTGTGTTGTGGGCTTTCTGACAAGGGTCACCTCACTTTGTTGTCGCCCCTGCAACTCAAACATATAACTGGTTTTGACATCAGTCTAACTGGAACCGCTGGATTCATTAAGTCATAAAGTCCAATGCAGAGTGAGTGATGGACAGTATCAAACTATTGCTCATTACTCAGTAGGAAAGCCAAATTTTAATCATGTGATATTTTATTCTATATAATTTATTTTGCAGGTGGAATGTATTGAATTTAACTGAAGTCCTAAACATGTCATGTTTTTATAAATGCAGAACCAAGTTACAGAAGCCTTGAAGTATATTCTTTCTGGGGGGTTTTTACCCTAATTTTTGACTCACATCAGGCGAACTCTGCCTTGCTGAAAATGCACTCCACCACATGTCAGTGTTTGTACTGAATATTCATCTGAAACACATTTGTCAGCATATGCGGACAGCAGGAGTTCTTCTTTGATCAAGTGTCACGTTGGATGGCACTGCAATATGAAAATGGAAAGAAAATTCAATTATCCTTTGCTTTGTTGTTGCATATTAATTATGCTTCAAAGTGGGAGCAGCCATGGATAGTGTGATGATGGATTTAAATAGATTTCAGGGCGACCGGGTGAGTGTTCACTAAGGGTGTTTGCACACTTGCTAAGGCAAGTGGTGGTATTACACTCATTTGTCTAACAAAACTATAAATGCATTGTTGGAGACTAACGGAGAGAAATTACTGCAGAGGTCAGAGAGGCTTTCAGTGACAGGCTTCTCTTTGAAACCCAGAGATAAAAATAAGAGGAGGCATAAACAGCTCAACCAGGGTGGGGGTGGGGTTAGTATGTGTGCTACTTTCTCACCAAATGTGCTGTTGTGGTTCATTTGGGCAAAGTAATTAGTTGCGCTAGTCAGTGGTCGGTAGAAGAGTGGGATTATGCTGGATGGTTTCCAGCTATGACTGTGTGTGACCACATGAATTTACAGCAGCGAGCACAAACTTTGCAAACTTTATGGGAGTAAAATTTCAAGAAACAGCAAAGCATGCTGTGTCTAGGTGATACATTTAAGAATATCTTCATGCACTTCATGATGTGTTTTTTTTTTTAGATTTTCCTGGAAAATGGTTTCTTGTGGCTGATCGCCCCCTCTCAGTAACAAAGGTGAAAGAAGCATTGTGTGGCTACTGTACGCCACAGCAAAACCACCGCTTGGCCGTACAGAACGTACTGTCTCAATGTTAGTTTCTTTTACTGTGCCCATGAAGGCGACCTTTCTTTAATTTGAATCTCAAATTTTCTTTACTTTCAACCAAATAGTTTTAGATGCCTCAACTTAAAAGGGGAACTCCACAAGTTTACATCAGCGTAGGTTCACAGATGTTGGGGAGGACCACTGCACATGTGGAAAAAAAGTGGAATATAGCCCTGGTTGCACAGATCTCTGTAGCCTGTTTCTCAAATCTGCTTGAGGTTAGCGGCTCAAGGCTACATTAGCCACTACAAGCATATATACGTGTATCTCTGACCAGACTGTTGGCAATTGAGTTGCATTGTTGGTAATGTGGGCGTCAGTATCTTTGGTTCTGTTGCATTGATTTTGATCCTTTTTTAAAAACACTGGCCATCTTGAGTTTATTAACAACATAGCGGCAAGATGCTAAATTGGTGGAGTGTGAGAAAAAACAGAACCTCAGTTCATGTCTCAAGCTCAGTTAGAAGTGTTTTGAGATTTCTGACAACTGTGTGCCTTTCCTGATAAACAGTATGTCTTACTAATATGAACAGGGATCCACAACAGGAACCTTTGACAGACACCCTAAGGTTCAGATGTTATCTGGCTCGCATTTTCATGGTGAAATGCACTCATATTTACATTTCACAGGCTTTTTAAAGGTCTGGATGCACGTGTAGCCCCCTTGAACACCAGGTATACCAACATCTTTTTTATTACTGAGATATTAGAGGCAGCAAACAATTTTTGCAGGCTGAAATCAGTTAGTCAAAGTATGTTTCAAGTTTCTTTAACCTCATCTATTCTTATAACACCCTGATTTGCTGTCACTAGATAGATGCAGAAACCACCTAATTAACTCATACCACAAGGCACTAAGCTGTGTAACTTTTTTTCCCTGATTCCACCTACTTAGTGTGTTGTTTAAATTTACCAGATATGATGAGGAAAGGAGTGTTTTTATCACCCTACAATGAAGTTCTATGGCGTATTTCTCTATGTATTTACTGTTTACTCGGGAGTCTTTAATGAGACGCTCACTAATCGGTATCTGCTTCTGTTCTATCCTTCGCTGTGTAGATTTCGGGACATGTTTAGACTTAAGTGATTTCAGGGATGAAACAAAGTCACTTGAAAGTAATTCAAACTTTGCCAGAGGCAACTAAACTGTCTGACAACTCTGTTCTCTGAGAGAGACATTCTGCAAAGGAGTGGAGATATAAAGTTTCGCTTCAGAGTTAAAAAATCTCCACATCCAAAACTTTGGAAGTTTTGGAGTGTTTGAGTTTGAGTGCATCGTTGTGTGGCTGTATCTCAAAATGCTTTCAGCAATCTTATTATTTGATCACTCCCATGCTGTGTCTTGGCATCAGGGTGCTGCAGGGTAGTCGTTGTTATTTCTGGTCCCATGGACCCACTGGCTTACGAGCTTTAATTAAAGCCATCTTAACAAGACCAGACTTATGCCAACTGCAATTAGCTACCTGACAGAAGTGCATGCAATTAGTATTGAAAGTGCTGTAGATGCCAATGATAGACAGCTACACAAAATCTGTCTCATGTATTTAGATTTCAGGACAATAGTGAGTAGCAGCACAGTTTTTTTTTTTTTTATCTTTGCGTGGCTTTTTTCAAAACAGCAGGGAAAGCACATGTCATCAAGTCAGTACAGTCAAGGTGTCAATCCACCTGACGTACGGGCTGATGTTTGGTGGACAGGTGACGTTTACATGCTGGAATGTGCTTCTGATGTGCCCAACCTGTTCCAGCTTTCAGATAAACATCCTCACAGTTGTGTCGCCTCAGGCTCGGTTCCCGTAGAGGTCAGGCCTGGGCCTGTAGATGTCAGCCGTCAAAGCCTCCTGAAAGTCTCACTCAGGTGCCAAGAACTAATTATGTTTCTTTTTTTCTTATACTACTTATTCTTTATTCTTATTTTTTCCCACTTTCTCTCATTCCTTAAACAACTGTTTATTATATGTCTCAACTCAAGTGATTGCAGAGTCTTTGCTGTCACTTAACACACACACACACATTGTGGTTGATTTTGAATAAGCGCTCTCTGCAGAGTTCTGGGCTAACTTTGGTAGGGAGTTGTTTTCTTGTCCTCAAGGCCCTTTAATTTGATTTATGATCATAATCATTCCACTGTGAAAAAGTGCGTCATTTTGTGAGTACTGCAATAGAAGTTTCAAACTGAGTGGTGTCTTTCTGTAAAACTGGTATGACTGACAGTAAAATTAAAACAGGCACCTTTGTGTGGTTTGTTGGATGCATTCACTTCAATGGAAGAACAATCACCATAATGGAGGAATCATCTCAGATTGTAAAACACATGTAAGCTGAAATTGTGCATCAGATCCATTAATCTTCGCTGAACAATCACATGTAGTCCATTTTCAAGTGACCTCATGGAATCTTTATTTCTCTTTATATATGAACAGGTCCTCATACCTGAATTACAAAAAAACCTAAAGCCTATTTATCAGTAACTGTTACACAGCTCATACAGACAGCTCCTGTTGAACTAAATACATTTCTTTGTTTAAGTAAGTCAAATTCATGACTGCGAACGCTGAAGTAAATTAGGTAGTGACTTCCCATCGTAGTAAACTCAGGAACGTCACGGTGTCACATTATACAAGAAGTCACTGACCCTGGCCAACAAATAGTCCCACACATAACCCATAAGTGAAACCACAACTTGCTGTTATGCACTTTGGTTTTTGTCCAGATAGAATAGAACTGATATACTAATTTGTAAGCTTCAGAGATGTTCCCCCTTAATTCATCCCTGTCTCCTGGAAATTAGGTTTTTAAACAACTAAACTGCAACAGCAAATACATTTTATAGGAAACATAATCACTGACTGGATTACATTCAGGGGCAACGTATTTTTTCAATAAATGATGCACAACATTTATTAACAGTTGATAGTTGCCAGCGAGCGATCGGGGTGGATGGCAGGTGACCAATCAGAATCTCTCCACAGGACTTTGTTCTTTGTTTTCATTTTATTTAATTTATGTAATAAACTTAAATTTTCTTCATCCCGCTTTGGATGTCACTTCCCCCTGAGCCAAGATTATAACATCTCATCTAACTCTTGGATGACACACACACACACACACACACACAGACACACACAGACACACACACACACACACACACACACACACACACAAACATATAAAGACCATTTGGGCTAATCATGTTTAAGCCTATTGGGCAGGGGAAGTCCTCTGAACTTATTAAATTTCCTTCTCAGTCAGATGCTGAAAATTCTTTCACCAGGAGCATTGAAAGAGAACAAATTCTTGGGTTTTAATCTATTAACACTAATTACTTTTACTAGTTTGCTAGTTTATTAGGTGTGAGTCATTTTTAGTCATGCGAGTCGCACAAGGGATGGCGATGTGGATTTGTTGACCAGTTAGTCCACCACTCAGCCTAGACTGAAATATCTCAACCAGTTTTGGGTGTATTTTGGTAACAATATCCATGGTGTCCAGAGGATACATCCTCGTGACTTTGGGGATCCTTTGACTTTTTCTGTATTGAGCCACCATCAAGTCACAGTTACACTGAAAGTGTAACTGAATGACTCTGGTTTACATGTAATGCCAAGAATTTTAGTACAAAAATTAATGTTTTCAACAGAAGGAATTGTAATAACTTTGGTGATCCTGTAATTAAATCAAGTGCCTCGGATTCAACATTTAATTTGCCCAAATGTCTGGTTTATGACCAAACACCTGTAAAACTACACAGCCTCAGATGTAACTTAGTAAAACTGAGCATGCTAAGAAGCTAAGAATATATTTGCTAAACATCAGAAAGTATAACATAGTGTGGTTAACAGTTTTCAAACTTTTCTATGTACTATTTTCTTTGTGTTGTCTCCTGAGAATAATCACTCACATTAATGTTAATTAGACTGAGTTTTAACTTCATGACAGTCAGAACATGATTAGAGGATAATCATGGCAATCATTTATTGCCATGGCAATAAATGTAACAGTTATTCTTTGATGTTCTTAATAAGGACATTTTATTTTTCCAACCAACATCAGTATATGTTTTCCCTTAAAATGGGTGCTTGGCAAAGAAATACAAGTCAGAACAAAATATGTAACCTAATTTTCTATGTTGGTCAGTGTGTTTCTTGCCAAAGTGTCAGGAGAGCAAGGAGGGTTAAACCAGTGTTCAAGACCTCTGACTGCGTCTGCATTCACCCTCGAATCACATGCTGTTTAGCCCAGGAACACTAATTAAATTTGGAATCCAATTATGGGAATGGTAATGAAATTTCCAAATGGGGAAACTCGTAATCTGCTCATTGAGGTGTTTAATTACAAGGGGGTCTGTGCATTGCAGATATGTTACACCTCTGGATTTGGCGGACAGAGACACGGACACAAGTTTAACAGCATGGGTGTTTAGGAGCACTGGAGGAAAAGACACAGAATATGCGTGTGTTTGTTTCAGGTCATGTTATCCCCTAGCAGCATGTATTTATGTTCCAGGGACGTGTGTGTGTGCTATTTTTGTCTATATGTGTGTATACTGGGTAAGCTTATGTTATTTGTCAGTGATCTTTTTTTTCTTTTGTTTATTGAATCATGCTGTATGTGATTTAGCTCTGATAATAACATATCGTCCACATTCAAGCCAGCGCAGACTGTTGAAAGCCCATTTCAAATTGAAAATTCGAATCTGAGAAAGAGAAGGAGCAAAAAGAAAGAGAGAGTGGTGAGCTTGCCGTAGTTCCCCTGGAACAATATTGTGTGCCCAGATGTAGCACTAGTCACTATTGTTGTTTGCGTGTTCACGATTTGAGGGCCTAGATAATGAGCCAGATTTGTCTTTATGTGTGTAATGAAACCCAATTTCAAATTGGTCAAACCTCCTGTAGTCTGAGTCCAGCCACACACGTGACACCCTCTGTTGTTTGTTGCTATCAGCTCTTTGAGACTTAACTTGACTACTTGATCCTCCTGGACATGGATGATGCCAGTCTTGCACAAATCTGTGGAGAGATGTTGTTGCTGTTCTTCACAGGTGATTCGTCTCAGCTGCTCTTTGCTGGAGGGGTTTTGTTGTTCTACCTTCCACTTTAAAATACTCCAGGGGGACACACTCGGCCGGATCATGGCTTTCTCTTTTCTTACTATAAAAACTCATGTTGGAAGAATTCCTCTCCTGCTAAGCTTCTTGAGCTTGGGAATCATCTTTTCACTCACTATTTGAGTGTACAGACTTGCGTCCATAGTGGCATCTACAAATATCATCTGCCCTACAACTTTTACACTCATACAGCCTCATATCAGCACACCCCCCCCTCCATGTTTCATGCTTGGCACTATGCAGTCACTCTATTAGTCCTGGCCAGGTCCACACCAAACATGCTGGACCCAATCTGATCCAAACAAATTTATTTTGGTTTCATCTGACCAAAGAATGTGCTGCCAACATTCATCAGGCCTCTTTTCATGTTCTTTGGCAAAGTTCAGTCACTGTCAAAGGAAGATTTTCTGCCATTTAGTGAGTTTGGTTTACTTCATCAAGTGTCCAAAACTGAGGGAGCTGTGGTGTTCACAGGTTCTTTTATAAGAACCTGTGTTTTCTCTTTGTTCATGCACTTAGCCTCAATTAGATATCACAGGTGTGGTCGGTTTTGTTGCAGTGATCACAGGTAAGCTCACTTTTGTTGCACTGAGGTTGTACTTTGGAGCCTGCATTGTCAAATAAACCTATTTAACCTTTTTGTTTTTAGTTATACATCAGATAAAATATCCCACACTTCAACTTAAAAACGATGCAACTATTGTAAGATGGCACAATTTTGAATCATTTATATTTTTAGTGATATTACACAGAGCTGTATTTGGTTTGTTGCTCTTTAATGGAGATAGGGCAGTTACTCAGACACACATTTGCAAAATTAACCAGTTAGTATTCATCCTTTCAGTCAAGCATAAATCTTTCCTTTGTATCGCTGGTCCAAGGTATTTCTCTAAAGTGGTGTCTCCTTGGCCTGGAAGGTGGAAAATACCCACTGATACTTGACAGTTTCTTAGATCTACAGTTGCCACAAGGGGCACCAGTGAGCCCAGTGAGTTTTCTTCTTCATCAGAAGTATTTTCAAAACGTTTTTTGAGGATAAAGACTAACTGGTTGGTTTGGTAAATGAATGTCGGGCTAACTGGCCCATTTGTGTTACACTGCAGCACAAAGCCCTTTGCCTGAGCTTTTCAATGGATCAGTGGGACAAGGAAATATCATGGTTACTTTCACAGGGGTTTCACAGATACATTTACGTGGCAGTTTCTTTTATACTTATATGCACTGCATTTGTTTCCATCTTCGAACCTGAGTCCTGGGTTGCCTGCACAATGTGCTTTTATTTGAATCATTGGAATTAGGTGTAAATGATGATGTACAGAATTTTCCTGTATGGATGTGGAATACAGCGCTGTTTAAAATATATCAAAAAGAAATTAATACCATCTCCACTTTAGGCCTAGATATTTCTGACAAAGTGGCTGTGTATTATAATCATACAGTATTCAGTCTAGTCTTTTTCTCACAGACATCTGCGCCAGTTTCTCTCCCTTTTCTCTGTGCTCACTCCTGTTTCCGTTGGTAGTTTGCTTCGGCCATGCAGATCACCTTTCAAGCCCACTCTACTAGCATCCAGCCTCTCTGAGCACAGTACTCCAGAATCTAGCTTTGCCCCATAAACACTGCTGATTTCTTCCATTCCCAGGTGGCCTGGTTTTGATGAGGCTGTGCTGGCTCCTTTGTGGCCCTGGAGTCTCTTTGAGCGGTCCCACTTGCCTCTCTAGCCCCTGGGTCGCCATAACAAGGCATCCTGTCTGTTTCTCCAAGCCCTCTGTTGCCCTCCAGACCCAACTCTCTTCAAACACCTCTTTACCGTGGGCCCCTGCATCCTTGCTCTGTGTCACCTCCTTGGGCAACAGCTATCACTTTAAGGCTTTGATATAGCTGCAAGTGAATACAAGTATGATTTGAGCTTTAGTTTATGCACACTCATCAAACATGCCACTTCTTCAATGTCAAAGAGATCTGCTCTCTCCTGTCTTGGACTTAAAATTAGTACAGTACAGTAAAATCACACTGGCCAAGTGAACAAGTCTTTCTCCCCACAACACTCAGTGAAAAATACAAATACCACGTCACTCACACTCAGGCTGATCCAGAGCAACAGTTAACGGCTCAGGAATGTCACTGCAGATGTGCAACCACACTTAGCCTCACAGAACACAGAATTTAATATCTACAACGTCCTTGAGTGAGTACAGGATGTTCCTTCAAGTGTTCCTTTCAGTCAGTCC
Organism: Toxotes jaculatrix; assembly: GCF_017976425.1. NCBI lineage: Eukaryota > Metazoa > Chordata > Actinopteri > Toxotidae > Toxotes > Toxotes jaculatrix. The sequence continues at coordinate 20,646,643 of NC_054408.1, forward strand.
TCAGTGCCTTACCTGTATAGAGAGCACAAGCTGTTTAGGAATTATCCTTTGCACATACTGTTACTCTGGCACCAATGGATGAGCTTCCAAGGATACAGAAAGCTACTTGTCAGTGACAGCTCATTGCATTAGTCCTGAGTGGGAAATAGACATCAGGTTCCAGAAACTTTGCATTTAAAGAAAACCTGCAAGACTGATACTTTAACCCTGGTTTGTTTGCTTCCTTCACAAATGCCGGTAATGAGATTTGCTATTACACTTTTGTATGAATCTGAGGTACTTGTTTTATTTTACCATTAACATTTTCCATTTTATGCCACTATATCCTTCTGTTGTACCACCATTTTACCACTACATTTATTTGACAATTTCAGTTTCTGGTTTCTGTGAAAATGATTATTTTAAATACAAAACATATGATGAGCTAATAAAATGTGATGTATCCTTATTCAGGATTAAACTACCCAAAAGGATATAAAATAGTTAGCATTAGTGCTACCTAAGTTAAATGCTGCTTACACATGAATGCATCAGTACTTCTTATTCAAATAATTAAAGATACAGTATAACACTGTAATACTCACAGGTCTTGTTTTTATGCATTGCGAGTACATTTAATTTTGATACATTAAGTACTTTTTGCTCATAATAATTATGTGCTTTTACTTCGGTGACATTTTCCAAGCAGGACTATTACCTGTTATGGAGTGGGGTTATACTGCTATTTTTCCTTGACAAAAGGATCTGATTACTTCCTCCACCTAATGTTTTTTGTCATGTGAACAGTGCCTGATGTCAGAGAATGCACAAAGATCTCATCTGAGCATGAGTGTTGTACTATGTGATTATTTGATGTTACTTTCACACTGGTAAAATGCCTCTTCTGTCTGATTTGAAAAATGACATGCTGCTGCTATAATGGTAACTGTACTGACTTGAAAACTGGATTCATTGAGGCTGACATCAATAGTATTAGTGACATATATCAGCTGAAATTCTTTTTTTTTACATGAACACATAACAGCTGCAAATGTTTTAATATGGTTGCCTTAAATTTAGGCTGTTGTATGCAAACATACAACAACTGCAACAAGCTAAAGTAAACTAAAAATATTGTTCATTAACTTATTGCATTGGTCTCTGAACAACACAGACTGGAGCCCAGCTGTTTTCAGCTCTTAAAGGAACAATTTGTTTTGTCAAACGTGAGGCGAAGGGTGATGGTGGGGCGGGTGAGGAAAATGACATAAGGAGGAGGCTGTTTGAAGTCAATAGCCAGAGAGGTCGTGATGAGCAAGAGGTAAACATCAAACTGGGGTCGGAACAAAATCATTTGTTCTTTTGTTTCTGTTTTTGTTTCCTAGCCCTGTTAGAGCTCATTCCTTTGATCAGTGCCTCAAAGCTTGTAATGGTGCAAAGCACTGGATATGTCAGATTACTGTGGAAGGCCTGCAGGGGCATAACCAGCTCCACTCTCCCACAGAACCAACCTCAAAGTGTTCAGTTTCCTCTGAGAGATGATCTAGTGTCAAATTTCTGTCCACTGATTTGCATCTTCATTTTTAGGACTAAATGACACTGTGAAATTTGGCTAAAAAACATGCAGTGGTATGTTTTACATCTACATCTACAGGGCATAAGCAAGGTGAGCAGAGATGCAGAGCCTCTTCAGATACACAGAAAAGTGTAGCTTGGGTAAAGAGAGTATCAAATTCTGCCATTCAGCTGAATGAAGTGTAACAGTCCTGGTGGGTGGTGAGAGGTTGTGTGTTGGATTGAAATACAAAATGAAGTGAAATCCTCTTTCTCCACAGTGTTGTAAATATTTTACTGCTGAGGCTGTTGATGGAGTGATATGTGAATGGCAAGCTCAATTTCAGGAGCTGGACATATGCTCTGTTCCTTTGAATGCTTTATTGGGGGGAAAAAAAAAAGCTTGGTGAGTTGGAAAGACGTTCAACTGATCTTTCATGCACCTATTAGACATCTCTCAAATCCTCAAATGCATTTGAGCAAATTCAAGCTCAATTTCACAACTATCACGTTTAACCCCTTTCTAAGAGGTATTGCACTAAAGTTACTTTCTACAAAGATTCACTGTATTTATCTGTCAAAGAGAAAGATTTAAAGGAACATTCTCCTCAGATTCACAGAGACACTTTGACATTTTTGGAAAATGCCTTCTTGGCAAAAAGGTAGTCAAGAAGACTGATGCCAGTCACGTGTTTATATGCTACACACAAAGCAACAATGAGGGGACAGTTTAGCTTAGCATAATATCTGGACACCATGTTAATTAGAGAGGTGTAGACCTCCTAGTAGGTTTTTTAAAATTATTTTTTAATATTAGGACAGAGACAGATTAGCTGTACTTCCCTGATTCTGGTCTTCATGCTAAGCTAAGCACCTGCTAGCTGAAGCATTACATTTATTCATTCATTAATTCATTTATTTAGTCATTATTCAGGCTGAATTTCAGGCTCAGTTTCCCAAATCAGTAAAATGTTTGGGCAAAAGTTTCATTTTACTGACCTTTTTTTTTTTTTTTTCGCAACTTATGACCATTTGGCTGTGGGACAGCTTCACCCCCCCCATTAAGCCAATCTTTGGTCACACTGTGTGCCATCAGTCTCCTCTGAGGCATTTGTGAAAAACTACATTTAATTCAAGTTTCTAATTACTCACTCCCCCTATCCCCAGTGGCTAGCCAAATCAGAGAGGAAGCCAAATGAACTCTGCCTAACCAATTAGCCAAGTGGGCTGCTCAAGCTAATGACATGAACAATAGTCTGTGGCTGCTTCATTGCTGCAGGAGGCCCTAAGGTCTGCCGGATCCCTGCCTCACAGATGGGAAGATTTAAGAAGGATTTCAGTTCCTGAGCCAACTGCAACATTAATTACTTGAAGGGGCCTGGGAGTATGATGTAGCCTCTCTGCCCTCTAGGGCCACAATTGAATTTCTTCAATTGACCTGTACCAGAACATTTAAAACAAGCTGGCTTTAACAAGAGCACTACCTGAAGGGTTTTAAATGACCGTGAAGACTGGAGAAAGATTGTGAAGCTTTTACTTATTGCTATATAATGATGCAATGATCTATAATAGCTGTAATTCAGAGTTCTGCAGAAGCACCAAGTAAACGAGCTTATTTCCTTTTCCTATGCAATTTTTCTTCTTGCTTTTTTCTTACAGTGGCCTCATGTGCAGGGATAAGTGGTCTGCAGAAGGATTCACATGTTGGTGTGAAGATCTTTGTAAATAATTAGGTTTAACATAATAATGTACTGTTGTCATTCTGAGGAGTAACCATGCAGCTTTGGATTGTATTTTCTCATTAGTTTTGAAGCACAAATGTGTCAGGATCTACCTGTGCTGACAGCATAAATAAATGAAATCCCAGGCTCCTCCCCCACATTAATATGCAAACTATTATAATGGTGCCTTGGCATCATTTCTGCTCTTTTCTAAAACAAACAATAGCACATTAACAATTTCTAAATTTCCAACTAAATTTCACCAGCTGAATGCCAGAGTTCATCATGTGGCTCGGCCAAAAGCATCTTTACGTTACCATTTACTTTACCATTTTCACCATATCAATTACCATTGTGCTTTCTTTCACAATTTAGGCAGGACCTCACTCATTGGTGCATCATTTTGTGGTGGTACTAATGGATTACACAATGCTTTGTCCTGAGAAAGTGTTGTGTAGAGTGCTGTGGTAGTACACAGGGGTCTCATTTCCTGAGTTGGAATCCCAATGTGGATTCTAGCTGGACAAAACACCACCTTCATGTAAAGTGCTTTTAAAAAGGCACCCAAATGTTGTTTGCAGAATGGTGACTCCACAAGGTTTCCCTCCTTTGAGTTATGTGAGCTTCAGGGTGTCCTGGAGTTTGCTGAAGGAAATTGGTGATGAAGTTTGAAGCCTGACTAAGAATTATATTCATTATGTCCCTGACCTTTGAGCAAACCTCCATTCACTAGATGTGTTGTCACTGAATAATTTGCTCCAGGGCTCAGGATCTTAATAGCTGTGTGGACTCGAGTTCATTTTTTTTTTTTAGTCTAGGTAGATATTGGACAACTTCAGCTTTGACCTGAAAAAAATACAAATACTTTGGATTTGACTACAGTTTTGTTCAGCTCAGTGGCACCTGAATTATCTTTTTGAAGACCCTAAATCCAAGGTCTAGGACAAACAAAGAATGGCAGAATGGCTTACTGTAGTCCCACCAGTGGTGCATATACAACATTGGTCACAGGATACTTCTCCTCCATATGTCCTGTCTAAAATTACTTGCAAAGACATGATAGCCTGCAGTGGTTATGCTGCACGCGGGCACATTGAATATGAGGCCATGCAAACTCAAAGAGAACAGCACACACCTACCCTAACATCCTCTTTAAGCCTCGGGGGGAGAGGTGTCTGTCTCTCTTGCCACGTCCATAACCGTGAGAAATGAGTTGGGGTCAGCTGTGCCAAAAACAAATCAACTGAGTTAACCCAGAAAACGAGGATACAAGCTTGACAACACCAGATTCCTTCTCCTTCTGTCTGTAATGTAGCCTAGATAACATCTTCTCAATATAGTTCTTTCCTTAGCCATTGGCTATTGCACTAATTTTTCATAACTGCCTGCTGTCACTCAAAACATGTGTGCCCTATAAACCTTATTAGAGAATATCCTGTAGTGATGGTGCTACTGCAAACAGTGTTTCTGTTGTTGAAATATAGCCCTGCCTATTGGAAAAATACAATAACAATGAAGTTTTTTCTTTTGATTTCATTTTTTAAAATTGTGGTCATACACCTATCCACACTCCAAAACAACCTTTCATTATCGCACTATCCTGTAGTCCACAAACAGCCACAAAAAGTTATTTTCTAAGTTACAAACCCTTGTAACTCAAAATGTCCTCTGTGATCACAGCCTGTGAAGTTGATTTTTGTTCACTCCTGTCCTCACTGACCCTTCAGGGTTTGCTGTCATGGCTGTGTCGAGCACTGAGACAGGGTTATCCTGGCAGAGAAGCAAATTAAAAATATGAAATCCCAAAAGCAACAGTGACCAGAGGTGGCTGAGTCATCGTTTGGCTCATAACCATAACTTCAACCAACACGCTCACACCTTCACAAACCATGACATTACTTCCATGCACACATATTTAACATTCATATGTGTGCAGCATCATTTCTCTGCTCCAGCTACATTGAAACGTGTTATTTCAAAATACTCATTGTCACAAACCAAAAAAATTATTTCCCAGAATTTCATTTGCCACTGCTAAAATAATTGGTCTCCCCAAACCCAATTTGTATGACCTTATCTCCTCAGCCCTGACATGGAAATCACACATACTGTAATTATACTGTCAGCAAAAATAATTTTGGTTTCACTTTACTCTTGCAGAAACAGGACAGCAGGCTCTCTTCATACATGTATTACAAATCAACAGCATTGCAGTTTATTTGGAATTTGTATTTTCTGGTGTGAATTTATTGTGTTGTTTTCATGCACAGATCATGTGTTTGCAGCATAAATTGCCTGGACTGGAAAGAATTTCAACCTTAGGACAGTAATCTAACAATCACGCAAAAACAGTTCAAGTTCAGTTGAGAAGGAAACACCATTTAGTTCTCATTCCTTGTAATCTGTTGATGAAAGCGGCAATTACCAACCATAGTGAAATCAGCAAGGAATCCAGTATTTTAGTTTTAAAGATTTTTCAAACTATTGCCACCAATTTGCTTAGCAGAGTGCCCTCAAAGAGATGTAGTAATGATATGCAAGACGAAGAGCTTGATTTTTTTTTTTTTCACTGTACAGTAGTTGACCCTCCTAAAACCTTTCTCTGAGCACTGATTGTGAAATCATATTGTAACCAGGCAACTATAAATAGGCATGGCAAGACTTTCAAGCTTTTGAATCTTCTCGAAGTGCCAAATGATGTGCACCAGGCCACAATAGGAGCGATGCTTTCTAACCAGATCATTTGGAGGGTGGTGTCATTTTGGTGTCAGTTTTCATGTCTACTGTAAACCTGAAATCAGATTATTGAACAAATCATTTTTTGCATTATCGTGCTGACTTAGCACTGTACTGCACTGTTGAAGCCAACAAATACATACTCAAGACTGACATATTTGATCACATTTTGTCTACCATCCTAAAGGATGTCTTTCAAACGCTCTCAAATATCTTTAGAGTCAATTACAGTTACCTGTTGTCCACATATGCAACAGCATCCCTGCACTATGTTTTTATTTTTAAAAAAATGTCTTCTGCAGTGTATCAGTGTTTACCATCAGCTGAATTAAATCTGAGAAAGGTTCACACTTGACTGGATTTTGACTGCAGGGACAGATACTGTACATGCACTTTGCTAATGAATCTTCCTCCTACAAATTACACATTTCCAGTAACATGGCACATCTGTCTCTGAAGACAGGTACAGTCTCTCTCTGTCTCTCTTGTTCTCTCTCTCTCTCTCTTATCTGCATTGTGACTTAATTTCATTCATGCATCTTTTATTTTTCTTTTTGTGTCATTTTGACATTTCTTTTTTTGCTGTGACGCCCCCTAAATTTCTCTTTGCTGACCCACAGTTTGTCTATATTCGCTTCGCTCTCTCTCGTGCTATTATTGTTTGTGCAGATGAAATAAAAATATGTCATCTCAAGCAAACAAATGAAGGAACAAGCCGTGGACACTATCAATAGCATTTTACACTTCCTGGAAATCCTGCTACTGATGCCTTCACCAACATTACCAGTGATATTTTCTTATCACCTGAAACTACTCTGAGTAATCATGCTCGGCATTTTCTTTTGTCGCACTTTGTTGTTGCCTGATATGACACAATAGTGATTTACCACAAACAAGCAGGTAACATTTTACAGTTGAAATCTGGCTGTGCACACAAAGAGATGCATTTCATTTCTATGGAAGTAAACAGAACAAACGGGGTAGTCGCAGCAGAGACAGCCACTCTAAAGAAAATGTGCACCTCTCTTATGTGAAGTCAACTTTGAGTAGCCTTATTATTGTCATGGTTGTCAACATTGCCCGCTGTACATACAGCTACAGCTTGTTTAGACCTTACAACATATTAAGTTAACATTTGTGAGCTAGTACACAGTTAACTGACATCAGCTAACAGACTCACTAACTACAGTACCACAGTATGATACTGATCATCTACTGTCAAATTAAGTTGCCAAACATCTATTTAAAAAGCTTTCAAGAATACACAAATTATCCCTTTGGTCTATTGAACTCTCACTAACCTGATGGCATAACTTAAATATTGTCATTCTTCATGTTACTGAGGTTTTTTCATTTCTGCATGAGCTGCAGCATTTTGTAGTCATAATTTAACCTTCTTATGTGTGTGGTGACTGATTGTTATTCCAGAGGACTCTGTGTAATCAAACAGAGGGTGACACACACATAGCACTGAGACCCAGTGAACAGGGTGGATGGTGCAAGTTTATCGCTCCTTCACCATCCAGCCTAGAGGAGCATGGCTGCCTGCAATCAGGAGAGGCAAGGTGCTTAACGCCTTTTGTCCCTCTCCCGAGCACCTGCTCATTAAAATCACTGTTCAAAGAAAGAGGTGGCTGGTTTGCGTCGATGCAGGTTTGGTTGGCACACTTTGTATGCAAGTTGCTGATACACTGAGCCGCATATGTGCATATGTGTGCACATCTGTTCCTATATAATTACTGTATGTGCACATGCGTACACACAAATCCCAAGAAAGGTATGTCCCAGGTGTTACGCATATGCATAACTGAGCATAATTGCATTCTAACATGATTATAGGTTTAATCTCATGGATATTATCATGAAAGGTCACATGAGCAAAAAGAGTGAAACTTCTCGAGTGTACAAGGTAATGCCGTGTATTTAAAACACTACTGTAAAATAATCAGTAGGGAATGAAGGAGTCATGGTACCAGATAGAACCACTGTAGTACCAAATTTCAAAAGAAAAAAACAAATAGCCGATCTGTTTAACTATGTGTGTCTGAACAGCTCTATAAGTAGGTACTAATACTGTCAGGACTGGTGTGTTGACTCCCACTAATCCCAACCATACAAAAAATGTATGGGGTCATCCATCATGTAAGGGTGTGGTGCTTTAGGTGTCAGTATCCACCAAGTGGTATAGCTTGACTGTAACTGCTGTGCTGCAGCTGCCATTCCCTTGTACCTCGGGCTATTGCCCTCGGGCTAACTCTCTTAGTTCCCATGAGTAGGAATGAGGCAAAAGCTACTTCCTCATTCACTTCTTCAAGCATCCATCTGACTGAAAGCACACTGGGATATTTATGATGGATATTTCATGGACTGAATGGCTTTGTGTCAGGGATGGATGCACTCTTTCCTGTTTTTATTCATGTACACAGCATACTTGCTTGTGGGAAAATGTTTTTGACACGCTTAAGTTCTTTTCTTTTCTGCTTGAAGGAACAACAAAGTTCAAATTCTATAGCGTGTTATTTTCTTGTATCCATGTCTACAATACGCAGACAGGTGACAAATTAAAGGAAAACCCAACATACAGTGTCTTAGTAAAATGTTGAGCCACCACATGCTGCCGGAACAGCCTCAGTGCTTCAGCTGCAGCATTGATTCTACAGAGTCTCTGGACTCTACTGGAGGGATGAACCCTGCTCTCCCAAAAGATGTTCCCTCATTTAATGTTTTAATGATGGGGATGGAGAGCGTTGTCTAACATGTCAGTCCAAAATCTCCAATGTGTGTTCAATTGGACTGAGATCTGGTGACTGTGAAAGCCATATCATGTGATTAACATCATTTTCACACTCATCAAACCATTCAGTGGCCCCTGGTGCCCCTATAGATGGGAGCACTGTCAACCAGCTTCTTATTTTTCAGGTTTAGCCTTTAATTTTTTGATTGTTTCCTGAAAGAAGTAATTTGTGTCTAATTACATAAACAATTATTTCCCGGATTAGTTATTAATGCCCTTAAATTACTCAGTCATGCTGTCAGTTACTCCTTTGTTCCCCTAACAATAGTTATTTAATATCTTCACGGAAAATTCTGAACGTTTTCACGTTCCTCTCATCTGATCAATGCAGGCAAAGCTATTCATACTAAATCATTCGTCCCTGTCCCAGCCTGGTGCCAGGTCCAACAGATGCAGCTTCAGCAGCCCTGTCTCCCCATCCCCATGCTCCTACCAATGAACCAGCCCTACTCCCAGCTGAAGAAGGAGGTGAGCAATATTGTGTTGAATGATATGTCAGTATTCTACAATTAAATGGCCTTTCTTTCTTATAGAGGATGTCAGTCTTGCATCAAATAGTGAATCCCACTGTGTGCAGAATGTTACATGCACATCTGCACAGTTTTATATTTTTGAAGTTAGTGTGGCCTGGGGGTGGTGGAGCCTGATGCGAGATGTTTTCACAGGGCCCGAAATCCCGGGCAGCACCCCTGCTTCCAACTCCTGAGGGAGATATCTGGTTCTTTAGCTGCTAAAAGCTCCACTGTGTTCAACAGCTAGTCTCTAACTGTGTCTGCTGTTTGGCGTTCAGCAGGTAGTGTAGTGGGGTTTCGAAGCTTTTTCTCTGAAAACAGCTGCCTGCTGCAGCTGAAAACTATGAGAACAGTGAGAGTGAATGAGAACAGTAAAGCAGCAGGCCAGATATCACTGGGTGAAGGTTAGTGAAAGACTGTGGTGAGAAAAAGAGGGGAAAAAAACCTGACTTGAAGCACAAGACATGTTATGTGTAATTTAACATTTAACTGAATCCATAATCTTTACTGAGCCTTAAGGTTTCCTTCTAATGAAGAATATATTTTGATTATTGTTTGTTTCATTGGGATGTTTGACCTGCACTGTGCAGAATGATCTATGTGCAGGGTTTCTCACTTTGCATTCATCTGCTGAAGGGAGGAAAGTTTCTCTCTGCTCACCTGTCATCTGACTTTAAGAGGTGGACATACAAGCATGTTGTGACATTACAACTTGGAAACCAGTCATGTAGTGTGCAAACTTCACATCTGCAGTACATTAGAATAGAACTTTTAGTTAAGTAGGAGACTCGAGTTAAACTTACAAACAGTAATTTGCATATTCATCGGTGACGCATTTTTCAGTGAGGGAGCTGTAGTTGCAGATGTCATTAAATTTTTAAAAAATTCTTTAAAAAAAAAACATCGGACACAAAATATTATTCTAAGCAAAGTGTTTTATGTTTTAAAATGTGACTGGATTCATGTATGAGACACATGTACACCATTCACCCTGATCAGGCAGCAATAACATTTCCCTGCAAACATCATTTGGAAAACAATATATATATATATATATATATATATATATATATATATATATATATATATATATATATATATATATATATATATATATATATTATGCTGTAGTGGCTCCACTGACTCTATTTAATGATAATTGGCACAAAAGTTGAAGGATCCCTTTGAAAATCAGCAACCATCCAAACCTTGGTTTTGGTCACATTCCGCTGAAGGAGGGACAGCGAACACAATCATCTACAACTGGCCCGTGGGTCATCTCCGTATCATGGAGGAGACTAACAATGACTGAGTCATCCGCAAATTTCAAGACGTAATTACACTTTGCCGCTGTCTTTGGTGGACAAGTGCTGAGTACAAATGAAAGTGAGTTTTGAAAATGTGCCCTGATGTCATTAGGCAGTAATAAGCCTTCTGGATGAATAACTTGACAATGAAAGATATTGTGGTCAGTGAGGGCATGAAGAAGAAGTACAATTTAGAAGGTGGGAAGCAAATTATAATAAAAGTGATGATGATTGTGATGAATAATCACAGCTGAGGTGATGATGGTGACGATGATGACGATGATGATGACGATGATGACTGATGATGATGCCTGGAACAGAAGGTCTGCACATGCAGGCAAATCGCTCCTCAGGAACTCAGGGGTTAATCATAGTTTCAAAGTACTTCACTTATACAAGCAGAGAAACTCACACAGATTCACAACTCTTCTGTGTGTTCTTCTGTGTGTTCTGAAAACTACCAATGCTTCCAACAGCCTTGTATCATAATGCATCTTAGCGATCACCATAACAGGCTAACACACTTAAATACCATACGCTTCTATATGCACTCTAACCTTTCAACTTTTGGCATGGGTAATATATACCACCAAATGATTCCCATGGTACTGTCAGCCCCTGGATTTACAAAAGAAATGAATGATTTATTAATACGTCAGAGTAATTATGAGGTAAAAATCAATCATCTGATATCTGATACAGGGTTGAGTGTTATTCCAGAATGCTCTCTCAGGAGACGGTGCACATTTCAGCAAGTCAGAAATGTAATTAGCCTTTAGCCTGGGGCTAGGCTGCGTTTAGGCCAACCTCCTCCTCACAACGCCTGCATGGGCGTCACTGATACCAGACCAGGTATTCAGTCAGACTAATGCAGAGATAAATGAGTCACAGACAGAAGAGGAAATGTTGTGGAAATTGCTGTTTAGTAACTGCAAAGTGCATTCTGCTGCACCCAGGTTAAAGCTTGAGCTGCTTATGAAGTCACAGCCAACACTCAGCAGTCTTATTTAGGATGAATCAAAAGGAGCTCAGCTATACCAGTCTGTTCTGTGCTGACTTTTGTTAGCAGAGTTGTGTGGGATGGCAGAGAACAACAGTCTTGCCTTGAGGTAAAGCTAACCAAGACGGCTGTTCATTTTAAACCCTGAAAAACCATGTGGGGAATGTTTTGGACATAGATTGACTGAAGCATGGCTTGAATTTATCTCTGCGGATCCTCCTACACAAACCAGACCAAGTTCTCTTGACCGCTCCAGAAATGTTGAAGTTCAGATGATTTTGCACCCTTTAGCTTTTAAAAGCTCAAGACAGTTCAAGCCTTTGACAGATATGTATAAAAACAAATCAGTAGGATGATCCCAACTATGTAAAACAAGGGATTTCTTTTTATGTAGTAAGCAGTTTTGCCAAAAAAAAGGGGGGCGTGCCTTGCATTGCCTGACCTGTGCACATAAATACAAGATGCTGTGTACACTAAACTAGAAAATGGGAAAAGTCCAAGGCAAGACCAAGCACACCAAAGGTTCTGTAGTTCCTAGCAAGAAAAAGAATGAGGACAATGCAAGATTCACTACGAATTTTCTGCTTAAGGAAAGCTTGTAGTTTCAAGTCAAGGAAATTTGTTCACCCTTGCGTTCTTTATGTTGGCACTGTGCACCACACTTACAGGTTCTTAGTACAAGTTTGTATCAAATGTTTACCTCTCAAAGTGTGCTACATCAGAAACAAAAAAAGATGCTCTCTGCAAAGGTAGCAAAATGAAGATGGATTATTTATCCTCTAGCAAGTGGGGAACCACTAACCTTGAGTCAGGATGTTACAGTGTGTGTGGCACATGGTCGTTGGTCAACCATTAACTGGCCAAAAAAAAAAAAAAACACTCTCCAAACTACTCCACTTGAGGTGCAACCCCAAGGCTGATGAGACCCAACAATTTTAGATAGGCCAGGGGCAAAGGCCGTTGCTGGGACCAGTGTTGTTATTAACCCATTTATCATCGTTGGCCAGGTTTGTAGACATGTCTCTGTATGAATAAACAATGCTCTTCTAAAGAAGCAAACCTGAACCTGTCTTTGTTGATCAGCAGCCAGCTGGACCAACTGTTGCAAGGGCAATACTTGTGCAAAAATATTCTTTCCTGGAACTACATTTTATTGTAGTAGCCTAGAAAAACTTAGATCCATTAAGTGTCTACATGAGCGTTTATTGTTTGACAGTGCTATATTCGGTTAGATTTAGGCACAAAAGCATTTTGGCGAGGGTTAATGAAATATAATGCTTTGAGTTAAAGATAGAGGAACTTCATTGTGGTTAACAATAAGAGGGCAGTGTGTTACTTGTGCATAAAATCCCTCATTTATGCTTTTAAATAGGCAGTATGTCATTGTAGCAGTAAGAAATACAGTTAGGTGTTACTATAGATAATGTGGTGGATTAGGGAGGAGCATCCAAAGCTTGAACAGCAGGTTAGCAGCATTGATTCCTTCATATTGCTTTACTCATTCCCTTTGTCCTCACTCCCTAAACTCTCTGTTTCTCAAACAGTTGTGATGCAACTTTGGATGTTGTTCCAGCAAAGCTGACCACATTTGGCTGCTATCAGTCCAGTGCACACACTGTACTATGGGATGCAGTGCAAAATAAACACTAAAGATGTCAGGTCACAGACGATCTGAAAGAGTTGCTGAAATTTAATGCAGTTTTGTTTCATTACATGGAAATACTTTATCCTTTTCGTGTTGCCTGTTAAACACATTATACAGTATTGTCTTTAATATTTTAAGAATATTTTACAGCACCATATATTGATTCAGATTCAGAGAACTTTATTGTCATTCCCTCTACGTTCAGATACATATTAGGAATGAGATTACGTTGCACCAGCTCAGCAGATCACAGTAGAGGTAGAGAAGGAAAACCACAATAAGAAAAATAAAGTACCATAAAAATAAGGATAAAATAACATAAAATACAAAGTATTTACAAAGTAACAAAGTAAGTATTTTCAGCGGGACTGTGCATAGTGGAGGTTGAGGATGGTAAGAATATACACATATACATTTATATATACACAGATATATATCTATATCTTTCCAAATATATACATATTTTTTTATTTTATATTTATATATACATACAGCCATTAATATTATTAATAATAATAATAATAATAATAATAATAATAATAATTATTATTATTATTATTATTATTATTATTATTATTATTATTATTTATTTATTTTAGTATAAAAGTGTAAAAATAGCAACGGTTATGGTATACCTGGTATACAGTGTATACAGAGTACTATATATATATAAATATAGATATAGATAGATAGATAGATATTATATAGTGATTTTTATAGTAATTCCACATCTCCAGGGTAAGATAAATAATTATACATATAGGAATATGGTCCCTGAGAGAACTATTGCACATGTAATGCAGCAGCTGTACCAGATACGTATTTCAATATAAAAGTATAGGTCAGTGTCCTGTTGGAAGGCTACAGGGCATTCAGGAGTCTGATGAATGAATGAAGGAGTTGTGGAACCTGGTTGTTCTGCTTCTGATGCTTTTCCTCCGCTGTTGATCTTGTTCTGTTGCACCCACAGTGAATTCCATCAAATGAACTACTAATTTGTGCATTTAAGGTAGCCTTGACAGAACACTTTGAATGATCAGTTGCCATTCATGGTATTGTGAATTTTACTTCATTTAGATTTAATATTTGTAAAGCTTTCTCTGTGGGTTGTGTGCTTTTGTGCATTACATCACCTCAGTGATGTCTGTGGCACAAGCCAGCTGGGCCAGACGACATCACAGCGGCACAAATCTTCTGAGTCACACCGGAGACTCTTCAAAGGTTACTCTTGGCCTTTGGACTCACCCTTACAGCCTAGCCGAGCATCTAAGCACTAATCTGCTGCTTTGTTTACATCCCCTACCAGTAAAATAAAAACCTGAAACGTGAACCCATTTCTTTCAAAAGTCAGCCTTCCCTTTTATAAATCACAGTGTGGTGGTGACTGGCTTCTGCGTGTACATAAGCAAAACAACTTTTGGGTCTTTTATTAGTGAGCAGGGATGGACTGGGAATGAAAAATACAACTGGACCTTTAACTCAGACCCACCAACGTTCACGGACATGTTTGCGTATTAAATAAACTGTATTGAAAGCAGCTGGATTCTGACCATGATCTATGATCATGAACCGTGATCATGGCTCCCTCCTCAACCATACTGGGCCAGTCTGGCCCACTCAGTTAATGTTCAGTGTCACAGCCCTCAGTTGATGTGTGTGTGTGTGGTTTTTTTTTCTTTTGCATTGTGTTGCATCAGCCAAAATTGTCAAAGCTTTAAATAGACACTACTGGCAAGTTGCTTTTTTTCTCATTTTGCCAGGAACTAGAATGACTTGCACAGGAAGTAAGATTGACAACTGTGTTACAAGTGTCATTAATGTAAGCAAGGTCCAAAGCTTCCTCTCCACCTCTTTGCTGCAGAAAAGAAAAAGAACACATTTCATATGAAGGACTTGCTCTTGCTTCCAGAGCAGTGGGTTAAACCAACTTCTCACACTCCATTACACTAAATCTGTCATATTTTACTCTTATTTCTCCTATTCTACTCCTATTTCACACACTAGATTATACACAAGGTTTCCTGGAAAGCAGCAACTGCACAAAATACCCAAATGCTTCAGTGGACAAATGAAGATTGCTGGAAGCGAGGAGAGAAGCCTTGCTTTGAAATCCAAATTAGCACCAGTACAAAGGCAGCCTTGCCACCACTCTGCTAGTTATCCTTCTGTTTTCTTCTTCTTTGTCATAGTTTTAGGCTCATACTACTGTACACATGCATTCTGTTTCTGTTGCTGTCCTCACTCTGATTTTTCCCTGACAAATTTATAGACAAAGACTACTTGTCTTTTCATCTTAATCATTTTAAACATTACTTTCATTTATACAAATTTTTTGTCTTCATGGGCAATTTCAGGTTCACTGTCCTGCTCAAGGACACTTCAGCAAGTGGACAGGAGGAGCTAGTGATTAAACCACGACTCTGTGATAAACAGCTAGCCTATTCTGTCCTAACATCTGGGCTGCAGCTAACCCAACATTATTTGTACCATTTACATTTGTATCTTGATAAAAAGAAAATAACACAAGGTCCACTTAGAATGTAAATGTAAAATGTAAACAAAAGCCATGATGACTTTCTGTGCAGGTATTGTAATTCCTTATTTATTAAGCTCACTAAAATGTCTCACCAAACATCTTACTTTAACCAAAATAAATTACTCTGTACATGTTGTCTGTGAAAGTGACCCAAAGAGAAAATGCCCCCAAAGTGTAAAGCTATGATTTTAAAGCTATCAGGTTTTGACCAGCATGTCCTCAAAACATAAAACATCCGTACTTAAAGCCGCATGAATTAACAGTGGGTCAACTAACCGTGTGTGTGTGTGAAAGGCGTCTCTCGCAGTCAGAGAAAATGATCTTCCTTTGCAGTTCCCAGCACCTCCACTGAGCCTCATAGCATCTTTTAACTTGTTACAGCCTGCAGTTTTGCTGTTTACTGTTTACAAAAGGCAAATGTTTTCAGTGAAAAACACTCTAAAAACCCACTGTACACTATTTGTACCTGTCCAGCACTGAATGGCAGACTGACAAAGTTAACAGCTGGTGAACACAGTGGAGCATTTTAGCAGCTGTAGAGCCAGATATTTCCTTCTGGAGTTGGAGGAGGCATTCATCCAGACACGACTCCAAATGAATGCTAATGTTGCTTCATATCTGCTGGATTAGCCACTGTTTGCTAATGAGTTTGCATTATCAACCTAAAAGAAGATAGTATGTCAGAGTTGTGTTTACAGCTTCTTCCAGCAGTGTGGAGTGAGGGTTTATCAGAGCGCTTTTTGCTGGAAATGGCTGCCTGCAAGAGTTGAAGAGAGTCCTCACACACTCACCAATACTGTAAATGCACAAGCGGTTAATCAGTGAACTTAAAGGAGACGTAAAACCTCTGTAGGACTACAGAGCTGAGTGATAATTCTTAATATAACGTCAGCACGAGCAATCTATTCCACACCAACTTACAGACAAAAATATTAAGTAAGTGTGACAAGATGTTTACAGTCAATGTATAAATATCCAAATGCTCAAATTAAATAAGACACGTGTGATAGTTTGTACTGCCATGAGAATTAGCTGCACACATGAGAATGTTGTTGGAGGGGACTTCTGCGGCAGCCATGTTTGAATTCATAGTCATTATCGCCAGCATCTCAGATGTGTCCTGGTGTGGAGGTGAGCGAGTCCATGAAGAAATCCATAATATTTTATTCGCTGTGATGGCATGGAAGACCTTTAGGTGTGTGTGTGTGTGTGTTGTTTGCCACAGCAGATAAAACCTGTGTGTCATGAACCCCATTAGCTGAGAAAAACGATGGATATTCCCATTTAATGAGCTTTAACTAAGTGAAAAGCAATAAAAGCTTTATTTGTTGACACGCAGCTGCCGTTTTGCTTCCTTAATATCATGAGGTCAAGTGTCTTTATAGCCGTGACAGGTCTAAACAGAAACCCCTTTGTTTCCTTTGTAGAGCTTTTACACACGCATGGCTTCTAATTTTCTTGGTTCAAACAGGGTGAGTGTTTTCAGCCTGATGTTGGATTTGACCTCTTTAACTCTGACTCAGAAGCTACATGCTTTCAAGGGGCTTTCATGGTCAAAAGCATGGCCGTTGCTGGCCATATCCCGCCCTGTGTGACAGCAGAAGGTTATGTCCAAAATATATGAATAATATTGAGATCTCTTCGCGCTTTGCCTGGAGGCAGAGACCTAGGAATAGTGTCCGTGTCGTTTCAAAGTGGAGCAATTATCCCAGGGCAGGCTGGACGAATCGATTCCTCCAGACTTTCGAACTGCTCCCGGCCAATTATAGGCTAAAGGCAGTGCATCCTCCCCTATACTGCCTATCTGTGGTGTAGCCATCACCAACTGATAAGACTGGGCCTGGAGAACTGTCTTTCTTTGCATTCTTTTTTTTTCTTTTCTTTTTTTTAAATATTTATTAGTCCCAGTCTGTCTTCCTCTCTTTTACCTACTCCACCAATACGATACTCCAATTATTACTGAGGAGCCAACCCCCCTCCACCCCCACCCCCTTCGCATCATACTCCACGTGATCATAACCAGCTGCTGGTGAAAGAGAGAGAGAGAGAGAGAGAGAGAGAGAGAGCGACCAACTCGTTGCGACTCTGAACAGACACACAAAGTAAACCGGAGGACCGCTCCGTTCGTGTAGGAAAGCCGCTCGTTTCACCCGTGGATACTATTACACAACTGCCGTCGTCTCCAAACCCTGTCCTTGGGATACTCTGGCTACATCCTCTCAGTTTTACACTTTTATTGCCGCCTTATCTGTCACCCTCTTTTTTTTTCCTTTCCCATCTTTCCTCCCTTCCCCTCATCCTTGAGCATCCTCCTCTCCTCGCAAGTCTTCTTGCCTGCCTGGCTAACTTTTTTTAACCCGACTCCATCCCACACAGCCTCCTCCATCGCACACCAACCCCTCGGCAGT
This sequence comes from Toxotes jaculatrix, assembly GCF_017976425.1. NCBI lineage: Eukaryota > Metazoa > Chordata > Actinopteri > Toxotidae > Toxotes > Toxotes jaculatrix. The sequence continues at coordinate 20,664,835 of NC_054408.1, forward strand.
TTCACCCCCCCTCCCTCCTAGTTCTGCTCTTATTGCAGCAGCGTCCCCTGGATCGGGCGGAACCCATTTGGTCAGTCTACACGGGGCACTGCTACATGGGGCGCACGGTCTCGCTCGGAAAATGGTCTGCTGTCGGTCTCTAGACGCCCCGCTGAACCTGTCGGGATTGGAGTTGTCGGTGCGCGTCTGCGTCTCTTTCCCACCTCGCCTGTGCTGTCGGGGCCAGTGAGATATGGGTCTGTCCGTGGCGGCGGCGGCGCAGGCACCGCTCGAGGAGCCCCGACGGCTGCGCCAGTGGAGCGGGACGGCGGGAGGCTGGCTCAGGATCACCCTCGTCTCGTTTCTCGCCACTTTACCTGTGGAGCAGCTGCGCGCCTTCCCTTCCTCCCTCAGCGACTGTCAGACGCCGACCGGCTGGAACTGCTCCGGTGAGAGTCATTTTATGAAGGCAGAGTTGCAGTTTTTCTTATTATTTTGGCTCTGTGTTTGTCTCCAGTTAACTATGCCTGGGTTTAGAGCTGGTACCGTGGAGAATTTTTTTTATTTTTTTTCTAATGAACGCTGCAACCCAACGATGAGAGGATGCAGAGTTTTGGGGTTGCTTGATGCGCATTTAGCCTTGTTGAGTTTGTCTCGGAGCATGACAGCAAGGCATGCGCCGCTGATCGTGTGAGAATAAATGCGTGGCAGGCAGCGGGTCGAAGATTTCGATCACTCTAAGTGGAAACGGCAACAATAAGGATCATTTTTATCACACATATAAGCAGAGAATGATTGGGAAGACTGTCGCCAGAATAACGTGATGTGCACCACAATAATAACACAAGCACTGTCAGATCCAGGCTACAGACACTCTCGTCAAGTCAAAATACTTAATGTGATCTCTGTTCAACTTAAACAGAAATGGTTCTGGTCAACTGTTGTGGATTTCATTTAAAAAAAGCTTTGAGCGCTGGCTTTAATTCTCCAAATTGTCGAAACAAATCGTACCGAGAAACAATAAATCTAGTTTTATAGGCTTATTTGGCATCCCGGTTGTTTCATCAAGTGTTACTTTAAATATGCAGTCGTTTCTTTTATAGGCCACCGAGCTGTAAACTTGTTTCCTCTCCTCGGTGCCCAAGGCGATGAAAGGAGCGGATGGGGCTGCAGAGCACAGCGCCTCGCCTCCCTTTGTAAATCAGCCGACTGTGCCGCCATATATTTCCCCTGTCGCCCGTCCAAGTCTGAGCCCTTAAAATAGCTCCAAGCCGCTTCTACACAAATCATGGGCAGTACCAGTATTGATATTGTAGCTCATAACAGTCACGCATCCGTGTGGAGTCATGACTGCCGTTTGAAGCCCGAAACAGAGCAGGTCTACCAGAAGGCTGTTTTAATGAAAAAGAAAGGGGGGAAGTGTTTTCATGAAACATGACAAACATCACAGAAAGATGCTTTATGGTGACCCGTCGCTGGCAGATTCAAGAAATAGCCACTAACACATGTATGATGAATCTACAGTTGACTTGTCACTAACAAATTTCTCCGTCACAAGATAGGGATCTCATTTGGATATCAAAGTTTTCAAAATGAATTTGATTATGATAATCGGTTAATTAAACAGGCTTAATTAAAAACACACACTCATTATTTTAAGCATCTCTGGTGTTTTAATGTTTTGAAAATGATGCTTCGAAGAGATTTCAGTGACAAGTTTTCATGGTGCTTTGTGTATACAGTGTTACTGGTTTGATTTGTTGTAGAAATAGTTTTAGCCTTAGAGTTTTTCTTCCATGAATCCATAGCAAATGCGAATAGAGGTGATGAATTAGCTCATCTGTTTAAATACCGTGCATTTCTGTGATTCACTCTGGCATTTGAGTTTCCTGATCTCCTTAACATATTATGTATTGTATTGCTCTGGAGTTTCTTTTTTTTTTTTTGCTGCTGCTGTCCATGGTGGTGATGATTTGCTTGTAATGATCAATAACAGTACACACCCTGTCCAAATACACATTTGCCTACCTCCCCACTTCCTGACACACTCTCACATGCATTTTGGCGAAGGCTTTTATCCAACACGCCTTGAGGAGACTTAAGTGCATATACTGAGCCTAATGCACAAACAAGCACACACACACCTTTCATAAAGAAAGATAAGCCCCATATAACAACACAATAATAATATTTATAGCATAAATATATGCTATATGCTATATATATATGCTATATATATGCTATATATATTATAATAACAATAATAATAACAATAATAATGACAGTAATTGCCAGGGCTTAATTACTGACTTCTTCCTGCATATCGTGCTCTTCAGCAACACTGGTATTGAGTGACATTTGCTGATGATTTCAGTGTCACTTCACTGAAAAGACACAGATAATTATGAGCAGTAGTGTCATGACAGTTGGGTACCAGTTTCTGCAGTTCTGCCTTTGAACGGGTAGTGAATGAGAGTCTGTTCCACGGAGTAAAACAAAGAGTTGGTGTGACAAAGATTGCCATTCTGTTCGGCTGGCAACTGTTCACAGCCATGAAAAATTACCACTGAAGCCTTCGCTGAGGCGGAGTAAGTAATAAGTAATGTGAAAAGTTGCATTAGGCAAGATTTGTGAAAAGACTAAATAAATGAGTCCTATGTCAGTGAAAATGCAGCAGAAAAGAGCGTTTGTTCTCACTGCTTGAGATACCGCATGTTGTGCAAATGAATTATATCTAGATGTAATATTTGGATGTGGAAATCTCTAATGTACACATAAGAAGTGCCAAAGGAAAACCTCACGAGATTTAAAGATGATGACTGAAATGTCAAAATGTCTGCTGAGAAATTGCTATTTATGTACATTGCTACATCATGACCTAACTAGTAAACTAATTTATACTCATAGCAAGCTCATTTTCAGGATGTAGAAGTAAGATTTGATATGAAAATGCCAAACCCTAGGGAAAAAAACTTTTTTTGGCATTCATTCTGACATACTGTAGGTGTAGACTAAGAGCTGGAAATGACTTACAAATGTTTTTTTTTTTCTTTTTTAACTTTATACTTCCTACTTTTACTCTTTGAGGTATGAAGTTGTCCAGAGCAGCTTTAAACAGCATCAATTTATTTTTATTTATTAATTTAGTTGATATTTTTTAGCCAATTGGAGGAGCTAGAAACAAGATGAAAACACAACATATATTATCAACTTATCAAGTTAATGTGGCACACGTGTTAGCAAACATTTTCTTATGATACATCCACCAGATATGGAGCAACATTAGCATTCATTTGAAGTCATGTTTGTGTCCATCTGATGACTGCAATTCCAATATTGTCCCTTTTACAGCTCTGTTTTGGTCTCCACCATCTCCTGAGGGAAATATCTGGCTCTTTAGCTGATAAATGTTCCACTATCTTCACCAAATTGTTGTTAACTGTGTCTGTTTAAATCTGGGCAGGTAGAGCACAGTGGTTTATCAAAGCTTTATGCTTTTTTCTAACTGAAAACAGCTACCTGCTGCATCTGGTAACAGTACTCAAGTCAACCAGAACAGTAAAGTCTTGGTCTATAAAACCAAATCAGTGAACTAAAAGAATCTAAGACATTCCTACAGTTGATGGGAACTGCACAGTCTGTAATAATTCTTGTGGGTTTATCAATTCGAGCGACCTTTTTCACATACTCATAGTCATTTAATCCAATAATCATATGAAAATATAAATTAGTGCAGCCTTCTTTCTACATGAGGAACGTGTTGGTTAAAGTCTTGTTATGACGGTAATTTTCCTTCATGAGCACAAATGCTGGCGCTCTATTAAGTTTTTTAAGTGACCATGGAAAGCCAACTCTTTTCAAACAAGCATGGTAGGTTTTTAAATTCATCCAGCCCAGTTAAGTGTGTGTTCAACATTTTTTGTAATTATCACAGTCAAACCATTGGTGGCATTTTGCCTGTAAGTTTTGGCTTTTATCCAGTCTACCTTATCTTTAATAGGTGCACTTGCAGACTTTTGCCAGCTATCAGCTCATGTCTTTTTTGCCATTTTATTCTTTCAGACTGAAAAAGAAGTTGATGCTCAGAATGGTAATGTTCATCTCTTGCCGAATGCCTCCTTAAGGACACACTCACACACTCAGTGCAATTCAGATTCATCTTTATCAGAATTAAAATTGTTTTTCTGAGATTGCAGAGTTAAAGTGGTGGCACTGTATGAATGCCTACACATAGTTTATTTACCACATGATACATCTTACATTTCCTGTGGGGGAATTTCTGCGAAGAGGCCACAATCTCTTCTTCACTGAATCCCCCTGCTAAAGTTATCTCTGAAAGGCCATGTGATGCTTTGATAGTTGAAGTGACAGGGATAAGTACAGAATATGCAAAGCCCCCTGTAAATCCCATCAAGTGCAGTGAATTACCAGTAGTCTGGAGAGAATTGGCCATCTGCTTTCAAGCTTTGTCAACAGACAGGTCAAAAGTACTTCTCTTGCATGCAGGCTCCACATAACTGACAGAAAACAGAGGCATAAAACTGTGAATTATAAGACAAGGCAGTGTTGGCAAGGTCTAATCCAAAGGGGATGAAAAGTTACTAAGTGATAACTTGCTGTTTTGAGGGAGTTTTAAAAATTGGGTAACTGAAAATGCTTTATTTTCCCATGTGGAGAAGCAGAGTCCTACTGTAATTTAAGGACCTCATTCACACTGTGATGTGAGTGCACAGTTATTGTGCCTTTTAATAAGCATAATGCTAATAAACTATAACTCCCTCCATGACAAACATTTGAAAACCTGTTGCAAAGATAGAGAAAAAAAGGCCAAGAGAGGTCAAGAAAGGATGTCTCACCACTGTGGTTGTTCAGCCTTCATTATTAATTTAGTCTACTTAATTATTGATCAGCACAATGCTTAAAACAGGGGAGAAGGACTCCTTGTTCTTCTCAGTGTTGTGAAATTCCAGGTAGGTAGGAGGAGATGCATTTGGCTGACAAGCGCTCTCTTTTAGACAAGTAAGTGCTTCGCTTGCCATCTTAATCGTTAGCATATAAACATTACCTTTTCAATATTTTATGTTTGCCAGCTTGTTTTCGTTAATTATTCAGTTCACTGTAATCTCCTCCTGGAACGGCAGGGCAGGAGCAGGAAGTGTAAGTTTTCCTGGCCTCTGACACAGTGCAACTTGGGCTGTGCACAGAGCCTGTATCAACCAGCACCCATTAACATTTTGTTGAAGATGGTACGAGAGAGTGAGATTTCATTCTAATCTGTGTGCTTATAGTAAAAAAGGTACAGAAACCATACAAAGTGAAAATGTACAGAGAACAGACAGACATAAACAACAAACTGAAAATTGGCACCGCACCGTCCTTGTGATGAAACCTTACCTAACAGGAAAAGAAACAGGGCTGGTTTTCGTGCCATGTGCTACATCTCATTTAGCTCCTCTTTCTTTCTCTCTCTCTTTCTCTTATCTTTTCTCTCTCTGTCTCTCCCTCTCTTTCTTTCCCTTGTAGTGCACGCCATAAAAGTAGAGCTGAGTTTTGTTCAGGTGGCACATCATTTACTGTGAAGCTCAACCTTGCAGATTCATTCATGTTTTAGACCTACTGCCAGTGTAGGTAACAGCAGTAGTAGTAGTAGTAGCATGAGTATCCCTACTAGCTTTGGTACACCCTGAAATGTGATAGCAAACTTTACAACACCGTGAAGCAAAATGTCACAGCATGTGTCATTAGCTAACACGATAGGTATCTTTAGCCAACAAGTAAGGTATCGTTAGCTAACACATCACTTATCTTTTGCTGACAACTTCGGCATCGTTCGCTAACACAATTGGTATCATTAGCTAGCACATTAGGTCTTATTAGCTAATGCTGGACACCTGCCCAGTGCTACACTTGCTGCCCTCACACTGCAACTTAGAGTCTTGCTTTCCTCTAATCCTTGCCTGGTCCCTGTGCCTTGAACACCTAGAAGGCTGATCATTAAAAGTCTGGTGTGTGAGTATGAAAATATATTTTCAACCTCAACCCTTTCAAACCTAGTTGTAGGATTCATATTTCTTATTGTTGAACTTGGCCTAGAGTTTGGCAGCTCTGTGTTTATGTAACATACATCATACAACAGCTTCTCTGTTTTGGGGTGTTAAACCACCAACGCTACTGAAGTGTATACAAACTTTTTGAAAATTCAGTTTCTGTATTACTTTTCCACACATTCATGAATAGGGAGGCCAACCTAAATGGTGCTCTTTAAGCTTCTGATTTTGAATCAGGGTGTAGCATTTAATGGTTGATAGTAATACAGTTTTTAACATGAGTTTAAATGACTGAACAAATATTCTGTGACTTACTGAGACTTCTTTGATAAACTGTACTTTCAAAATTTGTTCCAATCAAAAAGACTTAGCTCCCAGATGCTGACTGCTATGGGTGATTTATGTCTTTGGGTGATTATAGTTCTGCACATGCTCATCTTGAAAGATAATTCTTATCACAGGGAGTTTTTTTTTTTTTAAGATGATTTAAAGTATTGGAGATCTAAGCCCAAGTGTTGGTACTTTTCTGAAGTATAATACAGACACACTATTTTTTTCTTTTTTTTCAGACAAGCACTCTCTAGTTGTCAGAACTAATTTTCAGCTCTGAAATCGATCCCAGATGTTGGAGATAGAACAGTAACAGTAAATTCTTTACTTTTTTTAATTGGCGTAAATGTGGTTGTTACAGACAGAAAATTCTATTGTGTGCAGAGCTGCCAGGGTTGGTATCATTATCTGCTGAACAGGGAAAATGGTTTAGTTTAGATAAACCTAGAGGCTAAAGCAGTAAATGTGTCATTTGAACAGGAACTATTGAACAAACAAACAAAACAAACAAAAAAATCCACATAAACTACATTTTTAGCTGTTTTTTTAACCCCCTTTTTCAGGCCAAGACTTATACTCATGTTTAAATGGCACAGAGACATGTCTTATTGTAACAAATCTAGTTAATATTAATGCTGCAACATATGCACTCAGATTTTAGAACTGAAAACAGCTGCCATTTAAGAACATCTGAAAAGGGACTATAGCAAGGGCCAAATTTCTTTTATGCTTGAAAGACACACATCCCTAGGATGATGAAAACTAACTTGCATGTCAGGACGATTGCACGTCATTTATTACTGTGAAAGTAAAAACATTTTTAAGAATATTGTATTCCCTAAGCCATTAACTGACAAGTATGAGAAATTACCTCTCAGGTTGTACAGTACTGTAAATCTATATCTGTCCTTGCTTGAAGGCAATCATTGTCATATAACTAATTGAGATTTGTGCTCTTTTTTCTTTGAAGCCCACACCCTGTTGGCCCTGATGATTCTGAGAAGTGATCATCGGGGAGATTTATTCTATTATGTTTTATACTTGTTTCATTCAGAGGCTTGACATCCACATCAAAAGCTGATATGTCACTGGCATCCTTGTAAACACATCACATTTTTTTCTGATCCTATTGTAGACAAAGTGCATTTTTTTTATTTTTTATCTATAATTCTTGGTTACACTATTGTTCATACATACAGACAATAAGGAAATATATCCCTCTAAGGTACTCTTTACAAGATATATGCATTCTTTCTTACTGCCTCTTGAAGATGTCCAAGCTTCACATCTGTTTCTTGGTAAAGAAGACAGTTTAATGGCATGAGGGGGAGTCACATTCTCTCTTTTTCCTTTCATTTAAAAGTGCTGTTTTTGTTTTCCATAGCCTGCTAACCACAGGAAAACTTGTTGAAACAAATTAAAATCAAACTATCAAATGAATAGCTTGAAGTAATTTCCACTAAATAAATAAATAATAAAATAATAAAATGAAACAACATTTCCCGACTTTCCAGATTCGACTGGCTGGTCTGAAAAGGATGTAATATTTCCGGTTGTTTGTATACACCTAGGCAGTACTATGATTGTCATCAAAACAAATCCTCTCTCCAGTCAGCACCATTAACATGCCAGTTGCCTGGGTGCTAGTTTTTTTTTTTGTTTTTTTTTTTTTGTGGCTTTCCACATTGCCTCGTATGGCCCTCTTTGGGCTAAGGGCTTTGTTCCATCCGTGCACTCCAAGCGTCGAGACCTCTCATGTCACTGTTCTTGGCTCGATGATTGTATATTTGCACAGAGAGCTTGCACTTTATGGTCATTCAGGACCCTGGCAAATAGCAGGTTCGTTTTAGCATGGGCTTCTCTTCCATGGGGTATTATTGCCTGATAGGTTGTTCCATGCCAAGGAGGGCTGTTAGAAGTGGAGAGGGGCTCTGGTTATTATAGTTAAGTTGCAGAAGGTTGTGAGTCTAAGTGTCCATTATAATAAGACATCTATGAATAGAAAATAGCATTGTAAAATATCTGGCTCGTAAAATGGATGGTAGAGTCCAAAACACTGAGAGTATTTCTTTTTTTTTTTTTTTTTTGGTGATAAAATTCGCCTGTTAAAGTTTCTACAGAGGCAAAAGGCAACCTTTTCATGATGTCTATTCTGAGTTTCATTAAACTTTTTATTTGAGTACATCACTTATGAGGTTTTGTACCACTGGCACCTTTAACCCTCTTGGAGATTAAAAATATAAAGATGGCTTCAAAGTGTTCCTTCTGGAGAGCTGGCAGTGATTATTACCCGTACAGTACAGCTTTAAATTTATTTTTTAGGTTCTCTTGTTTGTGTTCTTGCTGATGCAGGTTGGTTGGTGAAAGTTATTTGAATGTAATTTTTTTGAATGACGTTAAAACCTTGAACAAGTGTGACAGAAACAAAGAGCTACATACTGGGGTGGCGGGTTGTAAGTGTGTAACACGAAGACATGCTGCTGAAGTGTCCTTGAGCCTGACAGTGATGTCTTACCTGCTCCTGGAGAGCTGTTAGCAAGCTGAACTTGACATTTGTGCTCCCTGTAGAGGACGGCATGCCAACAGAGAATATCCGTATGAGATCAGTTAAAGACTCAATTAGGAGATTTCTGTTCACACTGGAGCTGCCTGGTTAAATAAGGTTAATTAAAATAGCCTGAAATTTAATTCTGTAACATTTAAAAGACGTTTGTACCAACAGTATCTCACCATCTGGAAGAACAGACACATTTTTTTTCAGGTACTTAGTAACAAAACTTGTCACTAAGAAAGGGACACGCACACATAGTTAACTGTAGGATTTAAATATTTACAATAAAACAACTATCAACATGTTCAGTGCATACTTGCCTGTACTGAGTCACATTGGTAAAATACTTTGCATGCATAGCTTTCTGGATAAAATGATTTTCCATGAGGCCACAGAGCGTGAACTGAGACAAATAAAGCAACAAACTGCACATCAAAGATGAGCGTCTTTGATGTTCATCCTCAGTTTCAAATTCTAATTTTTCCATGCCTGTCTGGACTTCAGGCTTTTTCCCAGCTTAGATTATTTGTTTCATGTATTGCTTACTAACATTTTATACATGTTGAAACCTACCAAGCCCCAAAGCTGCTACAAAGCCACACCTGAAGAAAAATGATGTCTGAAGTTTAAATTAATTATCTTAATCAGTGGCTCACATTTATACCTGTTATATAAGGTGTTGCCTCTATATCCAGTCATGTGATCAGTCTGCTCAGTCTGTGAAATGCTGTATTGTGGATTTAACTATATTGTGCTGGCGTATAGTGAAATACGTATCAACTTCACGCTATGGATGAAACAAAGTACATTGCGTAAACTGGTGTAGTGATTCAATTTCCATGATGACTTCAGTAAGATGTTTAGTCATTACTATCTTCTATTAGAGGGCGGCACGGTGGTGCAGTGGTTAGCACTGTCGCCTCACAGCAAGAGGGTTCCAGGTTCGAACCCCTTCTGTGTGGAAGGGTATGTTTGCATGTCCTCCCTGTGCCTGTGTGGGTTCTCTCCAGGTACTCCAACTTCCTCCCACAATATCAAAATACCATGGTTGGGTTAATTGGCTACTCTAAATTGCCCGTAGGTGTGCGTGTGTGGTTGTCTGTGTGTCAGCCCTGCGATTCACTGGCGACCAGTCCAGGGTGTAGTCAGCTGGGATAGGCTCCAGCTCCCCTGCAACCCTGACAGAGGATTAAGTGTTAGAAAATGAATGAATGTCTTCTATTAGAGGCTAAATGATGTGGATATACACATTTTTCTATGCTGTCACATCCACAGAAACAGTTTAAGGGTTAAACTGTGTTATTTTTAAAAAAAGAAGCTTCAAGTAATCAGTGGTCACAGTCTGATCCTTAAAATATGAGTTGTATTATCATCAATGATGATGGTAAATCTCATGTTTTTAAACTGTATAACGGTTAAATGCAAACTACAGCCTTAAAAAACACCCTATGACTCATGAATGAACTATATTTTCTTTTGCATATCTGAGCATTTATGCAGACAGTGACATAACTGTGATAAGATAATATAAGCATTGGTATATCGGTCGGGCTTTAGTGTCTTTTAAAGCTGATGGAGCAGATTATATAGTTTCATTCTAATGCTTGATTTGTATTCTAAGCTCTCCACATACACACAGTACAAACAAACTGAAAGTCAGAAAAGTCTTCTATGGGGACTACACGACATCCTGAAACAAGGTAAAGTCAGATGGCTTTATGTTACTACTTCATCAGAATAACTACAGTGTATGTTTTTACTTTTGTTTTGTTTTTCTCTGACTTTCCCCTTAACAGCTCAAGCCTCTGCAAAAAATAATGCTACTGAAAAATGTGTATCTCCTCATGAATTAGGATGACTGTGCAAATATCTTCTTTTTCATACTGGAAAGAGTTGGACTTTTTCACCAGTAATTTGAATTTATATCTACAGCAAACATCACCGCTGCTTCCTTCACCTTGGCATTAATGAGATTATAGCCTACTGTTGGGTAAAACGGGGCCACTAGGATAAATCATAATGCTTTAACAAGGAAAAGTTCCAGCTCGATGTCAGCTGGAATTTGGTTAAATTTAGACCTATGTACTTTGAAATGCAAAAGCCCACTTGTACATGGGGTTGCTTTTTGTAAGCAATCAGTTCAGGTAGCCTAATAGCCTTGAGCTCAGTCTACAGTCTCATGCCCATGTGACTCTTTGATTTGATTCAGGATGCTTTGTTGGAGTCATTTGAGATCCCTAACGCAGCCTGAATCAGATCATATCCCAGGTTTGCTTCTCCAGGACAACGCCCCGGGAGTCAGCCTTGTTGTGCACAAACAAATGTCAAAGGAAAAACCTAAATAACACGATGAATACAGATGCTTCCATACAGGGCACAAAATTATGTCAGTCATATGCCATGGCCTCTACGGTCACCAGATGTCACATTTATTGAGCACAAATGGGATATCATCAAAACACCAAATGAAGAAATATATTTTATTTTAGTAGGGTCCAAAGACTAGTGGTTTTTGAATGTATTTTGTCATTGTGGCAGCTAAGGACAGGGACTCGCATTGTCTTTTTAAAGTGCACAGTATGTGATCAAACAGTGCGTCGTGCTGTGGGAGCCATGACTAATGGCAGAAGCTCATTATGGACGACCCTGAATGGGGCTCAGGTTAGAGTTGCTTTAGGGCTGAACAGAGAAACACTTAGTCACTGATGTCTCTTGTTGGCTTTGGTCCTCCAGGTTTTGATGACCGGGACACAGACCTTTTCTTGTGCGACACCAACACATGCAAGTTTGATGGCGAGTGTCTAAGAATTGGGAACATGGTGACGTGCATTTGCGATTTCAAGGTAAGACTTGTGATGTTTCTATTTTTATTTTACTTTTTTTTAATTTTTCTTTTGAGATGTAATTGGCTAGTCGCTGAATGCTGACTGTCTCAGCGTAGCAACTGTAACTATTAATAGCAAGCCAGTCACACTTTGTATTAGGCTAGGCTATAGGAAGCGCGATACTCTGTATTCAAAGAGTTTGAAGGGAGGTGTCTCTTTTTGTATCCTTTTCAAAACCAAAAACTCATGAGAAAAAGTGTAAGGAATGAATTAAACAGTGTCTTTATCTGCTCTAACATAAGACGGAATCATTACCATGTTTGGCTAACTAGCTTACTATCAATTGCAGTAATCAAGCGCAGCTTCAAAAAATGTTTAATTAACACATTTTTTTTATCAGGGCCACTGAAAATTCTGGATTCTGATTGGCTGGTAGGTGTAGATTAACTTCATTAATTAAATCAACAACAGAGAAGAGGCATGAAAGACAGGAAGCTTTGATATGTATTTGAGGATTTGGAACGTGAGCAGCTGATGGGCAAAACTCTGTGAGCTGTGTGTCTGCTTTCAGAAAACACAAAATTGATTGATCGATTTCAACACAAGATGTCTTTATAAGAAAGTAAGACCATATGTCCTTAGAACTGAATAAATTCAGATGTCAGGTGTTCACAGCACGATTCCCAGGACTTAAAAGTGCTCTTGAAGAAAACAAAATGGATGTACATATAGAAAACTTAGCATATGTTAATAAACACTTATGTAATAAACATTTACGTTACTGGAAACATGTTGAGGTGAAAGGTAAAATATTTTTAAAGACTTGTATAATTAACTGGATCGAAGTCCATTGTCTTGATAGGACAATATTAGCCCTGAGGGGAGGTGGATGCGTAGCATGAGCCCAGTTTATAGTTCCCCGTGAAACCCCATGTCACTATCCTGGACCACTGTACACTCCCAACCGTCATAAACAAGACTGCCATTGATGAGGCCAAGGACTGAAAGGCTTACTTTAATGGCATAAATCTGGAAAATTATGCCGTTCTTCATAATGACTCTTTCAACTTTATGGCCAGACCTATAATAAAAAAAAAAGGAGCAAAGCAGTCAGCTGAGTATTGATTTTGGTGTAATGTTTGCAAGCTTTGCAGACTAATATGCTATGCAGAGCCCTAGATAAATGAAGCCACTGAGATCTGAAGACACGGCACGTGTTCTCATCCGGCGCTTTTATCAGCACGTCATCAGCACAAGCAGGCACTAGGCAGGCTGACACTCGATTGGTCACCAGCTTTTATCTCAATTTCGTACTTCCCTGGGAGCAAACGTTAACAGAGGCCTGTAGATAAATGACATTACTGCTCCATTTCTCTTCAGGAGATCTCACACTGATACTGGTGTTACTGTGCACTGAGGCGCTCTCAATGCTCTCAGAAAAGAGCAGGTCATACCACAAATTCTGGCTTAATACCGTGGGTTTGAGGTCAGCTCAGCTATGCATCATGTGTTTGTTGGTGTGGAAGGTTCCTGCTGTCAGTGTCTTTATTTCATCAGTCAACATAAACATGACCTTCCTGGCCTAGCAACTGTTACCATGCCCCAAATAATCAGTCACTCCCAATCAGTGTCAAATAAATAGGTCCAAGACTTTCCTCCTGTGGGCAGTTCGTTCAGGACTGTCAGAGGAGACATTAAAGTTGGATAAATTCTCAGCTTGGATGGATTTTCTTTGTCCCGGCAGAATCTATGGATGCATGTGCACACCCTCTCACACACTAAAAAACCCCAAGGAAGAGACACGCAAGGGGCTCTGTGAAGAGGAAGTGAGTTTGATGTGGTGGAATCAATGGACACTATTCATTGCCAAGATGCATTAGATTCGCCTCACACTGACTCTTGAAAGAGCCAAGACTTTCACTCACTAACTGGAGTCAAACTGCCGCAAAGCAACATGTTCTCTCTCCCATACCAGAAAATGAGTTGCTTTATTTGTCAGCTAACATCACACCCTGACTAATCACATAACATTTCTTTGTAATTCATCTCACAATAGCTGCTGGGAAAAGCCATTGTTGCCAGTTTGGTTTTGTTAATGTCAGGTCACAGTGCTGATTCCCAAAGGGGTAGTCCATTCTAAAAATATGTGTGCTCATGGCGCTGTGAAACACTTCAACTAAAACTGTCCACCAAAGGGTAAATGGCACATTTCATTGCTTTCTGTAATGGTGCTTTGTAATATATTGTGAACATGGGGAATCACTGGAACTATTTCTCATAACTACACACAAACTCTACATCCAGCTCTGATTTTCTGTTGTTTTGTTGTTGTTGTTTTTTTTTTTTTTTTAATCCTGGTCTTTATTCTGCCTGAGATTCTAAATAAATGCAGTTCGAATGCAGAAATCACAGGAAAGTATTTAATTCCAAATTGACAAACATATATATTGTTTTTCTAAAGCATGGTCATTTTATGGATTTTTAATGTTTAGTTAGAACTACTTTGCCAAGTATCAAACAAAACATAAAAATGCATTTTGCATTGCATTTTGTTTAATTTCCAGTAGGTCTGTGGTTGCATTTAGTTCAGGATTGCGTTTTTCTTCCTGCAGTAACTGGTAACAATGGCTCCTGTATATTACTCTTGGAGACGTGATGTTACTGAAACTTAAATACTGCTTACGGTATTAGTGCAACAGGTCAAGCAGTTAATTCAGTCTCTGGAGAGGAGATGGGAGGGTTTGGGGTGGCTGAGAGTACTGTTTTACATACCAGGAACATCATCCCTAGTTCATGTAGGTTGTGAATAACAGTAATTATATCATTTGTTCATCCGTCCGTCTTTCACACTGTAATTTATAAAATTGTTTCATGTCAATGAAATAACCGCATATTTCTTAGACTGATTTAGAACAAATGTGAATGTTGTGAATGTGATTTAAACAAATTGGAGGGTAAGAAACTGAAAAACCAGAGGATAGTGAATATTTGCCAATACAAGCAGTTTTTGTTTCTGAATGTGAATTAACATGACAGTCTGTCAGTGGTAAGTTAAAATGGCCAACAGTGGAAAAATAAACAGAAATGCATTGCAAGAGTTTGGAGGAAAAGGTCTAAGCAAAAGTACATAAGAAAAAAAACATCTAATAAAATGTGTGCAAGCTCATCTTTTGAAAGTTCAGCTGGAAGGAAAAAAAAAATCCAAATATACAGTAACTATTTTTGAAAGGTGTTCAAGTCACAAAGGGCAGGGAGCTGCAAAGCCGCGTCTGTGGTTTTGAGGGTAGCAGCAGGTTTGTTTACAAGTTAGACATTTCGTTGCTGCATGTTGTGAGTGGAATATCTGCAAAAGTGCCCAAGGTTTAGGGAGACTCCTGTGGAAGATTTTGCAGATGAATGGGAGGCAGATGTTAACACAGCAGATGTAAGTAATGTGATGGGTCATTTATGTCAGTCAGCAGCACGGTGCTGCAGCACAGGGCTGCTGACTGTAGACAAGTCAAAAAACGAGTTATCCAGATTCAGTACACATGTCAATAAAATAAATACAAGAAAGTTCTGCCAAGTTCTGACTGCAAACTCTTTTTTTTTTCTGTGGCTGGCACCAGTAACCTCACATCAACTGAATTTTCCTGATATAGTATGCCCCGAATAATGCCTGAATGAGGCATGGCTTGTTGTCAGGACTTAGAAATATGGCACTGTCAGAGACACAGCCTGTAGCCAGATGGGATATCTTTAGGTTTGACCACAGGATGATGCTTTCTGGTTTTGAATGTTTTGCAGAACAAACAAGACAAATGCATCCAATTATATGCAGTGATTGTGTTCCTGCTGTTTTAGGGCTCTCACTGGCTCATGCTGATGTTGCCTGATCCCTCTGTCCTCTTTCTGGCTACTAGCATTTATGAAGGATGCTTGATAACTATACTCATATACTATTTTATCTTTGTGGTTGTTGGTATGTTTGTGTTATGGCGTCAGACGTATAAATCCAAGTGCTCTTGAGTTATAATTGACCAGAATTACTACGTGTGTAGTGCTATATAATTTGTATGTAGACCCTCAGATGACTGATGTTAATATTATTATAAATAATTCATAACTGCTCAGGTAAATTCCATTATTCCACTCATAAAAATGCAGTGTAATGCAAAACGCAATAATTGTTCAGACTGCAAGCTTCAAGAATGAGGTTTCACCCACATTCAAAATGCATTACACAAAATATCTACCACACGGTGTGAGAGTGCAGGGAAGTATTTAAGTGGTAGTTAAATTTAAATGAAAAGGCAATAAAATCAACATAACTTAGAGAATTTTATGCCTCTTCCTTCAGGCTGTTTTGAAAACAGCTCTAAAGATTTCACTTAATGCTGTTTCAAATAGTGTGTTAAAACATCACAGTTGTGTCTGAGTGTGTGGAAAAAAAATAGAAAGAAATGGACATTGCAGTCACGAAAATTAATTGTACTTTTAACTCACCAGCATTGGCTGGGACTCAACACAGATGCCATGGTGGCAATCTAAACATTCCTATTGGCACATGAAACAGAATGCAAAATGAAAACATTCTTTAGTTGGACCCAATTCATGGGCACCTGCAGCATTACATGAGAGATTATCCTCTCCAGAAAAAACAACAGCACTGGCTGTTCATTTAAATACGTAAAACAACCTGCGTGCATGTTCTCCTGATAAGTGACCACTTGTCGGCATGCAAATAATGTGTGTTTCGCAACAAAGATGGAAGAAGTGCAACACTCCTTCACGGCAAAAGATCTCAGGGACGAGGTTTGGTTGGGTGGTCTGATGAGTCAATGAATGGTCTGACCCACTGATTAATTGTACTGATTAATATGCTCCTAAACAGACACGAATGTAGACGGCAGGATGGACAGCAGGTGTGGACTGTTTCTGCTACATGAAGGGTCTCCAAACGTGGGCTCTGTAAGACATGTCCCTTTGTTTGCATACAGTCAATACTGTCATAAACAGAAATCCTAGCAGACCCTTGTGGACATGGATAGATGAGTAAATTTACATCACCCAGACCCTCATGCTACGCCATGCAGAAAGAGGAAGTATGATTGGATCTTCTGTAAGCTCACACAACAGTAGCTTGTAGTCGTTCCTTTACATGCAGACAGTATCCTCCTAAAACACAGTCAGCATCATAAGGTAGGTTCAGCTAGCATGGCGTACTTATTGACTTTATATAAAAGAATTTAGCATAATGTTGGCAGCACATTTGGTCTTCAATATGCTCCCTGCTGGTTGTTTGATGTGGCAACTATTGGCTGTAATGCCTGACCTCAAACTGCTCTCCTGCTTTTCACTGCCAGAAGCCGTCTAATGTTTGGGTTGTGATGGCTGGACTGCTGAAGCTTGCAGCGCTTCAGAGAGGGGATGAGAGCTAATGTGGGTTTATATGATGTTGATGGGAGGGTGTGGAAGGGCAGCGCGCCCTTCATATTGCACTAAACAAGGACCTGTGAAAACGCTTTAGTACACATCTTTCAAAAACACACGCAGGCCACAAAAGCTCGTATTCTCCTCGAACTGCGGAAACACAACTGGCCCGCCCTTTCCCTCCAACCCTCCTTTCACACAGACGCACACATACACAACTCCCACACAAATCCTCACAAAGAGGCTAACCACATGGAATGTAAAATAATGAAATACCTACGATTACACAGATACATATTCACACAGGCCCAGGTGGTACGACACCATGCTTCTGATGCAGACCCCATTCCATATATTTGCATTCATTTACCATCTTTTTATCCAGGGCCATGCAAACGGACTGGGACTGAGATTTTGAATAATGGTGAAGTTCCTGATTCTGGCTCGTGTGTCTAACTGGACACACGTTGAAGCTGTAACAGCAGGGAAAGATGATGATAAACAATCATCTGTGACTAAAAGATGATGTTAAGTGCCATCATGGACTAAAGATCTATGGATTGATCCTAATTTTTTAAAACAAATCATTTCCAAACTGCATTTTGAGTCAAATATTGTTTATTGGCTCATTTACCCTCCAAGGTAGTCTGGCTCCTTACATAATAATAATAATGTGACATTGCCAAAAGCGAGTTGCTTTCTAACACCCACATGCATGACACTTATTTCTGTAAATTTAAGATAATCTCATTACTTAATCAGTCATGTTAGTTGCCTTCGGTGAAATGATATTAACGAGAGCTTTTGCTGTGACGACAAAGCATGCCACATACATTTATTGTGGAACTTTAGATCCACGTCGTATCTCTTTACTGTTAGCTTCTTTCACACTGTACTACTCGACTCTACATGCTCGACTGTAAAAGCAGAATTTTCACTAAACGTGACCTTGAATACGGCAAAGTTTTGCTGTTGAATTTGTGTTGATGTTGTGTGGTAGATAAAGTCAGTTCAATGCTCTGTTGCTTTACCCAAGCAAATTAATGTATCCCTATTTTACATATAAGATAAGCAGTGGATTGTTTCATCAGTACTTTGCATACCATAATCCTCTCAACTCCACTTCTTTCAACCCTGCATCTCCCCATGTCTCTACGCCGTCTGTCATTCCTTCCATCCTCTCATCTGTCTTTTTCCAATTACTGCTCTCATATATGTGGTCTTCCAGCCGGTTTGTCAGTGCCTGTAGGAGAGTTGTGAGCCCTTTAATGTTAAAGTTTCTGTTCATTCTAATCACAAAGTACAAAAATATTTAACCCAAGTGGATTTTTTTCCATGCTGGTAGACTCTATTTTATCTGCTCAGCTTTTGAGATATACATCTGAGATTTCTGCTGCAACTCCATCACAATGGGGGTGATGCAGCAAATAGAATTTGGTAGTTCTAAGCATTTTGTTGTTCGTCCGAATGCTTGTAACTGCTTCATAAAATAAAAATGATATTCCCTACAAAGATCTTTGGAATATCCTGGGTAGTTTGTGTAAAGGTTTCCAAGTTTCTAAAGTACTATTTTAATGCTTTGAGGAAGACAAATGAAATCTCCACCGTCACAGTAGAGCAGAAGTATCAAAGCCGGATACTTCAATGCCGTGGCATAGTAAAACCAGAGCGATGTGTGCAGGCAAACACCACCTGTGTGAAAATATTTTTGCCTTTTTGTAATTTGGGTCAATTAATTCTTCAGGTTCTCACATCTCTTTTATCAGAGGTCTCTGTGGTGGGGCACAACCACCTCTTGTCTTTGCATGATAAATATACCAATTAAAATCAGCAAGATCAGTTGGTACAGGAGGCGAGTTTCTAAGCCGCACATTTGTGGTCTGAAAATGTGAGAGCGTGCAGCCAAAACAAAGCAAGTAACAAGGAATTACATATTTGACACATGCTGGTGTGTTGCATGGGGTGAGCTGTTGACATGATTTATTTAACATGTGCTGTTATGTACTGTTTGCTATACTTTTAGTTTTCTTTTTGATGCAGACTTTTTAAGTAAGCTTTAAACAGCATGCACAAGCACTGATAAGCTGTATGAATGTGTAGCACAACAGTGAACAGAATTTTTATGATGCATGTGGGAAGCCTGTGAGTTTAGTGAGAAAGTATTTTCTCCACTGTTTGTACAGCCATGTTCTGCTGCCACCACAGTGTTGGGGAAGATGAAATGATGATGATTTTTTTTTTTTTTTTTTTTCCTGAGAGGTCAGGTGAAGGGTGCTCATTTTTCTACTCAGTCTGGGAGGTCGCTCTCTCCACGCTGGTTGCCCAAGGGTGCTTTAATATATATATACATTTGAATATAAATCCTGTTCAGTTAATCCACAGAGTGTCATTTCTGAATTGATTACTTGTCCTTAAAATGTCAGAAAACAGTGAAAATGTTCATCCAGTTTCCCAGAGTCTCCATGTGATAAAAAGTGACAAAAAATTTTAATTGATTTGAAAAAATATTTGTTGGACAGCTGTCGATTGAGATTGATTTCAGCCGTGTCCTTGTAGCATAACATTCAGTACCTTTCTGTCACAGTAAAAATGGCAGGATTCCTAATTTTGTGGCTAAGTTTTCTGGTTTGCTGCATTTATCTGTGGTGTTGTGTTTTCTGACCGGTTGATTTGTTTTGAGAGATGCCACTGTGATGTCTGATTTGTTAATGTGTTTTGCATCTCAGGGCAGACGTATTAGTGCGCTGTCTGTAATCACATTAGGTTTTGATTAGGTGATTCTAATCACAACTGCATTTTATTTTTTTCCTAATTAGAATTAGAATAAAACACAGAGATGTGTGAAAAAGTGGCTGCTTCTTTATACCTCAGCCCCAAGATATACTGCATATGATTAACATTTATCAGTGACAACATTAATTTCTATCACATATGGGCTTGAAGTTGTCCATTACATTCAGACCACTTAGAGAAAGCTGAGAATGCAGACACAGGACTTGGGCAGGAATTGTGTCGGGCGTCTCTCCTGAAAAACGGAGCATCTGTGTCAGCTCCACCGTGGCTCTGGCTGGCCTGTCAGACACTATTACAGAGGAGCCTGTCTCCTGTGACTCGGCTGGGGAGACTCCGCAGGGACTGGCGGGCTAGGCCCTAATCAAGAGAAGACTGCCAAGCGGTTAAAGAGCAGAAGCACAAGCCAGCCACCTCCCAGTCTTCCTCAATCTCTCTCCATCTTTCCGTTGTCACAGTAACTCCCGTCTCTTCCATTTCTTTCTGTCTCTTTCTCCCCCTCGTTTGTCCAAATAGCTCACCCTCCCTCGTTTCTGTCCTCTGGTACCCTCTCATTGTCTTTCTTTCCAGTGAAAGGACTTGACCAGTGTTCGTAAACATAGCAAGGCATCATGGGAGAAGAGTTTGTCACTTACTCAGACAACACTTGACACTCCTCTGTCCAGGCGGTCTGTATGATACAACACAGTGTCAGGCACAGAACAGATTTGTCACTGTGACGGCACTCCTCAGGGATCCGTTGTTGGTTTGTTGGTTTTTTTTCTGTTCACCTCCTCTGACATTGACTGTTTCTAAATGTCTGGGGTAGTGTGGCATGGCTTTGCTAAAGTTTTTCTCAGGCAAAATAAAACTTTGCCCGGCCTCTGGGTCTCAGCATTTCTCTGGAACTTTATTTCAGTTGGTACTAACTCAAACCAAGTCTATTCTGTCTAGAAAAACAAGTTTGACATAACTAGAACTGGAAGAAAATTGAACCCAACTCTGTCAGTGACCATTATCTCAGACAAACCAGCCACACCAGTCACTACTCTTCTTACTTAGGGTTTTGGTTGTCCCTGATGCCCATATGAAAGAAGGACAGTTTCCCAGCATGGGGCTAATAATCTGACAAGTACCTGTTTCAGACTAACACAGTGACATGGGATAAACCATGGTGACATAAATGGGTTTAACACGTGTTATCCAGTTTTGGCTTTGTGACCCTTTGCAACACCAACCAACACCAACACAGTTTTCATATTTTGAAATGAAAAGATTTCAGAGACGTGAATTCAATTGTAATGTTTCTGACATTTGATCATATTTGTTACCGGCCACTTGACTGCACTATATCTTGTCTCAAAACAGCCCCGATGTGTCTTTCCAAGGACTGTTTCATGATAATTCAAGTTTAAAAATACTAGAATCAATGGAAACTGCTCTGGGAACAAGTAGAATTAGATAGATAATAAGATCATTCTAAAGCTATGTAATGGATTAATCATTAAATGTTGTGAAATTCAAAATGCATTTATATTTTTCCTTGATGAACCTTTTTTTTAATATAAATATGCACAACTTCAAAGCTTTAGAGGAAAAGATAAGTATGCCCACCCCATTCTTGTGTCAATGAATCATTAAGAGGTCTGTATCTTGAGATGGTAGGTTAGGTTAGCGACTAAGCTTAGCTCTTTGATGTCCTCCAGAAAAAAGCAACTGATTTTTTTTTCTCTGCATCTTTTATTTCCTTAGGGTAATCAGATCAGTGTGTTTTTTTTTTCTTCTTGACCCATCAGTTAAAAAAAAAAAAAAAAGAAAAAGTCATATAAAATACCAACCTTTTTGGTCATCAGATCCATTCTGGTTTCTACCTTATTTAAAGTACTTTGACAACTTTTTTTTTTTCAAAGGAGTTGATTTTTTTTTTATAAAAAAAGTTTTTTTGTCTTTTTCCTTTGTCAGCCACTGATAAAATGATACTATAATACGACATAGTGAATCAAAAAGTACTCGACTACACAGCTGAGCAGAACATTATTAGAGAGAGGGGTGGTTTAGTTACTGACTTTTATCCTTTCCACATTTCAAATTGTCCTTGAGAAAGACACTGAATTGAAAAATCTGCAAGACCTCCCGATACCTGTATCAGCTAGAAAAAAATTAAACAGGATATCCTGTTCTCTTATTAGAAAAGAGTGAATTCTCACTGGCTTTAACAGTTCTTATGAGTGTAGCCATTGTACATGTTCAGGAGTACGCTGAATAAGCAGTCTGTTCACTGTAACTTTTGGAAGAGCTGCACGAGAAGAATATGGCACTGAAAACACCAAAATGCATGTGAACAGTGTCCTGTGGATGCATACATGTGCATTCTTAGATAATATAAACTCAATAAAGATAGACTAATAGAAATGGATAAATGAAAAAAAAAAAAAAAAAAAAAAAAAACTTTATTTTGGTAAGTCTTTGCTGTTACCAGACCAGAAGCAGTAGAAAAAAAACGATGTTTCAGTTTTTAGCAGTAATGTGATGGGACAACAGTCGCAGACCTGAGTGTCAGCAAGCGACATGAGGGATTAACCTCTGACAGAAGTCCCATGTGAGTAGCTCAAACAGAATGCATATTCATTAACATCCGACAAGATGTGTGTGTGTTAAAAGACGCACTTTCTCCCCCCGTTTCTGAGCTCTCTTACCAACCCCACCCTGGGTCATATCACAAACACTGAACCAGCCATCAATCACATGACGACGGGACTAGATGATGGAAAGAAAGAGGCCACATCAGAGAGGCTGAGGAATCTTGGACGAGAGCGTCTGTCTCTTGTCATGAGCCACAGGTGCTCTCAGCCACCACCATAAGCACTGAGATGTCTGTCAGAATTGATAGAGCTGCAGCTTTGATAAGTGCGAGAAGGCATAAGTAAAGATTGTGCCTGGGGGTCTCGGCAGCCGAAGACAAGTCGTGTGGAAAGCAAATGCGGTGCTCTGTATAGGCCGAGCAGGCAGAGGGTTTCATCAGAAGTAGAACGTGCTGGGCGGTGCCGTCTCCATCCTCTGAGGCTAGCCCTAGTTTCGTGGAGATGTTTATTATTGATAGAGGTGGATGATAGCCTTGGGATGAATTGCATAATCTAGAGCCGCCCCTAATGGATACAGGAAATGGATCAGGCTATCAGTCAGGTCTCTGTGGATGAAGGATGTGTCTGTGTTTGTATCTGTCTCTTCTTCTGTGTGCATGCATGCCTGTGTGTGCGTGTGTGTGTGTGTCTGCGCTCAGTAAGCCTGGACAACAGCCTGCCACTGTCAACTAACCATCGGCATACACTGAATTAAGCAACACCTCTGCATTGTTTAACTGTGTAACACCTCTGAATTAAACTACAAAATACACAATTTTGTAACTTCTCACATGAACAACATATGTAAGGCTAATCTGATGTCTGAATCGCCACTGGAAAAATAAATACATTTTCTGATCTGACTACACTATGGTTACAGTTTTGTTAGGTTTAGATAAAACATTAAGATTAGGGGACAATGACAACCACGTTGTTGAAGTTAGAGAATGATTGTAGTCACAGTTAAAAGAAACCGACATGTCTGTTAATAGCGTGTATGTAAATTTACATTTATGTAAATAGCACTACTGTTTATTACTGGACAAAGTTCTTAAGAGAGCAGATGCTTTTCTTTGTTGGAGCAGTCTGAGGAGTCCTCCAGTAACTTGGTAAGAAATTGCTTTCTTTCATGTTTCCTGCAGCCTACTTGATTGGGGAGATGAGGGGCATCCAGGAAGAGAGATTTAACAGGCAGACTGGCTGGAAGGCTGCAGGTAGTCTGGTTCCAGATCTGTGAATCACCCCCACATCTCAAATTTGCACATATTAATTTGAGGTGAAACAAAATGGCAGTTCAGTCTGATTACCAGGCTGAGCTGTGGGGGTTGTAGAGGAGACCGAAATAGTGTGAGAGCGGAGTCAAAAAACTACCGGCCATAATCTCTGAGAGACTCAGAAAAGGTTCACGACAGGTGGAAGAAGAGGGCAGCAGTTCTTCTTCAGGTGAACTTCTTTGATGCACAAACAATGTCAGAATTGCTCTCAGCTCTGTCTCTGTGGCTGTCCTCAAATAGATTTGGATACACTCAGACATTTCAAAGGAAGGACTTGAAGGCCATGTAATAAATTCTTGCTTTAGCACCTTAGTTCCCAGCCGGGATCAATGGATTCCATCCTCTTGAAACAGTTTTCTGCGCCCCAGAAAATGTCAAAGTTGTCATTGAAATTCTATCTATATGCTACACATGCTGATGAAGGGATAGCGGCGTAGTGAAGCATTTCAAACCCTGCCTGAGATGCTTGCACAGGAAGGTTCCCAAGAGTGTCCTTCAGCTGAATGAAATCCCTTTTCAGCAGTTCTGAGCCACTGACTCTGTATTTAGGAGAATACTGAGCTGGCCCTTGTGCACGATTCTCTTGAGGAATAAGCATTCGAGTGAAAGTTGTTGAGTTCACCGTGTAATACTACTTACAGTCATATCATGTGGACTGTGGGTTTCTTCTTTGTTGCTTTAATGCATCTTTAATAACTGTCTCCCACTGTTAAATCAGAACTTTTAGGAAAAGCTTGGGAGACGTCATGATAGTGTGATTGTTAATAGAATGCATTCCAGGTTGTGCACGAGCTTGGCAGCATCCCTGGGGCTAACATTAGCTGGGTTACCATCAGTGGCCTGCATTGCTGTAGAGGCTCATAAACTGAAGTCTAGTCCTAAGTACTCTGCCTGTGTTAGGATGCTCGATTAGACGTTTTGTAACGGGGCTGTCTCAAACAACTTAGGGGAGAGTGGAAGAAACTATTAACTAGAACCTGACCAGTGCTGGATTTTCTAAGTTGATAGGTATAATTTTAAACATATGTTAACAATGAACAACAATCACTTTTGAGAAGGATCTCCTAAATTTAATCAACATTTATATTAAGTAGGAACATTTAAAGTTGAGCTTGTGTGAAACATCATTGATAAAAAAAATAAAACAATGTACTTTATGTAGTTAGTGTACACCTCTTTCTCTTGGTCCCATTACACTTTGAAAATGTGCAATGACACAAAGTCTTAAATATCTCTAAACAGTTTATGTAGGGATTAGCAAATAATAATAATAAGAAGAAAAAAAATACAAAAAATAAAGTGATAATAACAAATAAGTACATAGAAAGAAAAACAAATAAATAAATAATACAGTGACAATATTTATATAAATGTTCCACCTTGCCACAAGAATGCCATGCCTCTCCATGGTTGGTGTCGACACCCCAAACACTTGTGGTTTTCTGATTTCATGTTCTCGCAGGTGCAAGCACCTCCAGCCCTGAAGAGCATGCTGTGTGAAAAGCTTTTTCTTTTGTTTTTCTTTAGACTCAGAAAAATAAAAATGCAGCCTATATAATTCTCACTGTACAGTTTGATGTGTGGTTTTTTGACACTGTGTGATAAATAAAGCTAAATTTAGCTGATTATATCACTCTGGCTCATGTGCCAGTTGGGTTCTATATAAAAACATATAGCAGCAAATCTGGTTTGATGCGGGCAGGCAAGTCAGCAAGAACTTTCTACAGGTTATTAAGCTGCAGCCCTGTCATGTAGGTAGATAGGCCTACAGACATTAGTCTTTGGTGTGAGACACTGGGAGAGGAGACATCTGCCTTGCTGTAAGTCCAAACCAGTATGCTGTTCCACGACTTAGAGTCGCTGGCAGAAAGGCTGCCACAGTAAGTCCATTTGAGTTAAGGCCTTCTTGGGGAATAGCATCTGCCAGCTTGCCTGCTTTCACAGCGGTCCCTTGCTGTGCTAGCATAGCAGCACTCTAAATTTGCCCAACTGAGCCGGTCATATCATTAGCTTGTGATATGGTCTCTGTTGATACTAGTGCAGCTGCTTTCTAAATCTGATTCAAAGTGGCAGGGGAAGTGTTCAGTCCCCTGTGTTTGAAGTCACACAGTACAAGTCTGCTTTAAGTATAATGTATTTTTCATTGCGGTAAAACACACTGCACATAAATACATATTTATATATTTATACACAGACTTCACATTTTGTCCTTCCTCTTCCAGTGTCCCAAACACCTTCATCATTAGAAATTTAAATAAGCACCAGGATCTTTTCATGACTGTAGTTTACTGCTTAGCTACCTTGTCTGAGTGTTAAGCACTTGCTGGTATTTCATAATTGGCTTTCAGTGGCAGAGACACTGGGTCTAACAGCAGCTTATATGTACATCAATGGTAATTGCTGGCTGTGGAGCTTCTGCTGGTTGACATGGTACTCCTTAGGGTGACCATATGAACAGCTGAGAGTCATGGTCTTTGGTCTTTATTGATGTTCCTGTTTCTGATGTTTAATTAACCCTGCAGAAAATATACTAATGGGGAAATGTTCTCAAATATAGATATTGGTGTTGCTGGATATTGATGTTGCTGTTATTGTTTGGAGGATGTGTTGCGGGGGGGGGGGGGGGGGGGTCATGGGTGATTCTTTTTACCTAATTTGTTTGCTGTAGGTCTCTGGTCTTATTCGTTGTCATCGAATTGGACATTCTTTACATCCCAGCTGTTCCTTGAAACTCCATCCATGAATATCAATGATCTTTATGTACTGTAAGGCTTTATGTCTAATCATCACAGACTGAAACCTCTAATGGGGCTCTAGAGGCTTAACTACTCATCTTTATGTATCTGTGCGCTGAAAATTAGCCGTGAAAGTTGGGTTCTTCCTGAGTGTGTTGCTGCTGAGTTTCCCTGTAATTAGCGCAGTGCTCAGGAAGAGTACAAGTACAGCATGTATTGTCTTGACTTGGTAGATGCAGATTCTCAACGTCGGGGCACCTATATGGTCATTATCTGACCACTGCTGAGCATGGCAAACTGTGCGTAAAGGAGACGCTCCTATGGGTCGTGGGCCAACCACCAATATGGAGGACTTGCTGGCTAGATGCCATTCCTATGGAGACAGTCTTGATCTCTATTGTCCCTGATAAATAAAATAAAATAAAATAAAATAAAATGAAATAAAATAAAATAAATAAAAACACTGTCAGTGTGTCTGTATTGAGGAAGGTATGTCTGCTCACTGTTCACTGAGCTTCATTTAAGTCTACAACCAGTGAACAAAACGGTGATTTGCGGTCACAGGAAAACATACAATAAGCACACAATGCAGTGTAGAGCAACTATGATCACCAAGCCAAGGCAGAAAGAGTAGGGATTTCAGCAGTTATGGCACAGGCTGCCGACACGTGTTGTGGCTATAACAACATGTGAAGATAAAGTGGATCATGGGATTAAATGCCAGTGAGATCAATGACTGCAGTAATGTGGGCAACTTATAGGGAGAAGGTTGTTTACAGACACTGGACCTGCGAAGTTAATAACCTCATGCAAAACATGGTTTCACTGGCTGTAAGGAGCCCTGGGACCTTGAGAGGAATCTGGAATCCGCTTCTCTACAGTGAAAAACATTGACTCAATTGCTTGGTAAAGTCAAGCAAAGGCTGCCTCCCTTTCAGGGTATTTAAAGCCCAGTAACCCGACATCAGACCCATGAGGCAGACTGAGGCTACACTGGGAGGACCATCAGTCTGCAGGGACTCCCAGCAGATGGGGAAGCACTTTGGGATCTCCCATGATGAGCTTGAAAAGCTTATTGCTAACACCTAACAACCCAAATGCCCACAGCTAGCAAAGAATTACACTTCTTCTCAGCCATAAGTTAGTGATCTCTGAACACACATGCTGTTAGACTCAGCTTGTTATCAATCTTTCTGATAAAGGAAATCAAATGAAAAGGATGCTCTGTTCAGATCTTTGTTCAGATCTTGTCTTATAATCATCATGTTTGTAACAGTTTCTTTTGTTTGGTACATCCATGGGTACATTGTAAACAGTAACTGCTAATAGCTAATGATAAATTCCAAGCAGTGTAATTAATGGCATTTTTCTAAAAAACCCGACTTATCCTGGATGGATGAAATGAGTGAAAACCGATCAAAACGCTGATAAAACTCAAGAGTTTAAATGCTTAAAGCTTTTGATCTTTTGGTGCGGGGCCTCTGACAGTGACTGTAATATTTTGGTTAATTTCAGATCAGTGTGTTTTTATAATGTCGTCAGAGAGAGAAGTGTGACTCTATGAACCTTAATGTAATGGCTCCACACACTAAATGTTTTACTGTTTGTCAATATCAGCATATTGCAGCAAAAATTCAGTGCAAACCATGCTGTTGTGAAAATGAATGCAAGGCAGTAAAGCATGAGCTTGTACAAGACCGACAACGTGAGTAAAGCTTGATTATCAAACTGCTGCTGTCAGGGAGCTGCATATTTATCAGCTGTCCAAGTACCCACACACACTTCTTCACTTTAAAGACCATGCTTTTCAAGATATATCAAGATTTGGTTGTTAGTGCTTTGACTTACAGTTCTGATTTTTACTTTGCATCAAAAGTTTTCATCTAAATAAATTACATCCAAGATGAATTTTTAAATACAAACGAGTGCATTATTTAAAATAACAAAGTTTTAAAGGCCAGAGTTAAAAAAAAAAAAGAAAAAGTAATGCTCCTTTCTAAGAACTTGAAATCCAGTAATGACCTGATTTTGTACAGTGTGTATCTCACTTCAGAGTGACTCCCCCTTGCTGTGCTGCAGTCCACACTTACCTCAGTGTGAGTTCTGTGTGCAGGATTTGCAATATCTGAGTAATTATTGCTTGGAATGACGATCATTTATTTCATATGTGGAGACAGTGGGGTTTTGGGTGGAGGGGAGCTCGGTTGGACAGACGGATGAGTTATTTGTTTTCTCGCTTATTGATGCTCATATCTTGTCATGTTTGCTCTTGCTACATTGCGCACAGCTCTACCCCTCAAATTGGCATGCTCCTTCCCTCCACTACATAGTCACGCACTGATGCGTGCACCCGCCTTCACTTCGCATCTCTCCTCTCCTTTGTCTCCCACCCGTATGGTTTCCTCTCGTGTGGTTTCTGTTGTGCATTTCCCTCGCCACTCCCCCACAGTGTCCTCCTCGATCCCTCATTCCTGTCATTGCTGCTGTCCTATCATCCTTCCACCCCCATCACTTACACTTTTTCACCTTTCAATCACATCCTTCTTCTCCCCTCTACCTCTTCACGCTGCTGCTGGCCTCCCTGCATCTCCTTTCCTCCTCTCTGTTCTTCATATCCTCCTCTCCATACCTGCTTTTTTTCACTCTGCATTCCCCCCTTCTCCTCTCCTCCCCTCCTCCTCCCACCACCTGTCTTTGTTCCACCCCTGTCAGTCGGCAGTTATGCCGGACGCTCCGTGGAGTCAGCGCTGGGAGCTGTTATAGATGCGCAGAATGAATGATGATGGTTATGCTTGTTTTGCTAGGTTGTTGTGTGTTGTGACCTGGTAAGGCGCAGATGCCTTTTTTTGTGCAAAGTGCTCTCACGGTACATGCGTCGGTTGCTTTGTGTGCGTGTGTGGGGGGGGGGGGGGGGGGGGGGGTGCACCGATCCCAGGCAGGTAGGGAGACAACAGGTTCTGGCTGTAGTCCCAAATCTTAGCTTTTGGAACTCAGATGAGGAGAGTTGGGTAGGCAGACCCACAGCAGCCCCTGCAGGAGGTTTGTGGAAACTATTTGTACAGACAAAAACACAGAATGGGTGGGATATGAAATGGCACAGAGGAAGAATAGAAACTGGCTTAAATTGCAGAATGATGTATGAACAAGTGCACTTAGGTTCACTTGCATGAATATGCATGCATTCTCTTCTGTATTCCCTGTCACTGACCCACTCCAGTCACACATCAGAACACAAGCGCACGCTCACACGCGGGACCGGCAACACCTCTGCTGTAACTGTGTTCTCGGTCGAGACGCCACGCCACTGTCCAGGTTTTGTCACAGCAGAGGTGTGGGGCAATGTCTGTGACTTCTGCAAATCCTGAGCCAGCGGGCACATAAGGCTGTGCCATATGGCTCTGGCCAATTGCCCCCTCTTCCCTGTCTGCAGAGAACTGTAGAGGATCAAATTTTCTCACCTTCTGTCTCATTCACCCCATCTCATTTTTCCCTCATCCTAAATCTTCCTTCAAATCGTCCTTTATCTTTCAGAAACATGTAATAGAATTTTTTTTGGCACATTTGTCTTTTTTCACTTACATTTAGCTGACAGTCATCTGGGCCGACTTACAGTAAAGCAACAGCTGACAAAGCGTAAATTTGCTGACTGCCGACATCGCACACAGCTAGTTATCAAGAAACTCAAGGATCAAAGCTGCACAGCCCTGACAAAGGCCATAACAACAACACCTTTGTCTCTATTATGGTCACGTGCTGCGTAAAGAAGCGCCGTGTGAAGAAATGCAAGTCAGTTTGATCATTTGAAATCCGTAACCTCAGCTCGCTCTCCTCGCTGTCAAGAAAAGTCCCATGTGAACAACTAAGAAGTTGGCAGATAAATATCAACGTTTCTTCAACAAGCCTGGTTGAAGATCAGTTGAAAGATTCAGTCAAGATAAAGATCTGCGATCTTTCATGTCTCTGTGACTGACTTATTTTATGTTTGGCAATCTATTTCCATCCCATACCTGTCTAAGTCCCTCACTTATGGGCGGTATTGACTAAAATATAAAAGCAGTGCATCCAACATGCTTTAAGAGGCCCGTAAGACACAAGATTTCTGGATGACACCGTAATTTGTACACAGCTGCAGCTTCTGTCTTGCATCTCCTCTTAGGGAGACGGAGGTTTTAAATCCCACATCCTCTCATCGCTCCTCTCCTTTCTGCAGGGGTGAAATCCAAATACTGGGGAAGATCAAGAGATGGGGTTGGGGAGTTTTTGCGGAAAAGAAGGCACTCCTAAAAGACACCCGCAGGGTTCTGCCGGGCAGCTTTCTCTTCAGTTGCATCACGCCTGGCATAAAGTGAGAGTCCCCAGGTTAAGAACAGCCTCAGCCAGATGGGAGAGAGTGTGAGAGGGAGGGCGGGAGACAGAGGGGAAGGATAGAGGATGGCAAAAAAGCACGGGCCCTGCAGTAAGCTATTCCAAGCGCCTTTGTGGGGTTGCCATTTTTTCATTCTCTCCCACTCTCCTTTGAGGGGATTTTCTATCCCTCTCCCTCTCTCTGTCTGTGTCCCCATTTCTTCTTCTATTTCTTTTTCTTTTTTATTTTATGATGTTCTTTTTTTCCGTGTGCCTCAGTTTCTTCAGGCACTGTGGTTCTTTTTTTATCGTGCCAAGTTTGTTGAGCCAGGGCTCCGTATCTCTCCCTCTCTCTCTCTCTCTCTCCCCCTCTCTCTCACTCGCTCTCAGGCCGTCTGCGTCTCACTTCTGTATTTTCCTTTACTTTCATTACCCCTCACTCTCCCGTCGTCTCACTCTCATCTATTTCCACTGACTTCTTCTCCCCCCTTAGCCCAATTTCACTCATCATTTTTGCCTCTCGTCTTCTCTACAGTCTCTTTCCTTCCTGCATCTCAATCCCTTTGATCAAGAGCCAGTGTGCAGTTTCTCTTTCCCTCCTGTACTCCTCCTCCTCCTTTTGTATATATTCATGCATCTTTTTCCCCTCAGCTAGTTAAAAACAGTGTTCACACTTGATTGTTGTGATGCCCCTGGGCTAGATGGTGTGGTTACTTTTGCACTTCTCCTTGTGACCATCTGACCCGTGTGTGTTTGCATCAGACAACATCAGCAATAAGACAACTAAATCTGTAAATTCAGTTTAAGTATGAAAACCGTGTGTTCACACTCATGTTTGTCGACAGGTCCAGATCTCGGTCTCTGCTGGTTAGTCCTCTGTTTATTGGCCCCCTCTCTCTGTGATCACCTACAGTGTGTTTTCATAAAGCCTGAAGAGTTTAAATTTTTTTAAGTTTATTTGTTTAAAAAAGACTTTAAAGAAATTACACACTATTTGAAAGAACAGAGCCTGTTCTATCAGGGTTTGCATCCTTAAGAAGTCCACCTGGTGTAAAGTGTCTGGTCTTCACCTGACAGGACAGCTTAAACTGGTAAAGCTAGCTACCATACTGTAAAAGTGAAATATAAAAAATTGGACTGGTTTGGAGCAGAGGAATTTGAGATGTTTGTCATTTGTTGACTTTTCCCTGAAAATTCCTGAGGGTTTCTTCCTCCATGTTTCCTCATTATCTGAGAGAATACAAGACAGAATACAGTAGATGGTTGCCTGTTTTCCCCTGAGCCTTAAATTTGTGTCAAATCAAATTTTATACAGCACAATATCACAAATCGCAGTTTTGCCTCAAGTGGCTTAACAGTATTAAGCGCCTCAGTGTTTTATCCTCCTGGTCTTTCTCATGTTACTTTTCAGCGCAACTTTCTTGTTGCGTTATCGTCATCAGTGCAGCTGGTAATGACTTATATTATGCTAATGGCTAGATGTGTCCAATGGGGCTGCTGTACTTCAGCTTCAGGAGTTCAGCCTATTGAAACGTGTCTCCCCCATATTGATCACACAAATATTAGACCAAATGTGATGCTTTATTTTCTAAAAGAGTAAAATAGAGTAGCTAAGCTATGCTAAGCTATAGTTATTGATAGCACAGGAGATCAAAACAGGGACATCCTTTGTTGTGTGAGTCAGCCAATCACTGTTTAATCAGCTGTTTCATATACTTCTGGGTCCTGTTTTCTGCGCCCTGCTTTATGCTCATTTACTTGTATTAGATGAAGACAGCATCAGTAGGAAGCTAATGTTGAATGTTGAATTAGTGCGTATTGAATGTCTGGGACTGCAACCCATTAGGAAAAAGAGGACAAATTAGACTTTATAGTTTGTGGTTAATTTCACAATAACTTCATTTGTAACAATATTAAAAAGCCTCAAAAGTTAAAACTAATCCATTTGCTCATTTCAAATATTTAAAATGAATTTTATCAAGCTCTGTGACTCTGAAATAAACCTCAGGGCTGGTGAGGCTCCAAACATGTGCCTCCTGTTGACCGACTTCCTCTGCTTTTTTCTAGTTGGAGTGTCATGTGTCCGTAAACATACACAGACTTGCATTATGTGTCAGTGCTTGTGTACACACATGTCTGTTTGTGAGAGCCCTGCAGCGTTCTGCCAGGACACAGACAGGTGATTTGGCCCAGAGAGAACAGATTCCAGTTCAGTCTATTGGAGACTTATAGGGGAACAGAAGTGGAGACAAAGAGCCATGCGCTCCTTAGCATCGTTTCTGTGGGGACTCTCGAGCAGTCCCCCTGTCCTTGTGATGTCACACCCAGCAGGAACACATTTTCACACATTGCCCAGTTTTCAGCACTTTTAAATTTAATCAGGTTATGGGGCTGTGACTACGGAGCAACAATTTCTCTGAAACCCTTAATAGCCATTCCTTCTTTCCAGGGAATAGAGGGGAATTTTTCTCAATTGAATAATCACATTTGTTATTCCTGTGGTGTTGCACAGGCGAATCAATATCAAATCAAATGAATATCTTTCCTCTACAGCCAAGGAAAAAAAAAAAGAAAACTAAGACTAGGCACTGTAGAGCCATCAGTCATCTGAAAAATCTAGAGTTGCTCAGTAGCCAACAAACCATGTGGGGAAATGAATGAGTAATGTTCTCCCGTACCTCAGCAGCTATTTTGCTCTGTGCCCTTGAGCAAGTCACTTAACCTCCTACTGCTCCAGTGGAGCAACAACAGAGGTGAGCAACAGCAGATGCTGGCAATTTTTCAGAAGATATATGCAGTGTGAATATGACCCATTAAAAAGAGCAAATGTTTGTTGCATTTTTTCAAGTAACTAATCTTCTAAATAAGCAACAACAAAGGTTTTTAAAAAAAAGGTGAATTCTGATTGAAATGCTGCTAGATCCTGCCCACCCATTTTAAACCAGAGACAGAAGCACAGAGGAAAAAGTAAAGTTGAAATCTCTCATGTAAAATAACCAAAACTGTCCTAACATTGTCAGAAATTAGTGTGTTCCTGTATGATCCTATCACTCATAGTAAGAAGCATAAATTTGTAACTTTCCAAACTAATTTAGAAATATGTCAAACTGCCAGATGTTCGGTCTGTTTTATTACAATAAAGTATTCTGTCTCTGTAATTTTCATCGCAGTTTTTATTGCTAGATGTTTATGTATACAGTAGTACTACAGTGACTGCTTGGGGATCTATTGGCAAAAATGGAATATAATATTCATGATTCTGTTTTCATCATTTTATCATCACCTGATCCTAAAAGGTGTTGTGTTTTTGTTAGCTTAGAATGAGCACTTCATATCCACAGGTCAGGTCCTCTTGCATGGAGCCTGCCATGTTGCATCGCCATGTCACAGTAGCCCAGAACAGACAAACCAAAACTGGCTCTAGAGAAGGCTGCTTGTGTTTTTACATCACCTGAAGGCTGCTGTGGGTTCTCCAACACGCTTGGAAAGGGGTGGGGGGTGGGTGGGGTTGGGGTGACCTGTTGGTTGCAATCTGCAGCCCTAACACTAGATGCCACTAAAAATTCTACCTACTGGTCCTTTTAACCTAAACAATCATTGAGTAAGTTACAGCCTAAAACTTATGTTTTTCTTCTAACTGCTTTGCCAATAAATAAATAATAAATAAATGAATTTTTCACAGTCAAAAAATATGTTAAGCAGCTTATGTTATCATCAGAGAAAAACAAACACACATTGACTCTCATCCGATTAATCATTTCTGTGCTGCTCTTTCAGATTTTTATTACACTGTGGGATGCTTGATAGTCTCTCGTTAGAATTAGCTATATTCACCAATCTGGACCCAGTGTGGATTCAACAGTGCTGATTTATTTGGCTATTATTATTATTTATTTTTCAAAGTTTAAACCATTTACAATTTTGAATATGTCATTTATTTCTGCTTTGTTTTCTACCACAGTCAAACCCCAGCATTTGAGAAATACATATTAAGTAGTAGGATTTCTCCAGAAGATCGAAGAAGAAGACGATGGAAACTTTATGAATTCAAACAGCAGTCTGTCATGATCAGCCCCCTTAGTACCTCTTTTGGATTCTTGTATTGGCTTCTTTGAGTTTCACTTTAGTATTTCCTGTTTTATTTTGAAGTTATGTTCCTTGTTTATCTGTCCTAGGTTACTTCCTGTCTTTGTTTGTGTTTCCCTCCTTTGTGATGGTCTGCCCTGCCCTGATGTGTTTCACCTGTTCCCAATTACCTCTTGTGTATCTGAGTCTCTGTGTTCCCCTGTCTCCTCTTCAGTTCTTCTGCTTTTGCTCCTGTGTTCGTTTCCTTGTATTTCTACGATTTTGCCTCCTCGCTGTTTAGTTCCTGACTTTCCTTTGACTTTATTGTTTCTGTGCTGTTTCTCCCTACACGGATGTTTTTGGATTTTCTGAGTTTTTGTTCCTGGCTGTATGGACTCTAGTTTCTCCTTCCGTGTACCTGTAAGCCAGTTTTCTGTTATTAAAATATCTTCAGTAATCGGCCCACGTGGGTGTCTGCCTATTTATATACATTGTCGTCTACATATGTGGGTCTTTTAAAGTTAAAACAAGCAGTGTGTCTTTCAAGTTGTTGCATTTTTCACTTTGATTTTCCATTTCAAATGTACACTATGCATATTTATTAATTGTTGATTAGATTTGTAGATGAGAATCTCTCTCCTTTTTCATTTGGAAAGACAACTCCAGGGTGAAATTAAAATACTCATCTTTTGCTAAAGTGGCGTTAATGAAATGGAGTTGACCCTTCACATGGTCTCACACACAGCATATGATTAAGCAGTTAGTAGTGTTAAGTACTTACTCTATCAAGACAATGGCTTTTATTGTCTTTTTTTTTTGATTACCTTAGCATGCCTCCTCTCCTTTTTGCGGTCCTTTTCTTACCTCTTTCTCCCTTTGTTTTCTCCTCTCTTCTCTGCAGTGCAACAATGACTATGCCCCAGTGTGTGGCTCCAACAATCAGAACTACCAGAACGAGTGTTTCCTGCGCAAGGATGCCTGCAAGCAACAGTCTGAAGTACTTATAATGTCCGAAGGGGCCTGTCCTGCTGGTATGTACATTTACATTATAGCACCTACACAGGTGTATACACAAGCAAACACACTTAGAGTAGCACTGATATCAACACCCCCCCCTGCGGTACACACTGAACATATATACAAACAGACTGTGAATATAAAATACTCAGACCACAGAGCTGCTAGAGGTAACATGCACATCTGCTGCACAGTTGTCTGTAAGCAAGCAAAGGATACAAAGCAAATGAAGAGCCTGAAATGTAAACCAAATCAAGTTTCAACATTGCACATACAGTGGTACAATTTTCAGGCCCAAATATTATCATCATCAACATATGCAAATGTTCTCTTGAATGGGATTTAGCAATTACTGAGTGATACATTACTTCAAAGGGATTACAGAAAAAGGTATGATGAAAACATTGCTAGAGGGGACAGACTGATGTAATTTTCCAAAGCTTAATGTAACAAGCACAACTACAGTGGCAGTGACAATTATTCTCATTGAACAGATGAAGATTTCATCATGGCCGCACTAAGTCCTCACAAGGAAGTGAGGACAGCATTTGGCCAAAAGGCCTGTCGAGCAATGAGAGTGCTAAACGAGTTAATTATACAGTTTATTTCATTTCTATGTGTTAAAGAGAAAGTAAAAGGAAGAATGACAGCTGTGACCTTTTGTTATGTAATGCTTAAATAATGTCAAAAGGCATAAAATGTAAATAATTCTGCTTGTGCCAAATTGTCACAGGTAGTTACTGTAACACTGTTGCCAAGAGGCATGTTCAACAAAGCAGAAAATTGAATGACTGAATCACACATCATCTTGATAGCCATTTAATTTTTTCCTGGTTTGTGTAGAATTTTTTTTCCCTTTATCTTTCTTAAAGAGTACTTGAATTGCTGCTGGAAAGGGTCCAGTCAACCTACCTGCAGCGTTGTCAGTACTACAGTACTGTATGACTCATTTATAGAATTTATTGAATATATTATTATATATAAATATAAATTATGTGCTCATAGCTTTATATTTTCAAACAATACAGGAGATTTAATCACTGGCAGGGACATTTTTATTTACGGAACAGTTTAACTGAATATGAATTTGAGTTTGATTTCGTAAACCTGCTGCTACAAGACACATTTTTAGCCACAGGCATGAACAGCGGGATTGAATTGATTTTGATGATCTTCTGACTTAATTTTAAAATTTTAAATTGTCCTATACTTATATACAGCCTTTATTTAATCAAGTAATCTCATACTTTATGACCATCTAAAGCTGAACACAGTCCCTTCACCCTCACTGTACAGAGTGCTTAGTGCTAATTAGCAAATGTTAGAATGCTAACACACTAAATTAAGTAATTAGGTGAACATTATTAACTAAATATCAGCTTGTTAACATTATCATGAGCATGTTAGCATGATGACATTAGCTCAATGCACCACTGTGTACAGCCTCACAGAGCTGCTAGCATGGCTGTAGACCATTATTCTTCTACGTTTTTGTTGGCATTTAAACTGTATAATTATTTTTTTAGGTAGTATCATGAACCAGAGAGTGTTTGTGATGGAGGAGAACATGCATTGATTGGTTAAAGGTTTTTGAGGTTGATACTAAAGGGTGTTATATGGTTGGTAGGCTTACAGGTTATAGACAAATACTACACCATACAGTCGATATACAGTTGGTTTGGTGGCCTAAACTGATTTTCCAAATTTATGCTTCTGTGTTAAGGTACCAAGCTAATGTGAATCTCATTTTAAAAAAGTAACTATGTTTCAGACCTGCTCTGTAAAGACAGCTCATGGGGACCACAAGAAATTGGTCAACTTGGTTGCTTGTATTTTGTCCTCCTCTTTTGATGCTCATAGATACTGTTGAAAGTGAAGGCAACATTGAGCAACTTAATAGCCATATTTTGTTAAACTGCAAAACCATTTTCAGTGCAAATATTCTTCTCATCACAATTGTTGTTTTATATCCAAGTGAAAGAAAGTATGTCAACACAATTACTATGTGTATGTGATGATTGTCTATTTACCCGATAGTGTATTATTTGTTATCAAGGCCATATCCAAGGCCATATCCAGTGAAAACTTTCTCTTTGTTGCTCTGCGTCACAAAGTGAATGAAAGAAAGTAAGCACTGTTAGCTTGGGGTATAATAATGAGTGTGCGTCACAGCCTGGTAACGTACAACACATCCAACTGTGCACAACAACAATCATTAGGTGAATCACTACAATGACCTATAAAACTATTTCTGTGCCAGCAGGCATAGACACACTGGAGCTCAGTGGGTGTGATGCATAAATCCAGCTTTAGTATGGTTGCAGTCTTGGATAAAATCTGGACACTCTTTGGTGCAGTCTTTTAGCATCAAGTTACTATTTGTGAGCGTGCATAGCTTCAAAATATGAATAAAGTACATGAGGGCAAGTGGCTGTGGTACAAGTAGGATAATAACTTTGATGTAATAAAAAAAATACTCCACAGAGACAAACCCCCGTCTGCTCCACGTGAAGGAGTGATTAGGTTCTGACTTGTTTTTGTCTTGTTATATTTTTGAACACTTGGCTTGTTGTAGATTATTCCTAATATGTGGGGAATGTCCTTTTTTGACTAACAACTTTTTTTTTTTTTTTTTTTTGGAGCATTGCTTCCATTTTTATACCCTTTCCCTTGATGACATCGCATATTGTTTTCCTCTTACCATTGACTAGAAACAAAAAGCACTTGGTGTAATTATCTAACATAATTGGGATTGCTGTTTGCTGATATAGTTTGGTGTTTAAGCTGCTGAGTGGGCGTCTTCAGTTGGAAAAGGTCAGGCACTTCATTAGCTGTGTTGCGGAGACCCGTAGTGCTTCTCACAGTATACAGTACTATAGAGGTAAAGACTGTTGGTCATAAAAGGTTTGAGAATGGTTCTATTAACCTACTCTATAGGTATTATCTCTCTATTTCCATCTCAATGACTTAGCACAGCTGTGACTGCTTTAATTAAGACCAGTATACAGCATTTTTTGAACAGATTGTGGTCTCTGGTTTAATCTTACATTAACTCTATTACATCTTCATATTTATGTAACTCATCTAGCAGTCTGTGAAATTGTTTTACACATGCAAAAGCAAAAGCTTTTTTTTCCGTGTTTTTTTTTTTTTTTTTTTTTTTTTTCATCAGAACATGTAATTAGGTTTGGCCAGTGTAATGTGTTTAATCTTATGAAGACAAATCCAAATGGCATATACACCGATCAGCCACGACATTAAAACCGATAACTGATTTTTATGTTGCGGCTGATCGGTGTACTTTAGAGAAAAGCATTGACACCCACGAAGGATTCTACCAATTACTGAGTCATGTTGTGAATAATGTGCTTAGCCCTGAATAAGCAAATCCACAGGCAAGGTGATGTTGGCTGTTTTTTTTTTTAGTCATATGTGAATCACTGCCTAAGCCAAGATAGCATTGCTGGCTCAAGTTGAGCAGGCGCTGACTCAGTTACCCCCACTGACAGGCAGCCGGCAGAAGTCCATTAAAAGGCCCTTGAATGGGAACAGCTCAGCAGAGGGAACGTGTGGAGACTGAGGTGGAAATGTTACTGCAGTAACAGTGGTGGTGTCTGTGTGCCAGTCGGCAGGGCTGTGCACAGTCACATGAAGTGTCCAGCCTCTCTCTAAATTGCTTGTTTGTGGGTTGTGTGTGAGGTCCTATTCAAGACATGTGATAGTCTAAGCCAGTGCGTGTGATATGGATTTGTGTATCTTCTGAAAGAGAAAGAGATAAAGACCCCTTTCTTCCATATAACAAGCAACACTTTTGAGAACTTAAAGCAGGATTCAGATGAGGATGTTTCTGTGGTGCGGTCCTCTGACAAACAGACCGTGACAGTGGTTCTATATGCTCTGTTCGGTGTCTCGTGTTACACTCAGACGTACACTTTATGCTGGCATTTATCCAGGACAAGGCAGGAAACAAATGCACCTCTCTCTCTCTGGCCAATCAGTGTTCATTTCTGTGGAGTCTGATTTATTACACATTTAAGTTGAAAACCCTTTAAAACCCACCACACCGATGCAAAAATAAACGGTTGATCATCAACCTACTTTTTTTTTTTTGTTACTGCTTAATTGAATTACTGCTTTCTTATATTAAATTATTTAATTAAGGGGGAATCTAATTAACAATCAATTAACTACTCTAAATACAGATAAATTTTAGTAAAGGAATCTTTACTAAAAAAATTTCAGAGATATGTAAAGGAGGTGTTACACATGCTTGTTGTTTGTCTGAAAGTTAAACATGTGAGCTTGCTGTGTGGGAGCTTTCTTATATAACCAAGTGTTACACCCAAACCTTTCATGTGGAAAAGTATGGCAGGCAGCTACTTCTGAAGTGTTTCCTCTCTCTTCTCTTCACCACTCAGCCATTTAGCTGATACTCTCAGCTAAGCTAACTTAAACTGAATGCAGCAGTGGAATACAGTATGTTAAAGTATCTCAAGCACCAGTGACAGGAGCAGCTAATAGAAAGCAATGCAAGTGTCAAAACTATTTTACACAAGCTGCACATGCACTGCAACAAAGCATTCTCTCTTTTTCCCTCTGTTGTTGTCTCTCTCTCTCTCTCTCTCTCTCTCTCTCTCTCTCTCTCTCTCTCTCTCTCTCTCTCTCTCTCTCTCTCTCTCTCTCCCTCTCCCAATCTCTCACTGTCCTGCTTTCCATTTCCCTCCTTCAAAATCCCATTAGCAGCAACATAACGCAGTGTAATGGATATATGTCAGCTCGCCAGTGCCAATACTTGTTTCCCT
Source organism: Toxotes jaculatrix (assembly GCF_017976425.1). Classification (NCBI taxonomy): domain Eukaryota; kingdom Metazoa; phylum Chordata; class Actinopteri; family Toxotidae; genus Toxotes; species Toxotes jaculatrix. The sequence goes on from NC_054408.1 coordinate 20,705,606, forward strand.
GGCTGGGATGAGAGATATCATGAAACAGACATCTCTGGGGGAAAACTTTGTGAAAAAAAAATCTTAGATGTAGTGTTCATGATGTAACTTTACCTTTCCACTCCTCATATTAATGGATCAGTGTCAAAAAACACGGAGCCCTGCAATGTCCATTTTGTACTTTTTATCTTATCACATGATCTTCATCAGCAGATGGAGTTTCCAGAGGTGGCATGATATTGTCCAGTAGATTTTCCAATCCTGTTTTGGTCTGTATGAAGTCATGAGCAGAACATCATTTTCTTTAGGTTCCAAATTTTCCAAAAAGCTAGTCACTGACTTTTGTCCATCTGCTGTTTTGTGCTATCTTGGAAGTTAACAGTAGGTATGTCAGGTTAAATTAGTAAAGCTGAGGGATATAAAACCAAAACAATAGGCTGAAAGACACTATAGAGCTTTGTGATAATCCTCTGCAGGTTCATCACTATAAATAGTTCCTCTGGCATTAAACATAGTCATTTGCCCCCTTATTAATATGAAAATATTGATCAGAGCAGCTTTAAATAATGGATGACAAAGGAGGTCAGCCCTCCTCCCTCAAGGACACCGCCTTCAGGTCTGGCAACAGCCATACACAATGCTGTTAGAGCCAGCCTGAAGAGAGGCGTCAGCAAGGCTATAGCGGCCTACAAGAGAAAAATTGGGAACCACCTCACCAACAATGACCCTCGGCGGGTGTGGCAGAGCATCCAGTGCATTACCAAGTACAAGACCAGCAATCACACAACTGTCGAAGGTGACACCTTGCGGGGAGAGGTGCTTAATTGTTTCTTTGCTCCCTTTGAGGTGACAGCAAAATAGACAGACACAACACCTCCACCAGCATCCAATAGCCGCATCCTCACTGTACAGGGGCATGATGTGAGGCATCTGCACAGAGCAGTGAACTGAGGAAAGCTGCTGACCCTGCCAGGAAGGAATGTGCAGACCAGCTTTCTGAGACCTTCACAATAATCTTCTACTTGTCCCTGACAAAATCCATCATCCCTCCTTGCCTGAAGTCTGCCACAATCATTCCACTGCTGAAAAAGATTATCATCAGTGGCCTCAACGACTACTGCCTGGTTGCACTAACACTGGTCATCATGAATTGCTTTCAGAGGCTGGTCCTGCAGTACATCAAAGCCAGCCTCCCACCCTCCTTCAACCCACACAATTTTGCCTACAGAGCAAATAGGTGTACAGTGGATGCCATTGCTACTGCTCATCACGCTGTACTGACCCACCTTGAACACCAGGGGTGCTATGTGAGGACTCTTTTCATAGATGTCCTTTATCACCGTTATCCTGGGCAGACGAGTCACTAGACTAGACTAGACCCCTACCTTTCATCCACCCTAACACTCAGCACCAACATCCCACAGGGTTGTGAGTTGAGCAGTCATCTCTATGCCTTCTACAATCATGACTGTGCCCCCACACATCCCATCAACACAATAATGAAGTTTGCTAACTTGACTGTGGTTGGACTTTTCTCAGGAAGAGATGAGACAGCCCACAGGGATGAAGTCCAAAGACTGGCAGTGTGGTGTTCAGAGAATAATCTCATCCTGAATTTCTCAAAAGCTAAAGAACTCATAATAGACTCCCAGAAGAGTAGTGCAGACCCACCACAGCAGTCAAGAAGGCGCAGCAGCAACTCTACTTCCTGAGGATTTTCAGGAAGCTGCTGCAGGAGAAACTGCTGGTGTCCTACTACTGCTGCTCCATCAAGAGTGTGCCGACATACTGCATCTCTGCACGGTACCCCAACTGATCAGCAGCGAGCAGGAGAGCCCTTCAGAGGGTCATCCATACCACCCAGAAAATCACTGGCTGCTCACTGCCCTCTTTGGAGGACTCATTTAGCTCTTCCTGCCTCAGCAGAGCAGCCAATGTAGGACCCACCTCACCCTGGACATCAGCTGTTTGACCTGCTGCCTCGTAGATGCTTCAGGTCCCTTATTTCACAGAAAAACATACTTAAAAACAGCTTCTACCCCAGAGCCATATGAGAACTGAACACTGCTAAACACTGACACTGACTGTTTGAGACCCACATGACTATCTGCTCTACAATACTTAGTTACATTTATAAAACGCTGCACTGATGTTTATATTCCAAGTGCACATTTGTATGTATATATTTTTAACTGCACTACAGGTACATTGAACTCAAATTGAATGCAAATGTGCAATACCTCATCTGCTTTTTTAAAATCCTATCCTGCTGTTGTGTGTCTGTTAGAGGTTAGAACAAATGTATTTAAACTCTTTTGCATTTTTAATTGCGGTTTATGTGGAATGCATCATCTGGATTGCTCTTCATTTTTGTTGTACTCTGTTCAACAATGATGAAGGAATCTATCTAAATGCTCAACTATTTTCTTTCTCTTGGTTTTTCAGCCAACATGAACAGGATTTCCTTAAAGTGCTCAGAAAAAAAATCAGATTTTTTGACATGTGGGCAAACCCCATCTGCTGGTGAAGATCATGTGATATAATCAAAAGCTCAGAAAAGCAGTCTTGTTGTGAGATTATTTTCTAAACTGCTCTTTCTAATGCCAAAGTCAAGAATTAAAGCCTATGTACTATGGGAAGCATTTTGAAATGAATTTCAGAATCTGAATGAATGTCTGTTTTTTTCAAAGGACAACTTGGATATTGTTAAAAAAAAATCTATAAATAGTTTAAAATTAGAAAATGTAATGGTTGATTTACAGACCCACATATCAACATTTGGACATAGCAGTCAGTGTTGTCCACACCACACCATGTTATAGCCACTAATGTCAGCCACTGAGTACTGAAGTGCAATTAAAATGGGTGTTATGACCTGCCTCAGGTAGCTATAACGAAAGGGAGACACAGCACGGCTAACAATTACCAAAGGATATTTTGTTAAACCAGATTAAACTAAATCAAAGTGCTGAATTAAATATTTACAACATGGGATGTGGTAATTAGCAAAGTCAGTGGTGTGTGATGCACGAGTGAAGGATGTGAGTGCTTTTGTTTTTCTGTAAGGTAAGGCAAAATGTAAAGATAGCTGAAGACAACATAACCAAACTGGGATGTGGGGTGCCTGTGGAGAGAGGCAGAGAGAGTGGTCAGACTGCAGCCAGGGCTTATGTAACCTAGAGCTCACTGATCACCACAGGTACCTCCTACCTGCAGAACAAGCACAGATACTGGTTAGTACCAGATAAAACCCCAAGAGAACCCCACAGGTCATCACAATGGGGTTAAGACACGCAATCACCTCAGCAGTTGCTGATAAGGAAGAGTGTTAATTTTGCACTTTACCTATTTAATTTTAAATCTTTACCTATTGTAACCTATCTTGTTACATTACCATATCTCTTCTGATGTTTACTGTACATTGCAGACTTGCAGGATCTTTCTCAATGTTTACCAAACCAAGCAGCCACCTGACAGCACAGCTTTATGTGCTCTCATTAACCCTCTTGGCTCCTGAGGCCAAGAGGCCAGACGCTAGAGTCTGCTGTCATTCCAAACAGTAAACAGGAGGCCTGTTGAGTTGCCAGTTTCATGCTAAGTGACGGCACTGAGGCATAGGCAAACATGATTAGATACCATCGCCTCTTATTTTGTGTCCCCAAGGGAAAGCTTCTTGTAATGGCTGCCCTAGAAAGGTGTGCATGCACAATACTATAGCACAGAGGTTTAGGTTTGTGGCATCACACAAAGTGGGTTATTTTAGCCTATTATTGACTGTTTTTTGCAGTTCAACATCTGTCAGACGACAAAGCTAATTTACACTTTGTTTATTCCAGTTCATTCCAGTCTTTACTATCTTCGTGTCCCTGACAGATAAGGATGCTCTGATTTAGAGGTCGATAACAGGAAGAGCTCTCAGTGGTACAAAGCCTGTGAAAGTTGATTAGCACAAGATGGTACCACTTTCCTATCACATCAAATGCTAGCCCAGCACAGTGAGGATCAGTTAAGCATCAGCTTAGCAAAGTGAAACAAAGCAAGCAGTCTATTTTCCCCAAAGGAGAGAGCTAAGCTAAGGCAACTGCTCACATAGCATTTTCCAACTCAGTTCACAAAGTGAACAATATATAACTTCCAGGAAGTCATTAAACGGGAAGGTGGCAAAGGGTTTAATTGACACGTTGTTAAAATGTTGATGACATGTTTAATCACTGTTTTGTGTGACTGCATTGCCTGAGCACTGGCAGATGACACCAGCCATATGTTTGGCTGATGATTTAAGAAGCACACTCTGGGTTATCAGCAGAGCCGGAGCAGAATGAGAGTCAGCCAGTACATTATCAGAGGGATGCTATGCAGAAATCCATCCTGGCGACAATGTTGCAGCATGGTCTATGTGCAGTGTGTCTCACATGCAGTGCAAGAGAAGTCATCAATGTGCCACTTTAAGTAATGATCACCTAATATGAATGTTAACAATCTGTTATTATTGGGAGATCTTTTTTTACATTTCTGTGTGTGGCAACTATATTATTGTTATTTCTATTGCAGATTTTCCCAATCATCTCCTTACAATGAGTAATGGGTTCTTAAAGGAACACACAATTCTGTGCCAAAGTGAGAGTAGCTTTAGTTATTCCACATGAAGGATTTCTGTGTTTGTGTTTCTCTCTGAGCTCTTCTTGGCTCAGTTTGAAGAAGGTGATGTGATTCTTGAATCAATCAGGATCTGGCAATGGCTGAATCAAAACCTGACGACGGTTCTGTGGTGGTTTGCTTGCTGCCGGGCAACTGTAAACCAAATGTGATTAAACCACATCGTGAAACATGTTAGAACGTGACATTCATGATCACAGTGCTGACAAAACAAATTAGCCTCAGTTTTTGGGTGTTAAACTCTCAATAAATAACATCCAACATGACTGTTAATAAAAATCTCTGTGATGGAACATTTTCTGCATGAAAGTGTTGATATGCAACACCCCCATCTACTCCTCTAACTCCACACCCCCACTTTCCACCTCCCTACATAAAGGATGCTCTATTTCCTCCACTGGCCCTGGATGTAATTTGTGTCTTGCAGAATCATCCAATAAGGATGTAATTTCTGGCGATACTGAGCTGCTTGAGACTTTAAACCTGTAAACTAGTCTCTAATGGCAATCAGGGAGGAAACTTAAACTCCAGCAATTCTGGCAAACTATAGCTGGATGTAATGATGACCAGTGGGCCATCTGCTCTCTTTAGAAAGCTATTTGGTCAGTAAGATAGTAAAAGTTCTTGCTGAATCCTGGCATCCACCAGCCTCTGTGGTCAGTAGATTAAAAGACCCCATTTCCTGCTGAGTTGATGTGATGTTCCTATCAAGTTGTGCTTTGATGGAACTTCATTTCAAAGGTGCAAAAAAAACTTAGCTCTACATCACCCAGGCAGCCCCTGGAGCCTCAAAAGCTACAAATATTAAAGATTTATTTATTGTAGAAATCAGATTCAGAATTGAACATCAGATATGAACATACCACAGCTCAACATCACAAAATGTAAGGGGATAAACACAGTCTGTCTCTCTGTGCTGTTGGAAACATTACAGGTGGCTTGTGTTTGCGTGTTTGTCCAAGTGTATGTGTGCCACATATGTGCATTTGAGGATTTGAAGTTTTTCTACAAAGAACAAAGTGGCCATGCCAGATGACCTGTCTGTGTCACAGACGGGAAAAATCCATTACAAGTGTTCACAGCGAAGACAGCCTGTAAGAGGATGAGCATCTTTTTTCATATGCATAAGTGCTTGTATGCACAAAACTGTGTATCTGCATGCAGCCATATCCTCTGCTTAAGCCTGACTTTCACTGCTTATTTACAGTAGAAGGTGGAAAAGTATGTTCATGTGCAAGCAGGTAGTGATGTGTGTATGTGTGTATGTGCGGTATGTGTGCAGTGCAGTACAACCTCTGTTGTAAGCAGCACTTTAAGGTTAATAACAGTTCTCCTAGAAAGCTCCTCTCCTTCTTTCAGTTTCTCTTCTAATCAATTGCTCCAAAGCTAAAAAGACAAAATCACTTCTGTCGTCTAGTGTCTACGGAGGTAACCATTTCCCCCCCTTGTGGTAGTCCTCCTCTGCACTCTCACTCACTCTTCAGTGCCTTTCGCAAATTGTGTGGTATCTCTTCTTTGTGACCCTTCATTTTGCAGACAGGTGGGTAAAAAGAAAGCCTGTGCCTATCTCCCTTGCCATTTTGTTCTATTTTCTAATGCCAGTCTTTTTCTCCTCAAACCTCTGCCCTTGTACAGATACTAAAGGTTTTTATTGATCTCCCATGAAGCCCTCCTGACTTCAGCCTGATCCTTCAAGCTAAGCCTTTTCATGAAACACTGCACATTCAGTGTCCCTCATGTTCCAAGGTCACTGAAATTGTGAAGATTTGAAAGGAGGAAAGACAGTAGAGGGCAGTTTTCGTGCACAGTGTGCTTGGATTTATTTTTATTTATTTATTTTTTATATTAAAGATGCCCTGTGGAGCTTTCTTGTATACAAAGAAAGTTTCTGTTTCTGTTTACATTCAGTGTTCCTTACCAAAACGCGTTGTGTGTATCCTTGAGGTCTTACAAATTGGTTGGATGTATCTTTCGTCGTGACACACTTGGAAAGCAAATGTTTTTCAATACGTACCGCTACAGTGCACTGTATACGTTTTTTTTTTTTGTGGATTTGTCTTTTCAGCAGTTTTGAACTGCAACCTTAAGGACGCAATGGGGGTGGCCTTGCAGGGCACTATAACAAAATCAGATCAGTCTTTCTGCTGTGAGAGTTTAATTCCCTACCCTTCCATTCATTATGTAGCTCTTACACCAAAATATGCTTTATTTCACTGAAAAATGGGGTGATGTGCATTTTCTTGACCTCTTAAATGGATTTTGCTTTATTCATCTCTTGCAGAGTTCAATCAGCATGAACTTGAAATGCACCTTACCTTCGCAACTTCCAGGGCGTCCTTGTTAAAACATAAAGAACAAGTGTTTACTTACATTACAATGAAATTACATCCAATGCAATAAAATTGCATCAAAACCGAACATGACACAAACAAATAGAACAGTAGACAAACATAAGAATAGTGATAAATCTCAATTCATTTGCAGACATTGTGAAAGAATTGAGAGTCTTAGGTCTGTCTTTAAAACAAAAATAAAATAACCTTTTTAATAGTTTTTAAAACCTCTTTATTGATTTATTTAAATAGTATGGCAGAGAGTTTTATTGAGATGTGGCTCAATATATAAGTTTATATTCATAGCACCGACCTTTGAATCGATGCAGCATAATTTAACCTCTTGTCATCTGCCTTGTTTGATCATTTTGAGCACCAGAAAATAAAATCTTTCAATGCAAATAAACTTGTTGTTTCATAACTGTTACACAAATGTGAGCAAAGTTAAGTGGATGCCTTTGACCAGAATTCTGAGCAGGATTTGAGTTGACACATTACTGTGGCTTATAAAACCTGCAAGGCCACTACACAAATACAGTGATACTGAACATATCAGTAAAATGTTCACAGACAACGTATTTGTTTTCCACCACAACGTCTTATCTTGCAGTACAACGTCCACTTGTAGTGACAACAGCAATTAAACTTTTTATGGTTATGCTTAGACTCTCACAGCTCTGTGAGAGCTCTGGTTAAGATTAGGGAAAGATTGTGGTCTGGTCTAAGACAGAAAAACTTCACAGTGCCTTTGGACACAACATGTTTATTAATATTTAATGAAAACCACCATCTTTCCATAATCTTAAAAAAAAAACACACACACAAACGAGACTGTGGGTCAGTTCTGGCTTGACTGTGGCTTTACTGACAGCAAGTCAACTTTATTGTTTCAGTTAGTGGATCAGTTTAAAATCTTTATGAGCCATTCCTTACTCCCTCATTTCATCCAATAAATTAACCTCAAAACAGATGAGTCTCTATCATCTGTTCACTTTGGACCCAATCGCTTATCACCATCCCCTGTTTTTCTTCAGTTAACTGTACTGTAATGCAGCTTTCAGCCCCTGATACTACTGCTAACTCTCAGACACCAACTTCTCCAGCACCATCTGCATCAAGACTCCACCAGAAGACTCCATCATGCTGACTCATCCCCAGTTTTGGCCTTTGGAAATTTTATTGACAACCTTAGCTCCATAAATTATAGATTATTCAATTTAAAGCCACTATGTATAGAATCTTTATGTTGTCAGTAGAAAAATATGACTGGTTACATTCATACTGCACATGCTTATCAGTATCTTCTTCCTCCATTGAGGGGGAAAGGGTTGCAACATTCATTGCATGTCACCACAGTGTATTTCTTGATTTTACCACATCTACTCACCAAATCACCGGACTGAGATTAGTCATTATACCATAATTAAAATGTTAGATAACTTGTCATGGTTGTTCAAATTGGCAAGAAAATAACTTTGGGTGAAAAGTTAACTAAATAAGAAAAAGAAATGCATGGACACTAGCTGATTTAAAACCAAAGTGCTTGTTCATTAAGAAGCTATTATTCCACCCACAAATAACTTATTTTCCAAAAGTTAGCCACAACTGCAGTATTAAGGGACTGAATTATTCAGTGACTATTAAAAAAAAAAAAAGAGAAAAAAGAAAGAAATCAGTCAAACAAAAGAAAAATAATTCAAAAATATCAGAATTTTAAATTGGCCACTAATTTAATTCAGCTTCCATTCTGGAGTCAGTTCTACTCCACTGATTATATCCAGACTTTGACTGGTTGCTTTGAGAGTTAGTTTCCCCTGGCGCAGCTGACCGTCTGCTGCACTGACCTCAAAGAATCATCACACTGCCAACATGTTTTTGTCCCAGAAGAAATGTATTTTATTGAACCAAAGCTTAAGTCATGAAAGTATCAGTATCAGGACAGCTTGCTCGTCAGACTCCATTTGTTCTAGAGCTATGGGGGCCCCAGTTCTCCAGACAGTGTGTGTACCTCTTCTTATAAAGCCTCCTCACTTGGGTATTCATATGGAGCTGAGCTATTATCCCTCCACGGTCCTCTGAGACCCTGCGTGATCTCTGGCCCTGTGCGTTTTAGCAGATCGTTTTATGCCGCGGCTCAAGTTACACCGGGGCTGTTCTTCAAAGTGCTCATCAGTATCCCTTTCACAACCATAATTGTTAAACAATCCAGTGAGCTCAATATGTTTGAGGGAGCTTTACACAGATTCAGTGGGAAAGCTGTGGAGAAGAAGTCGCTGAGACACAAACACTCTGACAACTGGAAACAGAGAACATTCCCACAGCCCAGCCATGGAAAGGTCTACAGTTGCAGGGGTTATCATCAGCTCGCTGTTGCAGAATAGGGAATATTCATGACGCTCAAAGCCTTAGGGCATCCTCCATCTCACTATCATCCTCCTTTCTGGTTGCCTGCAGTTTTTTTTTGTTTTTAAATCTGACTCTCTGTATCACTTTCTGCATTATCTTTAGAGAAATCTCATCTCGCTCAAACGCACCCGCAAGCACACAGTGTGTCTTACTCTTCACTCACACATACACTCACTAGCAGATATTCAAATAGGCCTAGGCGCACACTTGCATATGCAGACACACGCTTATTCAGCTAATGTCTGTGGCTGTGTGAAGCCTCTGGTTAGTAACTGTGTTTGTTCTCCTCTGCAGATGTCGGCTCAGGATCAGGAGACGATGGTAAGATTACTCACCACCACCTCCTCCTTCTCCTCCTCCTCCTCCTCCTCCTACACCTCTGTTGTAACAACACATGCACTGCTTTTTCATGTATTTCTTCGTTCTCATTTTCCCCATTCACTGAAACTGTGTTTTGCTGTAGCACTGCACAGCCATGCAATAAACAGCCGTGAACTGCACTAAAACAAAGGAACGTATATGCATTGTTGAAGAAGCAAACAAGTCTGACTTAATGTCAGACTTGTTTGCTTCTTTAGGTTCTATAATGAACTTACGCTGCACATTAGAGTCATTTCTCTCACAATTTTGCTGTTTTGGTTCACACTCAGCTTTCTCATGCTGTACATTTTGTCCACAAAGAACAGGTGTTTCTATTACTTGGTCCAGCCCATTTATATCAATGTCTCAATAGCAGAAGCACTATATCACTCTGTATAATGCAACGCAGTTCAACAAACTCAATCCGCCAAATTGATCATACAGTTGAATCGGCACCTTTCTGAAACAGTTTCAACACAAACTGAACATTACAACCTTCATGAATGAGGATTTATTGCAGTAATGTTATATTAGACTTAGCTTTAGCTAGATGTACCTAACAAACTGGCAGCTGAGTGTACATTATTATGCCTTTGTGTAAATGAAGTTTAAAACAGCAAAACCTTTTTCCAGTTACATTATTAGCTTTGTAATATCCATTTCCTTGTGTTTATTATTTTTTGCCAAAGTCACGTCTGCCTTTGCGTGGTGACTGCAGGGAGTGTTTACACAGACAGAAAAACCTGTCAATCAAGTGATCTTGATTACATCATAAATGAAGAGTTTTGAAAACGGTCTTTTCTCACAGCAGCTGCAGTGAAAGATAATGCATCTCTGAGAGAAAATTAGAATGATAAAATAAGTGTTTGTGATGGATTTTCTCTCCAAGCCATTTTCAACTGTCTGCAAGCTTATTTTTATACCATCGTGGAATCTGTGGCCTGGGAGGCAGGAAATTATTCTGAAAAACTGAAAGTATGCTTTGGAAAATGGCCAACCATAACTCATGTATTGTGTTCAAAGTTGAATAATTTGTAGTTTGTGCTTTGTGCATTAAAACATGCAACATTATTGGCACAGTCCTTAAGGATCCCTAATCTCAAACTAATTAATCTGACGAAGGCTTTTTCCTTGTGTAACTTGGAGTCCCAAAAATACAAATCCATATACACAGCACATGTGCACTGCCTCTGTAACGGTCTCTGTCAGGGCTTGTTTCAAAAAGACTTGTAAAGACAGTGCAGACTTGCATGCACTCTCTTCAACGTTCTCAGATTGTGCAAGTGTTACAGTTTCTCCTCCTCACACTGCTTAGTGAGAGTAACAGAGGCTGTTTTCTCAGAATAAGTGTGTGGACAACGCTGCAATTAATAAAAGCTGGAGCAGAGAGAAGATACGAGTTTGGAGCGCGTCATAAGTGTGTGAGAGTTTATTGTAATAAGATGGAAAAGAGCTTAGGGCTATGGGTGACTTTTTATAAATAACTTTTCTGAGTAACTAATCACGTAAAACCTTCAGCTGATTAATAATGTGTCATTCAACTACGACTCTAATTTGTTGGCTAATTGACTAACAAGACTCAGCTTTAACGTCAGCATAGACAGCACACAGTCGGTAGTCGAGCTCATCTGTCACTCCATGTTTGCATGTCTGCACGTATTTGCATTGTCCGTCTCTTCTCTATCTGTCTCTTCTCCTGTGTGTTTACCCATGCAGTTCCTTTATTAACTCTTGTGCATGGAGCTACACCAAGCATATATGAGAGAGAGATGGGGAAAGAGATTTACCCCCCCACACACACACACAAAAAAAAACGGCGGCAGACGGATGAACGAGCGGAAATGAAACTGGTGCTAGGTCAACCAGAGAGAGGGAGAATGAGAGAAGGAGAGGGTGGACAAAGAAATGGCCCGAGGAAAGTCGCAAAATAGATAACAACTGAGGAAACAGAAGGCGAGTGATACGCAGAGAGGGAGAGCAGACGGCGATAAGAAACAGTAAGGAGGAACAAAATGAAACATACATTTTTATGTATGTCCTCTGAATACAATATTCAGAGCATTTGCTGTGCATTATGTTAAACTTAATTATCTGAAGAGGGTCCTTGTTTCGCAGCAGGCTAAGAGGCATACGCTAGATTGTATGGTCACACAAGGATAGTAAAAACTGGCATCATGGTTTATTTCTTTTCTTTTTATTGCATCAAGTAACGCCATGTATGTTGGGTTGTATGGTGGATCACACTTCCTTTACTGCGCCTTCACGGCGTGAAGTCCAGAACAAAAACAGTAAGGAAGAGAATTACACAACAACAAAACATCAATAAAACAACAATACAATTTTCATTAAAGAAATAAATAACCAAAATACACTTTTTTTGTAAGTTATTCTAACAAAGGATGGCCTTGCAGAAAATCCCATAATGGCAGTTGACAGTGATTTTCAAATCCTAGCTTAGCAGCTGTAACTGTGCATAGACCTGTCACACTTTGGATTTCTCAACATGGGGCCATAGGAAGAGCTTTAGTTTATGGTGTTACACTTTGCTGCTATCAGAGCGTAGACTAACCTCAGCCTGAGATAGAGTTACATCGGTTAGTCCTTATCCTAAAAGCCTTTTTCTCTTGTAACATGAGAAGTGAAACATAATGTTTGAAAATATGATCAATAATCTGACCTGCTCAGACCTGTCAGACAGGCAGCCAAATGGAGTTATTCATGGCCAGATTAACCTCATAAGGGAACCCATTATAGTTGATATTCTATTTCAGTGGTGCAAATTTCTAAGAAATTTGCAATTAATAAAATTACATAGCCAGAAATACAGTAGAGTGAATGTGGGGCTTTTGTGGTCCCATGAGATCTGGGGCCCCAGGGCAGCTGCCTACTTTGCCTAGTTGGTAATCCAGCCTTGGGTTTTCCTGATCATATGTAATAATATTTATATTAAGTATCACCCAATACAAGAGTAATGCAGATTCTTTGTATACACGAGTCCAAGGAATTGGATTTTAAATGCCACACTCCATCCATTATGTCTTTAGAAAATAACACAGGGTGACAGGGTTTATTGAGCAATCATTGTAAAGAAACAAAGAATTCACAGGATATGTCTTGCATAAATGTCATTTGTCCCTGTGCAAGACCATCAGGAGAATCACAAAATGTTAAAAATAAAAACATAAAAATAAAGTCAAACGCTACCTGCCCAGTGAAAAGTCCAGAATGAAAATGGAAGTTTGTAAAATCTTACACAGACCATTCTTTACATGATAAAGTGTATACATTTTATATTCAAATACATTTACACTCTATAAAACTTTAGGAATCATAAGGAAACAAAAATATATGATACCAGAAATGTTTCCTGTGTCCTCCAAAGTAAAAGTCTCCATGTAATCCATATAGGATTCCACAGGGATTTACAATGCCCTGTTCCTAATATAGTGTATGACAGGGACTACTTTAGATGGCATAAAAAATTGCTAGTGGCACAGCAGAACCAGCAGAATTGGATCGTGATGCATTAGGCAGGGGAAGGGTGAAGAGTCTAGTGTCATTATGCACATTAAAATAGGCTGTCATCCTCTAAAAACAAGTTATAAAAGGTTTTCTCTGAATATCCCCACGAAAGCCCATTATGAATTCTCACCTTCTGAGACCTCTCAGTGCTTCAAAGTGGAAGCCTGAGAACTGTCCTTATTCTCAAACTGTCAGATAAATCTGACGAATCGATCATTCAGGAGGAAAAGAGACAATTAAGAAAAAATAGCTCGGGGGCAGAGAGGGTATTTGTGCAGTATAGGAGTGAGAGGGGAGAGAAGAGGGCAAGGACAAGAGGAGGAGAAACACAAACACACCCTATAAAGATAGAATCATAGCGGAGGTCAAAATAGATGGAGAGATACAGTAGAAGAGACGGAAGGAAAGGAGGAGGGGACCTGGCAGAGGTGGAGGAACAGAGCTGCTGGTGTTTTATGAGCAAGGAAGAAGGTTAAAGAAAGTGGTTGTAAAAGGCGGGTCGGACTCCTATTGAGAAAACCAGCAGTGGAGAGCCATCCTGGTAAAAATCAAATGTATTTTAATGGCCAATGATAAATCTACGAACATAAAACTTGGGTCAGCTGGGTAGTTTCCTGTTTCATTGGCTGTATAGCCTCTGTGTGAATGTGTGCGCAGACTAGCTGCGATGCATGCATGTGTGCATTCATTCTTGTATGAGTGCCTTTTATTTGTGTTTTTTTTTTTTTCATCTGATAAGTGAAAACACAAGTTCACTGTGGAGGGAGATGCCCTTATGACATGAGTCTGGTCACGTGGCCCCTTTAGTCAGAATCAGACATTTGTCCAAATCAAATTGTACAGTAGAGAAATTGAATTGCGCTCACATGATCATGGAAGTACAAAGGACAACCAAAGCCTTAGATATTGGACTACTGGGTGGATTGCCATGATGCTTTTTTTGTAGTTGATCGCTATGTGGCTGGGAGCAAGGAAGAATAGCAGATGCCTGTTCTTGTCTAATATGTTATCAGTAACAACATCTAACATCAGTGATACCATCTTTGCAGACCAGTAGCTAACACTACATCGGCCCAGCCCGCTCTGTGCAGTTTCAAGATTATCGGTCTTTTTAGCAGTGTTAACCACTGTTACCATCTTAGTTTAGCATGACAGCATGCTAAAATGTCCTAATTAGCACACCCTGTGAAGGTAAAAGTCAAACTTTTGACTTTGATGTTGTTAGAGAAAATGTTAAGGATCAAAACCAAGAATGTCTGTACCGGATTGCCTGGCCATCTAAAAGCTGGTATTTCACTCTGAATCACATGATGGAGCTAAAGGAAAAAGTCAGGGGGATCACCAAAGTCATTAGGAAACATTGTCAGGAGACTACGAATATCTGTCCTTGCCTACCTTGTAGACCTTTGACCTGCTGGTGACAATAGAGGAAAAATCAAAGGATCACCAAAGTAATTAGAGTTCACCCTCTGGGGACCACAAATGTCTGTACAAATTTTAATGGCACTCCATTCATTATTATTATTTTATACTACACCAAAGGGCTGGGCTGACAGACTGACTAACACTGTCATCCACAGAGCACATAGAGTTGATCTGATCACTAAATACCTCTAAACCATCTTTATATAGAGAATACAGCCTGTTAAAATGTTAGTTTGCCAACCACTAACTTTAATTATTCACTATCTTTTTTGAAAAACCAAAATGTACTTTAGGTCTGTGTTTTCTTTATGTCTCCTTCAGTTCAGTATTGAATATCTGCTTTTTGAAAAATCCTCTAGTAGGCCTGAATTAGCCCCAAATAGAACCAACTAGAACACTGCTCAGGAACCAAGTCCCAAAGTCAACGATTCAAACCCTGTCATGCTCTGTGGGCTACTGGCATTAATGTGACCTAATTTTACTGCTGCAGGGTAACTCTTATCTAAATTAAGTGCTTTGTCAAGGTCAAAAAAAGGTGTCCTGTAACTTATCAGAGCCATTTTTCTGTTTGAATGGCAAAAAAATGAGTCCATTATGAGTCTTTAGTGGCAGGGAGAGAGCATCGGTGCTGTCTGCAGTCTAATTACCAGTATTTATGGGGCATTCTTCTAAGTGTCTCTCTCAGTCTTTTCAACTACCTGATTTCCTTTGTGTGTCTCTCTAATTATTTCCTGAGCTTTGTTTAGGCCGAGACATTTTAAGCACTTCAGTACGATCAAGGATATTAAAATGACTACCCTGCCATTCTGTCACTGTTGATGATACATAGCATCTCCAGATAGATAACAGTATTAGATTTGTATTTATATATTCATGTGCCCATGCACCACGCCCTGTCTCCTCTCTTTATTTTGAATTTACTTTTCTGAGTGTTGACTAATGAAAAGATAAACACGGCACTTGGCTTAATTGAAATACAATAGCCTGGTTGGGGTAATTAATCTAATGATCAGACCCACAACACTATGGATTTGCAAGCACTTCATTAATTTGAATTAAGGGCGAGGATCTACCATGGTGCAATTATGAATTCAATTTCAATTGATCTCCATCGGCCGGTATGCAGCAATGGCCAAAAATTATTATACGAGGGAGCAGTCCACACTTTGTTATTGTATTGACTCTCCAAATATTGTGCTGCTATATATTCAATATCCAAAATCATGGAAGGATTCACAACAGTATACTAAGCACTAGGCCTATCATTACCTAACATTAAGAATGATGGACAGTATGCTCTGCTGTGCTGATTCTGGCCCTCTCTCAGTCTTTGGTATGTAGGAAATAGATGTTATAGCATACGACCAAGAGCTGACCTCATTTGCCTGGTTTGACTTTGGAAACTACTGGAAGTCAGAGTAGAACACAATAGAACAGTGTAGAATAGAATGGTGCGTTGCTGAGGTAAAATAACTGGCTGACCCGCGGTTCTCTTGGTGATTGTTCCAGATGTCCATTCCTGCTTTAGCAGCCTCCACAATGACGAGCTGCTGGCCCAGTCACACTGCTATTGCTATGGTAACCAAGTTAGAGGTTTAGGGAAGTGAGTAATCTAATCTTCCCACTTTGTGGCATAACGATAAGACTCGCCATCGCCAGCCCACTCGTGTGTGTGTGTGTGTGTGTCCTGTTTGGTCATTCTGTGCTGCATGTCTTACTCACACATACACACACACACACACAAAAACACAGACACACACAGAACCAATCTAGCCAATATGTTCCACCCTAATAGGCAGGTGAAAGCCGAAGGGCAGATAGGCTTCCAGCCTTGTTGAAAAGTCTGAACCCTACTGACGTTGACATTCTGCACCAATATCCTCAATATTAGAGGAAAGCTCTGCTCTCAGAGTTGGAATTGCATGATGTTTTTGAACTCCAAAAATTTTATCACGTACAGAAATCTTTCTCAGTTATTATGATCACAACAATTTTTATTTTTGTAGTCTTGTAGCACAGACGCTCTTCTGTTGGTGGCAAAATCAAGGTCAAATGTCTTCAGACCACCAATTGCTTGGGAAATTTTCCACAACTCCACCTTGCACGATTTAAGTCCAATGTCAAAATGACAATCTGGCCCTGATGTGGCAAAGCCAAATGTAAGGCTGTGCAAGCTTATGCAGTAAATGAATGTGTGCAGGAGACCAGTGTTTGTGTCTTGCTTAACCAAGTGTTTTAGTTGACTAACCTCAACCATACCGTAACCACAATCCTTCCCTTTTCCTTTACTAAAACATTTGCATAATTAATAACATTCTCATTGAAGGTCATTTGGGGTTTTGCCGAATTCTTTCAAATCAATATCTTTCTACATGTTCTCTCTACAAGTTGTTCCACTTTTGGTTACCAGTGATCTAGAATGGACTCTGTGACGTAACACTGTGTTTGTAAATGGTAATCAGGGTGTGTGACATGTATCATAGCTTGGTAGTATTTAGAAACTGATAGAAGAGGTTAAAAATTAAATCAGAACTCCTTATAGTGGTCAGTTGAAAAATCTTCTACTTCTAAATCTGAAAAAAAAAAATAGAATAAAATAAGTAGCATAAACCTAAAGCAGAGCAGTATTTTTTGAAAATGTTATGTTATTCCTATAAGCTTTATAGTTACAGGACATGAAGGACTCTGTTTTCTGTAGTGACTGATTGTGCAAGCACACTTCTAAGTGCAATATAATAACCCATAATTTACTGTGATCATGATTCCTAAAAATGGCTAATGCAGCTGCCTGAAAGCTAGTTAGGGTAGATGTATAAAAAAAATAGAGACTGCGGTATAACAAGCTCTGGTACAACAGAGGTTGGCAGAGTTTTGTGCAAAAGACTCTTCTGCCTAAAACATGCAATTTAAAACACTGATATTTTAAACCCAGCAGCTTTGTGCATGATACACATAACCCAGCTTAAGGCGTGTCATTCCCAATGTGGCTCTGCTAAAAATAATGTTTTCATTGGTACATAAGTCACTTTGGATAAACAGCAGGATTACATTTCACTGAATTTATATTCAGATTCACACTGATGATGGTGAAACAAAGATAGGTTTTGTACAACATGTTGCATGCACAAACAGCCCTACTTCTCACAGAATACAGAATGTGGAAAGGAAGGGCATATAAGGTTTACTGTAATGTACATCAAGATAAAACATATCTATCTGACGGTCTCACAGAGCATACGTTAAGAGCAGAGCACATGAGAAAGGCTTGGCCGATAAGCCTTTATTTTGGCACAGGGATAACGTCATAATCTAGACCGAGAGGGATAGGATCTGCAAATGAGATAGAAGCAAAGTCGTTAGATCCCTTCATCCACACACATCCACCCGCTCCCTCTGCCACTCTCTCCTTTTCCATCTCTCACCTCTGCTGCTTTTCCTTTTCCTTCGTCTCTCCACGGGAACGTATCCAATCATGCGACTCTGAAATTATTATTAAAAATTCCATCGCCCGTGTGTGTGTCTGTGTGTGTGTGTGCACAGCAGGGGCTCTGAATGAGATGAGGTGGGGTGGGGCGGCAGCGAGGTTCAGACAGTATCTAGTGTGGGGAGAGAATGTAAGCGGCGAGTGGCAGCCGCCGTGTGTCAGAGCTATCAGTGGAGGTGGGTGAAAAGTGGGACAGAGGCTGATGAGAATAGCAGGGTCACCTTTGGGCCAGCCCTCACTCTCACCAGCATCAGGGATTTTATTGTCATATATTTTTTGTCATTCTGAAAATAATGGAACAGGACTGAGATGGAGAGTGGCGCGGGAGGGGAGGAAGATTGCGCCAAATCAAGGCCCACGGAAAGAGAGGGATGTACAGATATTGGGATAGAGAGATGGGAGGATTGGACTTTTTTTTCTGTAATGGCAGGGTTTGACTGGGATTAAGAGAGGGAACAGGGGAATCAGGTGGGCACTTTAGGAAAGAATTTGAGCACCTTGTACGTCTGTGTGTGTGTGTGTGTGTGTGTGTCTGAGGGGGTGTTTTCGCAGAGGGATTTTAAATGGCTAGTGTTGTGAATTGCCCCTTACAGTATGAGCGTAAACTAACAGTCAGCAGTTGTGAGCCTTCATTATCTGACTTGGAAAAAATAGAGAGTGAAGGTGAACGTATAGTAGCTGTTCCTCATAATGTCAAAACATACAGCGGATAATAAAACAAATGACACATTGTATCTTCATCTTCCTGGAAAACGTGACGTACTATATATCAGCTCAGTGATATCCAGTTATATTGTCCCATAACCATTTGCTGTATACACACACACTCTTACAGTGTAACTGTCATGGCTGTAAAGAGTGCACTCAGGGAAACAGATAGGATGTCCCAGATAAATGAGGGCTCATAATCCTTCATGCAGCAGCAGTGGAGACATTCGCTTGCCCTTTTGGCCCTTCACTGGGGGATTTCATGTCATGCCTTCTTATGTAAGTCTGATAAAAACATTCATAATGGTGTAACAATGTCTCGTCTCAGCTCAGTTTCTCTGTGTCTGCATTAAAAATACTGTTATTATTAACACTATTACTACTGTTTTGCCCAATTTATTCTCAACATCACAGGTTTTCAGTCACCATGGTGATATGCTTGTGAGAATTTTTTTTTTTTTTTCTAGATAGTGGATACCAGCTCATGCTCCTTTTACAGTTTCCCCTTCCCCAGATCATTTCCACAAGTTACAGTTTGGTCAAGTCCCACATTTCTATAATCACGCCAGCTGTCATTTCCTTTGTCACCATCGAGCTAGCACAGCTCATTAGAGACTGCCTGTGCCTGGATGATGCTTGCGAAGCAATTTGAACTACGGGCTCACAGAGATAGGTTGGCCTCAATTCCGAGTATGAAGAAAGAAGGAAGGAGAGAGTTAAGAAAGAAAGAAGGAGAAAGAAAGATGAGGAGTCACATTATTGGTCTTATGGTCTCTGGTGGGTCATTCTAGCAGGGAGAAGAACATTTTCTCATTTGCTTGAAGATAATTGCAGCAGTGAGTATTCTGCTGATGCCCAGTTAAGCAGTAACCCTGAACAGGTCATTTTATATGGGGGCTATATTCAAAGCTAAGGTGTAATATCTGCTGGACACCACCTTATTTGTTTGTTTTTTGTTGTCTTATTGTTCACAGAAACCACTGACATAGTAAGCCATAATAGTATGGCCGATGGTTACAGTTATTGACCCAATGCAGGACTCTATTTAGGGCTGCAACTAACAATTATTTTCATTATCAATTTAATCTGCTGATCATTTTAATTGCTCAATAAAATGTCAGAAAAAAAGCAGGTGTATTCAAATGTTCTCAAAATACAGTTTGAATCATCATAAAGAAGAACAGCCATTTCTTTTTATTGACAGTACAAATGAGCTTTCCACTTACTCTCCAGAGCCCTTCAACAGCTTTGTGCTCCATATGTAAACATCTGAAGGCTGTTTATTTATGAGATTCAACACTCATCTCAGGACGTGTGGGCGAATCCCTCATGGCATTAAAGTGGGGGGAAACACTGTACGTGCTAAAGGCTTTGTGTTTTGAGAGCGAAACTTATATGTTGTGCTTTGTGAAAGCTCAGTGTGGCTCGCAGTGTTGAAATGGTGGACTAGCGGCAGAGGGACAGTTGATGTGTTCATGTATTTACTGATGGATATTGCATCTATTGTGAGAAAAGAATTAGCTTTGAATGACACATTTACTGATATTGAGTAACATGTTATTTAGAAAAAATGGCTAGACAAACTTTTTCAACATATCCGACATGCTTATGTCTGTCTGTCTGTCTGTGGACAGACTTTGTCACCGCACCATTGTGCAAGATGCAGTCACAAAATGTTCAGGTGTGTAGTTGAGATCACAATGAAGGCTGACTTGGTTGGTGTGAGTACGGAGCACTTATGGGTCAAAATGTCAGTGCCATCGGCTGCTGTAACTCGAAGATGGTCTCTGGCTTTTTTGAGTGTGCATACTTAAAGTCAATCTACCACTTCTCTGTAAGTTCAGTCTTTTTTTTCTCTCTCTCTCTCTTACCCGAATTACCTTTGAAAAACCTTGTATGTTTAATCAACTATGATGTGCAGGTAAAGATAATGGTGAGCCTATTAGTCACATCCTGTCCTGAAAGAACATTTCTTTAGGTTTCTCTTGGTAGAGAAACTGGTATGGCTTTTTCACTTCTTGTTGCATTTATTCCTGTAAGGCTATAAATGTATATGTAATATTTTTTTTTTTTTCAAAGAGGCTGTTATTCTTTATTGTTCAGTTCATTCAGCACACCACTAACATTGGACCAAAACGAACAAACATTTACACCTCCTCCACTGGTCTGTGGTACTTCACAGTGTCTGGTCCCAAACCTTTTGTCAGAAAAGAGGAGGGCTCGCTGAGGGCTAGCAACCCTGCCCTGTAAAAACCTACTTTTGTTACAGAAACATTGACATCAAGGCAGACTCCAATGCTGGTAGAGGAAGGTTCCTCACCAAGAAGTGAGGAAAAAATTTCAAAAAATTGGTAATCTTGATCAGGCAAGGCTGTTTACTGAATCGGCAAGGCAAATGCTTCATTCATCCAACTAAAGAACATTTAGAACTTCAAAGAAATCAGCCAGCAGATGAAGCTCAGGCTTTTCAGCTCAAGGATCGAGCCTATACTACTCTATGGACAACTCCCTGAGGCAGATCATGAACTTCCACTGTGGAAGAGGAAATCATGGGAAGATGACTGGGATGGAATGGCCACACACCTCTGAAAACCAAATGTCAGCACTACCAGGCAGGACCTTAGATGGAACCCCCAAGGCACAAGAAAAAGAGGTCGGCCCAAGAACATCTGGCATATAGACCTCACAACAGACATCAAGCAGAGCGGGTTGGCATGGAAACAGCTGGAAAGGAAGGCCTAGGACAGAAAACTCTGGCGGACTGCGGTCAAAGGCCTATGCTCCATGAAAAAGGAGTACTAGTCTTGATATGTTGCATTACTTGACACTACAGTTTTGACACCAAGTTGCATTTTTCATTAGTCAATCTTCACAAGTGATGTCTATTGAATAGAGGAAATGTTTGGATGTGTGTTTGTGAGTGGTGAAATGTAGTATTATTCTTCGGAGGGAGTTTGGTTTCCAGTCTTTATTTAGTCTCACTTGTTTTTCTCATAATTATTATTTTTATGTTTTTCAAATGTTTGCACTGATTTTACTACATTTTAATCATGGAGATAAGTTAATGTTACTGTCACTTAACTAAACACAGGTATAAAAGAATGGGCTCATTAACAAGTGACAGGTTGATTATTAACAAGCCTGTCCATAGTTTGCTTATTGTCGTTGAGTTTTCTAATCTTCAAACTGTGCCTTTTCACTAATTGATACCTTGAAGACCAAGCTTCACAGAACAAGTTGCACACTCTAGGCGTCACGTTGAACTTGCATGCACCATGTATCCTCAGCATGTCACAAATTGGGAGAAAGCAAGGAAGTGCTGGATAGCTGTTGTTTACAGGTCTGCTGTGTGTAGGTGTTAATCGTAAGGCCACCATTTTTATCTTTTGAAAACTGCCAAAGTGACTGTAAAGTCACTTTGGTGTCTAATCTTCTTTTCTCTGTTGGAATAATGCCCTGGCATATTTTTCCTTCCAGTGTTTTTCACTGCTGTGGAAACCTCAGTCAATCCAAGAGCAGACTTGTCAAAATTCACTGGCAGAATGTAGAACTCATGTTTTTTGCAGTCAATGCATTTCCATGCAGTGAAATCAATAATTAAACTAAAATTGTGCAAGACTTTTTGAAGCAAATCAACAAAGTGCTTTATAAACAATGCGTACTTAAATCAATAAAAGTAATATAACTAAAAAATAATAATGATAAAGATTAATATTGGAGAAGGACTGGTGTTTGTTTATAGAGGCTGCACTCAGTTTGCTCTCCATGAACTAACTGTATGTCAGTTGTGTGTGTAATATAATGGTTCAAGGTGGACACGTCTTCCAATGTCAGATTCAGTCTAAATCTGAGCTTGGTTTTCTTAGGGAATAGAGATCATTTTATGACTGATTTAATATTTAAAGCTGCATTAATCACTAGTTTTATATTAATACTGTATCAAATAACAGTGCAATGTTGCTCATAGTGACAAACCCACAGAGATGGACTCTCAAATGACGGGTTATTGTTGTATTGGTTTTTGTTTGGTTTTATGGCCCACAACTTCACTGTTTTGATTAATTGTCTCTGCTCTCAGAGGATTTTCAGCCGGAGCAGGCTGCTGTTTTCAGCTCGGCACCAAACAGCAGACAAAGTTAGCAGCTACCTGGTTAACATAGCGTAGAACTTAGCAGGTGAAGGCCTCAAGGATATTTACAGCAGTTTCAGGAAGTATTCAGACCCCTTCACTTTTTGGATACATTATTATATCGTAGACTTAATTTTAAATTGGATAAAATGGATAAAAATCCCATTTTTGCCCATCAATCTGCACTCAATAACCTACAATGACAAAGTGAAAACATGGACTTCTGAAATTCTGTTTGAGTGACTGTTGGGCTCTTGGTTATCTCCCTGACCAAAGCCCTTCTTGCCCCATTACTCAGTTTGGCCAGACGGCCAACTCTAGGAAGAGTTTTAGTGGTTCTGAACTTCTTCCATTTCCCACTAATTAAAGCCACTGTGCTCCTGGAAACAGTCACATCTTAGTTTTGTCCTTATCTGTGCCTCATCACAGTTTTATCAACGGGGTCTACAGAGGGTGGGTTATTTAGTGTAGACTGCTGGACAAAAATGGCAATTTCATTCATTTAAAAGCAAATCTATAGCAATGAAGTGAAGGGGTCTCAATGTAAAAATCCCAGTTTGCTAAGAGACCAAAGCAGGTTTAAGCAGACTCATGTCTCACTTCTTTTAATAGTAAAATATGGACTTCATATTATGTTATATGTTGTGAGGATGCACAAACTAAATTTTCCATATTATAATTTCCTCCATTCTCCCTTTTCTCCAGCTCCTTTCCTCTTGTCTGGTCTGGTTTCCACTTCTCTATTCCCTGTAGCTCTCTCTTTAGCTCTGGCCAATCCTCTCTGGTGGTCTTGTGCACACAGGATTAGCCATTAGCTCTTAGTTTTCTCTTCCTCCTCCACCCCTGAGACCAAACACTGCCACCACTCACCCGCCACCCGGCTGTCCAAGGCTCCTTTCCAACACTCAGCAGTGTGAGATTGGCCCCACAGACTAGTGGCGAGATTAGACGTGGCATAGTGGGGCTCAGCGGGCAGCCAGCTGACACCAGTGCAGTCAGTACGGAGTAGTTTCAGGCAGGAAGCTGACATTTCCTGAGATTTTCTGTCACCGATGCATAATGGAGCAAGCAGGTGATGGGGGCAGAAGGGGCATTACTGTGCCAAGATGTGTGTGTTAGCTCAAAGAGAGAGGGGAGTGACTGCTCAAAGCATCAGTGCATATGTTGTTATACAGCAAAAAAAAAAAAAAAATTCCATCATTGTCTTGCTTTTGTGTATCAGCTGATACCAGCATACATCAGAATATTAATCATCTGTGTGTTTCTGTTGAGCTTGAAGATTCCTTTGAGCTTAGGATGTGTTCTGATTGTTCAGGTCTATCCTAATACAATAGTGCCGTGCCATATGTAATTTCAAAGCCACTGTAGTTCATTCCCTCTCTACGTATACTGTGAAGCAGTGTGCTGGTAGCACAACTACACTGTAAAAGATAGGAGACAAAATCCACAGTCTGTATAGTCAAAAATGTGTCTCAGTTAGTCCAATGAAGTTTTTGTCTTTTTACAAAAATTCTTTTCATCGTTTCTTTGCTGAGCTGCAGTGGGAGGATGGGACCATTGTTGCAGGGACTCAATACGAGCAACAAACTTACATGTGACTGTCAGCACTTCATTTGTCCAGTTTAAAGAGCTGAGTGTGTTTTTGCACATAACAAAGACTATGGAAGGCTGCGGCATAACTGTGAACTTTGTGAATACACTTTAAAAATACTACATGCAGTCAGCCTTTGTTCACATACACTCAAGAAGACACACACAATGTATTTGTATTGCTTTACCTATGAAGACTTTCACGTGTAAATCAACAGTAAGATCCCCCTGCCATATCATTCATCCAAACATAATGATTACTTTAGTCTCAGCCCTCTTCCTTTTGCTCCTCATAGCTATAGAAATTCACACAATAAGGCAAAAATAAAAGCACACACATTTGCACTTTCTCTCTGTCTTTCTGTATCTTTTCTCTCTTTTCCTCTCTCTCTCATTTTGTCAGCTCTTCCTGCCTGAGGGACTCACACACACACACACACACAGATTTAAAGGGTCAGTTTGCTGCTTTTTAACATTAAGCCTGATGCTTTTGGGAAAGCATTAAAAAAAAAAGATGTAAAACTTTGCCCTAGAAAACTCTGCAGAGACTAAGTAAAATATCTGTCAGCTGTCTGTTACAAGATAACACAGTTCAAAGCCACTGGCTGAGGGTTATGCATTACTTAAGCATATGAAAAAAAAAGACTTTTATTATGTTCTGTTGTGATCATGAGCCACTCAACAACTGAACAATAGCTACTCATGGTGCAGTTGGAAAGCACTTGAAACATTGTCAGCATGCCCAAATGAGCTCTGAGAGCTAGCTACTAGAAGCAGCCACGCTAGCCATCAGTAATAACTGCATCAAATGAGACAGTATATAATTACATTGCTGGTCAAACGGTCATTACTCATCTTGTTCGTCTTGTTTGTTTGTCATGGGGACTCATCAGGGTCTGGGTCTGGCGTGTTTCCACCTGAACGGAAGAACACATATACGCAGCAAAATATGGATGGATTTCTGATGGATTGGTTCCAGTTGGGGCTGGTGTTAGTTTTGCCTGTCTTTTGAACTTTTTAAACTTTGGACAGAACCAGGCTAGCTGTTTCCCTGACTTACGGTCTTTACGCTCAGCTAAGTGTGTCCCAGCTGTTGCTTCATAGTTAAAATAAAGACAAACAAAGAGTAGAATCTGTGTTTTCATCTACCCCGCAGCAAGAAAGTGGTGAAGGCTTCCTTTGCAAAATGTCAGACCCATTTATGTCACATACAAGATGTGGGAGCTGTAATTTGAAAAGTGGAAAAACATTTGTTGTCATGGAAAAAAAAGCACTTATGAAACTCTTAGCCACAGTGGTTGCATTTAATTGCTACAGGATTTTGTATTGCAGGAGCACTTGAATACCTTGCACATCCATGGCTCACCACTAATGCCTGGTTAGACTACTTCACAGGATTGAGATTGACATCTCAGACTGTGCTTGACTGACATCTTCCAGACTTGCTTTGTCAGTTTTCTTGTCACCTGTCAGGGCAGGACGATTTATACCTTTATTATAGTTATTAGAGAATCAGGTTTGGTGACCTCATGTAATTCCCACCATAGCTCTGCGTAACAGCAACCTGAGCAGAGATCTTATTAGCCAGAATACCCAGAACACCTCTGTGAGTGATGGAGGTAACTTCAATGTAAAATATTTGCTCATCCATTGTATTTGAAAGGTTGTTGTGTCTAAAATTTGAGGTAATTTTTAGCATACAATCACAGTATAATGAAGTGTGTCTTAGTACCTATCCACTGAAGCGCTACACAGTTGCATAGGTCCAGGTGAGCTACTAGTGGCCCAAGCGGACAGGATATTTTTTGCAGAAGGACCACTCAACAAACAAGAGCACATCACAATTTTCCACAAGGGTGAATAGAAAAAGAGAGAGAGAGAGAAATAGAGGGTGTTTGCTATTCCCTGCCAGTTCATTCCAGTATATTCCCCACATTGTGCTGGGGCTTGGATAGTAAATATGCCAAGGTTAGAGAGCCTAGCTGCTGGTGCGAGCAGAGAGGGAAATTAATTGAATTTCCAACAAGCATGCTGATGTGAGATATGGATAGGAAATTCAAAATCCCTGTGCCCTGTGTGTATGAGGACAAATAATAGAGTAATGGAGGGAAGGAGCGAGAGAGAAAAAAAAAAAAAAACACTGGCCAAATAATGGCGATCCATTGCGTTTTAATGCCTTGGTGGCACTATCTGCCTAATTCATATAAAATTAGAATCATCTTTGTTGGCCAAGTATGTTTGTGCATATGAGGAATTTGACTCCAGTACCAGTAACAGTGCCCAGGGAGATACACATGGGCATACAGCAAAAACAAGGACAACAAAGCTGAGCAAAGATAAATAAACATAACCATATGAATATTATGCACAATCCAGTAGGGGGGAAGAAGCAAAAACAATGGACACAACATAGATTGTCTATATACAACTCAGCCACCAGGAAGTAGGTGGTGCAAGGTGTGGGAGGAGCCCTGAAATAAATACTAAGTGGGCAGTGTAATAAGTTACTTTATATACACTGGGGTCCAAAAGTCTGAGACTACTTTCTCATTCTCTTTTGATATGTACAGAACACAGCCTGCTTGTATTTATATTTAACAAGTGATGGATGATGTATACATTATTACACAATGTGAGTTTATAACTAATATAAGTGTAATTTCTAGATTGTATTGCAGGGTTACTGCACAGAGATTGTTTCTGATATTACATGACTGATTAACTGTTCGTCTGAGTGATGGCATGTGGGAAGAAACTGCTCTTGTATCTGGGTGTTTTGCTGGCTCCTGAAGTCGACTGTCATTTCCACAGTTTTGAGCTTGTTGAACTCCAGGTTTTTGGGACCGCGCTGTGATGGGGGATGTCTTGGGGACCAGGATGATGGTGGAGCATTTGAAACAGTAAGAGACTTCACACAGCTTCAGAGATCCATTGAAGATCTGAGTGAATGTGGGGGGCCAGCTGGTCAGCGCAGACTTTCAGACTGCAGGAGGTGTAGTTGGTTGAGATGGAATGTGAATGTGGGTTTATCAAATCCACTGTAAAGAAGACGCTTAGGTTGTCATTCAGTTGATGGTTCTCCACCGTGTTGGGGGATCGTTTCCTGTAGCAGGTGATGTCCTGCAGACCTTCTACACCGATGCAGGGTTGTTAGCTGAGGACCTGTTTTTCAGCTTTTCAGTATAGTTTCTCTTTGCTACTCTGATCTCCTCGGTCAGGGTTACTGACGTGGTTGCAACAGTGCCTGTTTTAACTGGAGGTGGAGAAAGCCTTAGTGGGGACACACGTCCTCACAAAAACTGAAGTGCAATGTCACGGTGTCAGTGAGTTCATCCAGGTCTGTAGTTGCAGTCTCATAATCACTCCAATCAGTTCAGTCAAAGCAGGTGTGCTCTTAAAGTTACCATAACATAATCAGGAGAAACTCTGGATGTTCCATGCTGGTTGTATGGTCAGTCAGATGTTGTAACACCTCGCCACACAGGCTTGAGTCGGGATGTAAACGTTGACCACAATAAGAGAGTAAAACTGCAGAGATTAAAAAGGTGTACAGTTTATGATGAGAGTTTGGACTGCAGGTTTTTCTTAACATTTGTAGACCAACTTCAGATTCCACTTCCCCTCATTTTCCCAGATTTTTCTGTCGTGGTCCACTCAGTGGAGATAAAACCAGGCAGCTGTAATGAGCTGTCTGGGATGGATTTCACACAGACAAATTTAAGTGAAGCACAAGGCAGCCGGGCGTGAAAACTCAGACTTTATCCTGTTGATGAGCGTCAGTTCATCCGTTTTCTTGGCTACAGAACAGAGATCCGCCAGGTGAATGGACGGGAGCGCTGTTCAAAGTCCCCGCTGTCTTAACTTCAAACGTGCACCTGCGCACTTTTCCCACCTTGCATCTCCTCCAAGCCCCAGAGCTAATGCTGCTCCGACTGAAATCTCCACAAAACTCTCTGCATTTGTGAAGATGGATAAAAACTTTGCAAAAGGTGGAACAAATAAACAAGCTCCATTTATAAATGTTTATAAAATGGACTTGAAATTAAGCAGAAACAAAGGCATGGATGATTTAGTGTGGTTGATTAAAAAAAAAAAATCCTTGTTTTCCAGCTTAATGGACAGAGTGCTGTGGGCCAGAGCTGTGGCTTTGTCATAATGCATTAGTAAAATCAAACTTAAAATAGATGAGTGTCCTCTTTAGGGAGGAATAGCCTGCATTGCTTTTTCCCTTTGTTATTTGAAGTCCAATGTGCCTTGCTTTAGGCTAGTTCAGCATTTTTCCAGATTAAAAGAAGAATCTTGTCTGGGACACAACACAGGAAGGGACTGCTCAAAAAAAAAAAACAAGCAAAAAAAAAAAACCATAGCAGATATAGAGGAAGAAAGGCATGAAAGCTGATTCTACGTCCTGTTGTTGGTGAAGCAGTGCACTGTGAAATGCTGTTTGCATAATAATACTGAGCTGTTCCAAATTCAAGATGTTTAATACTTATACTTATACTTATACTTATAAAGTCTAGGTTTTATGGCATAAGTCACTATAAACACTAGGATTCATTTGTCTTGCAAAGGCACATGACTAATTGAAGGACTATATAAAGAAATAGCCCCATATACCACACTGTTGAAAGCAAGATGGCCAAAAACAGAAAGAGAGCAGGGGTGACTCGTGTGACTTTTGGTGGACTTTCATTGAAACTGACATGAAACTGCTTTGTGTTAAGACAAAAATGAATACTGATGCATCTGGCAATTATTATTGTTCTCAAAAAAATGTACAATATCATTTAAGTATTAGTACCAAACCTTAAAGAAAAAAAGATGGGAAGATCAATATCAAACCATACCAAACACACGTTTGTGCTTTAAGTATGGGCCTAGTTCCATGAGGCTATCATCTTAGCTTAGCATATACACTGGAAACTGGGAACCAGCTAGCCTGGCTCTGTCTAAAGCTCCAAACAGGGACCTTCAAATTCTCACTAATAAATATCTATTTGTACCCAAACAGAAATATAAAAACAAAAAAAGTTGATTTTATTGGGAGTAACTGTTTCTTGGTAACGAGTTGCCAGGAACAGTGACTTCCGAGAGTCTTATCGTCTCTATGAGGTTGCCAGACAACCAGCGGAGACTCCATACACCATGTCATTAAGTGAGCTTTACTGGTGTTAGTAGGTGTATCATTAAAATTTGGACAGAATCAGGCTGCTGGCTTCCCCCTGCTTACAGTCATTATGCTACCTCAAGGTAATTGTTCAGGCATAAAAGTGGGGTCAGATAAAATGTACATCCTTAAATGGCAAACTGTTACTTTAAGTATGCTGTGTGTGAAAGAGACCATATCCAACCTTAAACGGAAGCTTGCAGTTAAATTTATTTCACTTATGTATCCAACACTGAAGAACTACACACGCCATATCAGAAATAAAGAGGTGGTGCACATAGGTCACTTTTCTTGAAGTTTTTTGAGCAACCTGTATGTACTTTTCCAGAGCTCTGGTTGACTGCAGATAGGTGACAGGATTCAAAGACAGTCACTGAGCCATTCAGGCGAGAGGGGAACAGAATGCCGGGTTTAATCCTCTCAAAGCTGGGGAAGATGAAGTTTTAAAGCCATAATTCCTTCTTTTAATCCATTCAGAAAGGCTCTGACCCAGTTGGGGACCTTGTTCATGGATTCGTTAACAGCTGCACAGTCACTGCCAATGGTGGTTGTACCTGGCTGCCGGTGCACCTAGTTACTGTTGGATTTGGGGCAGTGAGTCAGAGGTCACTGTGTATGTGTGTTTCTTCAGGCTTTGAATTTGGATTTTGTCTTGTTATTTTTATTGACCTGTTCAGGGGATGGGGAGGATTTTAGATGAACATTTATGGCCATAACTGAACTTGCCCTGGTACCCATATATCTTGATTCACATCCCCTATCACAGAGAAATGCATGCACGCATTGTTTCATCACCCGTCTATTACTCTGAGCAAAAAGTGGAGAGAATGAGAAACACAACTTCACACAACTTTCTACTTGCAGAGTGTATGTATACCGTAGTAAATGGTCAAAACTCCTGCAGCTAATTATTATTTACCTTTTTACCAGACAGACATGTTCTCAGACATGAGGATAATGTAACATTCAGCTGCTTGGAAACTGTAAGAATCCATCTCCTCATCAAACGGTGTGGTCCACAGAGCCTGTAAGAGGCAGAGCCCAAGCAATTTAACAAAAAGCAGGTCAAGGGTAGTAAGTAAGTAAACAAATTTCTTTTGGGGGATTTTGTGAGTGCTCTGCACTTGACCATATCTGACCTTTTTGAATCAGAATCCGAAAAGGGACGGAAATTTGTCTTTGACACTGCTTTGCCTTTGCACTACAAACTACCTGTGAGATGAATGAGGAGAACCAACAATCTGTTGAGACAGTAAAGCTGCAAGGTTGTATGTGAATCATCTTCTCAATTGCAAATGATGGGTGTCATTTCTGATTGGATTGTGTTAATACATGAGAGTAATCCAGTTATAAATCCACCTCAGTGAGGTCATTCTCTGAGTTATGGTGTGGTCAGGCCACACTTGGCCAAACGAAATCTCCTGCGGCAAAACTCACCCGCTGCAGTCTGACAGCATCACTTCTTCTCTGCTGCATGTATAGTATTATTTTGCTTATGCGATTATAAACAAGAATATTTAATCTTTCTGTTCCCATTTCTCAAACAGGCTGGATAATGAAGTGCCTTGCTTTTTTGCGTGTCAAGGTTCAATCACATTGAACTCTGCTGAGATCAATTAGCAACCAGAACCAAAAAGGTCTACCCGGCTCTCTCTCTCTTTAGATGAATTCAAAATAAGGTTTGGTCTGATTGCACCTTCAGTCAGGTTACAAGGCTCCAACTGTTAAAATCTGATGCCTTTTTGTCAGTGGGGTGTAAATAAAAAGAGCTTTGTGTCCTTTTAAAATATAGCTTGATGGATTTTATTTTTGTTACAGTAGTGCTAACATACAGTGTGCTTTGTGTTTCCCTGCCAGTGCCCACCAAGCATTTTGACGGCATCATTATTTATATCGCAGTCATTATTTTCCCGTGCCTGATTCATTTTGTCATTTACGTCACCAGAACAACCGCCCTTGGCTCACTTTTTGGAGGAGCTTGGCTTCTCCTCATCGGCCTTATGGCTGACAAATGACTTTGTGAAAAGCGATATGGTCTCCTGTAGGAAAAAAAAAAAAGAACAGAAATTGAATCCTGGCCTCTGTCTGCAGTCTCATCTGTCATCTTTTCAATATTGATGTCCATTATGTTTATGGATTATTCTCTGGCCCAGCTCACCCTGTCAGATCAGCCACTTGGGGCAGTGGCCCGTTGATAATGTCATTTTGATTGATGGCCTTTATAGTTTAATTGTCAGCACGCTCTTCTTTTAATGGAGCTCCCCACACAATTGAAAGATTACATCTTAGATCAGTCAGAGTTCAAACCGTGTGTACAAGTTGCACTGTGATGCTGATGCAACGTGACTGTACCATGGATTCTGTATCATCATCCTGGGCCATTATCAGCTATTTGGCTCATGTTTATTGCTTCCTGTATCACCTTTCATGGATCACGTGTCTGTTTGCGGGAAGAAAACAGCCCGCGGTAAGATTTATCACACCTGCCAATAGGCACAGTTCTGTTTTGCTGGCTTTGTACATTTATCCTGTGGCCTGTATACAAGTCCTTTGGAAAACTCAATGCAATTGAGTGTGTTTATAATGAGTAATTTATTAGGTACATCCAGCTAAGCCTATTGCCATCTAATACAACAGACCTGCATCTTCATAAAGGTTATAATGTTCAGTTTAAGACTGCTTTAGAGCGTGCTGAATCAACTGTGTGATTAATTTGAAGGCTATAGTTTGTGCTACAGGGTGTTTTGCCATGTGCCTTTACAAGTATTTTGTTTTTTTTTTCCCTTAACTATCTTTATCGTTTTACAGTTTTGTGCATGGCGAATGACGTAATATAATATGATACTACAGCATAGCCGTCACATTTTCCCATAATCCACTGACCCATCCAGATAAATCAGTTAAATGCACCAGGGAGTTTGAATAAATCGCTGTAAACATGTTTTTTTCTAAACCTTCCGAAGGGGGATTCAGTAACAATAGTGAGCCATGTGGGGTTTTCACTGCGTCTGTTTCACCGACCACACACAGCCACGTGTAGGATGTATCAGCCTGAGTCTCTCTCTCTCCCTCTCTCATCCCTCTCCTCTCCTCTCCTCTCTGTCTCTCCCCAGTGTATTTGCAACCAAGGTCGTAGTGGTCCTGCTCTGTTTTCCAGGGGTGTGTGGGCTTCATTCATCATCTGTATGATAGCCGCACGCTAGAGTGCCCTAAATCTCCTGTCTGTGTTTGGGTGTGTGCCTTTGTGCGTGTGTGCTGGGGTGTGTGTGTGTGTGTGTGTGTGTGTGTGTGTGTGTGTGTGTGTGTGTGTGTGTGTGTGTGGTGTGTGTGTGTGTGTGTGTGTGTGTGTGTCTGTGTCTGTGTGTGCGCGCATGCGTGTGCTCACTCAAAGAAATGGTCTCTCATCCTCTCTGTATGCTCTCTCAAATGAACGATTGCTCTTCCTCTCTCACTCTCTGTTCTCTCTTAAACTTCCTTTTAGTTTCACTGATGTATCTATATAAAGAAAGGCACCAACACACCATGACTGTGTCCGTGTACATACAGTACAATACAGTGTGTGCTCATCTGGAGGAAATATGCTACATATACCGTTATATACTGTAACATCCAGCACAAGATGAGATAGTGTGTGGAAGAGTGAAAAGACAAAAACAAATACAAAATCAGAACAGAGGAACATTCGCCCCCCCCTCAGGTCGATATGAAGTGGAGGCACCTTTGGCAGCAGTTACTGCCTTGAGTCCACATCAATAGGTCTGTATCAGCTTGGCACATCTCGACACTGTGATTCGTCCCCTATTCTTCTTTGAAGAGGGACTTAAACTCAGTCAGGTTACATGGGGACTGTGAAATCTGGACTGAATTGAGACTGGGATGGTTGGTTTTAAGCCATTATAGTCACACCAGCATTACCACCATAATCTGCCGCTGAGACCAGAGATCAGTTTGTCTGTCGTTAGAGCACAGAACATTGTTCTTCACTATGCCTTCTGGCAAAACACTGGCCCAGATGTCATGGGAGGTTTTCAGCAGCCACAACACTGCGGCAGGTGAATCGCCCTGGCAACAGTGTGTCCCACCTCAGACATTTAACCCTGTATATCATTAAAATGACTCATGATGGCTGCTCTCACTGCTTTTGCATTGGCCTATATTTGGCACCTTACTGTACACTGAAGAGTATTCAGTGCTCTTGTATTTGTCTTCATTTCAAAGCAATGCTTTATATCAAAAGGATGACTGTTGTGTAGCTCTATTATAGTGTCTTGCTGCTGAAGGCATTTTAGAAGCAGTTGACATGAAGTAGCTCTCTGACTGGTGCCTTTCATAGAATTGTCTAAAGGTGGATTGAGGCAGCACAACACAGAAAATGTAACTGGAGTTAGTGCAAATTGTGGGCTTATCCCGACTTCTAAATCTGGAGGAAGATTATAAAAACGAGTCGTGTTCCTGGTACGTTTTGAGATCAGTGAAAGTCTGAGCTGTCACGGAAACACATATGAACCAGCTCTGTGTTCAGATGGCACATATGTTTGTTAGCTTTCAGCTGCAGCTATTAACTACACAGTCAGTTTCCTGGCTGTTCTGGATGAATAAATAAGAACCTAAATGATCCAGCAACTTTGAAAGAATAATTAAAGCAAAAATGTATTTGTTAAACCTGATTTTTATTTATTTATTTTTTTTATAATGTTGTTTGTCACAATGTAGTCATAAAATCACGTTGTTGCCAGCAAAATGACTGATCAGCTGTGAGCTTCACAGTTAAAAGTTTATCAACTGTTGCCACTGCAGGAGGAATGACATGTAGCACATAGATGCTACGTGTAAGACAACTGTTGGCAAAATGTAAATATTTTTTGTTAGGTAATGTACGCTAAAACCACGCAGCACAACTGTGCAGCTCTAACTTTGATAATATGGTGCGCTTGTTTCCACCTACCAAGTATTACTCTAATCTAATTTACAATTAAAAAAAATGCATTCATACTATTAAGGTAAAACCTTTCCAGCCTTTTTCTCTTTCTGCAGTGGAAAATACCGTCGTAGAACAGAGATCATTTGCAGTGCTGATGTGCCTAAAGTCAAATCAATTCTCACCATGATATAAACAAGTATGTGACTCAATGAGCTAATGTGCAAAATGCAATCCACACTCATGGCTTCCATTTTGACAGACCCCAAAACAAATATCATAAACTAAAATGTAATTGTTACATCATCACAGGTATTTTTTCCAGTTTGCTGTGCACAGTGGCTGCCCCTGGTTCCATTTCACAAGTTACAGGAGCTGAATCAGTCGAGCAGCGCTTGTTCACAACCGAAGCGACTCAGCCAGCTGCTGCAGTTAAATGAGCTCCGAGCTTGTCACGCTGGTTTCCTCCCTCACAGTAAACCTTTCCCATTTTCTGTGGCATCCTGCTGAGTGCATGGCGAGCGTCGTCGATGGAGTCTCAGGTTAAAATGCAGAAGTCACATTGCTGAATTCTGATTTTGTTTTTTTTTTTAATATGAATTTGTGCGTATAAATGCGTGCATAGTAGTTACAACATGGCCAAGCTCCAGACACCAGTAACAGGATTAGAGACGCTCTTTAACCCCAAGAGGAGGCCCCACAGCACCGTTGTGACTGATCCTCCATTTTTTGCTCCTCTGTCGTTTTATCCTCCTTATCTCCCCTTTAGCTCATCATTTTACTCTAATCTCTTCTTCTCTTCCTTGTAACTTAATCTTAACTTTTCCTCTCTTTCTCCTTCTCTCTCCTCCCGTTATAAAGTACCACAAAAGCTTCACTTAGATAGAAAAAGAATTGTGTTTCTTTAATTGTAGTGATTTAAAAAAAAATGTACAAAGGAAAGAAAGGATTTGTTGGAGATAAAGGTGAGGCTAGGACAGTAATCACGGAGGAGGCCAGTGTGGTCTGGTCCAAGGGTGGATCAATACTAGGTGGTGTAGGAGCTGGTGGGGGGTGATTGTGGGGGCACTAGAAGGGCTAATCATTTCAGTCATTACCCAGCCATGTCTGCTGATTCCAGGGATTAGCAGACACAGAAACAGGGGAGATGTTGTGTTAGTGCTACAGGAGACTCTATCAGGGATTTGAGGACTGGAAAACACCGCCTGTCCCCAGTCACCTCTGGTAATTGTGCCTGCAGTACCACGTACAGGGATCCGGTTATGAGCGTGTGAGAGTGTGTGAATACCAGAAGTGTCAGCTGTAGTGTGGAGGAGAAAAGGACAGAAGGAAGAGGGAAAGGAGACAGTGTTGGCATTTGCGTTGTGCATAAACATGGGCACACGTAAGAAATCCGAGCAGGTATCACAGAGACGTGTATAGGCTCTCTGGCTCTCTTTCTCTCCTTCTCCCCCTCGCTTTCTCTTGTGTGCAATTGTAGGAGAGTCGTGGGAGAGCTTACATGCTTGCCTGCCCACAAGCCTTTATGTGGAGCTGATCATTTAACAGAGTGCAGAGAGGCTCGAGAGGCTGGCTAGCTCCAGTGCCTGCGAGAGCGCTGCAAAAAAATTCACACACCACAACATACACGGCAGGTGGAAATAAGGGAAATTACATTTACGTCAGTGGTCAAAGAGTCACACCTGGCTAATTCAATCAGCAGCGGTTCCAGTGTCGACAGCATCCTAAACTCTGATGTGAGACAAAACAAAAAAAAAAAACAAGCCTGCATAATTGAACTGTCATGCACAGTTGAACACTTGAGAACAACACTGACAACAAGCATTGAAAGTATATGAATTAAGGTAATTGGATTTGCAAACATTGCTTGCATTAGTGGATTTTAAAGGGGAACTTGAATGTTTTTTTCACACCAAGATCAGTTTACCAGTCATGGGGAGTAGCACTCAGCCTGTGAGTGGTGCTGTGAGTTACGTAACGTTTTCTGTGGCTCCTGAGGAAAGTCTGAAATATTAACACGAGTGACAGAGATTACAAATAAAAGCCTTATAAACTGAGGGCACAGAGTTCGAAATAACACGTATATTTATCATGGCATGGAGGGTCCAGTGAAAATTATGCTATTGAGTTGAATTATGGTAAATGCAGGATGCAGGGTTTTTAGAGCTTGATCATTGCTAGGGGCTAATGACTCTCAAGCTGATACAACATTATAATAAACTCACTTTAAAGTTGCTACAACAGCACATGTCTTCTAACATCATAAATCAAAAAAAGGAGGAAAGAGAACATAGCACAGTGCAGGTTCAACATAATAATAACAATAATGACAGGAGGAATAACAAGACTAACAATAATAATAAAATTAATGATTGTAAGACTAATAACACAACTACAAGTAAATTAGATGTTTAGGTTTTTTCTTTCTTATTTTTTGCCTTTGTTTTTGGACATTGGTTAAACAAGCCACTTAAAGTGGTTTAGTGTTGCATGTGAAGCGACAGATTATGACATGACCTGATGACATTATGTTTTTCTGAACATGGAAAGCTCCCTCCAGAGCTATAAAAACACATTATACAACTGTTGTCACAGGGCTGAGTAGCACTCCTCGTAAGTGTGTAAGAATTGGTGGAGTGCCACTTAAATGAAATTAGATACTAAAACAGCATAGTGGACACATTTTGTTACGGTGAGGATGTGTGACCAAGTGTTTCCCCTCAGATTTCTGTCAGGAACTGTAGATAAATGTGAATTGTTTGTCTCGAGGCTGGTGGGTCTCAGTGGTGAACCGGTAGCTTTTAGTTTTGTTTAGCTGTGATGAGGTTCATGGTATCAGCAGCTGAGACAGCTGTTAGAGAGACAACTCACACAGCTCATTATTTTTAATTAGCTCCACCTTTTCATTCTGGTTACCTCCAGCTTTGCAGATTCCTCTGCTGGTCTTTCTCTTAGCACATACGCCACAGCACCGTGAAACTAGATGGCAAAATGTTTTTCACAACTAAAAAGCCATTTGTTTGAGATACCTTCACTTTATCAGCATTCAAAAAAGCTGATTTCAGTCATTTTCTTAGCATCAAACGTGGAAATTTTTTGAGACAAAGTTTTAGAAACACATGCGACAAGCCCAATGAGAGAAGAAGTGGAAGCAACTTTAAATAGATTTTAAAATTATATAGGATAATATTCCCTGAAATGAATTTTGTAGTGCATACTAAGTTGATTTGATGTTCAAGCTCCACCGGTGGGCTACGTGCCAGCGCAGGCTCACAGCCTGTAGTCTTGCCAGTCCTGTGACCTGAAGGTAAAGCTGTGAATACAGAATGTACATCTTGCCACCTGACTGCAAATGTTCAGCATTCAGACGACGCTGCCTCACCTCCATGGCTGCAACACCTGCAGCTTCAGACACAGCTTCAAAAGGGAAAAAAAAAAAAAAACACTGAAGGCAAAGGCAGGATGTTTGAAAGGAGCTTAACATCCTTAGCAAAGGAACTTTTCAATCTTGCAGGCTGCATTGTGTTTTTGGACACAGGCAAAAGAGACGAATGAAGCTGTTGGGATAATCTGACCCAACAGCAACAAAATCCAAGCTGAGAGTTATGGAGGAGGCACATCACATGCTAACTAGATTCAACAGGCAAAGAAAATGAACTAAAGTTAACTGACTTTGACCTTAAAACAAGAGTCATACCCAACTTAAGCTTGACAGCGGAAAATCAGGTTAAACCTCTCTACCAGAGTTCGTTCCAATTCATCCAGCATGTCACAGGGGATCATGAGAAATGACAAAAGTTTAAGAAGGGAGAATGAAATAGGCGACACAAGGGAGCAATGCGTGGTGGCAGCAGTGTGGGTGTCTGTGCATGTGTATGTGTTGGGGAGATTAAAGATACGACATGGGGAAATGATGCCAAGTTCCACCTCTTCGTCTTCTTTTTCCGCAGTTGTCCTCACGGGCCCTAGTAAGTTTAAAAATAGAGCTTGTCTAATGGAGAAGAGGGCCGAGGGGGAAAGAGAAGAAGAGTGAAAGCGTGCAGAGGCTGGAGTAGTCCTCTGTGGTAGGAGAATGCAATTTGAGATTGGCCAGATTGCTTTTTTTTTTTTTTTTGCTTTTTAACTCCCCTCTCCCCCTCGGCCGCTCATGAGGCGTGATATGCACCAGCGGGGTCCCTAAGCCGCCATAAGCCTGACGCCAGTACCCACACCGCCGCCAAGGAGTCGTCGCACTCACAGCATGAGAAAATCAGCGCGATGAAATAAAAGAGGGACTCCAAAAAGATCAGCAGGGATTTGAGAGTGATAGATGAGAGTCAGACGAGGAGAGTCTGGGAGGGAATAGAAGAGGGTGGAGACAAGGGGGGGAAGAGTGAATGGATGAGGCAGATAGCTTCTGTGGGATTATGGCAGAATATGGCAGAATATAACTGCACTGTTGTCCAAGGCTGATTTCTCACGGTCGTATTGCATTGGGAGAGATGCATTGTTATAGTTTTGTACACCTTCTGCTGCATGAACCAGTTGGGCTTTAAAAAGAGACAGGAAGTGTTGCCCTAGATGAAGCAGGTGTTACATGCTTTCCTTTGTCTCTTCCTGTCACTTTTAGGAGGAGAAGGCTCAGCTGAAGCCGGACCGAAGGACACATCCACCTGTGACATTTGCCAGTTTGGGGCGGAGTGCGATGTGGATG
This sequence comes from Toxotes jaculatrix, assembly GCF_017976425.1. NCBI lineage: Eukaryota > Metazoa > Chordata > Actinopteri > Toxotidae > Toxotes > Toxotes jaculatrix. The sequence continues at coordinate 20,744,976 of NC_054408.1, forward strand.
CAGAAGATGTTTGGTGAGTTTGCCCCCACAAATGCTCCTGTGAAATATATACTTGAAACTGCTGCTACTTTTCACGTCAGAGCCACGTGACACCGACTGACCTACACATCTAGAATTATCTTGGTATTTTTTAACACTCAAAAAAGAAACACAAATTTTTGCTATTTGAGACATGTTGGTCAGTTTGAACGCTGAGAATTTAGATAAAGAAACATGTCTTTATACTGCACACACCCGCTGATGAACACCCACTGAGGTTTAGTGTATGGTTGACCATTTAATTTAACCTCAATTACTAGAGCAGGGCACAGAGAGAAAGGAGATTTTCGCTTATACTGGAAATCCAATTACTGTCCTTACAGGACTTGGCAATGTCGGGCCAAAAATGACTTTGACTCACACATGGAAAACTAGTTCAGTGAAGAAACCATGTCTGTCATAAATTTAACCATTTACTACAGATGAGACAGGTGCAGGTAATATGTTATCAGCTCCCTGCATGCACTATACCAAGGAAGCAGCACTAAAAACAACCTCAGGGGTACATAATAAACATGCGGATGCAGAGCCTAATTAGATGGAGGCCCAAACGGTGAACTGTTTTCCAGCAGCAGACAATATCAGCTTTTATTTATTTGCACTCTACGGCATGAATGAAGCTTAAATGAACCACCACTAAGGATTTGGTGTGGAACAAGGATCAGCTGGTATCAGGGGAAGAAAGGCAGTGCCTATAAGAAATCCCAGACATACGACTGGAAATTAGAAGTGCCCTGAGAGTAAGACTCTCTCAAACTGCTTGATGTAATGGAAAGATAATGTACCCTGGTGTGCAATAACTGTAATGCCAGGGAACAGCCTCATGATGCATACCGAGCCTTGTTCCAAATACCAAACAGCTGGAGTCCACTCATCCCGATGCCACCCACTTCTCCAAATGCGCCTTAATATTCCACTAAAACACAGAAATGGATTTATTGGCAATTTCTCAATCCCCAAAGGGAGAATTCATAAGGTCAAAACAGTACAGTGTACTGTCAGTGGTGTGTGCACACAAAACTGAAAACATAAAAGAAAATGGTAAGGACATTTGCACCCACACGAGAAGACAATGGACAAGACGAGAGAGGCAGCCAAAGTCAATAAAACAGACAAATATTTCACAAATATTCCAGTGTCCTGTCTTGTTAAATGAGAAACACAAGTACTTCCTAATCTTTCAAAAGCCCCAAGGTGTTTTGATAAGAATGTTTCTGCTGAATAATCAGGCTGGTAATTGCAACCCAACAGCAGGTAATTTTCATCAAACAGCAGCCAACCACTCGCCTAGTCCAATCAGACAGCAGGTGATTTTAATCAAACAAACCGTCCGTTAATCAAACAATGAGTGGAGAGAGATGACTCTAATCAAAGGTGACTGTAGTCAAAGGTGACTGTAAAGAGATGTGTTATAATAATAATATAGGATAATGTTATATAGCATTATATAGCATTATTCTTAGTTTCATCCAAACAATACAGAGTAATAAATAAATGCTGTTTTTTTAATTTGTTAGACTCTGTTTGAAGTTTTCTTCACACAGAGCTTGAAGTAGCCTGACAATCAGACTCAAGTGGCATTTTCTTTCCACTGCATTGTTCAGTCTGACATTTGGTCATGTTGGTCATGTTCTGTTTAAAAGGGGGTTTTCATTGTGCCCTAACCAATCAGTAGTGAGCCTGTGGTGAAATTTAGATGGTAATGTTGATACCACTGTCATGTCTGTTAAATAAGAAACTACAGCCAGGAGATGGTTAGTGTAGTTTAGCATAAAGACTGAAAACAATCTGGCACTAAAACAGTGATTTTATTTTCTTTTTTTAAACTTTTAAACGCGTTAATTAGCGAGCTTTAGATTGGACAGATCCATCCAACCGTCTGGCTGTAGCTTCATATGTAACTGTGCAGACATAAGAGTGGCGTCAATCTTACAATCTAACAACTGGCAAGAGAGCGAATAAGCATATTTCCCAAAATGTCAAAGCCCAGTCATGCCCAATGCACGTTTTTGTTCCTAATGCCGTGGGTCTGTTGGATTGGGGCCATTACTGGGATCACAGCATGAGGCCTGAACACAAGTTAACGTACAACATCCTGTACAGCTACATCAGTCCCATCAGCGCTTGTCACCAATTTTCTGTTGCAATTTTTGTGGCTGTGGCACAGGAAGATGACCTTCACATTCTTAATGCCACCTAAAAAGCTTTGACAGACTCAATTGCTACTGTGACTCCAACCGAGTCACTGAAAATCCCTGAAAATTCAGAGGTCTGGAACCAGACTAGGCTCAGATGGACTCTAAAAACCTCTATGCAGTTGATGCATTACTTTTCAAAATGCAAACATTTTTGAAGGCACTTACAGGCTAACTACTGGTGGCTTTAACAATACTCGCATGTGGCCATGTCGCTCTCCAGTGCCATCTTGTCAAGCCATTTTGATGCTGTTATATATTTGTTTTTAAACCTGATTGATGTATTTATCCAATTTGACAGCAAAAAAGAATGCCTTTTGTAATGATGGGTTATTTTCATAATGTGCTTAGAAATGATGCTTTGACTTTCACTGAGCAGCCTGGTTGCAGAGAAAATTTTCAGCCCATTTCCCTGCAAAAACAACATTCTATTGATTCAGTTTGTTATCATTTCTCATTCACCCTCTGGATTCAAATAAGGAAAGGAAACACGTGCTCAACGACGTGAAACACTGTATGTCTGCCGCCTGAACTATAGTGCACTTGACCCTGCTGTAGCAAAGAGCCTTGCAATCCTCACACCACCCTTCTGTCGCTGGAGGCAGGCAGCAGGCAAAAAAAAGACCAATTTACCCCTCAAGGATCAATAGAGAGGCACGAAAACCCATTTAGATCCATTTGTGGTGTAAAACTGTAATTACCCACAAAAACCCATGCTTTCAAACCCATCAATAGCACCCATCGGTGCTGATAGAATTAAGGTAGAGGAGGAACAGATAGCGAGCCAGGGGCTCGGGGACACTTGCTGTGTGAACACCGGGCTTAGACCTACTAACAAAGGAGCGAGGGGCTTCTCAAAGCCAGCACTTATGTCCTTACTGAAGTCCATTCTATGGAGAGCAAAAGGGAATTTCAGTGAAAAGTCAAACACGGGACAACTAATAGGGCAACAGGCACCATGGGAGACTACCTTATTTTTCTTGAGCCAGGTCCATACACACACACTCACACACACACACACACACACACACACACACACACGCACGCACACACACACGTTTATACACAGCGTCCACTGGAAGTCCTCCACACACCACTACCACGGACAAATTATGAGACAGTGGGCCACTGGCCACATGTCAAAACCCTCCACACACAACTCCTCCTACATCGTAACAGGACACCCAGAATGAATTTGTGGTTTGCTTTTCATTTTGCTTGTTTTGTGTCTTTTTGTGGTGGAGCTTTTCTTTCTTTTTGTGGTCATTTTGCATCTCTTAGTGGTTGTTTTTCATCTTATTGTCTTCATTTTGTGTCTCTTTGTAGTTGTTTTCACCTCTTTGTGGAGATTTTGCCTCTTTGTGATTGTTTTGCATCTCTGTGGTCATTTTGTGCCTCTTAGTAGTCTTTTGATTGACTTTAAATATTAACACTTCAAACTGAGGCTCTGGCCCAGGGTCACTGACCCCTGTGACCTGCGTGCCCATTCAATGATCCATCCATAATAACTGAACTCACAATGCTTAGTGGTACAACACACCGTGGTGTTATTTTTACCTATGTATGTGTCTGTATGCGTGTCTACACAAGCTCTGATCATTTGTATATATACACCGTATAGCGTCTCTTCTCTCATGCCTTTTACTTTCTGTCACTGTCTCCCTCTGCTCCTCTCTCTCTCCTCCTGTCAGTCTGTCTGCCTCTCAGTTTTCAAAGGATTACAGTGAAATTTGAGGCTAAGGATTATGAAAATCAATGTTATATTCCGTTGCAATAAGGTTTGCTGCTAAGGATTTGTACACAACATGAAGCAGTCAGTGGATACGTTGGTCTCAGCTGCTTTGTGTGTGTGTGCGTTATACCATGTGTTTGTGTAAAGTGGCCTTTTCAGTTGGGAGCCAGCAGACAGTCTAGGGGGGGGGGGCTTTGATGGGAGGGAAATCGCAGGGAACTAATCAATAAGACACATCCTGCTAAGAAAGTATCCTTATGTGCACATGTCACACACACTCAGATATGTACAGCACACACATTCGCACAAAGTACTAACTTTCATTTAACACTTCCATACCCCTTTGAACCTCTCAGCAGAAAGTGTGAAGCAATGATTTCGTGTGTGTGTGTGTGTGTGTGTGTGTGTGTGTGTGTGTGTGTGTGTGTGTGTGTGTGTGTGTGTGTGTGTGTGTGTGTGTGTGTGTGTGTGTGTGTGTGTGTGTGTGTGTGAGAAAACAGGCAAAAACAAGATTTAGCACACAGTGATTGGTGTCTAGTGCATGTATATGACTGTTTGTGCACGCCTGTCTGCGGGTGTTCAAGTGTGTGTGCGAGTAGCATTAGGATGTGTTGACGCACTGCAGTCTAGTGGTATAGTGCCTATTGTGGAGAAAGTGAGAGGCCTCATTAAAAATGTATGGAGCCCAGATATCAGCCACCGACCAACAGCGGCCTCTCGGGATGGCCGAGACTCTGAAAGCTCTTCAGTGGTGGGAGGTTGGAAGGCGGTCATTTGCATGTGTTTCAATGTGTGCAGTGCTAAGCCTGTTCTCAGTTTGTTTTTTTTTAAGTGACGGATGTGTGGAAATTTCCTTTTAGCTCAGAAGCTCCAAAGACTTTGTTCTTAACTCGTCACAGTTCTTCTCCCTGCCTCCTTCGTGCCAAAGCTTTTTCTCATTTAGATACTTTTTATGATAACACAGACACATTTAATTGTAAGCCTAATCTTGTCTTGGGGGTGGCTGTTGCAGATTTATAGTCTGGGTTGTATCATTTTTAAAGGTTAAGCCCATTTTCTTTTCTTTTTTTTCTCACTAGCCTCTAGTGGTATCTGACTATGCAGATCATTTTGGTTTGAACTGATGGGGTTTTGAAAATTCTGTTTGTGGGACATCTGCATCCACCTTAACACTGTGAAAATAAGTGTGTGTACCTGACCCTCTCAGAGGATTTGACACAAAAATGATAGGTAAATTTGTGAATACAGAGATTTAAATCCAATTCGGTACAGAACAACATTTGACCATGAGTAACTACAAAAGATCTTCATTTATATATCAGATGCTTAATGAGAGATACCCCAGAAAATGATGTTTGCTGCCACAACAACAGCAATAGCTTCTCGGTCACTATTCTCAGTTGTGTAGAAAGATATTGCAATATATTGCTACAGATACATTTTATTATAGCACTGTGTGTTTTGCAGACTGAAAATTCAATGTAAATTCCAGGCAATGTTGTACAAGTTAGAGTCTGATTGGTTTTTTTCTTCAGTGGGAAGCTCGGCATATGTGAAAACACAGCTAGGTCGAGCACACTGACTGAGACACACACACACACCAGCAGAACAGACGGTACAGAGTGAGAAAGTGTTGAAAAAGATTGGTTTTTGATAGATAGCCATATCAAGATTTGCTAAATGTCACAGAGAATTTGTGTCAGATCTGTGATGTAGCTTTATTTCTGACTCTTATTGTGTTAATTTTTACCCCGCAAAGAATGGAAGGGAATTCAAATTAATTTTGGCCGCTCACAGTTAAAAAAATGACATTTAAAAAATTCAAAGACATCTCTTCCCACAGACGGTATCCTTGCTGTGGTGGATAGTACTCAGAACATGTTGTCACAAACAGTTTTTTTTTTTTTTTTTTTCAGGACTGTTTCTCCATTTCCTCTGAAAACTGTTGACAGTGAGGTATCAAGGCGGAAATCTCAAAACCTCAGCAGATGATACCAAACTATTTGCATGGCTCGAAGTTGTAAATCAGTGAGAGAGAAAATATGTTTTCTGTAATTTGGATGAGCTTATCCTTTATAGCAAGTCTCAGCAATTAGGTGCAGCAGTGGGCTAATTTTTTTTTTCGGGGTTGTTCTATGTGGACCTAACATATGTAAATACATATATACATTGACTATGTTTTTTTTTTTTTTGGTTGTTTGTTTTTGTTTTTTTTTTTTGTTTTTCAACAATAAAACAGATTTATAACTTGTTGTTTTAGGGCTTATCCAAAGGCAGATGCCACTTTTCTCATTAATTAATAACACTGCTAATCATTACAGCAGCTTCTGTGAGTTTAAAACTCCTTTGGTAATTAACATGGCACAGGCGTTAGGGCTGCAGCTAACAATTCATTTTCATTACTGACTCATCTGCCAGTTATTTTTTTCAGTTGAACAGTTAATGATTTTGTGTGTAAAATAGCAGAAAAGAGAAGCTGGACCCAGGGATTCTTTGCTGTTTTCACAAAAGCTGATTAAAATGAATATTCAGTCGACTAATCGATTAACTGAATGATCATTGAATCTGTAACTAAAATAGATAAAGAATAAATAATATATGTACGCTTTGTGTTGCATATTGACACTTTTTACATTGTTATTTACAGAAAATCAAAAATTACAAAAGTTTTGAGGCTAACCTTGAAGGGGAAAACTTCAGCTTTAGTTAGTGGCCCAAATATTTTTGTTGAAGGACCAGATTTGACCCACGGGCCACTGGTTGCCTACCACGGGGTTTGAAACGTGGTTTCACAGTCCGCGTGCCTTTATACAGCTGTGTCCTCTCAGATGCATAACGAAGCCTTTCTTCACATCACTCTGACTTTGCTGATCCATCATTACAACAGTAGCTGAGCACTGCCACGCTTTGCTGCACAGCATTTCAATCAACATCAATGTCAGCGGTACGAATCATCACGGCTGATTGCGAAAGTGTGTGTGCCTCTGTCTGTGTGTGTGTGTGTGTGTGTGTGTGTGTGTGCGTGTGTGTGTGTGTGTGTGGGCACACGTTGATGCGTTGGCGGGCGCCCACGTGGGCGTGTATGCAAATGCAGCTGTAAGACAGCTGAATGCCTGTGCTTTACGGAGAGCTTGGCACCAGGGGAAAATGAAAAGACCGGGAGAATAATGACAGATTTGTAATTACAGAATCTAGTGTTCAGCGCTACTCAGCAGCAACTGTCTGGGGAAGGCAATCTGGGTGTAATTTCTGCTGATCAGGCCTGCCACAAACTTAAGGGTCACGTATGCCAAAAAACACACACACACACACATATATATACACAAACACATATATGCACGTGCATGCAGGTGTGCATGCTCTTTCTCTCTCTCTCGCTCTGTGGTTTGTGCAGACGTTGTGTGCGCAGAGGAACCCACGCAGGCTCGCACAAACATAAGCACCGAAAGTCTCACACTGAAATTTCATCGAAAATTGCGCGGCAGCAAATTGCCCGGTTAATTTGCGAGAGCTAAAAGCATCAAGTAAGCTCCTGATTCACTGAGAAATGAATGCATTACAGCCTGCCACGAACACACAGCAGAAGCCTCAACTTTATGGAAGGAAGTGACCGATTCAGTACACAAAGAAGACAAAATATGACTCATTTAAAAGGGTTACAGATGAAAAAAAAAACAGCTTCGGCGTTTACTCAGTTAATCTCAAAAAGCTGCTCCAGCTTATACTTAAAGTAATCATGTGTTGCACAGAGTAAATATATTAATTTTAGGCTAGTGAGTGATTATCACTTGCTTGGTGAAATAAGAGAGAAATTTCCATTTAAAGGTAACACAGGCCACGCATTTGTGCTGGGCTGTTACAGTAATACAACAGACATGACCGTGGCCTCGAAGCCAGTGTTCTGCAGTTGTCCTCATCTTCATCAAGATCATTTTTACAATTTCTCAGCTCAGTGGGTTTAGTTGAAGGACTTTATTAAGACATGGTGTAATACCAGAAACAAGCTGTTCTGCACCCTTTGTCGACTTTTTTCTTTTCTTTTTTGGCAAGCTGTCTCAGTGTGTGCTATAATATTATTAGCTTATAGGTTATTATTTTCCATTTAGATTACTGTCAATGTTATCTAACATACATTTCCTATCTGAGAACTTTCAAAAAGTAGCTGCTCTTTGTGCTACAGTTTCCTGCACAACACTGAAATGTACAGCTTTGTTATCAGTTCTTTCATTATTAATTGCTTCCTGCCGTTGTAAGGGTACATCATTTGTCAATCACGCCCTCTGTGCAGCATGTCCCTTTTTGCAAAGTTAAATCCATTTGCTATTGTGTCAAATTGAATGTGCCAAAACCCAGTTTGAACAGGATTACTATGCATGGTCCAGCATCCTGACTGAGAGCAAGCTGTACAGTTCTTTTTTTTGTTTCCTGTCTGATTTTTAATCCCTGAATGAATTTGGGTCTGTGTCTCTTCGCAGTCAGACACACACATAAGTCCCTCAGGAATAAAGATGTTCTCATTTTCATTCATATTTCAGATCTTATTTATTTTAGATCTTGACTTCGATAATAAATAAAACACCAGGAACTTTACTTCTCTAATGTGATTTCCTGTTCTTTAGGTGTGTGTGCAACATCGACTGCTCCCACATCAGCTTCAACCCGGTGTGTGCCTCAGACGGTCGTTCCTATGACAACCCCTGCCAGGTGAAGGAGGCGTCCTGTCAGAAACAGGAACGTATCGAGGTCAAGTACCTGGGCCACTGCCAAGGTCAGACATTCAAACACACATGCACGCATTCACTGACTCTAAACGGCGACACCTTCACACACACAGCGGAAGCCGTCAGTCTGTCTGCCTGAGCAGGTGTTCACTTCAAGTTGAAGTGAGGCCATGAGGGCAAATGAGGCAGCTTGGAGAGCTAAATGCAGACAGCGTGATTCTGTATCTCCCTCCAGCTGCAGTTCCAGCCACATTTCATAATTAAAGATAGTTTCACTCAATCATATTTTGGAATAGTGCGCAAAGATAATCCTCAAAACCCCACATAGCCTTCGCTCGGATGTATATTGAATGGTAATCCTCCCTTTTTAGTGTAGTATCTTTTGTTTGAATGCAGCCTTTGTTTGTAATGGTTCCAGGGATAAAGTTATTTTATTAATCTGTGTGGTTAAATCCCTAAACTGAATCATATTGCTAATCCATGTGGGAGATGACAAAGGCACATACGAATTCTTCTTTTGAATATGTGGGTTTTTTTTTTTTTTTTTTTATATCGAGTGTTGATCCACCGACATCTTAATTTCTCCTTTGATTCATTTTTGCTTTAAGATCGAGCTGAAGCTGTCAGCAGGTGGAAAGAGAGGCAGATCCTTATCCACAGTCGCAATCTCAGCGAGGTGTCCAAATCTCAATTGTTAGCGGCTTTTATTCTGAACGAGTACATCTGAAAGCATTTGATTGGCTCCGCGTCCACACGGGACAAACGCGACAATTGATCGAGATGTGAGAAGCAAGATGAAAGCTTTGAGACGTAATGGGGAGTAAAGCAATCAGGGCTAACCAGCTCTTGGAACACAAACAGAAATCTGTATTCCCACGTGTTACACTCTTTGGGTCAGACCAGCCTGATCGATTTGATAATGCTTCCACACATTCTCTTTCAGGAAAAGTGGAGAGAGAAGCAAATGTCATGAAACTCTGGTATGAAACTACAGGATTTAGAAAGCCCACGTTAGCCTGGATTCATAGTGACACCTTGACATTTAGATTGCTGGTTTATAATATTTCCCCATGTATCACTTGTCATTTTATTGGGAAACAATTTTACATTTCATTTTTCTTTTTCTGGAAATAGCCCAGCCTTCTGCTGTAGTCTATACCAGTCAAACTAGTTAAAAGTAACTGGAAACATTGCTAAGATTTTTCTCACCTATACACTAGCACATATACATTTAACCAGATGCTCACAAAATCAAGCCCTGCATGATAAAGACCTTGAGTTGTCTTTGATGTGACGAGCTAGAAAAACTGAAATTTTGTAGCTGTAGTCTGTTTAGTTCGCAGCATTTCCCCTATGAGCAGTTTTAAAATTCATCTATTTTTTTCTTGTTTGATTTTTCTTAAGTAAATGTCATACACGCAAGACTCCAGCTTCTGACCTCATCCAAGCGCTTCTTTGTTTCTTTTCTTTTATTGTGCCTCTGGTGCTTTCTAAGCAAATAAAAGAGAAAAAGAAATAAGAATAATCGCAGTTTCAGGCACATTTCATGCCACAATTCTTGCATCATAAATCTAGGAAATACTTTTGCACACTTGGTTTGAGGGAATAAATTCACTGACCACCGAAAAAAATCAATTGCAATAAAATGATTATGATTGGAAGGAGGTTTTGTCTAGCCATTGTGAAAAGGGGAATTCAATGCAACCTCAATAAGGTGAGCAAAAATACATTATTCCCTCTGACTTTTTTTCTACCCGACTCTGCTCCACTCTACCTTTTGTTCAGTATAATACATTAGGGGAGATGGTCTCTGACTTCTGAAGAGAATGGTTCACATTTATACGCATTAACTAGACAGGCGCACATACCACAGGAGCCCTTTGTTGAGATGATAATTTACATTCAAATGTCTCTGCCTGCTCTGACATCAGTGTTAATGCGTAACTCCTAATGGTAAGGGGTTGGAGCTGTGGGAGAGTTTGTGCTGACCTGGGATCGGTTTTAATATGTCTTTGTCCTCTCCAGGTGACATCATAACTGGGAACAAAGGAGATGGACACTTTGCACGGACTGACCTCACAGGTGAGTGCACCTGTAATGGTGACAGATGCCACCTAGAAGTTGTGTTTCTATAGATCTAAACTACGACAGCAAATATATTTTGTATAAAACGCAATCGTGGGCTGGATTATGTTCAGAGGCGACATATTTTTTTAATAAATGAAGCGCCGCAGTTATTAAAGGCAGCGAATCACTAGGAGGTGGTTGAGGTGGTGGCAGGCGTACAAAGCACACGACTCTCACCAGAGACCAGGGATCCACAGTCCCATCTGTGCTTAGGTTCAGGCAACAAAAGCTCTTTGGTTAAGGTTAGGGAAAGATCATGGTATTTGTTAAATGTAAATCAGCACATTCTGTCTGAAGCCACTGTGAACCACAATCTTTCCCTAACATTAACCAAGTGCTGTGAGTGTCTAAATATAACCATAAATAAGTGCAATAATGCATCTCTTCCTCTGTTTTTAAAATCTGTCTTTCTTGTACAGTACAGTAATGTATGTGAGCAGGTGACAGGCAGCCACAAGCAAATGTGCTTTCAGTATTTATGGATTTTTGTGCGTGTGTGTGTGTGTGTGTGTGTGTGTGTTTGCACAGTAGAGGAAAAAGAGGACCCGAGGAATGGGCTGGCTCGCGGCCTGTACATCCCCTGTCCAGATCACTACAAAAACTACTGCGTCCACGGAGAGTGTCAGTTCCCCAGTATCCTTGCCCAGCCCTCCTGCAGGTATACACACACACACACACACGTACAGTATTACAATATACAATATGTGATGACTAGTGATGAGTAAAGTATTTTGGGGAATTTTTGCCTTTTATTTGAAGCTGGACAGTAGACAGGTGACAGGACATGAGCGGGGGGTGACGGTGGAGACACTGCAGTCAAAGTATGCGATTTGCATCTCAAGCTCTCACAAACATTATAATATTTAAATACATGCTCTGGAATCTCCTTCCAAAATAAGGTATAATTTCAGCATAATACACTGAGTCAGGACTATTGATTATTAATTCACAATGAGAGGAACAATTTTTCAATAGCTAGCAATCAATGAGGCTACACTTATATTGGCTTATGGATTCTAATGTAACAATCAATTCAACTATATTGATCTTAGCTAATATTGGCTTCAGTGTTTTTACAGTGTAACTCTGAGTGAAGTATGGGTGTAAACAAACCATACATTAAGCAAGAGAGCTCAGTCTGGGTCTTTGTTTGCACCAGAGGTTTAATGATGCTCTCCCACTGTCTCCCTCCCCCAGTATGTGGACACTGAGAGAAAGCATGTAGCAGATAATCAGTTGTAAAATGTAGCAGTTGTTAGGTAAGTGCTGGAGCCCATTTAATTTTTTAATCAGACTTGCTTATGTTTATATATTAATTCAAGTCAGTGTGCTGAGATGGATTTTCTGAGATCCCTCCTGCTACAGTAGTAGTAGTAGTAGTAGTAGTAGTAGTAGGCGGCCAGGCTGTTGACCAGTCAAAATAAGCTCCAGTGCTTCAGATAAACCCCATAATGAATTTATCACTACTTGATGTAGATGCTCATTGCTCCTTTCACCAGGCATTAATGATCTTGTTTCGGAAGTTACATTTTGATCGGGTAGTGATTTCATTATCAGAGCCCACACTTTGTGGCATCGTCATCTGTCTGCCAGTGATAATACTTGGCTGTAAACACGCCGCTATACTGCTGTCAACTTCACTGATGACTGACTCCTCCAGTGTGTCATCAGCAAGGCCCTGGAAACTATGAATTTTTTTTTTTTTAACAGCAGCAAAAAAAGGAAAATGGAAACCAAAATAGAAAATATAACCAAACCCTTAACCTTAGTGCAGCTCTAATTGATATTTTTGTATTATCAGAAGAGGAGATTACTATGTGTAATGTCAAAGGGGTTGTTTGTAGTGAAAAACCTACATAAATTACAGTTTTTCATATTTGAGCCTCACAAGTATAGAAACACACAAAGATGTGTCAAACAGCACATAGACATATTCACACACACACACACATACACACACGCACACACACAAATTGCTGAGCACCAATCAAACAGGTGCAAATGATAGAATCTGCACATACAGTGTAGATACACATTCACATAAGCACACAAAATGCACTTGAACACAGCGCAGGGCAGACGCACATTTACATACAGGCATATTGAGGATTGGTATTAAACCTCACCACCCACACAGTCCACACATGAACACACACACACAGAGAACCCAGTGTGTGTGCATGTGTGCTCCTCAGGTCTGCCATCTTTTACAGCCTGATAGTGTAGCAGCCAGGGGGTCTTGGTATCTCTCTCTCCCTCTGTCTTTCTCCTTTCGCTAACCTCGCTCGTCCCAGCTCGCCCAGCCAGGCAGTCTTCTTGCATACAGAACTCTGCTTACCAGAGGAGGAATGTGACAGGTCTCTGCTGCCCCCTACTGGCTATAAGGACTGGAGGCTGTATCGAAACACAGCGGTCTCTGTGGGAGTGGTGCATGTCTGTGTACACGTGTGTGTGCATGTGTGTGCAAACAGAGCGCGAACCCCGAACAGAACAAGGTTGCACTGTTCATCTCGCACACTGTCAGGTCGAAGGGATGGAGAATGTGAAGGGGACTGTGTTTGTTGGTACCAAACAAGGATATGCAGGTGTTGGTGGGTAACAACCTCCCCAGAGACAGGAAAAGCAGGCAAAGAAGAGGAGCTGAAGAGGGAGAGGAGAGGGAGAGAGAGAGAGAGAGAGAGAGAGAGAGAGAGAGAGAGAGAGAGAGAGAGTTTAGAAGGGGGACCATTTTAGCTTGTCTCTGAGGACAGAGATCATCTCCATTAGTCTTTCTCTTTCTCTCTCTCTGTGTGTGTGTGTGTGTGTGTGTGTGTGTGTGTGTGTGTCTGGCTCTCTCATATATCTACACTATGCTGGCTATATCTGAAAACACCAAATACTGATACATCTAATGTAATATATAGGTGAGAGCTGTGTCTCCTGATAAAGAGGCTGAATGCATCCTTAATGGGCCACTTCTAAGTACACTTTCATTATCTCTGCATCGACTGCCAAATATTAGGCATCTCTCTTTATTGTTTTCTCTTAATCACTTAATCACTTGCGTTAAAACACAGGACAGATTTCAGTTTAACTACCGAATGTTTATTCTGTGAATTCTCTGAGCAAACGAGGTGATCGCTGTGCAGAGGCTGCACAGGAAAAACTGCACAGAAGCAAAGGGTGTGTGCCCCGAGACAAGCGTTCACATGCCCACACTCTGATCTGATGTCAACTCATGCTTTCCCATATCACAAAGCTGGCTTACTTTTAACCAGAATAGATCACCATGGTAACCTGTGCTGCACGGGTAACTTGCACTGAGAAGGCTGACGTTAGAGGATGAGATCAAAACCCGCCAACAGCTCGACCGCTTGACCAATCAGTGTCATCATTACTACAAGATCCTCCTGACATGGACCTGAGTGAACTAAGCATCTCAGCTAAGAACTGAGTGTTCTTAGCTGAGAAGGTACTGAGTAATAAAGAGCAGCATTTGTGTCGGTCAGTAGAATCATTTCCAGTCTTTCCATTTCCACACTGGTTTTTATAATGGAGCCTCTAACATAGAGGGAGGATTTACAACACCAAAGACATTTAATTCCCAACAGGATTCCTGACAGAGATGATTCCTTTATACTTTTAGCTCAGGATAACGTGTGAGGCAACTCTGTGATAACTGGCAATAAAAATAATACCATGTGTTATCTTTTATTAGAAAATAATCAAATAATAATCAAAAATCATATATTCTAGTTATGTGATTAAATTGTATACATGTCATATTATTATTTAGTATTTCATTTATGGTTCTGATGATGTTGACTGTCATTAACAACACCTCCTTTTGCTCATGAACACCCTCAGAGCTGCATTGGAAAACCCACAGTTAACAGAGCAGGTTGATAACCAGCTTCATGATACCACTCATCCAGGATCTCCAGTGTCCTGGTTCAGTGAAGCCAAGTAACCCAAAGAGAGACAGACTGAGGTGAACTTGCTTCATGGTACGAAGACACAAGCAGCCAAAGCTGACCAGTCACAGTTCTTGCGGTCTCTGTGGGGTATCTCTGCAGCTTCTTTAGGGCCAGTGTTAAATGTTTAAGTAGGTCCACACCAGCTGTAGCAATAGGCTACAATGTAGTTGTGGTGGCAAGAATTGACACAATAACTATGCAGTATCCCCTTAAGGCATGACTATAATTCCAGCTTTGGCGTTGACAAAAGCCCACAATGAAGAGAACATTAGGCATTTCAAGCTGCTTTCTGTGGACATGCTCGCACTCTTTCTCCCTGCTTCCGTTGCCCACTGCAGGCCCCATCAGTTGTTTTCATCTCAACAGTCACAGCAAAGAAAAAGCACAGTCACCACACTGTCACACAAATGCATTGTTCCACCACAATGTCTCTATCAAGCAGGTACTGACGTTTCAATTAGAACCACAAAAATAATTTACCTGTCACTCGGTGCAAAGAAATGACTTGCTTTCTCTTTCTCTCTTTCTTCTCTTTCACTCGTGTGCATGTGTGTGTGTGCATGCGATCTCAGCTGTCACTCTGGGTTTAGGGGTCCCCAGTGTGACATCAAAGAGTACAATGTGCTCTATGTGGTGCCGGGCTCTGGCAAACTGCACTACGTCCTCATCGCCTCTATCATTGGAGCACTCCAGGTGGTGATCATCTGTGTGGTGGTGCTCTGCATTACCAGGTGAGTCATGCCCTAACACACACACCTACACGCGCACACACACACACACACGTTCAAACACAGCCTCCTAATGACCCTGGGAGCAGTACTTTCCATGTTGTGTGTATTTGGGAGTCACATGGGGGGGTGTGGAGCTCCTAAGCCTGGAGGAAACTGCTGAAAGGTCACCTTGCCTACACCACAGAGAGAAAGTACTGTCTGTCTCCCTCTGGACACACACTCTCACGCACGCACACACACACACACACACACATACACATACACACACATCTGAAAACATGCAGTGTGTGCGTAGAAGCACTGATACACAAAGATATCTGTGTAGGCAAGCATACACACTTGTGCTTGAACAGGCGTTCTGTATTCACAGTAAAACCCACACACACACACATACACACACGCAGCCTGCAGCTTGTCTGCCTCCGGCTGACCTAAGCAATTTATGACATTTAATAAAAGATTTTAAAAGAGTTTTGGCCGAGACAAAACTGCTCCTCCGAGCAAAGGAGGGGAGGAGGAGCAGGGACAAAATGAGAGAAAGGGAGAGCAGTTGGAAAGGTGCAGGATGAGAGGGTGAGGATAGAAGATAGAGAAGAAAGAGAGAAAATTATAGCACTGAATGCAGCTACAGTATCATTGAGCCCTGCTGCTCAGCGATACTCACTTCAAGCAAAGGATACAGTTTAAATATAAAAATACTCAACTTCATAGAAGTCCGCTATACAGCACATGGCTCTCGCTTGTTACCATGGAGACTACTGATTAAACAAATGTGTAAATGAACAAATGAATCTACACAGACATGCATGCCGTTACCCACTGACTGACTCACCTCATTGTCCTGTCTCTGTTGGACTCACTGAGCTTTGTCTTGTGCGTTTTCATGAATGCCTTTGTGTTGTGTGTGATTTCCACTTATTGTAAGCACTTGCCATTCACTTAAAGGACAAACAGGTGGGAGCGCAAAAGGTCACCTCTGTGCTTTGCCTCCTGTGTATGACATTCTGCCACTTCTTGGAAAAGGTCTCCTCCAAAGGGTTTCACTGCAAGACACCATGTTATTTATACATTATTCTATATTTTCACCACAGTCAACAAATTATATACAAAGACCAAAACCAGCAATGCGTTAGTTTCTCTCTGTTCTAACTCCATCCCACTGGATCCTGCTGAAGATGTATAGTTCTATGCAAATGTGCAAATGATATATTTAGTTGATTTGTGAAGTAAAAAGAAGAAAATAAAACCCCTGCAGCAAACCGATGTTACAAATGAGTCTTTCTTCAGCTGTTAATGTGCTGTCACTTTCTATTTCATGATCTCCAAAAGTGGAACTAAATTAAATAGTAATTGTGCCAAGTTCAAAAGTTTGGGCACAAAGTCACTACTTACTTCCAGCCCAATGCTTCACAGCTGGCAATGTGTGCTTTTCATCAAATGTTCCTCTTGTTTTTTTTTGTTTTGTTTTGGGGTTTTTTTGCTTTTCCAAACACACCTTTGGTGGTTGTGGCCAAGAAGCTCCATATTAACTTCATCTGACCACAGCACTTGCTTCCTAAATGACTCTGGCTTATCCAGATGTTGCTTTATATTCTTCAGACTTCGGTGATGACTCCTCCCTGTAGACCCTGGTTGTGCATCAATGCTGCCAGAGGAACTGTTCACCAGTACTCCTGTGTCAGCTAAACCTTCCTGCAGCTCCTCTGCAGCCATGGGGCAGTTTCGCTTGGCCTTTCTGTCCAGCAGACATGCAGTTTTATCTCAACGTTTTCCTCCACATCTTGTCTCAATGCCCCAGTTCCCACTGTGGAAATTTTAAGCTGGAAGCACTTTGATACCTTTTTATAGTCCTGCTTCGTAAGCAGCAGTTAGCTTCATTTTCAGATCCGCAGTCAGTTCCCTAGAGGAGGCCGGGCTTGTTGAATGTGACCACAAGGTTTGAAAAGTCAGCGGATTTATCATCATCTGATAATAATGATAATTTTTGACCTGTCTTACAAGTCCTTATGAGTCAGTTATAAAACCTAATAAGTTAATAAAATTCTGGGTATTTACGAGAACACGTCCATGAAATAAAAAGTAATAGTGCATTAACGTTTGAAGAAAGGCTCATGTTTCACGTCTGCTCGTTGCAGGGGTCGTATTTACTTCTGTTCCCTTCAAAAATCAACATAATATGTCATTTGCCAAGAGGTGCCCAAACATTTACATACAACTGTAAATCTTTAAAATAAACAAACAAATAAATAAACATCTGTTTTGATGTGTGAAAAGGCTCAGTAATTTCCTTAAACACTTTGGAACTGTAGTTTTCCTCAAAAAGGTGTACTCATCTAAATCCTGTTTTACAGTTTCAGGTTTTTTTTTTTTTTTTACTGAAGTCTCTCTTAATAGTATCCTCTCACTTTCCAGCTGCAGAACAGAGGAGCTGATTAAAAATACTGACTGACTCATCTGAGTCTCCTTAAGTTATTACTGTAACCTCACAGCGATGAGTTTTATCAGTAGCTGTGAATGTTGCATTGAGCTCCTTCAGACTGTTTTGCTCTGAATTTCACCTCTCAGGTAACATACAGGCTGCCTGCCCTGTAGCCATGTTGCTGAGCTTATGCAGCCAGAGAGGAAGACCTCAAGTACTACTCAGGGCTGACAAAGTATTTTAACCTCCTCTGTTAAAGAAATTATCTACATGTTATTTCACATTTTAGTTATTGTCTATTATCTACGTTATCTAATTTTATGTTTGGTGCCAATAAGAAAAGTGTGTGATTTCCAACTTTAACCCTTAAGAAGTTATTTAAGGGCAACTTTATTGGGATCTATAAAAACCATCTGAATTGCATCAAAATGAGGTTTCACAGCTGCAGATTCTAACAGTCACACAGCTAACCACTGCCTACATCTCCCTAAACGTCTTCTCTTTGTACAGGAAGTGCCCACGGACCAACAGGATCAACCGGCAGAAGCAGAACAATGTCCACTTCAGTTCAGAGAACACCATGCGCGCCTCCACTCGACTTATCTGAGCCCAAACACACTGGACAGAGTCCTCCTCCACTTTACGGAGAGCTACGGCGTTTGATGTTGCCCCCCTCGTAGGCCAACCCCCCAAAATTTAGAATCTGCTTCCCCTCACTCCTCACCCTCTCCCTCAGTACAAACTTTAAGAATGCCCAGGGAGGACGGTGGCGTAGCAAAGACAGAGCTGGAATATGAGTCAGTGGTGAGACTCACTTCGTGGGGTACTGTTCTCATCATTTGCCGCCACCGCCACCAACCCCCCACCTGCCCCCCCCAGTTACCAATGTGTCTCTGTGCACCTTGTCACTTCCGCCCAGGGTTTTTCTGACAAACTGAACCATGAGGTGTTTGGGGGTGCTGAGGATACTGAATGTGAGTGTGTGTGAATGTGTCTTAGATGTGTGAGCTTTGGTAGAGGCGGGCTAGCCAGTGTCTGTTGTTTGTAGATGAGGGGTTAAAGCAAATTGGGGTAGTGCAAAGCAGGGTAACGGGTTTTAAATGAGGTGTGTGTCGTTCGGTCTGGGAGGGGAGGGGAGTGGGGAGGGTGGGTTTGGGGCTACACGTGATGCCTTGCACCTTGTGTTATAGGAGACCTTTGACAGAGGGCACAATGTTATTATAGAGCTCTCTGTTCGGTTGTGACGATGACGTCAGCTACTGTATCTTGGGTTCTATTTCAAATAGTTATTACTACGTTGTCTTGATGGGGTCATTTTTCTGTAAATGTAAATAAATAATTTATATCATGAAATGTAACATGCCGCGTCCGCCTCTGTTCATTATTATCAGATTCATATTGTTCTCTGAGATGCATTGGGTTGGATTTTTCACAAGCGTAGCATGGAGCCTATTATCCTTTAAGTTCTACTAAGCTTATAAACACCGTACAAAGTAGATAGAGCTGGTTTCATTTTGACCAGCTACAACTGTAAAATGTGACATTCACATGAATGTCATTGATAATACTCTAATAATGAATAATAACACATCTCTCTGCATTAAGTGCATTTTGCTAATAACACTTAAGTACTGTTTTCAGTGCAAGAGGATTTAAAGGAGTATGTTTACAATGTGGTATTTCTACCTTAAGTAATTTTTATTACAGGATCTGAATCCTTCCTCCACCGCTGAGCCATTGTATTCACTTAAGATGTTTTAGGCAAAGGCATAGGTTTGGTTTTATCTGATAGAACTTTTTTTTTATCAGATGGCCAAAATAGTGTTTTTCACTGATTTCAAACAGATATTTTACCTTTTTAAATTAAAAGAAATGTTGATAGATTTTCAAGAAAATGTTAAAAAAATCCAGCTGTCTGCCGTGAGCCATTTTCAGATCTCACCTGAGATTCTCTGGCTCTGCCCTTCTTTCACCTTGTTGTTTTGAACAGTGCCCTGAGATAACCTCGGCTAGAATAGAATAGAATAGATCTTTATTGTCATTGTCACAGGTACAACAAAATTTAAAGTGCTCTCCAGTCAGTGCATTAAGAAAAATATTAAAAAGAATAAATAAATAAAACATATAGAACATATATATGTTCTATGATTCTATGATTTGGCCCTATGGTTTGGCTCTATATAAATAAAACTGACTTTACATCTGTATTTCAGGATTACCTTTCCTTCACATATTTCTCACTGCTGAACAGATTTAATCAGCTGTTACTTTCCAAAGCCATTTAAAGGCAGTAAAGAGACTAGTTAAGGAGAGCAGATGTCAATAAATGAATGTCCATCACAGCTACATCACAGCTACAGTCCACAGCACCACAAGATGGTGCTGTGGACTGTTCTCCACAGTCTGGACGGAAGCACAGCACTTGTCTGCTATTGGCTTCACAAATGAAGTGTATAGTAGCGGCAGTAGTATAGTCATCCAAGCACATATGGGATTAAACGGCATGTTCTTGTCTCATGTGTGCATGGTGCCAAATGTATGCTGTAGCGGTTGTCGTGGCCGAGTGGTTAAGGCGATGGACTAGAAATCCATTGGGGTCTCCCCGCGCAGGTTCGAATCCTGCCGACAACGTGTTTTCCTTCCACACGGTAGAAGACACGTGATGCTTTTCTCATTATCATCCACAAGAAGACGGCAACATGAGAAGCATGAACAGCTAAATTCACAAGCTCCTGCCAGGTAAAAAGTGCCCACCTACCGTTTAACAGCTCTTCTCCCCCTCCCCATGTCCCTTGTCCCAAGACATGGGACATGACTCCATCAGCCATCTGAAGAGATTTCTAAGAGAAATCATTTGATTTCTGATTTGAGGTCCAGAACAAAAGCCCTTATTTGTATTTTACTTAACTACTTACATGTTATGATACAATAATTAATACTTTTTATATTGTCTTGATAATAATCATGACTTGTAATACAGTCATTTTACAATGTGATAGAGCTGTTTTTACAAAGCTTAGATAGAAAATATAAATTATTTTTCCAGTGCTGCCTGTTTATTCATTCATAAAGCCAGCAAAGAGCTAGTCACTCACAGAATAAGTTGATTATCCAAAGCCTTAAGTATAGAGCACACAATACCAGCAGTGTTCCTCAGGGTCCCAGAGTTATTAGAAACACTTCAAGACTAATCTAATAAGGGAACTGATCATAGTTCATATATGAAGTTCTCAGGTGGAATTGTGCTCAGAGTCACCCATGGGTCATTCTGACATACTTCAAAATTTTCCCAGCCTGTTTTTCATGGACCTGTAGACATACAGGACAGGCGTGTGATTGTCTGTCTGAAGAGTAGATCCCTCCTATTTTATCAACCTCAGCCACTTAATGATGTAAAAACAGCTTTAAAACAGAAAATTTAAGCAATGTTGCTTTCACCCTGACACTGTATTATTCAAGTACAGATACAAATGAAAAAGCCTTTGTCTGATGAATCTGAAATACCTGAAATATCAAAGTCAGTTTTCACCTATGGCATCGACCTTACTTGACCTCATTAAACCAGTGAGGTAGAGTCTAACCCCAGTGAAGAATGTCTAGCCCCACAGTCCATACTTTCACCTTCATCTCCCTCCCCTATCCCTCCTCCAGATTAAAAACTAAAAAGTCCCTTGCAGTTCAACCTCTGGGCACACCCCTATTTGTATACACATCTGTGTGTCTGTGCAGTACCCAGCAGGCCCAGTCCATATAATCCTGTCAGTTTCCTGTCTTTCCTGCTGGTTTCAGTGGGCTTGAGGCCAGGGAAGAGCAGGAAGGAAATGTCTGTGCGTATTTGCTCTCATCTGAGGTGGAAGAATGTGGTGAACGCTGTCATTAATGGACAGTAACATTATCCCCAAGTGGATTTTTGCTATTACCTACTTTAAGAAAAGTTCCCACTCTTGGTGTTTCCTTCATATTTCCAGAAATAAAATGAGACTTTGGTCATGTGCAGACAGCATGTGATGTGATTTTTCTGCCATCTGTCATTGTACCACTGTTGCCACTATTACTTGGATTTGCATGATGATGTTTAAACAGAATCAAGTGCAGGTTAACTGAGCGCTAAGTGGGTTCCAGTGACAGCTTGCAAGAGGTGGCTGGCAATGAGGAACATACTGCACCAGTGTTAAATGGGACAGTATGCTCATTGGATTCAACTTGAAATTTGTGATTAGTCCTTTTAGATGAAATCTCAACATGAAACTGCTGCCAGTATTGTGGCCATTTTACAGTGCATCTGCTGCACGTCCAAGGATCCAAATGCAGGTTTCTCAAAGGGGAACTCCAGGTCTTGAGTCAATGGGAAGACAACATTAGGATTCAGCTTCACACTGACATTAGATGTTAGTCAGTTACTGTACTGTTAAAGATTAACTTGTTGTTTGTCACTGGAGTTATGCTCATGTTACCGTCTCATACTATAAAAAAAAATTCTCATTGGATCATAGACCTGTCTTACTGTTGAATTATGACCTACCTCAAGGCTTATACACTGGAAATTCAGCATACTTTATAACACAGTTGTGGTGCACAGCGGTCACAGAGACTCGCCTGGTGGTTATTCTATCAACAATCCATTAATCTGTTTGCGTGCAGGTGGTGGCATTTTGATAATGATAAAAGAAGCACTTTAAAAGTATTTTATTATTTATAGCAGGGTATATGAATTAAATGTATTATATTTAAACGTCATTGTAAATCTGCAGCTGTAAGGATGCCCATGACATTTGTCTACCTGGCCCAGCAATCCCACCCACCCCTTACATGCATGGGTTTGTTTGAGGTAGGCGAACACACTGAAGGACATATGTGTCCTCATTCTGTTTTCGACACACAACAACCAGTTCACACAGAAATAATTCCCCATGTGCACGTTCCCTCCCCAACACCTACTGAGAATAACAGATAGGTGCCGAGCATTGGAATCTGACACTTATCTTAGAAATGCATAACTCCTCATCCAGCTCCTCACTGTTTCAGACAGCATGTTTGAACACGCTGGGCTGTTTTCCCCAGAATTCAAGTGTACATGCCACTGAATATTAAAACTTTTCTCTTCTTGATAGGCTGCTTTGTGGAAAAATTATGGATGTGGTGTGGAGAGAGGTACCAGTGATGAATAAAATAACAGCTAAATCAAGTCATTTTGCTGGGAGGCACATGCTTATCTTTCAAGAATCCATACTTTGGGAAGCATCAGGCTGAATGACTCGCCCTCACATTGATTTTACAATCAACAAACTGCACATCCACTCCTTTGGCAGCAAAGGATTGGGCAATTGATTTGAAAACTGATGGTGTTGGACACATGAAAACGCATATACTCACAGGAACAAGCGAGCACACACACACACATACATTCACGGCACAAGGCATTTCCTCATATTCTGAGGGTATGTGTGCAGAGTTTAACACCTCAAAAATTGGTCCATTAGCTTCAGAATTGATAGCATAGCAGAAATCCCACACCATAGAAAACACATACACTTCTCTACTGACATACGAGGCCACCTTTAAGTGAGCGTGTGTCTAACACACACTGGTCTGTGAAAAAGGGTCATTTAAAGATATACCGCCATCTGTTTTGGCCCCAGCATGCCATTTTCCCCTCTGTGGGGGCCTTTGATTTAGCGACAAAAGGGTACCATTGCTTCCTTCTTTCCCACTGTGCAACCAGACATCCAGACTGAGCAGGTTATACGAATCAAACACTGCCAGGCATCCATCGTTTCATCATAGGTATGGCCACCTGTGTGGGACTGTTGGCGGCAATCACGAGCATTAGGGGTCCCGTTTAAACACTGATCAGGAAACCTGTTTGTTGTACATCTCACAGATCTCACATAACCAGGCCAAACTGACTATGAAGTATAAGGAGGCAGGTGGGTGTGTAGTTCTAACATACTACCTTTCAACAAAGCAATTACACTGTGCACCCGTTTGTGGACATGTTATCAACTTCAGAAAACTCTAACATGCCTCATTTCCTGCAAGATACAAATTAGTTTAAGGACAGCTGATATATCTCATCATCTTGGCCTCAGTTTTCAATTTGTTTGCAACATGTGGAAATAGAAATGTATTTTCTCAGACATAGAATTATAGTCTGAATCTCTACAGAGCTCTACAGAGCTAATACACTATCATCAACCTTGTTGTCCAGAAAGACCCACTGTTCTGCACCAAACAGCAGACAGTCAAAGTTTGCCACTAAGTGGAGCATTTTACAGCTACAGACCCAAATATCTCAGACAAGAGTTGATGGAGACCAAAAACAGAGCTAATAGAAGAGTAAATACTGGATACTTAGATTCTTCAGCTGGCCAGAAACATGACTCCAAATGAACACTGATGTTGCTCCAGACTGTGTGTGTTGTGTGAGATGTTGTTCCTGCCCACAATAAAATGTTAACCACCTTCTCTGCTTCAGGTCAGACAAACCTGTTAGGTTGCCTTTAGAAAAAGAAAAGGAACATAAATTGTTTTCTTTTTATGCAAAGCGATCCAAACAGTCCTCCACTGCATGAGACAGCTTTTCATATTCAAAGAAACTTGTTCATCAACCATTCTTGGAAAACCACCAAGGGAATCTGCCAACAGCCTAACGGTTAAGGCAATACCACGCCCCCACTGATGAAGGATTTAAGGCAACTTCAGGTCAGTTTCCCAGGAAACAAAGCTCATTCAGTCGATGCAACTTGCAGCGGCATGTTTGTTGAAATGCTGGAATATACTGATTGCTGTTTCTGCTGCAGTAGTTTCACCCATGGCTGGTATCATCTGAATTTAGAAAGTAAAAGATTTGACTGTGGATTTTTTTTTTTAACGTGAAAATTACAAACTCAAGTTGCAAATGTAACTTTCATTGAAAAGAGAAAAGTTTACTGAAGTGAATCAGTCCTCTAGCAGAATATTTAGCCTTGTGTTATGATTGAACTAAAAAAAAAATCCTCTTGGCTATCGTTCTGCTTTACAAAGCTCTAATTCAGGCACAGCACTTTCTCAACTGAGAGAATTAGGTCATGCACTTGCATTTCTTAGCCTCCAGAGGGCAAATACAGCCATTTCTTCACGTTTACTTGTAAATATGTCTGTCCACCAGTTCCTTTTACCTCATTCCCCAACAGCTTGTGTGCATGATTGTTTTTGGAGTACGGTCTGCTATATGTAACTGTAAGAAGGCTGATGGCAAAACAAACCCCCCAAACTATGAAGTGTTATAAAATAGGCATGGGAAAGACAAGATTCCTCGACACAAGACTGGGAATGAGTGAGATGTGTACCAGACCATCGGGAACACTGAGAGAATTCAGGAAAGAAAAAAGGGGGAAAGGGAGGGATGGAGAAAAGGGAGAACAGCTGAAAGGAAAAGAGGGAGACAGCTGGAAGAATCACAGGATGGGAGCGTCATTCCCTCCTCTCTATCCCAGAGGGGTGAAAAGTGGGAAAAGTCAGAGTTCAAACGCTAGGAACGGGAGGTCACACTTTTATGTTGACAAATGGGTGTGTCTCCAAGGAGAAGCAGTGACACAGAGAGAGGGGTAAAGAGAAACACTAGGCGTTTTGAGTTAGCAGAAAAAGGAAATTTTCTGAGATGAGTGTCTAGCACTTCCACTCTGACAGCTTTGAAGCTTGTCAAGCGAGTAACCTCAAGAAAAGGCGTTAGTCTTGAATGCTGACATGAGAGAATCTGTCAAGAGCACTTATATAACTGGTGAAAGGACGGAGATGTAACAGGAAAATGGCAAATGATGCTTATCATGTTGATAAAAGAACCAGTACCTTCTTAAAGGAATAGTTCAACATTTTTGTAAATACACTCATTTGCTTTCTTGCTGAGAATTAGATGAGAAAATTGCACACAGCTGGTTAGCTTAGCTTAGCTTGTTACCTTTAGGCAGAACCAGGCTAGCTGTTTCCACCTGTTTCCGGTCTTTGTGCTAAGCTAACCGATTCCAGGCTGTGGTTTTATATTTATGGTACAGACATGAACGTGTTATTGATCTTCTCATCTCATTCTCAGCAAGAAATCAAATAAGTGTGTGTACCAAAATGTGGAACTATTCCTTTAAGTCAACAGAAACGTATGAATTTTTGCAATAAATCTGAAGGCAGCAAAACTTGTGAGAATCATTTAGCCTCCACTGTGATGTGAAAACAAACTTTAAAAACAGAAGCTTTTATTAATGTAGTTAGGGCCCGAGGCAGACTGTTGACTCTGCGGACACCTTATTACATTGTTCTAAGGTGTGTCTGTTCTGTGTGTGCATACAAACAGTTGGAGAAAACCTAATCTCAGTTTAGGGGTGTGAAATCTTTGGATTGATCTTAGATGAGATTGCGGCTGATCAAGCATTATATCAATATCAGGCAGAATCCAATTAAAACTCAGGTGTGGGCTCGAATACTTTCCATAGTCTGCTGTGACAAAACAGATTCTTGTCATAGCTGTAATGCCGTGGGTTTTCTTATTATTGCACAGGTAAACACACATGCTTCTCTCTGTTTAAGAAAATGCACAGACACCCAGGCACTCTTGCTGCAACACACTGACACATTCCTGCTGAACACCAAATAAAACATGGTTGAAAGAGTGATTGTGTTACTGTGAATAAAAGATTTACAATGATGGTGACAAAGAGAAAGACTGAGAGAGAGGCCAGGGAACCATGCCAGGGCACAGATGAGCTCATTGTTGAAACAGGGATTTCCACATTTCCATGTCAGTGTGCCCCATGCCATGACACAGAGCTGAAAAACAAGAGGGGAGAGGAAAGGGGTGCAGGCACACACACCCGGCCCTATGCTTACATCTAATCATAGGCACAGTGAGACACACACATATACACCAGATTTTGGTGTAAAGAAAATATGGTCTGTGATTTATCTCAGCCTGCAGCATGTCAGTGGAAAAATTCAGCTAAGTTCCTGAAACACACAAGAAACACAGGCCTCTGTGATTTCTATCATACTTTCATTGCTGTTTTATTGTTTTGTCAGACACACAAGCACACTCACACGTGTCACTGCAATACAAAGAAACAAAACAAAACAAAACAAAAAAACAACAACAGTGCGGTAAACAAAAGTAGCCATCACACATATTTTGCGAACGCAGCCAGACATGCGCAGAGTGGAACGGCTGGCAGTCACATGAAAACACACAGCAAGCAAGTATACAAGGAAGGACACACACACACCCGCACCAACTCTACCTCCATTCCGACAATAGGGTTAGGCCTGCACGGTTTCCATAGCAACCACGCCCCTCCCTGTGGCTTGCAGGGGAGGTGTTTTGAAAGTTCACAGCGTGTTTGTGTGTGGAGTGAGAGACAGAAAGGGGCGTGGATGTCGAATCAACTCCAAGAAATAAAACACTCAAACTTTACTCCTCAGCTGGAGCAAGTGACAGCAGCATCTGTGCGCCAGTAGAACTGACACTCAGCTGTTTGCGTTTAGGTGAATTATCCCAATCGAAGCGGGACATTTGACCACCTGTGAACCATGGAAGAAGACGCGTCCCACGCCGAGCGCAGCAGCGTTTCAGGCAGCACCCACACCATCCCGCAGCAGCAGCCCGAAAACACGGAGCTCCTGATCCCGAGCTTCAGCCCGTCTTCCGCCCCGTCCTCCCCGACCCCGACCAGCACTCTCTCCCGGCTTGGCTTGAAAAGTCCGACCTCTCCGACCGCGGTCGCGCCGGGCAGCCCGGTGGACCGCGGCCAGGTGAGCGCCATCACAGTCGTGGCGCTGCTGGACAAGCTGGTCAACATGCTGGAGGCGGTGCAGGAGAACCAGCAGCGGATGGAGCAGCGGCAGGCCGAACTGGAGGGAGCCGTGCGGGTCGTGCAGGGGGACGTGACCCGCCTGAGCAAGACCCACATCAGCACCTCCAACAGCGTCAGCAAGCTGCTCGAGCGCTCCCGCAAAGTCAGCAGCCACCTGAAGGATGTGAAGGAGCGCATGGACAAACAGGCGGTCCAGGTGAAGAAGCTGGAGGCAAACCACAGCCACCTGCTGAAGAGGAACCACTTCAAAGTGCTCATTTTCCAGGTGAGGGAACGCGATGGGGCAAAGACAAAAACAACAGTTACAACCTCTTTTTTTTAATTCAAAGTGTTAAAGCCAAAAGCTTTTTGTTTTGTACTGTAGGGACTTTAGAGGGTCACGTCACCGATTTTTACTCATGAAGTTCAGTTTAATGGTCTTGAGGAGAGCTGCTCAGTCTGTTGCAGGTTGTATAATGTCTTCTGTGGCTATGGAGGGACAGTCTGAGACTACCATGTGTGAAGTTGACTCATACTAGACACTAAAAGCCAGGATATTTAAGCTTCTGCTCTTTCAGAAGCCTAATCCTTCCTTTTTTGTCTCTTGAAAGCATGCTACAACTTTATGAAGTTCAGTATGCATGGACTACACCTTTAAGGCAGGATTTATTTTTTCAGGATAGATTTGCATTATGAACTTCTCCTGTGTGTGTGTGTGTGTGTGTGTGTGTGAGTCATATTTGCATTCAGATTTGACTGCATCAGTGGGAGTGTTTGGATGTGTGCACATTTCTTATGTGCCAGGTTGTCAGGGACATGTGATATGCTGCAGGTGAACAGCACTTTATTACATTTTCAACACTTAAAACTTGTTGAACAGGACTTCAGCAGCCTGCCAGCCTCTCAGGGATGTGGCGAGCTGTTTGCTTTTGTGACTGTTTTGTGATATATTTCGAACACACCGCCACTAAAATGCAGAATATAATCTGGTTACTTAATCTGAGTATGAGTTAAAATCTTAACGATGTTCATACACATGTGTTTGAATCTCTTCCCCTTTGTGTGTGTATGTGTGTGTGTGTGAGAGAGAGAGAGAGAAAAGAAGGGTGTGTCTGGGAATGAAGCTATAGAGGATAATAGAGGAGGGCTCAGACTCAGACTCTGACTAGATCTGTTTACACCCCACAGTCATAATTCAGACAGACAGATAGCTTTTGGATGGATTTACCACTTTAACTGCCGCATCACACCTTTGAGGGTAAAACTCTATACTGGCACTGAAAAAGTGATAAACCTTCCAGTATCCCCAGGAAATTATGAGTGGAAAGTATGAGGAATATCCTTACATAACCCATCCCTCATCTTATCTCATCCCATAAAATAGCTGAAACTTTTTCTGCCTAGCAAGTAAAAGATGGACCTTAACTTTAACTTGTATTCTTGATATGCAGGTAAAAGCTGAGGTTATTAATCAAGTGGATGAAAGCTGTTCTATATTATATATTTTGTGTGCATTTCCACTCAACCAAAAAACATGATTGAGGCAAGATCTCAAAGTACACTTTGTGCATGAATAAGTTAATGGTTTTTCATGCTTCTGTCTACATGTGTATGTGTGTGTGTGTGGGTGCGTCAGAGCATGTGCATGCAAGTGTGTGCTCAGGCACTGAAAAGGGGGGCCATTGTTGACACAGCGAGATCCACTAAGAGCTCTTAACCGCCGTTGTTATCTGGTTTCCCAGGTACTGTGGCTCTGTTGTTCAAATGCAACAGGTGCCAAGACCTTACCCTGTACAAGGTGGCTCTTTGTGTATGTGGGCGAGGCACCGTCGATCGATTTAATTGAATCCCTGGTCAATTTTGATGTGATAGAAGGGAGTGATAGTGAGAGTGGACAGTGCTGCTTGTGCTGTTAATGTTTTGTACTTGACCTTTATTATATTAACATTCTTAGAGTGTGTAGGAGTGTACTTTAAAGTTTTTGTATCTGCCATGAGTGTTGTGTTACTCACAGTCCCAGTTCAAAGTGCTGATATGACTGCTGAGATTTTTCCTCCAATTTTCTGTCAAATGAAGAGCAGAGCATTTGCTGATGGGTGTAGCAGGGCCAGGCATGACCTTAAGGGCGTGTGTGTGTGTGTGTGTATGTGTGTGTGTGTGTGTGTACATCGTGTGTGCGTGCAATTCTCCCATTGGATTTTGTGCTGATGTGTTGGGTCAGGTGTATGCCGTTACTGAGCTGGTAAATGAGACTTGGCTTGCCTGAGGCCAGCAGGGAATAAAGAACTAAGTGCAGCTCTTGTTCCTTCCCTTGTGTTGACTCTTTTCTATGTCCATCACTTTCTGCTTCACCTGATCTCTTTTTTTTTTTGCCTCCGGTATTGTGTCTTTTTTCTTGGTTTCCTCCATCCGGTGCTGTGCTCTAATTTTCTTGTTTGACATATTTTGGTTTATGTTCAGATGTCCAGCCATTTCTCACCCTTCACATTGCTCTGTCCCTCTATTTATTTATTTATTTATTTATTTATTTGATCTTTTAAACAAACTCCAACTTGCACATGATCACTTTTTCTGCCTTTGTTCAAGCCACCTGTCCTGGTTCCCTGAAACTACACCAAAGCACATGCTGCACTCCTCACGGTACTCTTTGATAAAGCACATTTGCTATGCGCCCAAGAGCCAAGCTCCCTGTGCCAGCCCTCTAGCTATTGGCTGAGGGGTCCTCCTCCTCCCCCCATTTGACAAAATTGATCCAAAATACTCATCATCCTGTACATGACAGCTGACGTGGAAACACAGAAGGCTTCTGGGTAAACACTCTCTGATGCACAGAGCAGGGGTCTAAAGCAGCTCCAAGCTTTGGCCGTAGTTGGTCAGAAATGACAGCGCTGTCTGCCGCTCCGCTGCGTTCCTGTGCATAACGAGGACTAATGAGGACTTAATTACCGCTGCTTGGGCCGTGTTTGTTTGTTTTTGTGCACCAGTGCTTTTCCTGTCTCCACATGGCCCTCCCCTCTCCAGGCCTTTTTCTTCTGCGCACACACACACACTGATTCACACATGCAGAACGCACACAGTTCCCAGCCATCTGAGAGTCCAGTGTGTACAGTTTAGAGACTGTTTTGGTAATTACTGTTTGGAAAGGTGGAAATATTTTGTGTTGGATTGCATATATTTCTTTTTCTATTATTTGTCACACAGATTAATTTCAAAGGCTCTTCACCTGAGTGTTTAAATATCAACATTCACCCTGGAGATCTTATGGCTTATCTTATTTGCATCACTGTGGCATGCTACACAAAACACAGCATTTTTCAAATTAAATTTCCTGCGACAGAAGCCATTTATTTCTGAGTAGATCTTAATCTCCCCATCTGTGTTTATTTCACAGTGGAATCTCATCACAACAAACAAGTCAACTACAGTGGCAAACTGAATCTGAACGCTGTGAGAATTTAATTTGCACTTGTGGGCCTGATTCGGAGTTTTGCTCGATATTTAGTATTGAGAAGGGAGTTACGCGACTCTCCCGGTGGGATGGGAAATAGGATGTTTGGTGTTTTGTCTGTGCTTTTGAGATCCCTAATCACAGAGAGGCAGAGAGTGACAAAAGTCAGAGCTCTCACACACTGTCAAAGGACTTTCATATCGCAGTGCAAGGAAGGACAAATATCCTCCTCAGCCAAAGTAAACACAGTGACTGCAACGTGCCTTGTTGTAATGGAATTGTTCTTGATTATTGATTCCTTTTGCTTCTCAATTTTCAGTTATACATTAATGAAAGGTTACTTATTTAGTAAGTTACAAGTAATTAATCTAACAAGTCTACTTTCAAGATTGTGAAACTTTTCCATCTATCACTACATCCTCACTTGTCTTTCAGTACAGAGGATGGTTACAGAGGTTTTGAGTGATGAGCTTAACTTCAGTCATTGTCACTTTGTTTGCTTTGCTACCAGTCAGAGCTTTTGTACATTGACACTTGACCAAAGGTTGTGACTGAATCTTAGCTCTCAGCAGCAGGAAGTGAAGCCTTGTTTTTCTGCACTCTGTTCATACTCTAAGATGGAGGACAAACTGGTAATTCAGTTCCCAGCCTCGCCCCAAGCTCTTACCTTTACTGTAGGCTAATGACACAAAGGTGAGTAAGCTGGAGTTAAATAAAACTAAATAATGGTCTGAGAACTTAACAGTGTTCAGGGTCTCATCATGTGCATACAAATCAAACGTGACACAACTGAATCTTTACTACAAGAAAAAACTATCCCTGAAGACAAGAAATAAAGCAAGTGGTTAGAGGATAAACTTAAATATTGAATAACTGAATACTTATTCACCTAGCCTCCTGATGTGTTCAAGGGTGATTAGATATTTGAGTGTTATCAGAGTGCACATATTGCGTGTATTCAGGGAAGAATCCTCCATTATAAAGTTGTATCCATTTCCACAGGTTGGAGCAGGCCACTGGCTGTAGGCTACAGTGGAGATTTTTTGAGTGTCCCTCTCTGGCATTTGATATATTGCACCATGCTTATAGCCCACAGCAGTGCTAGCTGTTTCCAGCGCTTTCAATCACACTGGGCCTATAGGTTATCAAGCTTTAACCTGCACAGATGTTTAAAGTAGCTGGGTAGTTAACTTATATAATGTATATTATGGTAGTTATTGTTACTTATTCCACCATTGCCACTGAGGACAGGGACAAAGTGAGTCTGTTTACTCACTACTAATGACTAAGAACAGGACTAAGCTCGCTACTAAAGCTATTGATGGTCCAACATCTGTAGATCATAGGCTGACTTCTGTTTTCTAACTCTTTCCCATGTTAAATACAAAAAAATACAACATGCCAGCATGGAGGCTTTGGGGCTGTGTAAAGACACCTTAACACAAACTACTTAGCTGATTGCATCATGTCAGTTCAGACAAGTAGCTAGAAGGTAGCTCATTAGTTGTCAAGTGTAAATGACTGACAGCTCTTGGATCGTGAACCATGGTCATAGTATCCAAACTAAACTGGGATGAAGTGAGTTTGCAATAGACCTTTTTAAGGGCAGACATTTTAACATGTCATAGTAGGATAAGTGCAGGTATAATTAACATAATTATCTGTGACTGCATTCATCCAGCCGGTATACTGTGTCTGCTGGCTCTTTGGTGTGGCTTATTGTGACACTTCAATGAGCTGAGCAGTCTGTAATGAACTCAGTTACACCAGCGCTTTTCTACCTATGATCGTTGACTGCATTTACAAGTCTGGACTTTATAGAGAAATACAAATCATTTAGCTCTACCAGTGACCACCAGTGCACAGGCAATGATTTTAACACATTTTGTCATCCGCAGTGAGATTGCAAGACTCCAAAGAGTAAAAATTGTCTTTGTGTTTATAGTCTAACACGGCTGTTCGGCCTTTAAGGCATGTTTTCTAAATGAACAATGAGGTTTGTTTACAGCGTGGCTTCTTGCTTTGTTATCATTCTTATTTTTGCTTTGGGGTTCATTCCTCAGATAATCCTCTGGGTTCTCAGAAAACTGAAAGTAACACAGAAAGAAGAACAAAGGAAAAATGAATATAGAGAGAAAAATGATGGGCAGAGAAAAAAAACTAAAAACTAACCAAAAAATGTGGTCTGTTTTTGTCTACTAATGATAGTAGATGATGAAGAATGAGTTTGTAAAGAAATTATACTTGAGTTCTAACAAAGACATGCATGTGAATGGGGAAGTTTCACCTGAAGTGCTTTCTCTTCTGTCTAAAGTCACATTCAGGTTTGACAAGTCTGTGAAACTGTTTGTGTCTCAAAGGCAAAGAGGCAAAGGTAAGTTGGAAACCGCAGGTTCCAGGTATAAACTACTAGTTTAAACAGCTTTAATAACACAGACAAGTGATGATAATGTTCAGGAGTCATAGTGAGCTTCCACAACAGACCTGCAATGTCTGACTGGGCATGTTAGTTCGGATAGTCAAGTTGTTTAATTTTTAATTTTGTTTTTTTTTTTGTAATTTCCTTTTGCATTGAGCTAAAAGTTAATTGTATAAAAATATGTACAAAAAAATAATGAAAAGACAAATAAAGGTGGTAGCTCTTAAAACAGATTTGTCTACCCAGCATATCCCATGATGCAGTGCACTTCTTCATGACCGCCGAGAGCACATATGTAGCATGTTTGTCATCATGCTGCAGGTATTAATAAGGTAATAGCATTCACTTCTTTTGCACACTTGCTCTCACACTCTCACTTGCACATTTTCTGCTGAGCTTGCTCTATTATTTTTTTTTTTCCACTTGCACAGCATGACACGTTACATGCAAGTGGCGACTTACGGAAGGGATAGAGGAGAATCTAAATGGTTAAAGAAACTGGGAGTTTTGATGCTGGTATCCTGCCAATGGAGCTCACGTTCCTATCGTGTAATTAAAAAAACATGAAACCAGCCATCCTCTTTTGATTCCTATCACCTCCCTTATTTTCTCTGACATTAAACTTCAGGGCTCTGGCTACATGCTCTTTCTTGACTTTTCTGTCCCCAGTGTCCAACCAGTCCCTTCACCAAGGCCACTACATCCATGTCAGGAAAAGGAAAAACAATATCCATTTTGGTCCCCAGTGTTCTGATTTCTCTGCTCTTAAATAAAACATGAAAATACAACATGTCTTGAGATAACAAGATGACTTCCTGGCTTCTTTGCAGAACCTCATGCCCTTTGACCTCCAGGCGGTGTAAACATTTTGACAATTGGTGGTAGCCTTATCAAAAATGCCCATGGTATCTCTGCGCAGTCCTTATCAAACAATGGTTCTGATATCCACAGTTTTGGATTGTGCTGAAGCAGTGTCTGAGGGAGGATCTTGGGAGATTTGAACAAAAGAGCTGAAGGAGATTAGCACAGCCACAGAGCAACCCGGAGAAACTGCAACTGTAAATGTGCAGGAACGTTGTAGTGACTTTGTTGAAGACAACTTTACATCATTCATCATATGAGTAGAGGGATGGTGCAAGACAAGCAGGAAAGTGTGGGTTTAGCCATTAAACTCTGGTTGATGTAGAGGAAGTACAGTAAGTTCCAAAGATCTCAGTGGTCATGTATGAAATTAATCACTGGAATCAACTGCAGAGCTTATACTGCAGGACATGAAACCTGTCATCATCCAGTGCACAGACTGCTATCCTGTAAATTACGGGTTGAGTGAACAAGTTTTTCCACATCCAACATCATCATTTATGTCATCACGAATAATGGCGCCTCACTAGTTTGCCATGAGCTTCACTCTACCAGCATGACATTGCACCAGAATTGGTTATTGTGTTGTGTGATTACACAAGCTCGCAAGGCCAGTAAATATGTCGTGTTTTCTTTTGGTGAGGCAGAAATGGGAGGGGTGCAGTAAAGAATGCCCTAACTTGTTATGCAAAGCTTTATAGGTATTAGGCCAAGAATTGGCATGAAGCTGCTGACGAAATGTTTATGATACTAGGAATTGTAATATATGTCGCAGTGTGAGCTTGGTACGGTGTTGGAGTAAGATTGTATTTTTAGAGTTGGAGTATTGTATTTTTAGAATATTTGTATGTATATTCGTTATTGCAAGGCAGTGTACAGATCCCAGTACACTGTGTACAGATCCCAGTACACTGTGTACAGACCCCAGTACACTGTGTGGAGTGCACTGAGAGTTTATCATGTTTTATTTTAACCCAGTCCCACATCAAATAGCAGAATTCCATTTCCTTTCCTTCCTTTCCTCTTTCCTTCCTGTCCACCGATGACTCTTCAAGCACATTGGGATGTTACGTAACAAGCTGGGTAGGGGTGAACTGTAAAACAACTCACTGCACGGTAATGGGAGGGGTGTACTGTAGTCTCAGTTGGACACTGTACTGTGATTGCTCATTGAATAAATGGACCTATGTGTGAGTATGAGCGTGTGAGAGAGAGGGGGAAGGGAGAATAGTTTAAGTGGTTGTGTTTTGTTGGACACCTTGAATAAGGTAGATTGGATTATAGATAGACAATAAGAAAACTGAGAGAATAAAGGAACAATGGGAAGAAACTGAGAAGAAAA
The DNA here is from genome assembly GCF_017976425.1 of Toxotes jaculatrix. NCBI lineage: Eukaryota > Metazoa > Chordata > Actinopteri > Toxotidae > Toxotes > Toxotes jaculatrix. The sequence continues at coordinate 20,780,778 of NC_054408.1, forward strand.
AAGGAGAATATTGAGAGCCAGAGCGTTGTCTTTAGCTCTCTGTTTGAAATGTGTTTGAAAAGTCTGATAATAATCAGTAAAAAGCGTCTTAGGCTGCACATTCTTGAAGCAGCATTCAGTTTGTCTGCAGCCTCTTGTCTCCCTGTTTAATTCAAACTAAGCTTCTTGTCTTTCTCCTTCTGTAACAGAATAATTGCAGGGGCTTGACAATAGCAAAAGCGTGCATGCATGCATTTCTGTGTGTGTGTGGTGGGGATGGTGCACCCTCTCATTGGTGCAGTCCCCCGGAAGCACCTGACTCACTCTGCCAACACACCTGTACCGACCTCGCCTATTAGGATTAAGAAACCTTCATTCATCTTCTGAAGGGCCAGGACAACACACCTGTTCAAACTGCTTACACACACACAAACACACACATAACTGACTACATTCAAAACTACAATACACCGCATAGAAATACAGCATTATGGTTAATATGAGTAAATGAGTAGCTTTCTGTTTTGTTTGTGTGTGTTTCAGTTCTGATGAGGACATTTATAAGGTGTTTTATTAGCACATTCCTGTGTGCATATGTGTCTGCTTTGAGTCTGAATTTAATCTCAAGTGCAGTGGAAAGTGTTACATGATTAAGTTGGTGAGTTGGTTGGACATAGGCTGAAGGGTTTAAACTGTCCTAACAGGGCTGCAGTATCCTCTGTGGACACAGAACAAAAGGAATCCAAGATGGATGGATTTCAGGAACCATAGTGAGTGGACCGGGTGAGGGGTTTGTCATAACCATTCACAACCTTGTCTATGAAATATTTAAAAAGTTATTGCAGTCACTGTTTAGAGAAGATTAGAAAGTTAGGAGTGCAAGGGGAGATAATATAGTTTATGGTATCAAACAGGATTTCTCTTTCTGTAATATATTCGATTAGAGAAGTAAGAAGATCACTCAGCTTTCTCCATGTCTTTAAGGGAACCCATGTTCTCTGAGATGCAGTCTAACTTTGTGTCTTTTGACATTTGCACCTAAAATTCAGAATAGTTTCATTTATCCATGGGGATGGATTTTTTTGGCAGGAATCTTTCTTTTTTAAGTTTAAGCGGAGCCTCTTTATCCAGCACCAAGGAGCACTGATTGTTAAATGATTGGACTAAGTCTCCCTGTTTCCATCCTTTAAAACAATATTGCTGTCAAACAACGTAGAGAAACTAGAGACAGCCACAGCCCCGTTATTAAATGCATTCATCTCTAAGGCTGTCTAATGTTTACCATGCTGACCGTTTTAGTTTAGCGTGTTAGCAGGCTAACATTTGTTGAATAGCACTAAACACAAAGTACAGCTGAGGGTGATGGGAATTAGTTTTGAAGTTATTTGGTCATAAACCGAATGTTGATACTTCAATAAAAAAAAATGTTAACCTCAAAATTCAAGGGATTACCAAAGCCAGCCCTAAATATAACACTGTACATCACTGCAGAAGTGTGCAGATGCCTGTATGCCTGTACTCATACACAGAGAATATAAACAAAGGAGAGAGAACAAATGCAAAAGAAACAGGATAGGGTACCATTACACACAAGGTATAAACAGGAACACACTCGCAAAGTAACATGAGCCTATCTGAGCTTTTGCAGTCAGCAGCGATGCAGTCCTGATCTCTCTCTGTTTGAATAGAGCAGCAGATTCTACAGAACTGACTTGTAAATAAGCTCTGGCTTAGTAACACCTTGCAGGACTTTCAATTAGATGGCAGTTCTACCATGCAAGTGTTGAATGAGATCCTGAGCTCCACTACATAAGCTTTCGTACAAAATATCTTTGAAGTGTGTGCCCTACGTTAGTAAAGTAAACTTGCTGTCACAATAAATTAACTTTGTTTTTTGGTTTGCTCCACATTTATTTTAATTTTCTTTCATCTTTCCCTTTTAAACTGTTTTTTTTTTTCCAAACAATAGCCACTGTCCTACATGGCTGCACACAAATCCACACTAGCACACAGACACTCAAACACACACATACTTACACAAACTATATTACATTTTCAGTGGCTAATGAGTGCTTGCTTAGAGGGTACATTAATTAACAGGGTTCCCAAGAGACAAGTGCCAGAATGTGAGGTCCACACACACACACATGCACACACACACAGCACAGACCTGGGTCAAATGGTATTTAGGAATATTTTGTTTGTTGTAGCTTGCTTGCCAAGATTTTGGCAAGTTAAACTGGGGGCACAGTCATTTCACACTGTTTCCTATTTGGGCAACCAAACACATAACATGATTTTTCACCAGTACAAATAAATAAAAGATGCAGAAAAAAACTGGATGAAGCTGAGGCTGTGAAAAAAAGACTTAATCACTATGTGCGTCCATTTTTCAAAACAAACTTAAGGTGACAACCATTGGAGACTCTTTCTTGTGTTAGTGTGTGTGTCTGTATAAACACTCCTCAATTAAAATTCAGATGTGACACATTGATTTTTATCACCACATGAAACAAACAATAAAACAACTTTTTAAACTGCAGTGGGTCTAGTACAGTGAGTAGTAGGAGAGCTCAGTTCTCATTCGAAGTTTTTCAGATGCTGCCTCCCACATACTCCAGTACCCACACTGATTATATCAAACGTGTTTGAGCCAAATCATAAAGTCAGTGGCATGCCCAGACTGGAGCAAAGGTGTGAAGATTGAATCCTTAGAAACCTTAACATTACCAAACAGCCAGGGAAGATTGGTCTTTATTATCAGTAAACTCTCCATTGAGGGTCAAGAGAGGCCAAATTTTCTGCGATTTTATAATCATGACTGGTCAGATTTAGGTGGGTGTTTAAACCTTTAGCTATCTCACAGTTCGTGCTGATAAAAACTGTTTAACTCTATCTGAATGTACACACAGAGACAGGAGATAAGCATAATGTCTGAAGTAATATCGTCTTACTAGAGACAAGCTTTCTGGTGTTTCTCCATAACCTCTAATGTGTTTAATACAAGAGCTACTCACGTAGGTCCTGACTCTCTGATCTGAATTTGCACAAACATGTCTAGATCCACACAGTGTCTGTGGGTGTGGTGCAGTGTTAGACCAATGGCAAAATAGGGCATTCAGACACTGCTTATTCAGACATGATAGGAGGGACCTGGAGGAGAACAAAACTGAAAGGGACGGATTACAGTTAAACCAAAGGAGAGGTAGTGGTAACCAGAACTGTCCCCCAAGGGGCTACCTTTGTCTTTTTGAATTTCGGGTTACAAACCCACAGTTCATCCTACTTTTTTTTTTTTTAGGATGAATGACATACCTCTAGTGGTTTTTGGTGGTAAACAAGAACTCAGAAATTTTGCGCATACACAAAAAGACAGTTCTTTGATGTTTTACAAGCACTATACCTACAATAAGGAACATCAGAAAAATAATTTAGAATTATTTGGAGTTGACACCAGAGGAGGACCAGTGTATGTAACTTATGAGCCTTAAATAATCAATCCTACTTTAATATATGTTTTGCTGTATATTCTAAAGTTCTAAAACATTTATTGTTTTTTATCTTCCCCTTTACCCCAGAAAACGTGGTCCGGCTCTTAAGGTGGATGTTGTGCCTTGAAGAACATGCTGACAGATTTATTAGCATTAACTGGGAGATACCACACATGCTTGGCACACACCTGAACTGTGAATCATGCCTGCATGTTTGAGATCAAGGCAAGAGGTATCAGGTGTCTGCAAGGTGGTGAAAACAGGATGGTTTTTGCATGGCTCTCCACTTCTTAAAAACTTTTCATGCGCTATGAAATTGTAAAGGTGTCTAAATGGAGTGCTGTAAACTTCTGTGGATTTTTTATGGCGAAACAGTAGTTGGGCATAATCCTGGGTGTTTATTTTTAAATTGCCAGGCAAATTCAGAAAGTAACACAAAAGTTCCATAGGTGGTCGTATGCACAAAACACACTTTGATACTGTCTTGAATTGGGCTTGAATTGGGCTAAATCTTCTTTATGTTATGGTTTTGTGCAGTTTATATATCACGGCCGCGGTCTCAAAGCTCTCTGTACCACATAATATCCTATAGTTGTCACGGGTACTATATTAGTTCATCTCACACATTTGACCCAAATACAACATTGTGTCAGCTTTTTGTTGCTTCAGTTATCTGAAGTTGCTTTTGTCTGACAGATTGCTTGCATAATAGTACAGTCCTTGTATGTACTCTTGTATGGAGTCTTCTAAACCATCTGGTTGGCCCGGTTCTTAAGTATGTGTTAATGACACCCCAAGAAAGATAAGTTGCACCAGTCCCTCAACAACTTATGGAATCCTGTCCTTTTAAGCATCTCTATAATGTCTAAGTAAGAGCTGCCATGCATTCATGGAAATGTAGTCATATTTTAATGCAGAATCATTCTTACCTGCATGGTGCATAGAAACAACAAGTAATTAACAAATTTGTCATTCCAACGTGTATTGAGGAGGTGTGGGGCCTCCATTGGTGCTTAATATTGACATATATCATGAGACAAGACATCTCACATCACAAGCCACTCCACTGTAGATCTGTGAAGAGAGAGATATGAAACAGTGAAAAGGGAGAGAAGTGTGTGACTCCTGCGGAGAAACAGGAGGAATTCTTCACATGTCTTGAGGAAAAAACAGGGGAGGCATGCAGAAACTGGTTTCCTCAGTCCTCAGCAGGCAGACCAACCCTACATGTCAAAGTGTATTAAAAGCAGACATCCATTTACAAGGCCCAGACCATGGACAGAAGTATACATTAACAGGATTTTGGGGAATGTGTGTGTGGATGTACACTTCAGTCGTTGTTGTCAAGAATTCCTTAGAAGGCACTGGAATTGTTGCCTAAAATCTAACTTCTGACTGTAACTAAAGCTGTTGAGGATCATGTGCTAAAATGCATCTCTTAACATGCATTTAAGATACAAAATTTTACTACAATCATTACGTTAGAATTCACTGTATTTCTCATTAAAGTCTGTCATCATTTTTTTATAACTGATCTAAATGACCATCCTTTTCAACATCTTCTTCTGTTCCCCTTTTTCTTAGGAAGACAATGAGATCCCCTCCAGTGTGTTAGTCAAGGACTCCCTCAAGACCCCACAACCAAGCCAGTATGATGCAGAATCCACCCGACCTACTCCATCTATTACAGGCTCTGTTGACGGCCGTGCCCAAGAGGAGGGTCTCCAGACCATTAGCCTGTCCTCAGATGAGGATGATGATCTTGCAACACCCCAGGGGGAAGAAGAGGTGCTGGAGGCTGAGGCCGGAGTGGGTTTGGGCACCTCCTTCACATTTGAGAGAAGGGCTGACAGATTCAAGCGCTCCAGCCTGAAGAAGGTTGATAGCCTCAAGAAGGCCTTTTCACGACAGAGCATTGAGAAGAAGATGACCCAGATCACCACTAAGATTGTGCCGCCGGAAAAGCGTGAGAAAATCAAGAAGAGCCTCACTCCTAACCACCCCAAGAGCCCAACTGCTAAGAGCTCCTCATTCAAAGTGTCTCCCATGACCTTCAATGTAAAGAAGGTCAGAGATGGGGAGGTCCCCACACAAGAGATGGGCTCACCTGAGGAAGAAGCCCATGTGGAGATTCCTCCTCTGGGAAGTTTAGATGGTGAGAATCCCTTGGCGGAGGTGCATACCCATGAAGGCGTGGTGGAGGAGATTCAGGAGACGCTGAGTCCCTCCACCCCAGACAGCATGAAGGCAGAGTTGGCAATCAATGGAGAAGCACCAAGCATTGAGTGCGAGATTAATGGCCATCGTTCTGCTGGCCTGGCAGTGCCAGAGCATGATGAAGATGTTGGCGAAGAAGAAGACGATGAGGAAGAAGAAGAAGAGAAACATAAAAGCCCTGTTGAGACAACAGCAGATGCCCAGATTCCCACGGCAACAACTGCTGTGGAGCAAGTGTCTTAATATGATTTGATTTTATTGAGCATCAGTTCTAATTTCACATTTTTTCTTTTCTTCCTTAAGTTTCTACATTTAACACCCAGCAAGCATAAATCATCCCTCCACTGTAAATAGTCTTCCTAAGCTTCCTTAGGTAGTCCATCCTTGGACCTTTCCTATAACTCCACCTTTGGTTATCACCAGCATCGTCTAAAAACCTTGACACATCTACATAAGCAACAAGGTTAACAGCTACACCTCGCAGTGGAGCCTCACAAAGAGTGCTTTGTAAACTCTCTAGTTGGGTTGTCCAAAGAAAGCAACATTGCATCAGTGCACCATAACTCACTCCATCAACTGATGCCCACCACTTCAACAGCAGCACATCTCCAGGGCGGTGGGCCAACTATCTCCTGCTGTGTTTGTCTGCCTCTGGACCTCCCTTCCTCACTGACAAATAGTCTCTTTGTTCTTTGCGGGTTTTGTGAAAAATTGTAAATCTTTGACAACAGTGGTACTGCCCACAGCCTATTGAGGCAGTGTGTTGCCAGGTTGTGCAACAGTTGGAATGGGCAGTTTCTGGGTTTTCAGTGAAAATGTCCTGGGGTGTTTTGTAGTGAACTGGAGGTTGTTTACAGAATTCGATGGAGCTCTGCTGAAAAAGCTCTGCTGGTCTTAACTAACAGGTGACTGTACTTCAGTAGTCTGAGTGGCTATATATTGTCTCCTGTCCTTCACCTGCAGTTATCAAATTGTACGTTAGTCCCTAGTGAGATCTAGTTCATTATGTCCAGCCTTATCACTGATGACCCACCTAGAGTGCTGCATGAGTTGCATGCAGTACACAGAAATATAGTAATTTGTTCTTGCCAATTGACCACCAACAATTAACGTTTGAATCACTGAAAAGTAGAATAGCATAGAATAATTTGAAATAGTAAAAAATGTTCTTGCAAATAACATTTATTTGATATTCCTAGAAAGATAAAAAGAAATATATGTTTGAGTTCAGTCACACTGATGCAGTGATGTCCTTCATTTGCATCAGTCACACTGATGCAAATGAAGGACATCACTGCAGCATAGAAGCTACTCTAGATGGGGAGAAAAAATATACCACTGACACAAACCCTGCAGGTTTTATTACTGACATGCCAAATGTCCGTTTTACAGCCTTTGTCTTTTCTGCAGGGCAACTTTGTATGTTTATGTACAGGAATTATTTTATAATTTTCTACAAGAGGCACACTGCTCTCTACGTATTTACAGCTTATACATCATAAAAAGTAACTTTATGATGACTGCCTTGAGTGCGTGTTCTTATTCAGTAAATGTTGTATCTTTAAATTTTTGTGATGTGATATGATACAAGGGTGTGTATAAGTCATCTTTTACTTTCAGGCATCCATAACTTGCATGGGGAAATGTTTACTCAGTTTCATATATTTAAAACAAACACAATCTCAAATACATTTACCAGGACACCATCATTGAAGCCCCTCCGCCTGCATACATGCACACACATAATCCTACAGTGCCTTTTACCTTGCACAAGCTGGTACAGTAAATAATCACACGCGTGATGGGGGATGGATTCCAATGTTTTTGTAGATAAGACTGATAGTAAAGCATGCCTGAAGTTTTTTTTTTCTCTTCTGAGGAATTCCTTGCAGCTATCACTTTATGGGGCATACTCAAGATTTGATGCCAACTTTAAAAAGACAAAGAATGTTTAAGTTTAAAAGAGGTGCAAATACATCTGTCATAATCAACTTCATGTTTGGAAGTCACAGCTGGAAGTTTCTATAAGGTGACCTTCCTCTTGTTTCACTTTGTTAGTGCTTTACCAGCATAAGTTACCGATGTCTAAAGCATGACTCCCTAAAAATAATTCAGCAAGTGATACCAGGTGCCAAGGATCCAAATGCTAGAGAGGTCACAGAAGTGGCTAAAGGCAGAGGACAGCATTCCTAGGTTTGACGGATGACTACTGCTCAGCCCATTTTTCATGCTCTTGGCCTGCTTGTTCAGACAGTGCAAAGAGAGGAAGATGCTCTCCGGAGCCACAGGTGTTCTGCCCCTGTAGGCGCTCCTGGGCATGAGCTTGTAGTGGAAGGTGTGGTGTTGAGAAGTTCGGGAAAGGATTTCAGTTGTTGGAAAGGTTCAGAAAGTTGTCTTGGTGGTATGCATATGTGCAGCTTGTGTCTGCAATGCGTTAGACCATGAGAATTTTAATACATTTTAGGGGGCGTAGGAACCAAATGCTGGCACAGCTGGATTGGGAAACCTCTATTTCAGTCACCCCATAGATAGAGAAATCGATTCTTTGCTTCTTCTAAGTCTAAATATGCCCAAAATATTTTATTATATCCAAACTATTCCAGAAAATCACTTTATTGAGGTCTGGTAAACACAGAAGAAATACAGTGCGTGTGATATAAACAAAGCTATTCAATAATACTTTACAAAGGAAATGCTTCGTGTGTTATATAGGTTAACCTGCCAGTCTTCAAAAATGGATCTGTAAGGATAAAATAAACAAACATAAATAATGTTAAACAACTTGTTACCTATTTATATTAAATGGACTTAGTCAGGCTGAGGATTTCTTCTTTCTAAAGCTTCTTTATAAAAATCACATTACTAAAAAAGGATCAAACACTAGGCTTATGTGTGCCTTTTGTCTAATGTAGGGGTTAAAATTTGACTGGCTTTGATGTATTTCTTCTTATTCACGCAAATGTGTTACTTCAGTGATATCTCTGTCTACTCATGATAAAAAAAAATAAATAAATATCTAGAAATAAATATCTAAACATGTTTATGTGTGTAAAAGTCTGATTTTTTTTTTTTTTGAATCGCTATTAAATCTGGATCATAAGCAAGGACCATTATTTGCTTGAAAGTTCAAACATCAGATGCTTAGAGTACAGGTGGTGATATTGTGTTTACTTTCATCTTTGTTTTTTACTTTTTAGCCTGTTGAATCAGATAACCACTTAAACCAAAGAAGCTTCCTTCACAGCAGATTCCCTGCCACGAGAGTGTTTAAATGTACTCCTACTGCCACTTGTTTCAAGCATCTTGTAAACGTGCAGGAATTTCCTTTCAAATTTTAGTATTATATACATCAATAAAGACTTTATAACATTTGGATTTCGTTTGTGGTCTATATTTGCAGCTCCACAGGGTAAGAGGAGGTGAGTGATTGTCACACATTTCACATGAATTAGATAATAGAAGTTAATGCCCTGGGCCTCATACTTGTCATGATCCTGGTTACTCATAAGCTTGAACTACTGTGCCCAAGGAAACATATAGTTACACTGCTGTAGGTTGTGGTGTTGTGGTCTAATAAACCTAACTGGATGAGTAGTCTCAGCGTAGGGAGTGGTTCCGTTTTCAACTTTTTTACATAGCACAGTTTATGGATTCAGAGTGCTCTATATAAAATCAAGACAGGTGCTAGAGTCAGAGTCACTATGAAGGACTGTTTCACACAGCTTGAAAAATAACATTTTTGTTTCTTAGCCTTGCACTTTACAAGTAGCTGAAGTGCTGTGTGCCTGTGTTTTGTGACCTGTCTCCGTTATTTAAGCCTCTGCCACACCACTGTGAAGGTAAAAGAAATTTAAAAAATAAAAAAATAAAAATCAGCAGTAACCTTCCTTTTCAGAAACAGAGTTCAGAGAAACTTGGTTACTCTGAACACTTATAGCAAACACCACAAACTGTTTCCACTGAAACTGCGACAGGTTGTTCTGTGGATTATCCAGAAACACAGTCTGTGTCTGGTTGAAAAAAAGAAGTTATTGATGTATAATTTAAATGTTTGTAGTTTCTTATATTTTGTGTGAATAGGTTCTTTGACATTGGAACTGTCTGCAAGTAATTAACGACCATATGCAAAAGCAAACACGCATTAAAGAGAAGTGTCCAACAATAAAGAGCATGAATCAAAACAGACTGTCCATGATACTACTATCGTTTCAATTAAACACGTGAAAACACGCATAGCAGTAAAAACAAGAAAATGTGTTTCTCATCCAGACGCTGCATAATAGTATACCAGCGTGTTATGTGCCGGTTGTCTGCAACAGAATACAGCCGAGGTGTTTTGATGGTGTTTGTCTCCCTCTCATGTCCGAACCATTGACCGGATTTACGCCTGCGCCCTGTGCTTCTTCTACTAGATTTGCCATTGTTATTACCGATGGCACTTCTATAATTAGCAAGTTAGCAATCACAAATCCCCGCAATATCGTAGTTTGGACACCCAGACACACTGTATCGTTTATTGCACTGATAAAAACAATTGTAGTAACACGCAAGTGATGTAGCGTCACGGTGGCCGAGAGGTTAAGGCGTTGGACTCGAAATCCAATGGGGTTTCCCCGCACAGGTTCGAATCCTGTTCGTGACGGCAAATCTTTTGTTTGTCAATTTCCACATTTGTTATCAAGACAGGGCAAGCCGGAACCTGTGGATTTGTAAGCGATGTAATGTGGTAACGAGTTTTACTCGTTAATAATTACGAACCAATTGGACGCATTTTCGGTCCAATCAGTGTGAGCGTCTCTAAGGCCATAGATTGGATATCGAATATATATAAGTAACAATTAGTAGCGATGGCATAAAAATAATGAATAATGTGACTACATATGAAAAACACACCGTATCATCGCTGATATTTAAATCTCAAATAAGTTCTCTTATTCTCGCGTTGTTAGCTGTAAGTGTCTGGGACACATTTGGTAGAAACCAACCCCTCCCTTTTTTATAAACTAGTCAGCGCGCTGTCTGCTTACACTTATAACTGCATTGTATTTACAAAAATAGAGGCCTGGTAACAGTCGGTATCTGTCGACTCGACTGTATAAAAGCAGGCAAAAAGAAATTTCTATGTGTATTCCCCTTCCCTACGAGGAATAATGGAACCGGCCGAGTCATACAAATTTGACCGGCAGCAGTCGCTGACGTAGTTTTTGGGGCATTGTTGAAGCAGAGGAGAGCGTGTAGTTAACAGCTTGTACATATTTTAAATAGCGTTTTTCAGCTCGAGTGTTGTTTAGGCATAAATAACCAGGACATTTAACACAAGGCTTTTCGAACAACTGCAACGTTATAGGGGCCACAGATATAGACACACTAGTCGTATAACCAAGCATTTGGCCAGACTGCGCGTTAGCAAAGCTAACAGTTCCTTACACTCAAAAGAGACACACAAAGGAAATGCGGTCGATTGGTTTGAAAATATTAACGATAATAAGAGGAGTTGTTTAAATGACCGAGGGAGATAATAACTGTTATCTGCAAATACTTCGCAACACAGACAATGTCTCACGCTCTGTTGTAACTTTCAGTCAGTGGAATGGTCTTTGTTAAAACAGAAACATCTCAGATTTGACTCGCGACTCTGGATTTGTCAGTCTGTTAATACTAGTTTATCTGACTTCGACATTTTTGACAAACGGCATTGCTAACTCGTCGAGTGCTTACCAGTTACAATAGAACGGTTTTCATGCTAACTAATGTTATGTGAAGAATGAAGCTGCCGTTATGGCGATAAGCGTGAAAAGTAAGATGCCCAGAGACTCATATCCTGAAAGAAAAAGAAGGTAGCTAACTGCGAGGTAGCTAACGTTTAGCGAAGTAGTCGCCCGGCTAGTGTTAGCTGTTCTGAAGAGGGTAGTTCACCTCATCCAGTGTCACAACAGTTTAATGGTGTTTTACTCGATTGTAGTCGACTATGTGAGAGTCTGGCCCGGGTGTATATAAACAGTTACGATAACGTTACGGTGTTTTGGAGCAGGGTTAAGTTAGGATTTAGCTAACAGGCTAATTAGTTAGCTTAGCCAAAGCTAACACAGTAGCTGTCCATTATAAAGTGACGACAGCCAGTTCTTATTGCTGCTGAGTTTAAGTGACAGGGAGGGAACGAAAGTGATTATTTTCCCGTGAGACTAACAATGGCAGCCCCCACAAACGAGGCCTTGTTTTTGATAAAGGATGTGAAGCCCGGGTCGAAAAATTTGAATATCGTATTCATCGTTTTGGAAATAGGTAAGTAATTGCACAGCAATGCAAGAGTCTCTCCCATACCATCAACTCGTGTCTTTTTTCTTAAAGGGGCCACCGACAACGTTACATCACTAACAGTAAGATTGACCGTTGCTAGGGACTTTTTTTTTTAATGGATTGATGACTTCTCTAAATGCATGTCTGTTATTTAACGTTGCTTAGAGATGTTTTGAGCAGGTTCACTGTCTTAGTTAACATCCTTGTTTTTGTTCCATTAGGACGAGTAACCAAAACGAAAGATGGTCATGAGGTGCGCTCATGCAAGGTGGCAGACAAGAGCGGCAGCATTGCTATATCTGTATGGGACGAACTCGGCAGCCTCATTCAGCCAGGGGACATCATCAAGCTGACCAGAGGGTAGCATTGTTCCTGTGCTTGAACAGATGACATGAGCACCACTTGCGCAGTTCATTTTAAATTTGTATTATTTACTGAGAGATCAGTGCATACATAGATACTTGCAGTTGTCAGGTGGTTATCAACCTGAACTACCTCGTCTGAAAATGTAGGATTAGTAATTTTTTTGTTTGCATGTATTCAACGTGTGATTTCTGTGCTAGCTATGCATCCATATGGAAAGGTTGCCTGACCCTATACACTGGAAGAGGAGGGGATCTACAGAAGATTGGAGAGTGAGTAGCAGGACACTTATCTATTTATACTTAAGTTCTTGTCCCTGTTGGAATTTAGGTTGTAATTTCTCTCCTGCTCAGGCATCATGCAAGCCCAGGGCATTTGTTTTACAGTGACATGCTGGTTTTAAAACATGGTTTAAGATTTTGATGTGTAGTTTAATTAATGAGCAATCAGATTGTACACCTTATCAAATATTATTAGTCATAAGACATCACATTTACACTAGTCTTACTCTGGCTTTTAGCCTTACTGAGCAGCCCCTTGTAAGTCTCAGCTTACTAGTCAGTCACTGTTTCAAACTTACATCCCAGCTAAATAAAATTTTCTTTATTTTTGAGAGTTGTATTAAAACATGGGTTTTGTCTCCCCAGGTTCTGTATGGTGTATTCAGAAGTGCCCAACTTCAGTGAACCAAATCCAGAGCTGCTAGCCCAAGCGAACCAGCAAAACAAGTCTGTGAGTAGCTGGGACCCACTCCCAACTTCTCATCACCAAACACGTTATAATGCCTAGATCCAAAAATTCTCAAAAATAAAAAAATAAAATCAGGCTGACTAGTGTCTCTTCCTGGCCATGTTAATTTACAATATCTTTATAAAATGTCTTTCACACATAGCTCTTTTTGATGACCTACATTAAAACTTTAAGTTTATTCACATAATTTGACCTGTTTAATGGTCCAGTCTCACACCAATGCTGGTAGGGTGCTAAAAGTAACATTCTCTTCCACTAACAGGGTAAACCGGACCAGAATCAGAGGGGGAATTCTCCGCCCAATCAGAATTCAGGTACACCTGCCCCACCAGGTTAGTTTATTTTCCATTATGCAAATAACCTCTGCACTATCAGTTAACTGACTGAAAGCCAATAGCAGAGTTGTGCATGTTCTGTGGATTGGTCCACATTAATGCTGTCACTGCAAAATGACTGTAGAATGTTGTAGTTTTCAGTACTACAAAAGATAAAATATTGACAGCTTTTGTGTTTGTATACACAATCTTTTGACTCGTGAAATTAAATGCAGTTAATGTATGACAAAGGCAGTACAGTGACATTGCTCATCTCTTGATATTCTTAATGTGAAGAGAGGCACAAAGGTTTTCTTTTTACAGCAGCCATCTTGACTTTTCATAGTAGGAAAAATACAGGTGTGACAGTGAGCCTGTATGCAAAGTACCAGGACTGTGAAATTAAAGCAGCTAAAGGGAATTCAGCCACCATTCATTATTTACACCTATGCTTTTCCTGCTGTGACCTTATGTGGAAAATGGCCTATGAAGGATGAAATGTCTTAAAGGTGACTGTTTTTCTTTGAGGACTTGCTTGTATTTCTCAAACCACAGGTAATGGTGCCATGCCGCCATTTGCTAACAACAATCCAACCCCGGGGGCACCCCGTGACCCCGCATTTGGGAATGTTGGGCGATCCAACGGTCGGTCACCTGGCAATGGAGCACCTCCTGTTTCTGTTTCTGGACCCCCAGCAGCCGCAAAGTCCTCAGTTACAATTAGCAACGGCAGGGATCCACGCCGTGCCAAAAGATGAAATAGGGGCCTGGGGGTCGGGGTAATGTGAGGAAAATTATGGACATCCTCATTTCCCCCTGCCCCGTTTTTAACTTTTCTGAGCCTTCTTGATCACAGCATAGATTGGCTTTCAAAACAATGAGTTACATTACGGACTATTTGCATAATTTTTATACAGTCTATGGAAGTCAAAATGTGTCGTTTGTCATGCGTAGTGCAAGTAGTGCTCTCAGCAAGCAGCACTGTGTGATTGTGATCTACCACTTGATGCACTAGCAGGACTTCTTGTATAGTCAAGCCCTGATGGTTGAGTTGTGGCCAGCCTTCTCAGTCCTACACCCTTGTCCTCTAAATCTCACTGCAAATTGCCTGTTCTGTGCCAGTGTTACCTTCCCCCTCACACTGTTCTAATCCCCCTTGCCTGTTCGAACTATACACCCTACTTGAACACTTGATGCACTTTCTTCTCTTAATTTATGTCGGGGGCAAACTTGGCTGTCATTTAAATCAGGAAATGAGTTTCTGCTCTTTGGTGGAAAAGGCCTTAAGTTAGTGAAAGTGGGTTCATGGATTGAATGCACAAGCGAAAAATCTTCAAAGGGTCTTCCCTCTCTTAACCAAACTGTACCCGAAGTGACTCTGTGAAAGGAAAGGTGTTAGTTTTGAATTTTTAAACTGTTTTTTCCATAAGACATGTTTTTCTCATTTGCCATCAATTGTACCTTCATCAAGGTGGGACCACTGAAATACTGGCAAAATGGTTCACCGAATAAATTTGACAGTAATTTTGCTGCCACATTTGGTTTTCTGTAGTCTGTTTTTTAGAGTTAAACTTTTTTTTCCCCCCATTTCTTTTTCTTTTTTCTGCCATTGTTGGAAACCTTTTCCTCAGATGCACAAAATTTGTCACAAGTATGAACAGTACCATAGTCAAACTTCTACACAAGAACTATCTGTGGGGGGTTGACAAGAAGCCCCCCCCTCAGATGTTACTACCTCATTTTAGAGTTACATGTTGTCACTTGCAAATGCAAAACAAGCTGAGCATCCACCTTCAAGTGATGACTTAATTGTACAGCACCCTCTAGTGCCTAGAAAAATAAACTGCATTTGTTATTAGGCCCCATAATGTGAGGTGGAAGAACTAGTATGTTCTTTATTACTTCACTTCCTATGAGATGAAGACATAATGAAGTTATAATATTATAAAGCAAATGCTTATGCATTAAGGATTCCATTGTGAAGCAATGTATTGCATACATGTTTCTTCACATCCTCTGTTGCACCAAGCACCTAAACATTTTGACCCGCGTTTTTGTATGTTGCCCCATTTCACATCTGACGCACTTATGCTTCCAGTTGTCTGTTCTGTGGTCATGAAAGGGAACAAGCATGTCTATAAGGTAGAGGGGGCCAAGTCACAAGTGCCAAGTGCCGGTCTTCACAATCCCACAAGCCTCAGTCCTGTTTATGTACTTCCACCCCTTATGATAAAATTGCGGGACTTGTGACCCTTGAAATTGAAACACATGAGAAATGTGGCAGGAAATGTGATAGCTTTTGTGAACTCACATGCATGTCATGAGCTGGGAACTTCCTGTCATCAGCAGTGGTCAATGAAATCATGTGGCTTTAGGGTATTTTAAATTTCACAGCGTGTTGATTGAGACCCAGATAAGAGGTTTCAGCCCGTTGCCCTCATCAACTGTTGTGGGCTCTCCAATTTTGTGGTATAATTGCGCATCTGATATTTTTCTTTCTATGAAAATTTCTTTACCAAATCAATCACAATGATCATAAAACAAACAGGAACATCAGCTGATTATTCACCCAGTGTTTATTTAGAATTCTTAAACCACATGAACAAGTTTCTCTTTTGATTTTGCCTGCTGTGTGAGAGCTGATCTCCTGACACTAATGACTCAATAACAATGTGGTTTGGGTTTATTTATGGGCGAAGCATTGTAGTTCAGGAATAACCAAACAGTGAGTACTGAGGTATAAACAAACCCCTGACACAGAAGATAAAGATAGGATTGGATTAAATAAGTAAAAAAGTTTTTTTTAAAAAAAAGGGTTAGTACATGGTGATATTCACTGCATAAATTGAAATGGGATTGGAAATTAGTAATATATAAATAAATAATAAAAAAAAAAAATACCTGTCAAGCAAAATGGCTGTAGCCCATTACAAATAGATAGATGCAGTTAAAGTAAATGATTAAAATAAAATAATTTAATGGACAAAATTACTGATTAAAGTACACAACATTTACAGAAATATGACTGTAAACACAGTTCCCATCTATATTTTAAATGTGTCATACATCAGCTTTCATACATGAAAACAAAAACAAAAATTAGTTACATCTTCCCCCTCAAAAATTCTTCAGCAAATCAAAATCTGTATATGTGAGCAAACAGGAAAATAGCCTATGGCCCTGGTGATGGGAGGGGTGTAGAAAAATACAAAGTTTGTTCCCTGTCTCCTTCTGACAGATGACAGAGCCTCCTACGAACAAGATACAACAATGACTGGTGAGTATTTTCACCCTTAGAATAATATGATTGATTCATTTAATAAGCCTGTTCATAGAATACAATTTGACCATTTGTTAATGCCCCCAAAGGAAAATGTACATATAGGCAAGTGGGCAAAGGGATATTTACTATTCAATATCTTGGTTGAAAGATAGTATGATTATACCTCTAATACATTTTTCTTTGAAACTAGTAAAAGTTTAATTGGTTCATCATAAAGTAATAAAACAGTATTTCTTTTTCCCCCATAAAGAATATGTCGCATTTCCTGTGTGTTAAGACATTAGTGTTGAAATTAGCTTTGAGTAGGTTAAATAAGCATTTCCTGTATTTTACATGTCTAACATTTCATCTTGGTTTTTGTCCACAGATCCAAACACATCTTCTTTCATGCTGCTTGACTTTGGCCCCATTTATGAAGAACTCAACTTTACTTATAATGACTCAGAGTTCATCTTCAACCCTGAAACACAGCCCTGCAACTCCTTCAACCCCCCGGATGCAGTGATGGTTGCGGTCAGTGTATTTTACATGCTCATCTTTCTGCTGGCGATTCCTGGAAATCTGGTAGTGGGGCTGGTGATTAGCCTTGGCAATCAATCACTGCCTCCCTCTGACCTCTATCTCCTCCACCTGGCAATTGCTGACGTCCTGCTGGCCATTACTCTCCCATTCTGGGCTGTCTCTGTTACGTGGGGCTGGGTGTTTGGAGATGCTGTGTGCAAAATGGTCACCATCCTCCAAGAGCTAAGCTTCTACTCTAGCATCCTCTTCCTGACTTGCATCAGCATGGACCGTTACATGGTGATTGTGCGAGCTGTGAATTCACGCAGGGCTAACCGACGGCTGGTCAGCTGGGGAGTTTGTGCTGCTGTCTGGATTGTTGGAGCGTTTCTGTCTATGCCAGGGCTGCTCAGCTCCTCTTTTGTGTCTCAAATGTCCAATCACACAGTGTGTTCTGAGCTGTATGATCCCAGCAGTGCTGATGAGTGGCGGCTGGCCACCAGAATTCTTCGCCACGCTTTGGGTTTTGTTGTCCCCTTGGCCATCATGCTGCCCTGTTATGGAATAACCATCAAGCGCCTCCTTCACATCCGCGGAGGGTTTCAGCGGCAGCGTGCCATGAGGGTGATTGTGGTCGTGGTGGTTGCCTTTCTGCTTTGTTGGATGCCGTACCACATTGTAGTGATGACGGATTCATTCTTTAGGACAAAGGTAGTGCCCTACAAGTGTCCGGCAAGGATAGCAGTGGATAAGGCCATGTTTGCCACCCAGAGTCTCGGTCTGCTTCACAGTTGTGTCAACCCAGTGCTGTACGCCTTTGTGGGAGAGAAGTTCAGGAAGAGGCTGCCGCAGATAATGAGGAAGATAGGTGTCCTAGAGAGATCATCACTGTCGAGAACCAGCAGGTCTTCAGTGACATCAGAAATCACTTCCACATTCATGTGAGAACAGAAAAGGGACAAAGGGACACTTTATAACATCGGTGTGTTTACTGCAGGATCTCAAATGCTGGAAAACAAAGTGCAAGCTCACATTTAATGGACTTTAAAAATAATCTATTAAAATAATACAAAAATTTCCTTGAGTTGGCTTAAACATGATTTGTAAATATTTTTTTTTGGCACTTTACTATATTTTTTCTTTGATATTTAACTCTGTGTACATACCAGGGAAATGTTGCTAATGTTAAAATTAAGCTGTGTGTTTTTTTTTTTTTTTTTAATTTCTTATTGTTTGTGTGTTTTCTGTTCCCTCAGTCATGTTTACCACTGGGGAAACAGGAAATCACAA
The DNA here is from genome assembly GCF_017976425.1 of Toxotes jaculatrix. Classification (NCBI taxonomy): domain Eukaryota; kingdom Metazoa; phylum Chordata; class Actinopteri; family Toxotidae; genus Toxotes; species Toxotes jaculatrix. The sequence continues at coordinate 20,799,263 of NC_054408.1, forward strand.
GCTTCAGGTTCAAGTGTGACTATATTTCAACACCATAATACTATGTCACAACACAGAGCCAACACTGCTCACAATAAACATCTTGAGAATCAACTGCACCTGAAGCATAAAGCTATCTTGTAAAGTGTTGTATAATTTTTAAAAGTTAAGTTTTAATAGTCATGTATTGATTTCTTTTTAAAGTATTAGTTTTGTGTGTTAGATGAAGGCATCAGGTTGTAATTCACATGGCACATAATATGCATTTTCTTTATACTCTAATTCCTCATTAAAGTTTTATATAAACGTGCACACTGCTCTCTGCTTATGATCAATATCTCATATTTGACATAAACAGCTGACAGAGGTTAGGTCTACCCTTAAGCTAATAGAGCAAGCAGTGTATTTTTTTTTTTTTTTAAGATTACAGTCACAGCAGCTTCTTTGACAATAGTAGAAGTTGTGATGACAGCAACACCAACAAATGGTTGACATAGAGGAAAAATTTTCTGCCCCTGTACACGCAAAAAGAAAAAAACCCATCCCTTTAAAAAGTGTGGTTTGATTACAGAATGAATTCTGAGAAGTGCAGCACCACTGATTATGAAAAAGGGGAAAAATACTTTGGTTATTACTACATTAAGGTAGTTGTTCCACTGTAGATTCAGGTTTAATGCATCCCGCAAAGCCACATCACAGATAACCAGATGGAAGTGCTGCAGTCACTCTGGATAAGACCTTGACTTTGTTATGGTTTTATCTGGGCGATTTTTCTAGTTAAAAAAAATACTGTTGACATTTAAATCATTATATTTTCTAACTGGTACAATTGCAGCTACTACTGTTTCCACTACTAACAGCTGTTCTGTTTTACAGCCTACCCTCAACAGCACCACAAACTGCATCCTTCAAAATGATCATACAGTTGAATCAACACCTCTGAAACAGTTTCAACACAAACTCGGCATTCTAAGATTCATGCAGGGTGATTTATCGCAGGGCTGATGTATTACAGTACATCAGCTAAGTCTAGTGTTGGGAAGACACTGAATTCGCTCTGATATTGGATTTGAAATTGTATGGGAGTGATTTGACTTTAATTATTTAGTTTTCTTTCCTTATTTTTGCAGTTGCCTTTGACCAGTGTGTTTTGTTGCTTCACAACTGCCTTTGAATCAGTCTGCCTTTGGTAGCATTTTAATAGCTAATGTTATTAGAAATTGTTAAAAAAATTCTAGTGCTGATAACTAGTTTTCAGTTTTGTTTGTGTTTTTGGTACCTTACTAGCTAAGCACCAGGGTTCAGTGGATATAATTACTGCAAATCTTGAAAATCCATCCATATTTACTTCCTGTATAGCTCCTCAACTTTGTTAGTGAATGTAGAAGATACTTAAAGTATTTTCATAAGTCCATCATGCAGTGTCAATACAGTGATAATATTTTCTTTTTCATGATATTTGACCACCTCAACATAATTGGGAGGACAGCTGTGTTCTCTAGATTTGACCTACAAATTAAATATCCGTCCCATACCTACCACCCCCTCCTCTGTGCCAAGTGTTGCACCATCTCACATGTTCTACTGACCTCAGGTTGGCTAAAAATGACAAGGGGGCGGGAGCCTAGCGGTGAGTGGGCAGACGGATCGCCATGCAGCTGTCATTGTAAGGCTTGCTGGGCTGTGACTGTCATTTCCCCCTTCGGACTGTCTGGCAGAGGTAGGGGGGGGGATCATGAGTGGGGTGGCTTAGCTCATGGGACAAGGAGGGGGGGGCACTGTGTGACTTGGTGGACGGGACTTGATGCTTGCATTCAATCAGAAGCTAAGCAAGAACAAATCCGAAGGCCGCTGGGAATAAAAGGAAACTCACCGAAGACTCACACACCTTGTTCTGCAGAGAAGTAACACACTGCTGGGGGATGGTTACCAAAGGCTGAAAAGTCAGAGAACTTCAGGAAAAGGAGGGGGAAAGCTGGGCCGTCACTTCCAAGAGACAAGTCAAGGGAGCTGTTAATGCAACATGATCTCGTGGGTCTTGCCCTAAAAATACCTCTGGGCAGGAGAGAGGCAGCTATCTCTATCTGCTTGATTACCTGGTAATCAACAATTTCTTTTTCTTCTTTTGACAGCAGACAAGCTCAGAGAACAGCATTTTATCCATAGCAGATATGTTTCTAAATATTTTAATTTGGTCTTCCTAGGATAAGAAATGTAAGACTGCCATTAAAAATGTGAGAATTATGCTAACTGTAATGTATATGTGAAGACTGTTCATAGACACTAATGCCCTGACTGAATTGTGGTTTTGAATATTACACGAGGGCCCAGTCAGTGTTTATAGTCATATAATTTAATTAGACAGTTGCAGAATCTGTTGGAGGATCTATTAAATCAGTTCAACCATGAGAAAAGCAGAGGTGCAAATGACCCTGAAAAAAGGGGCAGATGAAGCAGTGGCACCCCCAAGCCCCATCATCCCCCCAAAACGGTCCAAAGCAAGCCCAGAGCAAGTTGTCCCAGAATCCGGGTATCCTACCCCAACTCCACCAGTTTTTATACGCAAAATGAGGAACGCTGCCGTAGGGACAGGCTGTGACATCCGTCTCAAGGTGACTGTGGCTGGAGACCCCCAGCCCTCTCTGTACTGGTACCACAATGATGACCTCCTCAACATGGAGAACCAGGAGTATGGAGGGCTCTGGATTAGGGATTGCAAACCAAGTGATGCTGGCCTCTACACCTGCATTGCCAATAATCACCTGGGAGAGGCTCGGAGCAGCGCTGTGCTTGCTGTCTTGGATCTGGGTGAAGGTAATATCAGTTAATCCATTCAGTCTCACTCACATTTAGACCACTTCTCTAATAGAAAGGATTTAGCTCATTCTAGATTGATTTTGCAGCATTTCACGCAGGGTTTAGATCAAATAGTATAAGGAACTACTACAAGTTATTTAACATTATACTTTAGGTGTTGAACAACCTAACCTATTATTGAAAACTAAGTAAGTAGCCTTTAATTGACTGGAAGAACTACAAAACCTACAGTTTCTCCTAGAGACCCTGATAAGTGATGATAATTCTGTCACTGTACAATTAACCATTACATGTGATTTGCCAAGATCACTGTAATCATTCATTTTAATTAGAAAAGCCTGTAATAGAAATTAAAATTGAAAATTGCCCACACACACTGGTTATTGTTCATTAAACATACATTCAGCCTTATCCCACAGATATTGTTTTTGTCTGCAGTTTAAATCTGCCATTACAGGTTTTCATTCCAAATTTAAATAATCTAAATGCTTTTTTCGTGTTGTGTCCTTGGAGATCCAAATTTGAACCCAACAGTTTTTTTTTGTATTAATAAGGGACTGTGTATTTTTTTATTTATCAGGTGTATATAGTAGCTGTTTGAGCTTAGCATCATGTAGAGAAGGTCCATTAGATTCCCACCATGCATGCAGAGTCGCTGAAAATGAATCATTCTTTGATTCTTGACAGACTCAGCCAAATAAAGCCTCTGTGTGTATTACTGTCAGATTCCTCAGTGTCTCAGCCAAGGATGCTCAGAAGGCCAGTGCAGCTCATCTCAGTTAAAAGATGAGCATTCTGAGCACTGAAACCTCTTTTTATGCTTCTTGTGATCTCCAGCACTGATCTAAATTCAGCTCACCTGATTTTCCTTTGACCACCTCAGCTGCTTTGAAAAACCAGCTCCACAAATGTGCCCTTCATATATCAGCTCAGACACTTTGTCATTGTTCTGCAGCGCTCAGCGTGAATGTGTAGTGGAAACTCAATCTTCAATTTAGTGCTGCCTTTTCCTGCTGAGGAAGTATATGTGGCATGCATTTGCATGCACAGAGATGTCAAGACTCATCACTGCAGAATACAGTTCAATCAGTTTAACAAAAGTAAAGTTTTGGCAAATGATAGCATTCTCTGATGCTGGATAAAACAGGACTTGGCATCTACGTGACAGTGCCTGCTGATTGTAAGCTACGACACGATGCTTTGCACGAGCCTTGGACAAAAATTGGGCACTGAAAGAGTGGTGATGTCTGCAAACTGGACAACGTGATGATGCAGATTCATTTTAGTGTGGGCAGCTAGAAACCACATAGTATAATATGTTCTCCATTATATACCCCCCCACACACACATGTGTATGTATATATGTTTAACTAATTATGTTTTCACAGTTCTGTCTTCACAGTTCTGTTAACACTTTAATAATGTCTTGCTGCATCCACTATATTTGGAAATACAGTACAAAAGAGAAGTGCAGTTTCACCACATCTTTGAGATACAGTGTAATAACAGTAATTGTGCTGGCATGGATTAACTATAGACATTACAAAAACAGTGGTTTCATGGGAGCAGGCCTATATCAGTCAAGTACTTCACATAGTTCTGTTTTGTATTAATAAGGGAAATGGTCATTGAGGATACAATATACATATACTAGTCCAGTGCTACTGGACATTTTGTGTTGTTCTGTGGTCAGAATGATGTTGAACTACATAGATAATGTGATTTTTCTACCACATGAGTGGTATAAATACTGAATATCAGCAACAGTGCTAGTCCCTCAGTATTAGTCGCAATCCTTTCAACTTTCTTCAGATCTGCTAGCAAGGTTTGGAAATGATATCTTAGAGCAGAAGTTTTCCTTTGACTCTCCATTTTAACCTTCAGTTTGATTCAGCTCTCTACTGCTTTGCCATGTTCGTAGCCTACAGCTGTCCCATCACTCAATGATACCGCCTGAACCCTTTCTCTCTCCCTCTCTCTCTCCCTCTCTGAAAATGTCTCTCTGTCCCGCCCCCCTCGTCCACCAACTCTCCCTAGTTATTTATACAGTGGAATGTGCCAGGCCTTAGATTTTTGTGATGTTAGCAGGCCAGCGTCTCTCCTGTTACACAGGAAGACATCACTGCTAAGTTTAGCCCGGCACTGTGTGACTGTTCTTTTTCCCCTCTACTGATCAGGGAATGGGCCAATTTTGAATCCACAACATCTACTTACCCAGGAGCATAAAGATGTCTGCCACCTGGTGTAATGTCACACATCGTCTATGATCCATACTGTTGGTACTCTAATTTCACTCTCGTCTTTTGACTTCTGCTTTGGATTGTGCGGTTAATTTCACCGCTATTGCTATTTTGTCTTGAGGTTAGTGAGAGATTGTGGTTTGGTTTGATTCAATACAGAAAGTTCACAGTGATGTCAGACAAAACAACTCAACTCAATAAAATTTTGCTAAAACCACAATTTTTCACCAACTTTAACCAAAGTGCTTTTGTTGTCTAAATCTAACCACACAGAGCGACTCAGGATGCAAACCCTGGTTTCTGACTGTCCTGTGCTTTGTACGCTTGCCATCCACCCCACACGCCTCCTTGCGACTCTGCTACCATTAATGAACATAGCACTTCATCTGTTCAAAAAATATTGAAATACAATTGAAATACATTAGTTTGAAAGTACATGAATCAATAGATTACATGTCGTGACTATTTCACGCCATGAGATCGGGTTGGTCATTTACAGTCGTGTTTATGGTTTCTGGACATTGAAAAGAGTAGGAATGCAAAACAAGAAGCTACAGGCCTTAAATCCAAGTTGGATGTAAATGCTCATTGAGCTGAAGGGAACTGCAGAGTTGTTATTAAACCTTGATGAATAAGAACAGCTCAATAACTCACTGGTGGTGATTTTATTTAGAAAGCTGTGTTGTCTGTTTAAACCTGTTATGGGGAACTTTAGACGCTGCCACTGTGTGTGACTGTGGCCCCTTTCCAGTGTGTTTGGATAGAGTTCTCAGTGTTGTCTTCCTCTTGAACCGTGAGTGTGAGTGAACAGGTGGAGCTGCAGTTACACTGTGGAAATCCCCTACACCACCATGTTGCTTTAATAAGTAGAACAACAAATTAATGTTTTTTAATGGACAAGTCTGTTTATTAGAGCCATTTTGACTTGAAGTACAAGTAGTTTTGTAAGAATCACGTTAAGTTTTGTAAGTCACTCTAAGTTAGGTTTTGGAGTGTATGAGAGAATCCTGGTTTCCATGCTTTCCATTTCATGCTCACATTCTGTGGAGCATAAAATAAAAAGTGTAACAATTCAAAAAACACAGAGAATGACATAGAGATGAGTAAACATGTTTGCAATACTCTAATCTGCCCTAGGTCTTGAATTTAACCTTTGAGAGATCAGTACTCATCTTGTACAGTGTGGACTGAAATGTCCGCAGTTACCATAAGCATAACTGGTGCGGATGAAAATAATTTTACAATCTACTGTTTATCTCTTATTTAAAGCGGAGCAATGGTAAAACTGTCCTTGGAGCAAATTCCCTTGACCTCAGAACAGAATTTCACATTCAGTAATATACAGTAAAGACAAACAAAAAATATATCACCTGTCCATATCACAGTCCCAATTATGTGAGCTGTTTTACTGGAGCCCATTGGTGGAACATTATGTTGATTCAGGTATTCTTTTTAACTTGAAAAAAAATTTAGCCATCGTGATTCACTTGAGTTATTTCAGTAAATCCAAAACAGCTACTGTTAGCATTTTATGTGCTGGAACAAAAAAAAAGAAGAAAGAAAGAAATAAAATATATCACTCAGCAACGTTTTTTTTGGCTAAGGCCAATGAGCTAAAAAAGGCTAAAATGCTCCATAGTGCTGACTGCAGGGACTGCACCTCAACTCACATTACATGCAGTCATTTTATCTATTGTTAATATAAAAACTTTGATTTCTGGAATCTTAAGAAAGACGCTGTTAGTGTTAACACTGCATCAAAGGTGCCATATTTGGCACTTTAGTATTATTAAGTCATTCAAATGTATGGTATGTAATAGTAACCATACAACCAGAAGAGGAAAAGCTGGATATAGTGTCAGCCTTAGCATTTGTTGTGTGTCACCAGTAGTGTTGGAGATAACATGTTGGGAAATACACTTCAGTCACTCATGACTAAGGCAAATTAATATTTTTACAGTAGAAGTAAGAACAGTTGTTCAAGCATAGGTTATTACTCCAGTACATAACCTGTGTGAAAGCATTCGCTGGCTGACACAAAAACATCACGCTGTTTTGTCACAAGATTGAGAAGCATGACAAACTTCCTGTTACAGTAACATTGTGTTTGTACATGAAAGCAGGAAGTGCTGAAACCAAGGAAACAGGACATGATTACACTAGGTGTCTGAAAGGATGAAAACCATAACTATAAATGCAAATGTACTGCACAGTGTGCAACACTGACATTGTATGACATTGTAAATTAAGAGTTACTACCTAGGTTGAATTAAAAATAGGAATTTTCTGGCACTCTGAGCATGCTCACTGTAATATTTTGTCCTGAGTTCAGTGGGAGGCTATCAGAACTGAAATGCCATTTTTAAACGTATCTGTTTCCTTGTGCTGAATCATACATGGCAGTGAAATGAAACGTGTTAGCATTAATGCCTTTTCCTTTCCCTGAGGCTAAGGAAGCCTCAGATACTGAGTCTTTCAAAATGTAGCATGCAATAACATTACATTACATTACATTACAGAATATTCAAGAATTGTTACACTAACTGCATCAAACATTAGCAACCAAAATGGCCATGTACAACAATACAGTAGCTGTGCTATGTTTTATGGGTATAGCAGTGAGTACAGCAATTAAATGTATCATATCCCTTGGAAACAGGATGGCTTTGTGTAGCCGGTGTAAGCAGGCAGTAACAGATTTGCTGTGAGAGCTAACAGTGTTCCAGCAATGCAGAGGAGTGAGGAGGTCCCTTTAGCTGTTGCAGTGATTCTCCCCTTCTCTGCCGACAACAAAACATCGGCTCATTACACCAGTTGAAGACTAAGACACACACACACATGGGGAGGAAGGGAAAAATGAAAAATGTCAACCAGTGCTGTAGAACACTGATCTCAAGAGGGCTGGATCACTCCCACTGTTTTTTCTGCCTATCGGTGTGCACTGCCTGTGGGGTGGAACACAGCGGGGGAAGATGCTTACACTGTCGCTGGCTATTGTGTGGACGGGGGGGGCTCCCTCAGAGTGGATGATATGCATTTGAAAGACATTTCCACCTGCGGATGGAGGTCTATGCTCTATGCTTTTCAGAAACGGATTCTCTCAGAAGAGCTGCTGAGACTCTGAGGTGCAACTTGTTATATAATGGACCAAAGTGCCTTCTTTCCATTTTGTTTTTTTTTCTTGCATTTGATTATGAAGCTTTCACCTGCATGTTAGCAGACTTACAGTGTATAACAAGTTGAATCTTTCACATCCATGTCAGATGTTACTTGCAGGTGTCTTTGTAGAAAATTTCCTGATTTAATCGTACAGTAATGGCTCGTAAAACCCCGGTGTATCCTGGGGAATACCCTGCTGCTGAATGTCAGCCAAGACAAAAGATATTTGTCGAGGATATACCGACAGTGGCTATGAAAAAAAACCCAAGTCAGGCAAGTGCAATTTCAATTTACCTTTGTCAAATCCATTCTTAAATTCTTCTTATGTTCTGATTTGCTCTTCACTGCATGTGGAGCTTAAAAGACTGAATTATTTGATTTGTAATGTGGACAGAAGCATTTTATTAAAATTATGACTCAACATTCAGCCACACAGTGTTTACTCAGCTGACAGCATCAGGTGCAAAGAAGATGAAGCTACTCTGTTCCACCTTAATTGTAAGGGAAACTAGATTAAACCAGTGTTATTGTGGAATATAATCACTGTGGCCAATAGAAACTAGCGTTGGACCTCTGATTAGAAATAACTAAGCTCAAGGCACTGCCATCCTGTAGCTTTGAACTAACTTCAAAGAATGATAGAAGACTTTCAGAGTTGCACTAAAAAGCTGACACACTGTGACACACTTCTCAGACTGACACTGGTCATGCAGGGTGGGGGTGGGGGGAATTTCTAGTGTCTTATCACTGTTATATGAGTTTTTATTGTTACATAATGCTTTTTGTGAAATTATTTACAATTAACTCTAAACATTTTCTAACCCTAATATTAGAGTGTGAATCTTAAACTGAACTGACACCAAAGTAGTACTCAACAAAGTGTACATCTCACTTTGGAAGCTGTAACCTGAGCTCTGTGGTTTTCTGTGAAACAGCAGAGGGATGATCTGTGCCCATAGTGACTTTTGTGGACTCTTATTTTGGCCTTTTTTTTTGTGATTGTTTGCTCCGCCCTAATATGCTTCACCTGTTCCCAATTACCTGTCATGTATCTAAGTCTCTGTGTTCCCCTGTCTCCTTCTCAGTCCGCCTGTGTTGGTTTCTGAGTTTACTCCTGTGCTTGCTCGCTGTGTTCTTCTTGATTTGCCTCCTTCACTGTTTTTGGCTCATGTAAGACTTCCTAAGTTTTTGATTCTGTGTTTTACCCCATGCTGATGTTTTTGGATTTCCTTGGTTTTTTGTCCTTGGCTGTGTGGACTATAGGTTTTACTTCCGTTGGGAAAGAATTACCTGTAAACTAGCCTGTGTGTCTCCATTTGGCTCCTCTTCCCTGTGTTCCTGGCTACCTCCTTACCGTACCCCATGCAATCAACTACAATGTAACACTGCTGTCACAGCCCCGACAAACCAAACTAATTAAAGTGTGTGTTGTCTTGATTATCTTTTTGCAGCTTGATCTAAAACTGACTTGCTGTTTAAGGTGTTGTTGGTGCACAGTTTGCACATGGACATGTCCACCAGACTTGATACACCAAATATGGCATAGTTGCAGACCCTTCATTCAATCTCTCAAGTTCAAAAGAAGTTGACCATAATCACATTTTGTGTACAATAGCTTTTAAAATGTTATGGCCAGCCTTATAAGGGTGTTGCAGCTACATATTTTGCTTTTTGTCTTGAAAGTTCTGGATCGGTTGGGTGTTTTTTAATGATTATGATAAATACATGGCAAAAGAAAGCACTGCCTATTATCAATTCCATATTTATACTTCTACTCTTTAGTTTTCTTTTTCTATCCACACCTACATCAAGTTGGGCTCTTATTTATTTTATTATTATTCAGTCAGAGATTAAACACAGAGATTTATCATGGCTAACAGAGCTCTTACCACATCAGTTGCACTGACCACGTGGATTGCCTGGATTACCAGTGTCATGACTAGCCCCTAAGGGGGCTGTTCTCTGAACTCTTTTGGTTATGTTTTGAACTCTCTTTTGGACTCTTGGACTCTTAAGTTTTGTTCACTGTTCCTGTTTTATTTTGAAATCATGGCCCTTGTGTATCTTGTCTTGTTCTACTTCCTGCCTTTGTCTTGTTTCTCTCCATCTGTGATTGTCTGCCCCGATCTAATTGATTTCACCTGTTGCCCATTGCCTTGTGTATTTAAGTCTCGTTATTTCCCTGTGTCCTTGTCAGTTTGTCTGTGTCCATGCTGGTGTCGATACCCAAGTCTGTACCTGAGTCTGTATCTTCCCCGTGTTCGTTCCCGTACCTGTGCCTTGCATTTTTTCCCACTTCATGCACTTACCTTGGCTTCCTCTGTTTTCATGTAAGAACATTTTGTATATTCATTTGGTTTTGTTTCTGAGTACTTTTCTCCTGTGTGGATGATTTTTGGTTATTTGAGTTTTGTTTCCTTGCCCTGGACACTTCCAGTGGTTTTTGGTTTATTAAAAGACTTTTAGTTCACTCCTTTTGCTTGTCTTTGGGGTTTTGCTTTTGGGTCCTGGCCTGATTCCTAGTCTCAGCATAACAACCAGTCTGTCACATGGCTACAAGAACAGCAGTTTAATCAATACAGTAATCATTTTAGAAATGATGATTTTAATGTGCCTTGGTGTCATTTTTGGAATGTGAGTACTGATTCAATATTTGAGATTTGGACTAAATCTGATAATGCTTATGGGACACCACTGTGAATTTTGTAAACACTGTGTAAAAGATCTCTTATACCAAAGTGTGCACAACAGACTCATGGTGGCATTTAGGACATGCATAAATAAAACATCTGCATTTCTAACTGATTTGTTGGATAGTTATGTGCTATTCTAGGGGAGAGATTGCTTTGCAAACACTCAAGAGAATTTCATTTTGAAATCTGCAGTGAAGATATATGATGTAAATATTGCATGCATGCACAATGCATCTTATTATGAATGTAGATTTAATAGCTGTGAGTAACGTCATGATCTCGAAACACAGTACGTACAATATAAAACTTTTAGAGAGGTCACTTTTTTTTTTTTTTTAAACAAAACTAGTAGTTTGACTAATAGAAGATAGTAAGGATCAACTAAACAAATATTCTGCCTAACGTGGTGGATTTTGTCTTTACACTGAATTCATTTTCCAGTCCGATGTGATCAACACGATCTTATTGTGTTCTTTTACTGCCTGGGAACAACAGATAGCCTCTGTTTTGTTTTTTTTTCTTTTATAAGTAATTCCACCTACTGAGAAGCAAACACCTCATGAGAGCTGCTGGGATGCCAATGACTCAATAGTGTTTTCTATTTTGAGTTTAACCAATGACTGAATTTTCACTCAATCTGAGAAGAACAGTCATATCTTTCAGATGGTACAGCTGGAACAAATTCTTAGGTTTAAAAGGGATCAGAATGAAAGAAGTCGATTTTCTCCTGAAAATACTGAAACGTCTGGATTTATTTTGCTCATTTGTATTGCACTGCATTCCTTAACATTAACTATCAGATGTTGATGAGATAATGATGAATGAAAAAGCCTTAGCAAAAATTCAGCTGCAGCAAATTTAGTACATTTAGCACTTTCAGTTTTTGAAATAATTTCACTCACAGTGATCTGTAAGATCAAAAGTCCTTTTTTTCCTGTTGTTACTGATTCTCTTTCCAGTTTTAGTCCAAATTTAACAACCAATAGTGTTCTTCAAACATTGCTCCAGTTAAAATCTAATTCTAATTCTGTGGAAAACTTTAAAAAATTTTTTTTTTTTTTTTCAGATTCTGAAACAACAGAGGATGAAGGTGGAGACCAATTTGAGACCAAAGAAGATAGTGGGGATGTTGAGGACCAGGCTGTGCATGCAGGTATGCACCATGTTGTCAGCTTGCAATTCTGTCCTGTAGATAGTTATAGGTGGATCTGTCATTTCTGTTTTCTTGTTTTACTAATTTCCATATTTCAGTAGGTACTAATGAAAATTCTGAAATGTTTCAAAGAAAGTGTTTGCTCATTTACACTTAAAGCTGCATGAATTATTTTTTGGCCATTTAGAGACAGAGGAATGAGCTTGAAACAAAATATTTATGTATTATCCCTTTATGAACTTGTTAGGGTAAAGGTATTAGCAAGCACTTGCCAATGTGAAACTGGCAGCAAAAACAGACCAACGTTAGGACTTATTTTGAGTGGTTATTTGTGTCTATGTGATGAATGTAAGCCTAACATTTGCTCACTTTTGCCCTATTTTGGAAATATCTGGCTCATCAGCTGCTAATTACTCCACTGTGTTCACTATGTAGTCACTATGTTTGTCTCTGCTATGTACTGGGTAGGAAGTGTACAGTTGGTTAAACAAAACTTTTTGGTGACAACAGCTGCCTGCTTTGGCTGGATACATGATAAAAGCAGAGTGTGCGGGCAGGAAAACCAAAACAATAAGCTGAAAGATGCTCTTTGCTCTGTAAAGCTGGGGGGAACTGCAGATCTGGATGTTCATTCTCTATGGGTTCATCACTACGAGTGGCAAATAGTCATTTGATACATTGTTCATTTCAAAATGATAATTAGTGCAGCTTTAAATTTACCGTTTCATACTACATGCAAATATCTGACTGCAATTTGACATATCTCCTCTTTACATGAGTTGCAGTGATGGACAAATGTGCAGAAGATGATAATAGAGCACATGGACATGAGGATCAGTCAAATGCAACCAGGCAAGAAAAAAATGCTCATGTTGCACTCATTGTTGGACTCAAATTCCACACTAAAATACATATCCAGTAATATTAGAAACAACCTACTGATTCCAACAGATTTGCTTCAAATCCTCTATTTCAGGAGTCAATCAGAGGCTTTTTCAAGAGAATCTCCACCACAAGTCCTCCCACCCCCATCCCCAAGACTCGTCAAACGTCCCTCCACCTCTCCAATGCCAAGCCGCTCGGGTTCAACCACACCTCTCAGCTTGCGAAAGAAAATTGTAGTGCCAACTGAATACCAAGACACAGTGCCTGGGGAGTTTGAAGAAAAGGTTAAGCAACCAAAATCTGTGTCCCAAAGTAACATCCAGGACTCCCGTCCACAGACTCCACTGAGTGAGTACTCCCGTAAAGAATTTACCCTGAGACCATCCCCAAAGCTTACCAGGGCAAGCTCAAAGGTTTTTGAGAAGGTCCGTGGCTTAGAAGAGCGGAGACGAAGCCTTGATATTCCAGAGGGTTCCATCTCAGGAAGATCCTGGGCAGGGTTCAATCGTGCTGGATCTGTTGATTCAGATGATGGAGGAAGTCGACTGGGCATCTCTAGAGAAAGTTCAAGGGAAGATCTTAGGGAGGCCCTGAAAGAGGATGCTGCTGAGCGGAGATCTATGTTTAGACAGAGAGCTGCTTCACTGGAGGAGAAACCTCGCTACTCCCAAAAAGTTCAGGACATTGAGAACAAGTTCACTGAGGAGCTCCAGCGCATTAAGAAACTTGTTGGGAAACCTCATTTGAAGAAATCATTTTCAACCGAACAGCTCACCCTGAAGGGCAAGCAGCGCCAGCCTTTAAGGAAAATTGAACCTATTCCTCCCCAAGTTCTCCAAAAACTTCAAGAAAGGGAACGTGCCCAGTGGGCAAAGGAACAGAGAGAAAAGGATATAAGTCAGCAACCAATGCAGCAACAACAGCAAACACAACAAGAGCAGCATAAATCCCAAACCCAAAAGATAGCAAGCCCTGTTACAAAAACTGTAACAGTCAGCAGATTTGGAGAGATTGCGGGCACCCCAGAGTCAATGCAGTTATCTGACTTACCTGGACAACGATCAGTGAGAGAATTAAGTAGAGTGAGTCCTGTTACAGAAATCATTCAGAGATCATCATCACCAGCATTATATCATCAACAAAGGGAAGAGTCACCAAGCAGAAACGTTGCTGAGATGACGTTACGAAAGGTTGAACGAAGGCCACCAAGTCCACTTGTTCAAAGGGTATCTCGAATGCAGGAATCCCCGCATATCCAAGAATCTCATGTGCAAACATCACAAAAGGATGAAACTTCGGGGAGAAAGACACCAATAGAAGTAGTATTAAGAAAAATTGAAAACAGACCTGAAAGTCCTCTGGTACAAAAAAGGGCTGTCATCATGCAAGATCTCCCCACTCAACATCCTCAAAAACCCCCAAGAATGTCCCCAGTAACTCCAACAGAGGAGAAAATGGAAGTGGAGTTATCCAAAACAACCTCTAAGATAAGAGTCCCTACAATTATTGTTGAAGATGAAAAGATGGAAATAGATGTTCCTGGAAAGACAAGTGCACCACAGCAGACAACTACCAGTGCAAAAGAGGGACAACAGCAGAAGACGAAAGGAAAAAACCGCCGCCCTCGACCCATGTCTCCAGAGTTAGGTTAGATTTGTTGTGTTTCTCTCATTAAGCTTTCTGTAGTAGTGTGAAGCTCCAGTCTGCTTGTGTTTCATGTTTAATGATGTAAATACTCATTTCTTCCTAGAGGGGGTTTTCCTTTAATTTGAGGCTTGTTTTTGTTCAACTATGCAGATTCTTCAGATGATTCTTATGTGTCTGCTGGGGAAGACCCAATGGAGGCTCCTGTATTTGAGTTTCCTCTCAAGGACACTGTAGTATCCACTGGTTCAGATGTGTTGCTCAAATGTATCATTGCTGGAACCCCCATCCCTGATGGTAACGTTTTGCGCTTTGGTTGTTTTAACAACAGAAACCTCAAATGTAATCAGTGTGCAAGTGGATTTATTTGTCTTCTATGTCTTCTTTGTTCAAGTTACCTGGACGAAGGGCAACACCAACGTCTCCAGCTTCCCAAATTACACAGTCAAAGTTGAGGGTGAACGACACAGTATGCTCATCAAATCAGCTAAAATAAGTGACGGTGGAAAGTACTGTGTAACTGCTGTTAATCAGGTGGGGAAAGCCTCCAGCTGCGCCACCCTTATAGTTAAAGTGGGTAAGTTTGATCAGATGAAACTTTAGTGAGTATATACAGTACTGTTTTGTTGTCATTCACTTTAAGTTCCAATCTTGAATTATTAAATCAGCATTACTATGCAAAGGTAGTGCTATTAATTCCTTGGTCAGTAAAAGTGGCTCTGTAGTGCAGAGATTAGCTGATTATTGTAAATTAGAGCAGATAAATAAAAAAACTGTGAAAATTAACATGAAAAGGAAAATGCTGTCATGACCTACACGACAGAACTGTTATCTACACTGAAAGATTTGTCTGCCTATTTAATTTGGATGAACTCCGTTATTATTATAAACTGAAAATTGGTATTGCAGTCTGTCAAGAATGTATTACAAAGGACACTTCCACTTCCCCCACAGATTAATTCAAGAATACCCTAGATATTCAAAAATAAACCAACATACCTACGAATAATTTTTAATTTGCAGTATTGATTTAAAAGGCCTTGTTGTCCCTCTTTTTTTTTTTTTTTTTTTTTTTAAAAAAACATCTTGTGCTTTCTTTCTACATTGGTATTGTGTTTCAGCTGATTTCTCTCCTACCCCCTTGTCATTATCTCTCTGAGCAAAATGTGTGTGCCATATATTCCAGCTGAACAACCTCACTTCACTTATAGTTACCATAGCAACTCAGAGGCGAAACTGAACCTATAAATTGCCCACTGAGGCTCACTGGCTCCACTCACTGAGAATCCACTATTGTTTCGATATCACATTTGACATCTCAGATTCTAATTGTGTTGTAAGGGGTGGCTTTGTTTTTTTCTGTTTTTTTAATCCACGAACCCCTTGATCTCATTGTGCTGTGCTCTCAGTAACAAAAAAATGAAACGTTCAGATAGGACTCATGTTCAAAAGAGACTGTATTAAACTAAAAGTTAAAACATATTGCAACCTTTTTGCTTTTATAGAGTCTGTGCAGGAGCCTAAAGGAAACCTGGGTGTGCCTATGGACATCAGCAGCCCTATTACATCTGATGAGGAGTATCTCAGTCCCCTAGAGGAAGGCATGGATTTTGGAAGTCCAGAGCCAAGGCAAACTATTGACACACGATTCAGGAAACCCCCTGTGTTCCTGGTAAGACTCTGCAGAGCTCATTGGATAAATCTGCCTAATTTACTTTCCTACTTAGAATACCACGTTAGTCTTTTTAGCACTGACACTCACTTAACTGCATTTTTGACTTGTCTGTTGCAAAATACTGCATGAAAATGTGTTATGTACACAATGTCCTTGATTCTATCAGTATTAATTTTCCTCTATAAACATGTTATCTGTTGTGTGGTCATCCCATCAACAACATCTATAAAATAAAACTTACAGGTAAAGTGCATCTCTCAGCCTCTAACTTGCATTACATTTCAAACAGGTAACAATGAGTGATCAAGCTGTCATTGAAGGACAGGAAGTCACCATGTCTGTCCGAATAAGTGGACAGCCCAAACCCATGCTCTATTGGTAGGTCCCCTCATTTCATCAAATGACTCCAACTCATTGCTTGCATGGGACATGGAAAAGACTTTCCTAGAATCATAGACCATGAGCAGGCTTGCTTGACTGCATAGTTTGTTCTTGTGCTGGCTCCTTTAATGCTAATCTGTTAAGGGAGGTGGAAACTTAATGTTTATGGTGACTAACAATCTCCAGGCTCACAGAAACAGTCTAAATAGGGAAAAGGGAAGAATCACATGTTTTTAGCATGGAGCTTCTCAGTGTCCCGAAACACAAATGTCTGGCTGAACTAATGAGCTCTTAAACAATCAAAAAAAGGGCCAGTCAATGGTACTGTGGTGCAGTTGCTAGCGAGGACAGCTTCAAATGAGAAGATTGGCAATATTCTATATTCTTATAGTCAACATTATCAAGTAGAACATACCTACAGGCAAGGTATGTTCTCTAACATACCTTATGTTAGAGAACATATGGTAGAACATATGGTAGGCATATGGTAGAACACTGAGGATGAGAAACCCCTAAAATACTCCTGAACAGTATTTGAAGAGAAAAAAAAAAGTCTTAATAGTTAAGTTGGACAACACTAAAGGATGGACCATCATGTTGTTTTGGTCTTTTCATGGGATTTGTTTGACAATAAGTTTGACAACAAGAAGACTATAGAATAATGCAAGTGCTATCCTTTAATACAGGAGATAAGAATAGGCTGAATCACTCAGGCATGTTCTGTTATTGGAGTTAGTCATGACTCTCGAGAGACAATAGCAGAAAAGAAAGTGCTAAACATAATACTGGCAGTCCGGGACAATCCATCCCACCCCCCACCTCCTTCATACCAGCCAGAGGAGAGCTTGTAGTTGAATAAGTGTGTGCTTGATCATCCTCCATTGCATAAATTCAAATTAAAAAGCTCTGAGTGGTATATGAGTCGTCTCTTCTTTTAAAACACAGCAACAATTGTTCCCTTAATTCTACTCTTTTGTAGGCTGAGGGACAGAGTCACGGTAAAAACAGGCCCACGTCACATTGTACGTGAGACAGAGGATGGCACTTTTGAAATGACAATCAAGTCGGCAGTGAGGTCGGACTCTGGGGTTTACACCTGTAAGATCATTAATGAATATGGAATAAAGCAGTGTGAAGCAAATCTGGAGGTAAAAGGTATGTTGCTTTTCAAATATGCTAGATTTTCTTTTCACCTTTAAGAATGTACAAATTCATATTTTGCTCAGCTTAACTGTTCACTACATTCCTGACACTATTTTTACTTGTTGCTGATATGCTGATACCAGAACTCCAAGTGAACAAAACACTCATTGTGACCTATAACTAGTTCATAACAACACCATTTAGGTATCACTTAACAACACTCTTCAGAAAATGTCCTTTATTTACACCCAGCTCCACCAGTTGAGCCAGGCCTAGCTGTCATCCGCCCGGTCAAGGACATCACAGCCAAGGCTGGAGAGACAGTTTTGTTTGAGTGCCATGTCATTGGACCGAAAGACACCGACGTGGACTGGCTTGCAGATGGGAAACTGATCCAGCCGGCGCTGCTCAACTGTAAGATGCACTTTGATGGAAGAAAGTGTCGACTGCTGCTCAACTCAGTCCATGAGGACGACAGCGGGACATACATGTGCAAGCTCAGCACAGCCAAAGGTAGGTCTCAATAATAAGTATCACCATATTTGTAATGTAATATTAAAAGAAATTTATTTATTGTCCTTTCCATCTCTTCTTCTGTGTATGTAATCTAATTTGCTCTCTGCAGAGGAAGTGACCTCATGTGGCAAACTCAAAGTCATCCCCTCCATTGAACCTCTCTTCACACGCAAGTTGGACGTTCTGGAAGTGATTGAGGGGCGTAATGCTCGATTCGACTGCAAAGTCAGTGGGACGCCATCTCCTAAGGTCACATGGAGTCACTTTGGTAGGAGGGTACTTAATAGTGTCTTTAGCAGCTATATTAGGTGTGTGAAAACAGAAATAGAATAGAATTAGAAATAGTTCTTACTCTCAGATGTTTCACAGAAATTTTACAAACCAGAACCATAACATCCATCCCTTTGTGAAATTGCCAAATTGTTTTGTTTTCTTTACCTTTTTCTTTATATTTCTTACCTCCTCTGTGTTTTGCTGTTGATTTTAGGATTTATAAAACACTTTGGAATGAAGCTGACGTATAAACACAGGCTCCTTTTTCTTTTTTAGACCATCCCCTCAAGGAAAGTGAGGACATTCGTATTCTTCAGGAGGGCGGCCGCCACTCTCTCATCATTTCGCATGTGACCAACGAGGACGAGGGTTTCTACACTGTAACAGCCTGTAATGGTCATGGTGAGGCAGAGAGCTCCGCTGAACTTTACATACAAGAACCGCGTCCAGCCATCTCCTCACAGATGTAAGAGCATGTTATTTGCTGGATATCGGGCCATAGTTCCTGTCTTTTTCCCGGACTTTTTCTAAATAATGGATAGCAAAAGCTTTCAGTGACTATAGCCACTAATATGACATTTTGCCTGTTTTTACTCTAGGGCTAAACTAGAGAAGATGCCATCCATCCCAGAGGAGCCAGAGGTCCCAGAGAATGAGGTGGAGCGTTTCACCATGCCTGACTTCATCAAACCCCTCTTTGACCTGGATGTGATTGAGGGGAAGGAGGCTGTGCTCAAATGCAAAGTGGCTGGTTTGCCATACCCCACCATTGTCTGGTTCCACAACGGCAAAAGGATTGAGAGCACAGAGGACAGAAAGATGACACAGTGTAAGTGTTTCACTTAATATTCACCTAGTGTTCAGGCCTATCAAAGCTCTCAGGCCTTTTCCTAGCAAAACTGTCATCTATGCTGGACCATGAGTCCCACCCCCTGCAGGACGTCCTGTCAGCTCTGCAGAGCAGCTTCAGTGACAGACTGCTCCACCCTTGGTGTGTGAAGGAGAGATTTAGAAGATCTTTCCTTCCTGCTGCTGTCAGACTCTATAACGAGCATTGACACACGAACATGATAACAATTCCGGGCAACTATCAGTGCAATATCAATGTGCAAATTCAATTATTAGTGCAATAT
The DNA here is from genome assembly GCF_017976425.1 of Toxotes jaculatrix. Lineage (NCBI taxonomy): Eukaryota > Metazoa > Chordata > Actinopteri > Toxotidae > Toxotes > Toxotes jaculatrix. The sequence continues at coordinate 20,818,954 of NC_054408.1, forward strand.
CAATGTGCAACATTAATCTTCATCTCATAACTATGCCCATCTCATATTTATGTTTGTACATACTACAGATCTTTCTTAGTTTAGTTCTTAGTTATTCTGTTATTGGAATAGTGCCTATTTAATCTTGTTCCCGCCATATTGGCCTCTTACTTATATTTACTTACTGTACTGTACCCCTGCTGTTGCTGAATGCAATTTCCCCACTGAGGGACTAATAAAGGATTTCTTATCTTATCTTATCTTATCTTTTTTAGAGAGGTCAGTTATTACTGGCAAGAACGCAAGAGATCAAGAGGAATGTGTAAACATAGGGTGCCAGATTTGAATTTATGCCAAAAACAGGAAACTAAGTTGCAGAAAGATGGCAGCAGACCACAATACCTCATAAATTTCTCACCATCCCCTCTGTGCTTCCTTCTTGCAGTTCGTGACGTCCACAGCCTGGTCATCCGCTCTGTGTGCCACGCCCATGGTGGTGTCTACAAGAGTGTCATCTCTAACAAAGTAGGAAAGGCCACCTGCTATGCTCACCTCTATGTTACAGGTAACCTCCTTTTTTGCTATGTACTTCAAGAAAAATTCACCATTGAATAATTGTGGTCTTTAATGCACACAGTCATAGGTCAGTGCGTTCTGTAACACTGTCTTGAGCAGGTCAGAAACATTGATGGACGTGTAATTCCATTCTTATAATTTTCAGATATCCTCCCTGATCCTCCTGATGGGACTCCAGTGATAGAATCCATCACTGGTAAAACCATAACCTTAAGCTGGAAGAAACCGAGAAGGCTGGACCCTTCTATTGGTATGCAAGAATGATAATTAGAAATGTTTTATTCACCAAATTAAACAAGCAAATTCTAATTTAACACACTACCTTCTCACACACACCAAAGATATTGAGGTATTTATTACAATGTAAAATGAAATACTGATACATATGACATATACGTATGGTACACATGACATATAACATATAATCTAGAAATTCTGTTTAACTTACACTATAGCTTTAGAGAGAAAGACTGTTTTTGACAATAGAAAAAAAAAATTCATTCTAACATTGTGGTGTAGAATTGTCGATCAAAGATTTTTTTTTTTAGACCCCAGCTCCCTGATGTATGCCATTCAACAACAAGCCCTGGGCTCCATCCAGTGGACCATCATAGCTTCTGGCCTTAAAGAGACCATCTACACCATCACCACCCTCTCCAAAGGTGTCCGCTATGCTTTCAGGGTCCTGACCATCACCTCCAAGGCTTTCAGCAAGCCCTCACCTGCCACCGACCCAGTGCAGCTCCTGGACAGAGGTACATTCAGCTTTTCAGAACATCTATTCATCCATCAGTGTGCTATAGTTTTGGGTTTTTTTTTGGCAATTTCATGTGAAATTTTATGTGTGCACTTTGATTTTCCTCAAGGTCCCTATCTTCAGGAGGCTCCAGTGATCATTGATAAGCCAGACATTGTATACGTGATGGAAAACCAGTCAGTCACTATCACTGTTACTCTCAATCATGTCAACACTGCAGCCATCTGGAAGAGGTATCTGCGTCTCTGTTGTCAAGTTTCTATTAATGTTGCTTGTCCTTTATTTTTAGCAAAGGAATTACTTAATGAATGCACTTCACTCGCATTTTCCTGTGGTACTTTTCGAGTGTATTATGGGATGGTCAGAGTGTATGACTGACAAGCATAAATACAGTATGACGGTGCACACAAGCAGCTGTTTAATCCTAAGTGATTATCAAACATTCCAGAGCAGTGAAAAAAGCCTATTGTTGTGTCCTGACTCAATCAAGAGCTAAACACCCACCACACCTGCGCAGTGACAGCTTGCTGCTCTCCTACCTATAACATTTTAATCCTGGTTTAAAATGCAAACACTTTTCTGTAGAAGGGGGATGGTGCTGGCCAACAAGCCAGGCCTGTACGAGATGACAATGCCAGATGACGACCAGCACACGCTGAAGCTGCTGAAAGTGAAGAGTGCTGATATCGGAGAGATGGTGTTTGTGGCCTCCAATAAGTACGGCAGCGACAGCTGCACATTCAATGTGGAGATGGCAGGTAGGCAGCAGATCTGTCTTTCTGTCTGTCTGTCTCTGTCTGTCTGTCTGTCTGTAATGTAACCTGTAATTGTGCCTTTGAAACTGTCCACAGCTCCACCAACATTTGAAACTATCATGGAGGATTTGGATGTTTGTGCTGGAGAGACCCCTCGCTTTGCTGTGGTTGTGGAGGGCAAACCCGTACCTGACATCCTCTGGTTCAAGGTTGGTTTTTTTAATCAGTTTCACTTGTTTCTTTCAGTGAACCTGTAGGATTTTCAGAAATAGTCAAATATCATTTAATACTTTGTTAATACTTTTCTGCTGAGTGCAACAGTATTATAAGGAATAAAACAGTCCAAACTAGTGAAACAGAAATTTACCAAAAACAGATACTGAGGATTTCATAGTAAATCCTTGAAGAACTATTGTTGAGACTCACATTGTTTGCTTTCAGAATGATATCCTGCTGTCTGAGAGCAGTCATTACACATTTGTGTACGATGATAATGAATGTTCCCTGGTGGTCCTAAACGCTCGTCCGGAAGACTCCGGGGTGTACACCTGCACTGCCAGGAACTTGGCAGGATCAGTGTCTTGCAAAGCTGAACTCACTATTCATGAAGGTAAGAGATCAGTCTATCAGAGCCATCAGAAACCAAACAAGCCTTTGACTCAGTGGCTGACAAGCAAAGTGCAGGAAGTAAAGTGAACAAACACCCAGTCTTCACTGTAGTTATTTGGAGTTGGCTAAACAGTTTCTTGAGCCTAATTCATGATTTCGCATTACTACAGCTAAAAGAAGAGAAGATCCAGTGGACGATGAGGAGACTATTCTAAGGAAAATGCGCAGGCTGACGGACTACTATGACATCCATAAAGAAATTGGAAGGTGAGCCATTTGTTGGGGCCACATTTGAAATCCCATAATTTAGTGCAATGCGTTGCTAGAGAAACACAGGAACCAGTTTTAATCACATTGCCAAAGTAAGGCTGCATTTCTTTGTTTCCCCATGTCTTCACCTTGCTATTTTTGACAGATTTTGAACAACCCTGGACTGACAGACATAAGATTGTAATTTTTTTTTTTCTCCAGAGGTGCATTTTCCTATGTGAAACGTGTGACCCAGAAGGTGGGCAAAATGGAGTATGCTGCGAAGTTTATCTCCACACGGGCCAAGAAGAAGGCTTCTGCTCTGAGAGAGATGAAGCTGATTTCCAAGCTGGATCATGAGAGAGTCCTTTACTTTCATGATGCCTTTGAGAAAAAGAATGCAGTCATCATCATCACTGAAATGTATCCTTATCATATTATTATTATTTCTTATGCAGACTACTACTCAATATTTGTTTTACTTACTGTAAAATGTACAATGTACCTAAAATCCCTTAAAAAATTGCCTTAATTAGCCTTTAAAGATGCCATGAGGAGCTGCTTGACAGATTTACAAGGAAATCTACAGTAATGGAGTCTGATGTAAGTCCTGTGGTTTATGACTGGAGCTCTGCAAATCACTCACTCAACATTTCAAATACATCCAATTTCAGTTAAATGATCAAATGTAGGTAATTAATGAAAGTTAATCATCTAACAAGAGTTATACTGGCACATTTGTGTTTTTGGGATCATTAGGTACGGTCATGTATAAGACAGCTGCTTGAGGGGGTGGACTACCTTCATCATCGAAACATCATACACCTGGACATCAAGGTAAGATACTCGCAGATCACAACTCTCCCACTCTTTTATCATAGTCTTTTGGGTATAAATTTACTCTGACGGCAGAACATGATAAAATATTATTTTATCATTCTTTCTCCAGCCTGATAACATCCTCATGGCAGATTCACATAGTGATCAGATCCGGATCTGTGACTTCGGCAATGCAGTGGAGATCACGCCTGATGAGGCTCAGTACTGCAAATATGGCACACCGGAATTTGTTGCACCAGAAATTGTCAATCAGACCCCTGTGTCAAAAGCAACAGACATCTGGTAGTGTCTCTTCAATTTTCAATAAAACATTTTGTTTGTTTGTTTGTTTTGTCTTGGTGCATCAACTTTTTCTAATTCTCCTCTTCATTTATCTAGGCCAATTGGAGTTATTGCATATCTGGGGTGAGTAAAGTTTTAATTAATTTATTTATTTACTTCATTATTAAATGTATTTAAGAATGCTGAAGATCAGTTTCAGGTTTTGATAAGCTTACCTTTTCCGCCATCACAGCCTGCCACCTATGGGCTTGTCATTAAACATAACATATATTTGCTTCTTTTCAAAGTCTCACAGGAGTTTCTCCATTTGCTGGAGAGAATGACCGCAGTTCTGTGCTGAACATCAGGAACTATAATGTTGCCTTTGAAGAGAGCATGTTTGCTGACCTTTGCCGGGAGGCTAAAGGGTTCATCATAAAACTGCTGGTAGCAGACAGGCTGTGAGTAACACTACAGGGTCTCTATTTTTCAAGATCTGTTTCATGTAAAACTGTTGTAGAAAATACATACAGATTATAAATGTAGAATTTATAATTGCAACAAGACATTCACGAAATGATTATACTAACACATGGGATAATCAGTAGATATCGATGTAACATCTTTACATAGTTTGTAAAAACATGCAAATACAAACCAAGTTAATGTCAACAAAACTGAGGTGATTACGTGAAGCATGCAGTTTATCCATTTAATATTTTTCATTCACTATTCTTAAGTTTAATTCAATATTTTTAGATTTTCACGTAATACTCAAAGGTTTTCATTCAGTGTTTTCACAATTTTTGTTTTTAATTTCCTGTTTTGCTTGTTATAGATAATTTTTAAGTTATCTATAACCACTGGTCAGTCACAGCTTTCACTATGACGTTTTCCTCTCTGTCGTTTTTTAACTGCACAGAAAAATTGTTCCAAATTGTCATAGCTAATGGAATAAATGTGCACAAACCTGAAAGACTGAAATGTGCCATAATTTTCCTTTAGGAGACCTGATACTCAGGAATGTCTTCGACACCCCTGGTTCAAGGTAAGAAAAGGCCAGTGATCATCATGCTACAGAGTTCATCATCCCCAACCTCCCTCTGCAGTAATTTCTACTTGGCAAAACTGATCAACAACCTATTCCTAATTTATTTTTATTACATGTAATTTCTGTTTATGTTACAGACACTTAGCAAGGGGAAGGCCATAAGTACAGAGGCCCTGAAGAAGTTTGTATCTCGTAGAAAATGGCAGGTGAGGGATGTTTTATTTCCTATTCTGATTTTCTAGTTTGCATTATACCCATAATGCTTACAAATAATTTAATTCTCATATCTTTTTTACTTTTTAAACTGTATCATATTTTCTCTTTTACAGCGTTCACTGATCAGCTATAAATCAAAAATGGTCATGAGGTCCGTACCCGAGTTGCTGAATGATTCCTCCAGCCATATCTCCATCGCAGTTCCCCGGCACCTGAAAGAGGGTTCTCCTTTGCCATCATCATCATCAGATTCCGATGAAGACATTGATGAACTGCCATTTATTCCCATGCCACTTAACATGGAATTCTCTGGATCAAGGATGTCACTGAACGACATCCAGACCAATGAACAGGAAACAGGGAAGCAGAATGGAACAAGTAAATGGTCTGGGTCCCCTGTTCAAGCACAAGAGGCAATGGAGTGTGACCCTACAGAAAAGGATAAAGAAGGGGTTGAAATCACAGGTAAAGGCCGCCAGCGGAAAAGGTCATCACAAGACAATGACAGAGGTTCCTCAGATGAAGAACCACCTGCTGAACTGCCACAAAAGTCAGAGCTGTCTCGAAAACCACTGCGAAGGGGTTCTAGCATGGAGTCAGACAAACCAGAGGGTGGACGACGAAGAGGAGAGCTTCGACGTGGAGGCTCAGCCGACAGTGCATTGCTGCTTCGGATTACACCTGAGGAAGGAGCTGAAGAAGGAAACCAAGAGGATGGCAGAAGAGTTCTGAAGAAAGCAGTCTCTATGGAACTACCCAGGAGAAGCACCAGCCCAGGAACTGCCAAGATGAGTCAAGAAGACTACGCTCTTAAACTGGAGCTGATGAGACAGCGACTGCTTCGTGGTGGCTCTGTGGACAACAAAATGAGTGGACTGAGAGGACCGCTGCTGGAAACATTAGGAATGGGAGATGAAAAACGGGCAATATCCTCTGATCGCTACTCTCGTACTGCTCGTTTGGGCCCACCACCACTAACCAGAGCTGCATCGAGCGATTCCCCAAGGGACGAAGTTCCCAAACCCAAAGTTTTGCGCAAAAGTGCTTCTTTCAGTCAAGGTGATTCAGAACCCATAGCTTTACACCGCCGTTCTGGAGCTCCTCTGGAGATCCCTCTGGCACAGGTAGAAGAGAGAAGGCTTAAGGAAGCTATATCCATGTCATCTTTGACTGAGCAAACCAAGCTGGACTCCCGTCCAGTTACTCCAAGGGAACCTTCACCAAAACCACCAACCCCAGAGTCTGTTGTGCAGGAGAGTCCTACCAAAACAGAGAGCGAGGAATCATTGATGGAGAAAGAGATAAAGCCTGATGAGACTATAAGTGAAAAGATGGATGGATTGACTACAGATAGTAATTTTGATGAGAGATCAAGCACAAGTGGTTTCTCAGAGAGGGATATGAGCATATCAGAAGAACCAATGATTGAATCAGAGTATATGGCCCAGAGAATTCCTACACCTCCTCTTGAGGCCCAAAGCTCTAAACTAGAGGAGAAAATGGAAGAGGAAGAAGTAGAAAAAGTGCGAGGAGAAGAAGAGATTATGAAAGAAGAGGAAAGAATTGTCAGTGTTTCTGAATCAAATGCTAAAGAAAATGTAGAAGTTATTGTAGAAAATTTAGACAAGGAAGTAAATATGCCTGCTAAATCTTCTGAGATGGTCATAACCACAAGCTCAGTTATGGTGAGACCAACACAAGAATATTCCCATTCCCCAGCAAGTGTTGTGCCAAGCTATGTAACACCCTCACTTCCTGCTCGAGTTGTTCTTCCAGATGGTAGGACTTCAGCATATGCTAGTATTATGCAGACCATCATGGTCCCTTCACTTCAGCCTCTCAGCGACCCACCTTTAGGCCCCTCTACACCAGTTATTGTTCCAGCCACCTCATCACCCTCAGTATCAAATGAAACATTGGTACCCACATCTTCAGCTGCCAGCATATCTTCTGCTTTACCAGGTCTGCCAAAACCAACCATTGTGTCAACCACTGAGCACCCAGCTGTGTACTCCAGGGTAGCATCACCAGAAATTATCACAAAAGAACCCAGTCCACCAAAGATTACCACACATTCCTCATCCCAACATGAGCGTTCAGCAGGAGTGGATTTCGAGGACATTACCTCTGAAGAAGTCTTTGAGGCACGCTTCAAAAAGCGCGAGTCTTCCCTCTCGAGAAGTCTAAAATTTTTGTCCAGGTCCAAGAATGAAGACAAATCACAAGCAACTTCCTCAGACTCCACAGAGTCAGGTGAAGAGATGTACAGACCTGGGCCAATTGGTGCACCACTGGAATTAGCACCAAGGAGACTTGAGGAGAAGTCAAAGTCAGTCCAGGACCTTCGTGAAGCTCAAAAGGACCAAGGCTTTATGAAGAGACTCTCTATGCGCCTGAAGAGAAGTCCATCAACTGAGCGTAAAGATGAAATAACCAAAGAAGAAGACTCAGTTGCTTCAAGACGAAGGCTTTCTTGGACTCTCAGTCGACGAGGATCACAGGAAAAGAAGGAAGTGGAAATGATGCGCATGGATGGTGGTGGTGACACCTTGATGGAACAAGATGAAAAGGAGCTTAAGAAGTCTAATGAATCACCAGTCTTGGCGATGCGAAGGAAGATTGAATCAACAGTGGCTGGAATCTCCACCAGAATTCGTAGCTATTCGGAGGAAAGGAGAGCATCAGAGGACAAAGAGCAAAAGAGGACACCCATTCTTTCCATGCTTCGTCGTTCAACATCAGAAAGTCGAGCTATGAAGGTTGCCAGTGTTCCTCAGAACCAGCTGGCATCTCAGGCCAGTAATGGTGCCTCATCAGAGTCTATAGACTCTATGTCCAGCCTAAAGTCAGAAACATCAAAGGGTATGTGGCAGTACCTTCACCCTACTGAAAATTTTGCTCTACATTTGTTCTGTACTGTTAATTACACTTTCTTAGTATGTGATGATTGATTTATGGAGTTGACTGTTTGTATTCTTGTAAAGGTGTGGAGAGTGAGCGCAGATCTCGCTGGGATAGATGGGGTCTGACCAGAGGGAGGCGAGACAAGACAGTATCACAGCCTGATATACCAACAGCAATCTCCAGAGAAAATAGTTCCTTACGTTCACGCCAGTACTCCAGACTGGCTTCTGGTAAGTCACACAAAGTACACACAAAGAGGCCATGATTATACTGGGTCAGAGCTAGAAGCCAGTTAGATTAGCTTAGTTTAGCATAATAACTTGGAACAGGGTCAAGCAGCGAACCTGGCTCTGTTACTCTTGCTGTCACCACGTGGTTGCCATGCAACCAGCAGAGACTTCAGAAAGTGACTGTTCCTGTATATAAGAAATTGCCGTACTAATCCCCATAATACAAGTTGTTTTTAAATTTTTTTGTTTTGTTTTGTTTTTTTCTGATTATCAAATGAGACATAACATTAATTTATTGAGCTTTAGAGGTGCTGTAGAAGGACAGCACCAGGCCAGCTGTTTCCCTCACCTACTGGTCTTAATGCTAACCAGCTGCTGGGTATTTCCACATACATCTTCTCATCTATTTAACAGAGAGAAAACAAATAAACAAAATGTTAATATCCAAAACCTGAAATACTGCTGCTTTGAGTTACCTTTAAACATTACATGGAGCATAAGTCTACCATGACATATGATTGTATTTTGATGTCAGTGATCGCTGGAACATTTAATTTTTTCATAAATCTACATTTGTTGACTTTGTTTATCTTATACTGATACCTCTGCATAGCAGTAAGCTCCTAGTCAGACCTAATTATACCTGTGTTCCAGTGATGGATTGTCTGAACAATCACTGGATACACTAAATCACAACTTTTAATTTAGCCTATCAATGTATGTATGTACAGTATGGATGTGATTTGATTGGTGTAATGCCTTTGGCTGTCAGACTTCCCTCCAGTATTCCACATTAAGCTGAGAGATCATGTCCTGCTGGAGGGGGATCCAGTCACGCTCAGCTGTCTGCCAGCAGGCAGCCCACACCCACATATCACCTGGATGAAAGGTAAAGATCTCTGATGTAAATAAGGAGTACTACCTAAGCATTGGTCTCGCATGAATGGTCAGAATCACTTCACTTGCTAATTACAGTAATTTACATAATTATTCTTGGGCCCATGAGAGCAGAGGCATAATGATGGCCAACTTAGCATTGCAGTTCATACTAACATATGGTACCATGACAACAGAGGTTGCCTACAGCACAAATAGATAGTGCAGGAGATTAGATTAACAACTGAGATTCCTTAAGACTGTAGCAACTGCTTAAACCAATACTTATGTGTGTGACTAACTCCTGATCAGAGTTAACCCTCTTATCATTCATGATAAATTGTGACAATTTAAATTTTCATCATTATATTTTTTTATAAAAGACCCTCTCTATGCATGAATGTTTCCTCAGATAAGAAGCCCCTGGAGATTGATGCCAGGATGAACATGATTGCCTGCCCTGATGGCCGGCAGCTACTGATGATCATGCAGACGACCAAAAAGGATGCAGGGGTTTATGAGTGTGTGGCTACAAACCCCCTGGCCTCTGTGTCCAGCTCTTGCACAATATCTCTTGCTCGTAAGAACTGAAACATACCCCATGTTTGTGTCAGTCTGTGAGGAGAGGTAACCCTTGTTAATCCTACGATGTATATTACAGTACTATATTATAAATAAATATGGTAATAATTACTGTTAGTTTGATAAACAGAGATCCTGGGAAGTAAGTGGAAGGCAAGCAAGAGTTCAAGGACAGATGATAGGTTGTACCAGGTGTGCTACTGATTAAATACACTAGTTTTATAAACTATAGTAATACCAGAGTATTTTTTTTAACAGGCCTACCCAATCGTCCTGGGACCCCTGAGATTCCTCAGAAGTACAACAACACAGCCTTGGTATTGTGGAGACCCTCAGATACCATGGCACCCTGCACATACTCTCTGGAGAGGAAAGCAGAGGGTCAGTGTTTACAGATGACAATTAAATGTTTCATTGTCAAGTGCACATGTCCACTGTTACATGCCACACTTTTTAATTATCATTTTATTATTATATTTCACCAAAGCTTTTGAAAGGGTTACATAGACATATTATAGTATAGTATAATCTGGTTTCTGTCTACATGCTGTGGCTTGCCTATAGTGTTTCTTTTCCAAATCCACTTTGACCACGCGCACATACTATAGGTATACAAGTATGCAACACACCTACTCCCATATATGTTTTAGGCAATGTCAATACCCATGACAAATGAGACTAGCCTTCAAATACCAAAACAGGTCTGTGTTCATTGTAGATATGCAAATATTGTATCATTGTCAAGTGAAACAGTTATTATAGATAACAGACATTAACGATATTTATAGGAGCTCCAAAGGCCACCAAAGACATTTTCACCTATTTACTTAAACATGCACAATTTGGAGTTTTTTGTTGCTTTAAGTTCCAACCAGAATTTTGTAGATAAGTATACTTATACAAACACCAAGAGACATAATTTAATTTAATCAAGTGCTTAAATTCTTGATGTGAACTTTCTATTCAATTGAAAAAAAGTAAAGTGGAAATATTCAAAATAAGGATGATATAATGTTGCCAGAAATATCTAAAATGTCTGGAAATAATGTGGATATGTATGATGATCTTTTTTTTACTCACCAGGTGAGACCAACTGGCTCATCGTGGCGACAGGGGTTGCCGACTGTTATTACAATGTGGTGGACCTGCCAGCAGGCTGCTCCTACAGGTTCAGGGTGGCATGTGTCAACAAAGCTGGCCAGGGCCCCTACAGCAACCTCTCAGAAGTAGTGAGCCTGGATGCTTCAGGTACGTGTTATCACACACAAAATCAAGGGGAACTTTGTGTTTATATTAGATGAGGCAGTCAAATACACAATAAGTGGTTTTCTTTGCACTCGGTTTGCTGATTTATCTTTTTGTAAATGTACTGTATACATGCTCACTGTATTAAAGCTGTGTAATTTTTGTGTTGCCAGTCTCAGTGTATGGTGTTATGTTGGTATGTGTATTTTGATATTTTTGTCTGCTACAACATACATTACAAACTATTCAGCGTTCCCAAACGATGCATTTAAAAAGGGCATGTCTTACATGTAGAGCCGTGCACTGAATTTATTGTCCTCTTCATACATCAGACCAAGTCTTTGAGGTGTATCGTCCCTCTCCTTGTCTTTCATTAGAACCAGCTAAATCCAGTGCTACTGTGGTGGTCAAGACTGTCCCTGCGACTACTCCTCCTCCCCCTGTGGTGATGATGTCATCCATGAAAGTGCCTCCCATTAAACCAGCTCCTAGTAAATCCACTACACTTGCCCAACCTGTCCCCGCCTCTGCTTCAGCTCCCACTCAATCTGTGGCTAAATCTGCTTCTCCAACAACCGTCAAACCCACTGTTCAGGTTGATGCTAGTCATCCTGCTGTCACTCCCCCCATTAGTGCAGCCCCCTCTGAACAAGCTCCTGTTCAGACCACCACAAGTGTCCAAGCCACGCCGGCAAAAGCCAAGAGCACCCTTAGCATCAGTATGAGCAAACCCCAAACCAAGTTGACACCTCCGCCCGTTGTTCCGCCCAAACCTCAGAGTCCTGTAACTGCAGCCCCCACCATAACCAACAAACCCCCTTCTCCTGTAACACCACCTGCGCCTGTCATCGGAAAACCTATTTCATCAGTGCCGATGTATGTGCCTGCTGCGACTGCTCGTGTCACTCCTCCTTCTCAATCCAGTTTAACCCCAACAACCACCCCCCCCTCAGTCACTCCTGTGACTGTCTCACCCCCTGTAGTGGTGGTGCAGAGTTTGACACCTGTGCTGCAGGGAGTGGACAGTCGGAGTACCCCATCTGGACGGGTCACGCCATCAGGACGGGTCACACCCTCTGGACGTAGGACACCGCTGGGCAAGCCTAGTGAGGGATCTCTGCGCCAGGGAGTTCCACAGAAGCCTTACACCTTCATGGATGAGAAAGCAAGGTTATTTTTGCTTATAGAACAGGACTAGAATATGAAGGACCCATTTATACAAAACTATCTGAAATGTTAAATTGTTGGCAACTACATATCCTGAAAATAACAATAATATCATCAACATCAGATTTGGGATTGGTAGTGATACATAAATATAGTTTTTCCTGGTCTGTTTTCCTGCTGAATTTATGTAAAGGATGTAATTTTAATTTTGTAAATTTACCACTCAGGGGTCGTTTTGGTGTGATCCGTGAGTGCCGGGAGAACGCCACAGGCAACCTCTTTATGGCCAAGATCGTTCCATATGAGGCAGACAGCAAGCAGGCAGTGCTGCAGGAGTATGACATCCTGAAGTCACTTCATCATGACAGGATTATGGCTCTGCATGAAGCTTATGTCACACCACGCTACCTGGTGCTTATCTCTGAGTACTGCAGTGGAAAGGAGCTTCTCTACAGCCTCATTGACAGGTGAAGCCAAACTGGGAGCTATATTTGTAGTGTTAAATCAGTTGCTTGTTTTTGAGCTGCTTGAGCAGAAACATCCTTTCTAAAATTATTTCGATATTCCTCAGTGAGCACCTGCCTTAAAATATTCTTCTGTTAGTCCATCAACAAGCTGTTTTCTCTCAGGTTCCGTTACTCTGAAGACGACGTGGTGACCTATGTCGTGCAGATCCTCCAGGGTCTGGACTACCTCCATACTCGCCGCATCCTCCACCTGGACATCAAGCCAGAGAACATCATTGTCACCTACATGAATGTCATCAAGATCATAGACTTTGGCAGTGCACAGACTTACAATCCTCTCTTCCTCAAGCAGTTCAGCCCTCCGATTGGAACACTGGAGTACATGTGTAAGAGTCCTGCTTTTCACAGACCTCTGGGAATCTGGGAAATTAAACCTGTTCTAATCAACATTTGTATATTAACAATTGATCAAATGACTATGTGTGATAGCAAACAGACCGACATTTCCTTTAGGAGTTAGTTGAAAACAAAACAGAGCTAAAAGGAGAGTGAATGTTGGTCTAACATTTATAATGTTGCTCTCTATGCACTTCATTCCAGTGGAAAGGTGCATATTACAAAAAACCATTGAATAGAAAGAGTATAAATGTAAAGTCTTTTAAGGTTTTGGTATTTTGTTGATTCATTCTGTAAATCCAGATCTTGTCATTTCAGTTCTTCGGGAGGTTTATGTAACTGTTTTGTCAGTGGGCGTGCACTATGGAAACAAAGGAGGATTATAAACTAAAATTATGCATTAACCCATTTACTAAAGCTGCACAAACACCATCAAGTAATCAGTAGTTAGTGTGGTAAAAAGATGGTTTGCAGATGACATTAAAGTTTGTTGTAAAATAACGGCCATGCACTTCTCCTTTCTTCTCCTTGCAGCTCCAGAGATGTTGAAAGGGGATGTAGTGGGCCCCCCGGCTGACATCTGGAGTGTGGGTGTACTGACTTTCGTCATGTGAGTGCTGCTTTCACAGTTTCCACCCAGCACTTCTTCTTTAAATAGAATTTTTGGGCTTGATTAAGAAATATTTCTGCTGCATTTGCATTGATCCCAAGTCTTAATATAAACTGTAACTTTACATGTAAAATTACGTAATAATATTTTTGTTTCATCATTCACAACTAACCTAATAAACCAGCTTAGATTTTATTGTGCATTGTCAACATGTTTTGAGAGATCTACACTGTTTTCCAGGTTGAGTGGTAGGTCGCCTTTCATGGAAAATGATCCTCAGGAGACTGAAGCCAGGATCCAGGCGGCTAAGTTTGACCTCTCTAAACTTTACCAGAATGTGTCCCAAAGTGCCTCTCTGTTTCTTAAAAAGATTCTCTGTAGCTACCCTTGGTAAGCTGAACATTAGTCTTTTTTGTAACTTCCACACTGAACAGAATTTCTGATTGCTGAGCATACAGAACTTTGCCTGAGACCTAATTTTACAACAAGACATCTATAAATAGTTGGGTCCTCACTGTCTTGTCTTCAACAGGGCCCGCCCGTCCATTAAGGACTGCTTCAATAACTCCTGGCTTCAAGACGCCTACCTGATGCGCCTTCGTAGGCAGACGCTCACCTTTACAACCACCCGTCTCAAGGAATTCTTGGCCGACCAGCAGCGCAGGCGAGAGGAGGTGGCCACCAAGCACAAAGTTCTCCTGCGGTCCTACAAGAGCTCGACACAAAACCCCACCAGCCCCACCGAGCCAAATGTGCCAACCTCACCCACCACACCTGTCACCCAGTGAAAACAGGCTTCCAAACATCAGTCGATGGGACTGTACGGGGGAAGATCCTCAGAGTGAGACGAGGCTTTGGGCCACGAAGCGGGGTGGTCCCTTCAGGTCTGAGATGTTGAACTCGGTTGGAAGTGAAACTCGTGAAACCAGCAGAGGCTGTAATCTGCAGAGACATAATTTCTTTTTCTGTTTTGGTTCTTAAAGAGAATCGAAGGAACTCCTACGAAGTTATTAGAGCCTGACTGTATTATTTATGGTGTGGACCTTGTTCATACAAGGCAGGATGGTGTCTTAAAGTTAGTACCTCAAGGTTTGTAACTTTGCATACATTTTGGATAAATTACTTCTTTTCTTAGGGTCAACTCTACACTGATAACAGGGGGCACTTCATAATACATTGTCGTAACCCACCATGAAAGGTCTGAAATTGATGTTATAGAGTTTTGATGTTAAAAATG
The DNA here is from genome assembly GCF_017976425.1 of Toxotes jaculatrix. Taxonomy (NCBI): domain Eukaryota; kingdom Metazoa; phylum Chordata; class Actinopteri; family Toxotidae; genus Toxotes; species Toxotes jaculatrix. The sequence goes on from NC_054408.1 coordinate 20,833,961, forward strand.
TTGTTTAATTGAAGTACAAGTCAATCACGAGATTGCAAAATAATAAATACTTAGCACAACTTCAAAACAAGAACTGCTAAAGCAACTGTAACACTCTCTCAGTCTATCCTAGTCTCATAATCAAATGTTTCCTGACCAGCCAAATAACCACAGGTTCAATCTATGAAGTCTAATTCTTGGTCCATGACTAAAGACAACATAGGACGCTAAATATTGCTCTTCATTAGCTTAATCTATTACCTTAATTATAGCAGTGCGACTCATGCTGAGTTCTTATACTGCCTCACCTCAAATGATAGTCAAGACTGTAGCAGCTCCAGAAAGAACTTTATTTGTTTTATCTGGAATTCATTAAACATATAGTGAGTTCAGAAGATACACTGAAGGGTTTTCTACAAGGGCTATTGGAAAAGGACTATCAATCAGCATAGATTTCATCCCTAATGTTACAAAAAAGAATAGTTATTCTCTCATTATCAAAAGGTGAATTTATGTTTTCTGGATTTTTTTAATCAAATCATTATCTTTGCTCTAAGTGATGATATGGACAGCATGAGTGACTCAATGCAGCACTGTCACTGCGCTGCCAAACACTAATTCCTTCACCACAAATAAGCTAACAAACACCTCATTGGCTTCCTATTGGACAACACTCCTCCACTCAGCCCAGTGTCGAGAATCTAGTTTGATTAGCCATACACTCGTCTCTTGAGTTTACTAAAATGAAGTTTACAAGCTGATGAGTCAGTGGGTCATCTTATACTTTGTGCAAACAGAACTTTGCCTGAGATACAAGACCCTCATTAAATGTTAGATTATTTGGAGGGTTAGTGGTAAACTGAATAACTTCAGAGCCCACTGGTGATATTGGGGTGCCTCTAAGTGCCCTTAAAGAGTTAGCATTAGTCAGCATAAAAATAGCCTTTACAATTCATCAAGAAAGGATGTTGACATTGCTGAGTGCATTAGTTTTTATTTTAAATATAATTTTCAACAGCTTGCAGCTCAGCTACTGCTTTCTTTGGTTTTTATAAATTACAGTTTTTAAATGGCAGAACTTTTTATGAAGTAAGGTAAGATTTAAATTAGGTATAACTATTCCCTTATTTAAGTGTCATACCCTTTTTTAGTTTCCAGTCCAAACTTACATGGCACTGAAAACAGTGATCAAAACATCAGTTCACTACATATGCGACACTGCAGCCCCTGCTGACTGTACAAAACATTAAATCAGAAATGTTAAAATCCAAGAGAATCCACAAATATCCAGGAATTTTTTAATTAATTTGTAAATAAGGAATACTTCCTCTTATTCCATGCTCTGTATATGAGATGTGTTTAGATACATACCTCTTCATGAATAAGTAAAATAACAAGAACAAAAGCAAAGTCTTTATTAATCATAAAGATAGTGTAAATGAACAGATGTCTCCTTAAGTGGTTGATTTTCGAACTGTTATAGATAAATCACAAATTGTATTTTCTTTTTCCCTCTCTGGTTTCAGTCCCAAAAAACAACTGAAAAGATTCTGACATTTGACCCTTGGGTGGATTGAAAGTTGAACATGATTCAGTTTTCTGTTGGTGTTTAAAGGTTTTTACTGATTACTGAAATGAGTAAACATCTGACTCTAGATGGTTTACATTACTGTCTGTTTCCAAATATATTGTCAGTCCCCTTTCACTCAAAGATGGTTCATCCAAAATATTCATTTTGATCATACATCAATGATGCATTGATCCTTTCATTTATCCTCATTATTTTTATGGCAAATAAATTGTATTTGTAGTTGTATTGTTTCTGTTACATTGCTTTGCCTTTGCCGTGAGGGCAAATTCAGTTTGCAGACCAGCATGTGAGACATTTGCACAAATGTCAGATTCTTTGATCGTTTTGCTGTCACATGTACTGGTATCAGTATCTGTGCCAGATTATTTTAAAGAAAGCATCAATGATTCACAAGCAAACTCTGATGAGTCTGTTTGGGTGGTTAAAAAGCTGCACCACACATCAAAATATGAGTTATTCATATGTGTATTGACTGACAGAGGTTGTTGGTAATTATATGAAATTTTAATAGTTCTATATATTCTAATGCTATTGCTAGATAAATACTGCCTTTTTCTGCACCTCTTTGTCTTTTTGGCTCAGTCATTTTCCTATGCAGAGTAGAAGTTGATCACAAAGGGAGCTGTTTTAAACCTGAATGAAAGCATTCAAGAGCAACATGAGGATGCAACGTTGCATTAAATTCGAAACGTCTGTGCAATATGTTTACTCTGTTCTTCAGTCGTACAAAATAAAATGACAGCTGCTTGTAAGCAGACAACAGGGTTTTGAAAAAGATGTTGAACGCTCCACATTTTGTATGAAAATCCTATGCCGTATTTTGTGGAATGTGTTGCAGTGCCTCGTGATGGATGTTAGACCCACAGAGAAAATAGTTTGTTAAATGAATGACTAGTTCTTTATTTTGATTATACGAATGTGACTTCTTTGTGTGTGTTTCACAATTTTGTTTATTTATTGAGTGACTGTATTTGTTACAGCTTCAGCTTTTTATTTTTGTGAAATTTCTGAATCTGGCATGGAAAAGGCATGACAGCTGTTAAGGCTATGAACAATAAAGGAAATATTACAAATACAGGGAAACAATGTGGAGGTTTGTTTCAACACAGAATGAAGAAGTGGGCATAAAGCAGAAAAATGTTAATGCTGAATTTGCTATAGTTTTGTTTTTGTTTTGTTTTTTTTTAAAGAGAAAGATATTTGATTGGTCTGTGGTCAGTTCAGGTTACGCCACACCCTCAGCCTGACCCTGTGGGCCAACAATTATGTGTTTATTTTCTTCAGGGATGACTCACATTTCAACAGACACCCTCAACTATTTAGACAACCACTAACAAAACTATTAACTGCTGCAAGGATTCTCCAGAGTATTTGATGTGAATGCTATATAAGGATGGGAACATGTCTCTGTACCATTTGTTGTGCATCTTCAATCTTCAGGCATCAGTCTTGTCATGTAGGAGTATTTCCTAATATCCAAAGAAGGAGAGGGAAAGTCTGGGGGATGATTTGTATGCCTTGATCCTCGAAGACCTTACAAAGCTCCTCCTGACCTGTAGATATAAAGCATGGAGCCTTTTTTATGTTTGCTGACTCTGGAGTGGATCAGGAGCAGTGTGGACCGTCAGGAGGATTTTCAAGGTAAGAGATCTGAGAGTATGTTGTGATTGAAATTAAATTCTTAAGGTCAGCTTCTCCTGGCAGTAGTTCTGTGGTGGGCATAGTAGTTTGGATGATGGAAAAAAAAAAGCTTTTCTCCCAGTTACCTTTGAGCGTTAACCATCTCTGACTCCTGCAGATGTCCAAAGCAAAGGCTGCACCCCCTCCTGGGTGCACTCTGAACATCAACGATCCTCAGGTCCAGGAGGCTGCTATCCGAATCCAGGCCTCATATCGCGGACACAGGTACCAAAATCTCCAATATGTTTGTTGGCATCACTGACATTCAAGCGCCTTTTGAGCACAGCTGAAAGTATGTAACTGTATGTCAGGAGATGTTGTTAAGTGAACTCTTGTTTTCCTGTGTTGCTCAAATAGGTCACGTAAAGAGATGCGAGAGAAAGGCCCTCCCAAGATCCTGCAGGAGCTCAAAGATGTGGTTCTTGTTGAGGGCAGTGCTGCAAAGCTGGAGTGCAGAGTTAGTGCTTTCCCAGATCCTTTCATCGTCTGGTACAAAGATGGCAAAGAGCTGAAGGATGGCCCCAAGTACCGCTATGTGTTTGAAGACCCAGATTTTGTGGCACTCGTGGTTCGAGACGGGGTTCTGGCTGATCTGGGAAAATACACTGTTACCATCAAGAATCCATTTGGACAGACATCAGGATCTGCTTGCATTCTAGTTGAGGGTGTGTACAGACTATTAAGTTAAGCTGGTGTTTCTCAGTGCCGTACTTCGCTGTGGGACATGAATGGTGGGATCAGAATTTAATCAAACCACTTAAAGGAATATTTTGGGTAATATGCTTTTTGCTATTACCTTCGGACAGAACCATGCTGGTTGTTTTTGCCCTGTTTCCAGTCCCTATGCAAAGCTAAGCTAAATAGCTGCTGGCTGAAGACTTATATTTACTGATATTAGATATTAGAGGTTGTCAGTCATCTTGTCTAAGTTTTGCCAAGAATGTGAGTAAAAATATTTCCTAATATATCTGCTATACTATACTGTACTATAGCTCTGCTGTAAAACTATTACTTTTAACACGTTATTTTCTGGACAATGCAGTAAAATCATATGTCTCACGGTGTATTTGTATCACACTCTCTCAGTCCCTGCTAAGGTTTCTAAAGGCCCAGACAACATCAAGGCCAAGAGGGGGACAACAGTTGTGCTCAAGGCTGAAATAAGTGGAGAACCTCCTCCAGATGTTGCCTGGCTCAAAGACGGAGATGACATTGAGGAGGACGACAGGTAGGTCCCATGAGAGGAATTCCCATCAGTTGGAATGCATGTGTGTGTCCATGTGGAAATGAATTTTCCAGCAACACCATCATCTGTGAATGGACCCAAACAGGAAAATGATGGTTGAATACAATACAGTAGAGTACAGTACTTAAACAGTAAGTGTGCTGCCACACTGTGTAAGTTGGACAGATGCAAGGAGGATACGCCTAATTAGTAACTATAGATTGCAAATTGTGAACAGGATTTTCAGGAGAGCATGAACAGCTAAAAGTGATAATAAAGGTGCGGTGATTGTCTTTCAGAGTATTCTTTGACATTGGAGACACCAACACAATCTTGACCATCAAAAATGCAAAGTTGTCTGATGCTGGCAAGTATGAGGTGTTTGTGGAGAACAATCTAGGCACAGACCAGTCCTTTGCTCGTGTGGACATCCTCTAACGCAGCCTCATAACTACACCAATTCTAACACAGAGAGCTGATGTTCTCTCACAGTGCAATCCAGTGGACAATATATTTTATCAACACTCTGTTCAAAGCTGTACATAACTTCAACCATGCTCATAGTAAAAAGTAAAGAGTTTTTGCTGACGGCTTGTTGTTGAGTGTTTTTTAAGTATCCGCTATTGATTACAGGACAAAGAATTTGTATTGTGTGAGTAAGTCTAATATTTGTTTCTGATAAAAATGGTTAAAAAGTAGAGATGAAGAGGACAGTATTTTACCTGAATAATAAATTCTAGGGTTACTAAATCAGGTACATGTGAGAGACTGGTGTTTAAAATGGTATTCACTGTGTTGCTTTCATTACTGGAATAAATCAGTTCCACAGTTTCACCTGTAATTTTCAGCTAAGTCTATGCAGAACAAAGTCAGTGCACATTTGGCAACATGTTCTACACCATGTTTGTAATTTAAGGGTAAGCTGTGAGAGACATAGACTTTGTGAAGCCTGGATGTTGGGTTTACGAAGTCTATGTCTCTCACAGCTTACCCTTAAATTACAAACATAGACTTTGTGAAGCCTGGATGTTAGGTTTACTACTTACTGTCGCCTTAAAGATGGGGAAGTTTGAGTGCAGCTGAAGTGGGGTGAAAAATAATTATAACCAAAACTGAAACATAAAACAATCAAGTAAAAATAATCCAATTAATATATTATTATGAAAATGCTGCAAAAAAGAAAACAAAAACAATTTGGACCACAACCTCTTGTGGATGAAAAATGTGAATAATAATTTAGGAATCTGACAGAGGAGGTGGAAGTAAATCAAATGAGTTCGGGCAGAGATTTTTTTGCTGCCAGCAGCATCTAGCTGTGATCAGAGGAATTACAGCCTCGGGTACTGTGTGCTGATTATTTCATTTCAGTGCAGGAAAAACAAGTAGAAAGTCACAACAGGGAGTTCAGTAAACACAGAGAGTCCCATGTACACCACCCTTTGTCATCACTCGTTGCATATGTTAGTGAGCTGCAAGCAGTGCAACCAAAGACGAACATTCCTCTCTCACATTCATTTAGAGATGCAGAACTACCCAGTATTTATCTCTCTCTCTCTCTCTCTCTCTCTCTCTCTCTCTCTCTCTCTCTCTCTCTCTCTCACACACACACACACACACATACACACAGATAAAAACAATAAGGAAAAAAATGTTTTTTACTCTCTATCTTTTTCATCATCTTTCAAGCCCTTAGAGTGATTTATTTTAATCCCACTTCCCCACATTCCCTTTCAAAAAGACTTGTATTAGCATATGTATAATTTTCTGGTTGAATAAAGAGCAAATAAATATTGGCCAACAAGCCCCTGCAAGTACCTAAAAAAAAACAAAACAAACAAACAAACAAAAAAAAAAACATTCTTGTTTAAAGTCTTCATTACCTTGAACTTAGGTGTGGGCACTTTAAAGACTGCCCTTAACTTCCTCTTTCTGTCGGTCGGTTTCAAGGCTGCCCCTGTCTAACTGTCAAAGCTGTGCAAACCTGCAAAAAGACGCACGACAGAAGTCTCACTAACACTCCACATAAGAGAAATCTGTTTTCTATAGACTGAAAATGAAGCTCTAATACATGCCATAGCACTTAAACTCGTCTCATTTACGCTCAAAATAAAACTAAAAATAAAACACCATAAACACTTTCAAATGTCAACACAATGTTTGCCCCCCAAACACAATATAAGTAGACAACTGCACAATTAAACAGACGGTTATAGTTTGTTAGAAGCTTCATATCCTGCATTGTGGCTTTAAGAATGGGGCTTCCTTGAAACCGTCAAGTTCCATGTTAGTATTGGTCAAATAGATGAACTTGTACAACGCAACAACTTTTTAGAAATAACCTTTTTTTTTGGACTCTTAACCTTTGCGTTTTAAAGAAGTTTGGACCGGTACGGTTTGTTTTAGAAGCGTTTCCGTTGTTTAGAGCGTGTCTTTATTTTTACGGTCAGTATGCGCGTTTGCAGACAGGGAGTGGCAAAATATTTATATATATGTTTATTTGCCATAACCTCCTCGAACTAATTCTCATACATCAACAACGTCCTTGTCTGTGAGTGACGGATCTAATGGACCATTCGCCGTCGATAATCACGCAAGTAACCAGAGAGGAGGAGGAAAATGCGAGTTGCCATGAGGAAGGTGAGTTTGGGAAAAGTTTGCTGAACTATTCCGCTGCGCATGACAATGTCACCAGGACACAAGGCAGCGGCGTTTTCACGGCGCCGAGGTCTCTCAAATGTCAACTGCTGCTCTTTGGACGAGCTACGATACTCTGTTTGACATATACCCATATGCCCTCGAATAGCTGTAAACATTTTTACGAGCTTTGAATAAGTTTGCCGGTTTAGCCTTGTGTGTGTGTGTGTGTGTGTGTGTGTGTGTGTGTAGGCCATAACCATGGATAGGCGCATTTTTAAATATTTATAAGTCCAATAAGACATGAAATTGGATTTAAACAATGTTCTGAAGGAAGAAAGTGATTAATTTAGTGTTCCGCATAGTTTTTTTTAATGCAGAATGTGAGTTCTACATCAGAAATAATATGTCGCCTCAAAGGGGGCGTGGTCACAGGCACTGACAGTTCACTGTCATTGTTGTGGACTTGTTTGGATGTTGAGCTGCTTTAGTTTGTTTTTAGCTCTTCAAGTTTTCCCAAGGAGGTATTTTTTTCTAAGTAAACCTCACAGATTCTATAGATATCTCATGGGAAAGCCGGAAATTACACATTATTATGACAGGGACTGGAAAGCAGAGCCAGTGTTAACTCAGTACAATATCTCAGTGGCTCTTCATATCTTCTCACAGGAAATAGTTTGCTGTGGGTTGCATTGTTGTCCTTAAAGCTGTAAACTGTGTCAGTTAACCCAGGTTAATAGGTACTTCAAGTATGGAATATACAGTTCTATGCAAAAGCTTGGGGACCCTGCTAAGTTAATCACCTTTGGCAGATATCACAGCTTACAGACACTTTTTGTAACCAGTTAAGAGTCTCCCAATTCTTGATTTAGGAATTTTCATCCATTCTTCCTGTAGTTCACTTCAGATTCTGAGATTTTTTTTTTTGGCCTGTCCTACACAAACAGCATCTTTAAGATCTGAACACAGACTTTTCAAAAGCTTCAGCTGGTGTTTCTAAATGTAGTCCATGCTGGATTTTAAGGTCTACTTTGGATCATTGTCCTGTCCGAGACGCCGGCCTATTTAGATCAGATCCATTTTTCCCTCTGTCTCGTTGTCACACAAACCCAAAGCAGAATATTTCCACCACCATGCTTTTCATGAAATAAAAAGTGACAATGCATTAGCATTTGAAGAAAGGCTTATTTTAATGTCCATTTGCTTCTTGTGTTGTATTTACTTATTCTGACTTAAGAAATCACCAAAATATGTAAAATCCTTAGAGATGTCTGAGTGTTTGCACACAACTGTATCTCAACTTAAGAGCTTAAAAATACTGTACATTAAGCCTCTTACTCTTGCCAAAGGACAGTTCTGCAAACCACTATTTGTGAAAATGGACTGCACTCTCGCAGTACCAGGTATCACAGAAATAAGACTAAAACGTTTGACTTTATCAAGCAACAAAACATTCTCCTGGTCTCCACTGAGTGAGTATGACCTGCAGAAGGAAAAGAAAGATTAATCGATTCCAGTGTTACAAGCTATCAAGCTATCCTCTGAAAAATCGGTGGACTCCTCTCATGGTCAGCTTTATCATCATTCTTAATTAATTCCCTAAGAAGCAGCCTCGCTTACATTCAAAATCACATTTTTATACTGTATTTTTTCTGCAGAGCCTGGCTTTCGGAAATGCGCACAAGGTTTTGAGTGGACTCTTGCTTTCCTGTTAGCTTGAAAATGAGTGCAGAGATTCCAAACTTTTGGTCAGTGATTTGAAATCAGTTGTCTCTGGACAAAGCGATTCCAAATTTGTATTAATTCTGGTAATATTAATACAATGTACCAGTCATTCAAAAATAATTTTTCTAAAGCGACACCATTTAAGTCATACTATATATAGTGTATACACATTATACTTTGATCTGTTCCTGGGTCTTATTTAGCCTCTCATAAGCCATCCTTGGACATGTTCAGTTTTCAGATGATATTTGTCTGTTATCACCTACAGAGAATTGTTTAATCCTGGTAGCTGCAAACCAGACCACACAACAAACCACGACAATAGTTTCAATGATAGTGATGGCATCAGATTTAGAAATATTATTGTTCTTTTGCTTTGAAAGCTACAGTGTTAATCATTTTACCTACAAACTAAGCCCTAATCCTAGCAAATGTGTATAAAGTGTGTGAATGAGAGTTCACGACATCCTTGACCACCAACAAGAGCTCTATTCACTGCAGATGCTAAGCAGACTGGAAATTTCATGGCCACACTGATGCCACAAAAAAGCCATCATTGATAAAATCTAACCTTGCTAAGTGTTGTGGAAATGGACAGGTAGATGAGTCTGCTGTGAGGGGCTGCTTATTGGTGGCATGCTGGCTCTGTGGTTAGTACTGTTAGCCGCCTGTGTCAGCCTGGGTTTTATTTGTGTGTTTTGGCTTCCTCCTACACCAAAAAGCATGAAGGTTAAGCATTAGGAATGTGCACGCTATTGCTCTTGACCAAGGCTCTGTCCTCAGAGTGAGAGTTGGCTGCTTGTTGCCTACTGTTGGCTGACGTGCAGGGGGAAGATGAGGACCAGTTTCCCAACAAGGATCAACAACGTGAATGTTTATAGTGTTAAACAAAGCTTTAGGACTTAACATCTATAATTATTTCAGTAATAGAGTGGTTGTAAATTTTAAATTCTTAAATGCGTAATAAAGAAAGAGTCTAGCCTCAAGTGAACATTATACACCAGAGAGTGTTGATTGAGGTGTTGATAGTTTCAGTGTCAGCTCTTTCCATTGAAGATTCCATTCACACCTGGCATTAAAATGTATCTCGTATCCAGATTGTATCTAGATATGATTTTAACCTGATCACATTTTGTGTTAGATGTTAGTGTTGGAAGACTGGGTGTCAAACCTGTCTGTGCACCGTCAAACTTTTGATTTCATTTGCCAAAGCCAAAAGAGAGACCCAAGTGCACTCAGCCATACAGTTGGAGAAAAGGGGGCTGTCCATTTGGTACCTAGCAACAGGCTCAAGATACAGAATTTAATCCCACCTGTTTCCGCCCATGTAGTTGTTCTATGAGGACTGACAACGCAGTGCATTTTACACTTTTACACTAAAAGTGTAAAATGCACTTTCATGTGGTCAAACAGTCTCCAGTTGCAATCCAGTCACCCAAAACACATTTTAATGCCAGGTGTCAGTGGGGTAAAACAGATGCTAGTCTGTGTCAGTTTTATGAAAATGTGGCCAGATGTCAAACCAATGCTGCGGCTCTGGTCATGTACTTACTGACCAGACAGAGAGTTGAATTATACCACTCAGTGAGGAGATTCCCTTTTATCAATAGAATCTAAATATGTATATTTAATTTGGATCAATTTATTTTAAATTACCTATCTACAAATAAACAATACTACAAATGCCTGCATGTTTAATAAAGATATCCAGCCAGTGCTTAACTGTTTAACTGGGCAGCACTGTGCAGTGTCTCTGCTGTTACCCCTTGTAAAGCCGAGTCCAGTCAGGAGGTGGCAGTGCTGTACAGTTTACTAGTTAAAGCCAGCTTCAGCCTGGTCTCAGATTACATTCTCTTGGCCAAGAGGTCATGAGCCCAAAACATTGCTGCCATCCTGAAGTGAGGGGCCAGAGCGAAAGGAAAGGGGGAGTTGTCTTCAGCACTTCTTGAGTTTCAAGATTTGCTGCAGCCAAATGGGGGCATTATAAATCAATGAAAACTATGAAACGTTCTTTCAAAATGTCGTGCACAGTCTACTGCTAGTTCCACCCTTCTGTGTTTGGTGGCATATTTATCTCACGTTACTTCTGCAATATGTAGTTTTATGGGCATGATAACACTATTATTAATGCACATTTGCAGTTTATATTCTTTTCAGCAATCATTTTCCACGCCATCAAGCCACATCTGTTCACTGAGCACGGTAACTCTAAGTGACAGGAGTTTATGTCATGACTGTAAGTCTGTAAAGTGAATATTTTCAGATGCAAACATTTTTAAACCTTGGTCTGACCTGACCTAAGACCAGCTTGGCCACCATGAACCTGCCATACCATTTGCTCAGCAGGGGTGTGAGGCGAGTTGTCAGATTGTCACAGAATATCGGGTGTCAAAGTGGCGGAAAGTCGGTTGTGGGAGGCCTCATTCTTTTGGCGTCTGGATAGGAATAGAAGCAGCCAAGCACACAGGCATGCCTAGTCTGAAAGGGTCCCAGATAGGCCTGCTTTCAACTAAGTAGGCTAAAACATGGTGGTGTGGCGTGAGGTCGTTGCTGCCCCTTGAAAATGCTGTAACCTCATTATCAGTGTCTGAGCCTCTTGGACAGGGAGGTGTGAGGAATGTTGCAGTACAGTTTGCTTCTTACTCATTTCTACTACCTAATTATACACATGGGCCTGATTAAACAAACAGCTGAGGAGCAAATATGGTGGAACTAAGAAATTTAGCTACACTCACAATAATGTGATTGATAATTAATGATAAATGAAACTATACACCATCTTGCAATGGGAACAAGCTTACACCGGACCTGTCAGCATGTTGACCCATGAGAACTCAGTTTTCATTACTACATTATTCCACAAGCACGCAGTACTCATGGGTCAGACCATACCCATCTTCAAACTCGGCCTTCATTCTGATCTCAACTACACACAAATAAAGTTTCGTGACTGTATCTTGCACGGTTGTGACACTATTGCGGTGATGTGCTGTGTCCACAGACAGACCAGACTTACAAACACCTGCCAAAGTACTGAAAACCTTTGTTTTAGAGTGAAAGAGTTTACTTGTTATAAGTCAGCTGGTTGTGGTTGCTTGTGTTACATTTTGCTAAACTGGGCTTATCATCTTCCCACTGCTTTTTAAAATCTTGTTGCAGAGAACTATGATCAGTGTGTATCCCTGAAAAGTCAAGTGTCAAGTGTCAGTGTGCATAACATTGGTTTGTGATCTTTCTTATTTTGGACCTTAACTCGTTAGGAAGCTTTGAGAACGATGTGATGTTGCACCGTATATAGTGTCAGTGGTTTCATTTAGCTAATTTTTCTGTGAGAGCACTGACACTTTTCTGTGCAGTGATATTTTGTGCTGTGGTTTGTAGGTGACAAAATAAAGTTTAGTTTGTGACTGTTTATGGCCTAACGTGAGTATGTGGCACTATATACACAAGTGTACGGAGAATCTCATTATTAACCACTGTCAGCAGCTGCTCTCGCCGGTTATTTTAAGCACTCTGATGTGTAATGTCAGAAGAGTTAATGCACAGGGCAGCAGATATTTTCTAACACTACAAGCTTCACCTGCCCAGTTCCCTCACACGTGTTTGCACACAAACCTCTCATCTTGGGACCAAGAGAGGTATGTCCCAACAAGCACGCCCAGGCCGTAATGACCGCTCTCCAGTGGCTTCATCCACTTTCAGCTCCAGTTGAATGAAGCAGTCAACAGGCCAAAGCCATAGGGAATAACATTTGAATGTAGGTCAGACTTGTTCTGAGAGGAAGCTGAAACTGGGCCAAACAGAAAGGTTAATGCAGACAGTTGTGTTTGTTTTGTTTGGTGTTGTTTTTGTTTTGTTTTAGACTTGGCTGTGCCACTTTCTTTTGAGTGCTGTCATTGATAAATTTAGAATGGAATTGAATTACTATAAAAAGTTCACAGTTCATGTGTTTTGTTTTTACTCCCTATTTTTAGGTTTTCCTCATTTTATAGTCTAGGGTCTTTGTATTTAAAGCCAGCAGTTACTTTAATAATACTGAAATATGTTATAATAATTATCATATTGTGGTGATGACAACACACAGCATGATCATTCAAAATGGTACTGAACAGAGTTACTATGCACAGAGTCATCTTTTTAGTGAGTTATAAATTAACAGCTGCTATATTAAGTGGAATTTAAGCTGTTTAAATTTTCTTCAATACTGTATTTCTGATTTACAGTAGTCCTACATTAGATGAAGTTTTTTTTCAGTGATTGTGACAGTCAGTGTTACAACACGTTGTGCACAGGCTTAAAATTTGTTCCTGAAATCCAGGCTATAACAAACTTTATTAAACCCGAGAGGTTTACACATCCAGATAAACAGTAAACATACTGGAATGAATCACTTTTTTTTATTGTTTACAATCACTTACAGGACAAAGAAAAGCAGCAGATCTTCATCAGTTCACTTAAAGTTTTGTTACTTCAATTGGATGTTTGTCCTTTAGGTTACTTTCAATTATTTCATGTGACAAAAAAAATTATCAGTCTGATTTGATGATACATCCAGTATTGTTCACAGTTAGTTTGTATTCACTGACCACTTCTCCATTTTTTGACTGCTCTACAAGGTAGCCCATCTGTGCTACTTTTGCAGTTTCACCCAAAGCAGGTTGACAGGTCCGTGATATGCCCCATACTGAGGCAACAGATTTAATCTTGTGTGAGCGGCATGCTAATGTCTTAGCTGACAGCTCTGACTGGTCATCAAGGCTCAGCTAATTTGTCAGAGTTTTTTCTTTCTTTGTAAACACCAGCTCTCATCACTCTGACACCAGATGATGGGGTGTTTTTCTGCCACTTGTTTGTGCCAATAGCTGTTGTTACATGGGTTAGTAATGTTAAGACAAAAAGTAAGATAGTCTTCATTACATTTTGTACATTTCATTGCTGTATCTTATATGCACGGCCAAAAATACCATAGTATTTTATCTGTTTTGTAAATCATCCATTTAAAAAAGGTAGTAGAAATCAGGTAGTCATTAATTTATCTGTTCTCGGTGCATTTTGCTAAAAAAAACAAACAAAACAAAACAAAACCAAAAAAAAAACCACATTGTCTACATACAAAACCTAAATACTTTAAATCCTTTTCATTTTTCAAAGTATAGTGTGTATTTATTATTCTATTAATAACTACCTTTAATTTTGCTTTGTTTAGCATATATTGTGAAAGTCTCAGCTCTTAATGGTGAATGTCACCTGTCCCAAATAAGCTATCATACTATGTACAATACAAGATCCAGCTTTTACAGCAAGACATGCTTTCTTGTGTGTGTATTGCATATGCAGCCTGTAAGGGAGATGTTTGAGGTGTGTTTGTTTTGCAGGTTTATCACACAACAAAAAAAAAAAAACACTTAACAACTGCTTATTAATAGAAATACTTATGAAAATGATAAAAATAAAAATGTGTATTTTTAAATATGTGCATGTTTTAGGCATTATGCATCCCATAGAGAAACAAACGGAATAATTTAAAGCAAATTTTTAATCATTTAAAACAACTGATTATACACTAGAAATGAAACTCAATGTCGTCACCTGACTATCCTCAGGGCTGAAATACATACATGTGCTATACATATGCTTTCTTATGCAATATATTTTAACCTTTTGCTACCCAACTGAAATAGCCATGGTCAGGCAACATAACACAGCCTGACAGAACGCTGCAGGGGTCCTGCTGACACTACAGGGCTGCACAGATCAGATACATGATGGGAAAACTCTGGCGCCAATACTGACGTCATGAACTGGATCAAGTCCTGGCCAGATGTGACTAAAACACCACCCTCAGTATTTTTTAGGTACTAATGGAATAAAACTGTAGCAGCACAATTGCATAAAGAACTGTACGGTTAAGGTACTGAACTAAGAGGTCACAGGAAAGAATAAGTGAAAGCATCATCCCTTATATAACTTCTCCCGCTCTCTCACTCTGTTCCAGGTGCCAGCGAAGTTTCCCCTTCAAGGAAGCCTCGCAGGAGAGGCCTTTTCCACAGTCTCTTCTGCTGTCTGTGTCACAAAGAAACAGAACCACCGCCGGTAAAAAACTGTACCCCCTTACTGGTAGAAGAAAATGGGACCCTGTCGAAAGTAAGTTCGTCTCCCAACATCCCTCTCCAGCTCTCCCCTATGATATCTGCTCTCACACTCTCCTTCTTCATCGTCTTTTGAGCAGCATGAGGTCAGTGTGATTGGCAGCCATGTGATGCGTGGAACACATGTTTTCTTGGCTCAAAGCTGTTCATGTTTACACATCTCTCCTGTGCTGAGAAGTAATGTATGGCGGTGTTGAAAAGTACTCCATGTTTAGACATCAATCAACACGGCAAGGAGTTACAAGAAGCGCAGAAATGGCACAAATGTTACAGAAGTGCACCTCTGACTGGAAGATCACTGCATTCCAAAGGTCCCAAAACAGCCACTGTAGTGGTGCCACAAGCAAGGCACAGTGCACTGGTTGCTGCAGTGGAGACACCCTTTGGTTTACAGCAAAAAATGATCATGCAGATAAGGTATCAGGAGTGATTAAAGTAAAAACTGATAACTGATCAATTATTAGATAAATGCTCAATTATTCAGTGGAGAATTTCTGTGTGAAGGATGATTGAATATAAATGTGTGTTTACATATGCTAAGATGGTGCTTGATCCACCAATGACTGACCATTATTCCTTTACGTATTATTTTTTTGGACAATTGACAATACCCCCTACGGTTTAACTGAGTATATTCTTGGAAAACAACATGGCTTTTGGCAGTTATGGTCTGGAGATCAAGTGGTCAAAATGTTCTCAGGTGTCAGTTTCAGATTTATGCCTTAGTTCAGCCTTTTATAGAGATTTGATATTCCAGAAGTTATTTGTCACGTCTTTCCAAGCCCCCAAAATAAATTGCTTGGTCTCTGGCAAAGGGGGGTTGAGTCAAGTG
The DNA here is from genome assembly GCF_017976425.1 of Toxotes jaculatrix. Taxonomy (NCBI): domain Eukaryota; kingdom Metazoa; phylum Chordata; class Actinopteri; family Toxotidae; genus Toxotes; species Toxotes jaculatrix. Next base: position 20,849,776 of record NC_054408.1, read on the forward strand.
CTAGTCTCAGTTTTGGTTGTGACAACCTGTCATGTCATCGTGCATGCTCCTGTTGCTGTTACTCTCTCGGGCTGGCTGTGGTCTCAGTGACTCCCCCCACCAGCTGTGTGACTATCCACTCTGAATGGACCCTACAGTTACCTGCCAGTCTTTTGGATTTGGACTTTGCAGGATCCTTAGAGACAGCAAGATCCTGCCCTTATGCATGGAGCATAAACCTTGAACAAACTTAGTCCAGACTGAGAAATAATTTCACCATGTATTTGGAAAACACAGAGCAAGCTAAAGTCTCTGGAGAAGGGGAGTCATCCGCTGAAGCGCTGCTTGCAGAACAATGCCATGTTCCCAAATTAACAGAAGCTGCAGATTTAACCAGCCTGTCAAAGGGACGTGCTGAACTTGGCATAAAGGTTCTTATGGAATACACTGAGAAAACTGTCAGGAGAGAAATGGACCCTTCTCTCCTATGCGTGGAACACTGCAACATGAGCGGAGATGAGACTGAATCCTGCACATATTGCAATGGACATGCCGAGGGCTTTGAGCAATATTCAGCAAGCGACGGATTTCTTGAATCCGACCAGACGCTCGATAAGTGTGAGACTTCGGGGTTAAGCCAACCATTTGACGAATGTGCTCAACACTGTGAGTGTTTTAAACCTTGCAAGTCCTCTGAGCACAGTGATAATCATAGCTTAGCTTCCAAATGTTGTCCTTGCTGTGAACACTGTTCAGAACACCTCAGATTATTTCAACAATGTAATCCCTCTGGTCAACAGTTTGAGTCTTTTGACTGTGAGCCAGATAAACTGACAATGAACGTTGACAGTTTTGGGCTGTGTGAAATGTCTGATTTCATACCGGAAAGTGCAGACCACCAAGAGTTACTGCAACAATACGAGCCTCCTGATCAGCAGTGTGAGTCCTTTGACTCTGAACCAGACACGTCAAGAGAGGACTCTGAACAATGTGAAATGACTGGTTGCACACCCAGCACCTCTGACCCAGTGGACTTATTGGGCAGTGGCACTGAACTTTGTGAGTATGACGAAAATCAGATTCAGAGTGAGTTCACAGATGATGATGATGATAATGGCGATGAAGATGATGAAGAGGGCTATCCACCTGAACAAAATGAAACAGAGGCCAGTGATGAGAAGTCTTGCAGACTGTCAGAAGATTTAAATTCCTCACATGTCAACACACCTCTCCACGTTTATTTTGATGACAGCGAACTTGTTCGGTTTGCTAGCGAATGCTGCGAGACATACCTGGACACTGAAGATTGCTCTCAGCAAGCTGCTACATTAGACATGTCCACAGACCACTGTGAGAAGTGTGGAAATGATGACCCTGAAACAAGTGAAGAGTATGAAACAACTCAAGAGTGTGCAACTTCTGACAAAACCTCTGACACCTCAGAGTTCTGCGCTGAAGAAGACAGCTCCTCTGATTGCTCTTCTGGTGAAACCAAATCCTTTAAGACTTGTCCCGAAGGCAGCATTCCTTCAGATCCCTGCTCTGATTCGTCTGGAGAATCTGAAAAGGGAGTTCAGGAAGATTCAAGTGATGAGCAGACGCAGTGGGAATCTTTTGAAGATGACGAAGAAATGGGACAAAGCCATAGTAATGAAAGTAATGAGGATAAAAAGAAAACACCCACTGTTGATATTGCTATTGAAGATTATTTTGATTTATTTGACAGAGCTGACTATAATGGACACGCATTTACACAAAAGCGACATTACATTTCCTGCTTTGATGGCGGAGATATGCATGACAGCCTATATCTTGAGGACGAGGCACGGAAGCATAGTGCCAGAAATGCATATACGTTTGAAGAAACTAACAAGGAAATCGATGTACAGGAAGCAGACATAAGTTTTGATGTATGCTCTGAAGAAGCATGTGAAGAGGCAGCAGATGCAAGTCCCAGAGATGATTGTGAGTCAGAGGAAAAACCTGAAGACTGGACCATAGATACAGAATCAAGTTTAGCAGAGGATGAAGTCGAAGAAAATGAATGTGAAGCCCATGCACTTTATGTAGAGAATTATGAACAAGCAGAGGAAGATGAAGACATTTTGGATGGAGAAACTTGTGCATCTGAGGGCCATGTTTCTGAAATCTGCCCTGAAGAAGAAGCAGAGGCCTGCTTGCCTTCTGGTAATGAGGAGACTATGTGTGCGCCATGTGCCGAGGACATCTCTGTTGAAGGCGATGCTTATGAAGATGAGCTGTATGATGAACAGAAATATGAAAATCTCAGTGACTGTACCTCTACAATCGATCACGTACATACAACTGTCATTGATTCCAAAAAGGATGAAAGGCCTGAGCCCGAAGATACAGAATTTATTGAGTGCTCAGAAATGGAGCCATATTGGTCACTTATAGATAAAGAAGATAACGGAGAGATGTGTGAGCCAGATGTTGAGGATTACTATGCGTACCAGATTAAAAGTGTTGACTCATCTGTTAAACAAGCCCTGAATGGGCTTATTATGGAGACAATATCATATGATCAGATGATTCATGGAAGAGCTAATGGGGATGGTTCTAAGAATGAAAGAGCAGATGCTCTTTTATACCTGAAAGAGAATGAGTCACAGACCTCTGGAGTTTGTCCTTCAGTGGAGTGCAAAGCAGTCAGGTTCGCAGTTGCTGAAGTTAGTGAACTGAGTGAGAACGTGGCCAGCTGCTCTGTTGTGGAAAATATGGCCCATGAACAAACTCCAGAATCAGACGATGACTGTGGGTTAAATGAAATTTCAGCAGAAATAAGCCCCCCTCTAGATATTATTCACAGTGTTGTCTCAGAACGTGCCAGAATCGGGGGATGGGATGCACACACTGAGGAAAACAGTGCCTCTGAACAGAGCAGGGATTCAGAAGAGGAGCAGAGTGACGATGAATCCTCCGAGCATTGTGAATGCGAGTACTGCTTTCCACCATTAGAGCAGGTATTATGAGTCTTTGCACCTTTAAAGTGAAGCAGAGATTAAATTTAGAGTTTTCAGAACTGTGGGTGAAATGTTAAATTATCCCAGAATCATATAAATAGGCACATGTACATACCATTCAGCCACAACATTAAAACCACTGTCATGTTGTGGCTGATCAGCCTATTTTAACATCATTAAGGCTGTACTGTCAACTGTGGCAGTGAATAAGTCACAGGAGATCTGCATGGTATCTGTGTCAAACTCCAGCTCTGCCCTAATTCTCACATGGCAGCTCACTCTACACAGACCAACACATGCACTGGTGTTACAGGCAGCCGTTATGGTCACGCCAGCTTGTTTTTAGAATCAGAATCACATTAACAAACACCCATCTCTGACCACTTGTTGAAGGATGAGACATGATATGGTGATATTTACATGCTCCATCAACGTGGCAGCAGCTGTAGCATCCAAGGTTTCCTTCAACCCCTCACCGAAACATAACAACACAATTCAGTCTCTTAAGTGACAAGAAGCGCACGCACAAACATGCACACAAAATGAGCGGTATGTCCTCCACAACATCTTGAGACGGTACTTATTTATGTTCAAAATAAGTACTTGTAAGCTGTAGCTGTTGCTCGTAGTGTCTTGAAAGCTGAAAGAGTTTTTTAATCAGAGGTAACCTTTGCCATCAATGAGCTTTAGGTCTTAAACTATCTGTTTGTCTTCAGGTTCCAGCAAAACCACTGCTTCCACAGATGAAATCAAACGATGCAGGGAAGATCTGTGTGGTTATTGATTTGGATGAAACACTAGTGCATAGTTCATTTAAGGTAAGTTGTCCTGTGAGACCTACTTTGTCATAGTTATATATGTATATGTACAGTATGCAGACATCATTACATACACTCACTTATGTTCCTAATCAAATATTTTGATAATGATTTAAGGGTCAGCTTATCTGAAATAGTATATAAATACTTTTCTTCTCACTGGGAGTGTTGTCTATTCGGACACTTCAAAGCCACTATGTATGTAGTGCTGATTATAGTATCATTCAAAATATTTGTAAAGTTGAAACATGTGACACATAATGATCCAAAGTGGTCTCCCACAATTATGTTCCTAGGTTTAAATCTTTTTCGTGCAGGAAAACCTGGATTCTGTGTCATAACTGATTACAGATAACAGATAATTATCATAAATCTAAAGAGTGTGAAAGAGCTTTATTGCTTGCATTGTTCAGTGCCACAGTGCTGGTTTGTGCCAGCTGCATGTAGTTTCCACTCCATTTCGACTTGGCACACAAAACGACACATGTAGTCTTGGTCTGTCTTGGCCAGGAGCAGTAACTTCCTGGAGTTGTGTAGTCACCATCAGGTTGCCAGGCAACCAGCAGATACTCCAGGAAGTTCTGCTCCCAACCAAGAAATAATCCAGAACATAATCCCCTGTAAATACACAGCTTGTTGTTTTTATATTACATTTTTTTTGTACAGAATAAACAAGGTATAACATGTTAATTAGTAAGCTTTAAAGCTGCTGATAGGTTGATTGTGTAACCTCAAACTGAGTAAGGCTAGCTGTTTCCAATGTTTGTGCTAAAATAAGAAAACCAGCTGCTAGATGCAGCTTCATAGTTACCATACTGAATACTGAGAATTATAGCAATCATCTAATTCTTGCTAAGAAAGAGAATAACCGTTTTTCCCAGAACTTTGAACTATAATTATAGTAGAGAAACTTGTCTGTAATCACTGCAGTACAATGGAGCTCTCAATCAGATTTGATTTATGGTGTTAAGAGCCAGTTTTAAAGCTGTCCACTATGCAGTTGTTCACTTTGTGGTTAACTGTATCCTACAAAGTCTATGGGTCATAGTGAGTAACAGCATCATGAATCTGAAGGTGCTGCTTGTAATCTGCAGGCAGTTTGACTGCTGCCATTCAAATTCCACTTAGCTCAGCTCTACTGAGGTGACAGGAGCTGTTTTAACAGCAAACAATTCAAGGCCACTGAGAATGACATCAGAATGACCTGAATGGATGTACAGTATAATCATCATTTTGCCTATTTATACATTATACAGTATTTGAAAAATCTTGACTGAATGTTTTGTTTCAAAAATAATTTATACATTGTTATATCCCATCCAAATGAGTTTCCTATCTACTTGTTTCATTTGGGCTAAATGGTTTTCATGGCCTTTTTTTATACGCTTGACTTTTAATTTCCTAAGAGTTCATCTTACTCTCACTGACTATCTGTTTTTAGGCTTCCATTTTGACTGTCAAAACAATCTACTTGCCAAGCAAAAGTATGCAAAAATAGCATAGGATTTGCACTACATCATTTAGCATGCTTTTAGGAGGCACATGACTTATTTTTATCTCAACAGATGGGGCTCATATGCCACCTATACATTAACCATTTATTTTATGGGGACTCTGATTTCATGATGCAGAACCTACCTGCATCCCAAAACACGTGTGAGATCTTAAAAAAGCAATTAAAATATGATGTTCATGAATAAAAGGTAAGAACACAAAATTATCATCGCTCTTTTTTCAAAAATGGCTTGTGAATAAATATGAATATGTATAAGTCTGTGTTAATAGACTGTAGATGTTCCTAGAAAAAAGTGGCTTCCTTTTGTTTAGTTTGATACCTTTTAAGGTAGCATTCAGTGAACAAAGTAATCAATGCCAAAAGTCAAGGCTCCTGTGTCACGACAAATTATGTAATGAATGCCATGTGGTGTTTAGTCCTTCTCAGGTCACAGACTGTCCTAAAGGATGTCACTGGATATTGCTGCTAGCTATGTGTAAACAGGGTCAGACTCTGTGAACTCCATGTTTAACACAAGGTGGATAATAAAACTCATTATTACTTTGACACATATACTAAAAATAGTATTAGGTAGCACAGAGTTAGTTGTACGTGGAAGGCAAAGGAAAGCCAGTGTCCTGTGTGACGCACTCTTTAAGCTATTTGAACAGAAATGGTGTAATTTTATGTGAAATAAAAAATCTATCAAACACACCTTTACAAAAAAAAAAGCTTCAGGGCGCTCAGTCTCAAAAGTATTAAACGTTATCCATAAGTCATATTTTGAAAAAACTGTATTCAAACTGTATCCAGCCAAACTGTCAGTCAGTCCCACTCTTTATTTAAAGGTGGCCTACTTGTCACCTTACAGCTTACAGCTACACATTTACACTACACATGATGGCAACATAAAACCATATAGAGTCCTAAATGCAAGAAGTCTAGCCACAAAACCAATAGGCTACCACTCATACAGTACAAACATAGCTGAAAGAATGTAGTAGCCTATAGAGGCAGAAGTGCATGCAGACTCACGAGTGATTAAAATAGTATTAATCCAACTGTGATGAGCAGATTCTTCCATATCATCCTCATATTTATTTTTTTAAAGTGGAGAAAACCTTTGGTCCAATATATATCATATTAAGCCAATGATATCTGTTAAGGGGGATAGAAGTGGGTTAGTGTGTTGTGGTGTTTGCTCAGCCCATGAGCTCAGACAGATTGCTCACTGTAAAATAATGGAGATCTGAGCCAATGAGTTATTCAAATAAATCCTTGAACCAGCTGGTGCAGAACATAACATAAGCCAGCATGCAACACTAGAAAAAGTGATGTACATTTATTATGAATGTATACTTACGTGTTCTGTTTATGATTTATGTTAAACTTGCTCTGTCTTACTTACATTACCTCATAGTTTACCACTTTAGGCCATGGTGTAATTCCTCATATAGAACACACATGAGGTGATACTAACATTTGAGAAGGATATTTCAAATGTGAGAACTGCCTAAATAAATCAGATATTTTTAAGTGCCTTGTCACTTTCTGTAGCGCCTGTATTTCAATGGTGGAAATGACAAGAGTCATATTATGAACAGTGCTGTGTGATTTAAAAGACGCTGAGGTGGCGTCTGTGTGTCTATTTGACACATCTTCACTTCTGATTTATTCCCTCTATAAGAAAGTATTGATTTTATTTTGACATAATCTGGAAATTGCTGTTTTGGGGGATTAACACTTCTCCTTTCACTTTCAACAGCCAGTGAACAATGCAGATTTTATCATTCCAGTGGAAATTGATGGAACAGTTCATCAGGTATGCACTCGAAACTCTTAACCGACTCTTGGCTTTGCTGTCATCTTGTGCTGCGCTGGAATGTTAAAGCTTATAGCACCAATCATGAAAGATATTGTCTCTGCATGCTGGCACTGACCACCATTGCACTCTACTGATGACACACCAGTAACCAAACTAAGGTCTATACACCACCTGACCTAAAAAGTAGGATGGTTCGCAAGCTCTCACGATTAAAATTCCATAATCTTACACGGACTCCAGTTTGCACTGGAAACACTGTGCTAGTGCTCTGACAGTGCTGTAGCCCTCTCTGTTGATGGCTCCAAGCAGCAGGTGGCTATTTCAGTGGCCTGACGAAATGAGGAAACCCTGGCAGGCTTCTCAGAAATCACTGGCCATCAATCTCAGTCTGTGGCGCATGTTACGCCCTGCTCATTGGTGCTGGGGAATGGCAGTGACTTTTCCCTGCAGGCTGTAAATGGTAACTACAGTCTTTTGTGCTGGGCCTCCGAGAAGACAGGGGAGCTTTGATGTCCAAAGGGCCTGGGTCTGTTTCAAGTAATCCAGGATAGGCTTGTTTAAGTGGGGAAAGCCTATTCGGGATGACTTGGTTCAGAAACAAGGCTGCCAGCATCTTAGTGGAAGTAGAAGTCTTTTCTTACATTCTAATGGATGTTTTAGTTGAATATTACAATTTTGTCTATTCTTTTTATTTTGAGTAATGTCTTTATATCAACATACAATTATCGACAGACAAGTGGTTCACACCATCAGCGCTGGGGTCCAAAAGTCAGAGACCACTTAAGTCAAGATACTAATATTTTAGATTTTTTTTTAATGTAATAATAATATTGTATTAATATATAATTAATAATATAATATAATTAATAATTAATAATGTAATTTTCAGTGCAAATAATAATATCAGCTTAACAATTTGACTGAAAAGTTGAATCTTTGAAAAAATGCACTCAAATTTCAGAATATCTTAGTATTTGATTTGTCCCTGTTTTGCTTTAATGACCACATGCACTCAAACTGGCATGGACTCCGCAAGTTTGTGCAAAACCTGATGACCCATATTCTCCCAGCATGATCTGACAATGTTCCAAAGCTTCGTGTGATGTTACCGAATGCTTGACTTTCCCAGTCTTCATTTGCCTCCATAAATGTTCAGTGGGGTTGAGATCAGGTGACTGTGGAGGAAAGACAGTCAGGACTCTCTGGTCTTCAAGTGGTTCTTGCAAAGCTTTGAGGTGTGTTTGGAGTCATTATCCTGCTGCAGTGTGAATGCTTCTTCACAAACATGCAAACCAGAGGGTGTAGCAAGTCTCTGTAGGATGGAGTGGTACTCCTCATTGGTCAGGGTGTTTTTAGTGCAGTTGTCCAACTCCAGAGGAGGCAGAACACCCCCCTACCTTAATCTTCCCATCACCATGTTTCACTGTGGGTATAATATACTGCAGTATAATTCTCTGTCCTGACTGTCTCCTTGCATTCACCCTTCAGTTACTGCCATCAGTCTCAGACTTTCATCAGTAAATAGGACTTTCCAGTCATGCACTTTGAAATGCTGGTATTTCTTAGCCCAGTCCAAGTGTTTGGCCTTGAGAACAACAATAAAAATTCAATTTATGACACTGTCGCTTAGTTCTGATGCCATTTTTCCCACTATCATATTGCTACTTAGTAATGATCTGCAGTGACCTCCTGGAAACTTGAGGCAGAACCTTATTAATAACAGGTGAACACTGGCTGCAAGTTGAGTTAGTTGGATGAGCCTCGGATGAGCAGATCCGATCCACCTGAGTGTCATCTGAACGCATGCCTAAGTGGTAGGGATACAACTCAAGGAAATCTGACCTTTTGTAAAAAGAAGTTGGTCAATGCCCCAAATCTGATAGCTGACCTAGAAATAGAGCTGAACCTTGAATATTACGTGACATAGCTTCTTGTGTTTTTGAGTGTTTGTGAATCCTCATTTTGATTAATTCCAGGTTTATGTGAAATTATCTGATTTTTGATGTGGTTTCAGACTTTTGGACCCCACTTTGCGTGCGTGTGTTTGTATGTAAATAGTACCATATACTGAGTCATCTGTGCTCCTGATCATATTCCTAATAACTTAAACATACAAACTGTAGGTTTCATACTCCTTTGACTTTTGTGTCTCCACCCAGGTGTACGTGTTAAAGAGACCCCACGTTGACGAATTCCTCAAGAGGATGGGAGAATTGTTTGAGTGTGTTTTGTTCACCGCAAGCTTAGCCAAGGTCAGTCTGCTGTCCTGAATCTGGGTCACTTTTTGCTAAAGTTTGGCTGGAGATTGCAGGCTGGATAGTTTAATGCCAGTGAACACCGCTGTAAACAGATCTGTCCATACGTGATGTGGAAAGTGACACCTGTTGTTTCATTAAGATTATGCTTGGAATTATTGGATGCCCAGTCTCATTTTTGTGTGTGATTTATAGGTGACCTTCCACATATACCCTCACACATAAAGATATATTTATGATATCTGTCAGGCAGTTGCACATACAATTTAACCTCTCACATTTACTTCAAACTGTGTTAACCTTCGCCTTAACTTTCTGAAGCATCTGCCCAGTCATTAGTCACCATCTCTCTTTCTCACACACACACACACACACACACTGCCTGATTAGGTTTAGTTACCATGTTTGTCCACAGCTCTTGACAGTATCATGGGTACATTTGAGATATAGTGTCAGAAATCAGATGCAGCTCTTTTGCCTGTCATGTTTGAAAATGTCCAAGCTTAAATGTTGCGGGTATCACTTATGGCTGACACTGTTTGATGCTGGTTGGTTGTTGGACTGCGTAGGCCTTAATGTTCAAGTTTAAAAATGAAACAGCTATAGAAATTCACTAACTGCCCAGCACCAAACAACAGACAACGTTAGTGAAAAGCTAGTGAAGAGCCAGATTTTTCTCTGGAGTTAGTGGAGACCAAAAAAGTAATTCAAAAAAGTAGCTCATCCCTTTTTAAAGCTAGCCCATTTTTTGTTTCTGTTTTCATTTTTTTTGTTTTGTTTTTTTTCCCACTAGTATGCAGATCCTGTGTCTGACTTGTTGGACAAATGGGGGGCCTTCCGGAGCCGTCTCTTCCGGGAGTCGTGTGTCTTTCACAAAGGAAACTACGTAAAAGACCTGAGCCGTTTAGGAAGAGACCTCAACAAGGTCATCATCATTGACAACTCCCCAGCCTCCTACATCTTCCATCCCGACAATGCTGTATGCCATTCATATTTCTCTCTCTGCAATACATTAACATACAGTATGAATGTGATTAAAAGGCATGTAATAGTTCTCTGTTATTCATTAAAATCTTCTGTTTTTTTATAACGATATTAAAATAATGTTAAGTAATATTAATGATATATTAAGGGCTATGGGGAACTGAAAAAGTCCTCTAATTCCACTAAATCCTGCTTTTTCAAACCTCCAGGTTCCTGTAGCATCCTGGTTTGACGACATGTCAGACACAGAGCTTCTCGATCTCATCCCCTTCTTTGAGAGACTAAGCCAAGTGGATGACATCTATGATATTCTCAAGCAGCAGAGGACTTCAAGCTAACAGAGGCAGGGCACTAGGATGAAAATAATGTTCAGTGGCTGTCATTATGGGGCCACGGAGGCTGGTGGGCCAGCTATCCCCACACTGCTTCCCACTACAAGGACCATACTGCAAAAAAAAAAACCCTGTAATTTAATCTCCTATTCTTATAGTATGAAAAAAGAGAAATCAATCTTCTAGCTGGGTTTGGTGCTTCAGCATGGACAGTTATCTAATCCCAGTGACAGAATTTCTTTCTTTTTAGTAATGCTAGAGAAAGATTTCATATGAGATTAAATGTACTTTTGTAGATATCTTTTACAGTGCAGCTAGAGAGTTGTTGTTGTCGTTATGTGATAGCGGTGACCTATGTGAGTGTGCTGTAAACCTAGATTGTGTGAACACAAATGTTCAGTGCCATACTTCAAATGAACCACATCAGTCATTGTCATATTAGTACAATGTAGCATTCGTAATAGTATTTGAAACTCTCACAAGCCCTCACACAGAGAACACAAGTCAGTGAACATGGTCCCTGGAATCTCATTCATTTTGTTTGTTTGTTTTCTTGTTTCTTTGTTTTTTGCCAAATGGCCAAATGGCCAAATGTGTATGTAGGATAAGACAATCTTTAACTCTTGAGAACTTTGGTTTAATAATTTATTTTTTAAAAAATGATGACACATTTCACTACAAAATGCACACTTTGACACGCTTCAAACACTGTGCACGTACTGTATGACTTTGGAAAGCTACAAACAAACAGTTTGTGGTGGGAATTTGGCTCCAAAAATAAACCATATGCTTTAGCTTTTGACTTCAGATTGAAAAGAAACCATGCCCAATAGTCCCCTGCCATCAACTGTAGTATTTATTAACTACTTCACAGATGATTGATAAGGTTTAATCTCTATATTTTAATATTACTAGAATCTAATTATGAATGATAATAATCCTTTTAGATTTAGCTTCATGCCCAAAACGCCATAATCTTCAGCCCAGTGTAAGATTTATAAAGTGTAGAAGTCAGACTTTAATGGACAGTTAGGGATTAGCATTAAGAAAACAGACTAAGCTGCACTGATTGGACCTTCCTTACACAGAGATGTACCACTGCAGAAATGGTAAGATTATTTTTGTACATAGAGCGTATCAGGATTTTAAGCAATTGTTTTGATTTGGTTTTAATGTTGTTTCATCTAATGTTGTTTTATCTTTTGAGTTTTCAGTTGAATCGGCCGCTACAGCGTGCACAGCAACAATGCAAAGCTGTTTATGTGTGCAGGAGGAGGCTGTGAACTACTGAGGCGATGAGTTTGACGTTTGATTTGAAAGCACACTATGATGCATCCTGTCAGTAAACTTGAATTCAAACTTTTTGTGTGTGTGTAAGACATTAATGGAGTCAAGTGTCCTGCCTTATCGATCTGTATATTCAGTTTCATTGGGAAAGCTTGTGCCAGATGTGTTCTAGCCCTGATTTGCTTTGCCTCAGTCTGGAGCGAGTGTGTATATTTGTATGTGTGCGTGTGGTTTTCTGTGTGATTGCATCAGTGTGTGTATTTACATTAGTTTGAGATTTCAAAGAAGATGCTTTGACAGTATGTGAGAAGCACAACCTGTCTTGGAATAATGATTAACTTTTTTACTGAATGCAACCAGAGTATTAACGTTGTGACTCAAGTAAAGAAACTGGTTAAGTGAGTTTTTAAACTGCTGCTGATAAATGGTTAAGATTGTAAAAGAAAAAAAAAGACTAAAGATATTTCTACCTTGCATCAATAAAGCATGTTTTATTGAAACAGGACATATTTCACTACAGTACTTTTTTCCCCACGTATCTAACGCTCAACACAACATGGCAGAGGTGAAAACAAGTCAAATGGAAAAATGGAATATGGAACAGATTTCATATGAAAACAACTATCATTCTCCAATAAGTTCAAATCTAACACCCACTCAACAAGCATTTCAACAAACATGCCCTGATTAGCAATCAAGGTGATCAAGTAATTTTTGTAACCTACTTTTTTCTAAATTACCTGATTTTTGGCCCAATGTATTTACATTACAAGCCACTTAATGCGAGACAGATTATTTTTTTTTATTCAAACTTTTCATCAAAACATTAAAAACATTATGTCTATACAATTGACAAATGATGAAAGTAGACGTTAAATGTGAAATTTAATGAACTGTTGCTTGGATGATCCATTCTAAAAATTTGACATGGATCGGGGGGTGTCAATTGGGACCTAACCTGTCTTCTACGTGGTAATAGCGGATGCTGGTGTTACTGCTCTCCAAACCAAAACAAAATCTGAGTCACTGTCACAACAGCCACGAGTGAAGCCCTTTGATTTTTACAGTATTTAAATCAGATATCGGTTGGAACAAATACACGTCCAGCTTCAACCTTCACAACACGGTTACAGTCAAAACACTTTCACACAGGACATTTATTTACAGTCAAACTGCACTTTGTATTATGATAAAGGAACTGCTTTAAAGTTTCTTCACACCCTATGACAACTCTTATATGAACAGAAATCTCGTTTCTTGGCGGCAAGTCACTGAAAGAAAATCCACTCCTTGAATTAACTGAACTGCATGAAAAGCCATCACAACCCTGTTTCAACCACTTTTACATACTGTAAGCAGATATATAAGCAACGTCTATGTTACAACTTGAAAACATCAATACAACAAACAATCCAGGTCAATTAGGTGATGACAGAAAGAAGATGTCACTCAGGGACGACCTGTGAAATTTGAGCAAAGAAAAAATATTAAACTGAGGATCAGAAGGCATCAGTCTACAAGTTTGACCTTATTTTGTCAAAATGTGTATTTGTGGTGTCCTTTACACAATAGGAAGTTTTTGCTGAACATGTTTTAAAAAATCTGTTGCAAATAACTTCAGTGATAATTCTTTTAAGACAGACCTTTCAAAGTCTTTCTGGGGCCTAAAATGCAAAGCAAAATTATAACAAAAGTAAGAAAAAATACATTTGAGTAACAGGAATATTTATTTTCTTTCTTATGCCTTTAATTGTGACACCTCAGATTTCTCTTGGGGCCCATTCTGTTGAACCATGATGACCATTCTATCAATCTTGTGATAATCCTGACATGGATTTTTGACCAAACCAAAGACCTGAAAACAAATCAATAAATTATAACCTCTACATTTATATTATCATATGGCCTTATTGTAGCAACTATAGCAACTACACTGTATGGTCTACGACTCATGTATCGCACTTAATTTTGAGTTGCAGTAGTTTTAATTTTCTTAGCTTAGTTGTACTTTAGTGAATTTATGACCAAAACCAGATGACTGAACATAATTCAAATAATAATTCAGACCTTTACTGAAGAATCAAAAATCATAGAACTTTCCTTCCTTTGCAGTGATGTAGAGATACAGAGATACCTCAAAAGAGGACAGTACTCAGTGAAAACAATCACCCATCGAGGTGAAATGGTTTGAGATCATCATCGTGAATTGTCCAGGTGTGGTTTGAGAATGTATAGTGGATAATTCCATGAGTTTGGTGCGCAAAAACTAAATAAACCCACAGGGCTTGAAGCATAAGACAGTTAATAGAGTGAGTTAAGGTCCAGTGGTCAAGCCCAGCATGAATGTTAGATGATAATACTCTGTCGTTTCAAGCCAACATAATAAAACTAAAAATAGTTTACTCTCCTGCACATTTAAATAGGTCAACAAGGGTCTGCGAGTATGTGCTATGTACTGCCTGACCTACATATTAGCAGATAGTGCAGGACTATAAACACAGAATGCGGCACACTGCAAGCCAAAGCATTCACTGTATTTATTGCTATGTGCCGCTGCACGTGCCGTGCAAAGTCATACAACACAACGCACTTCATGGAATACACAATCAGTCTGAAGGGTTTATGTTTGTCTTTTCTTTTGTTTTTTTTTTCTTTGCTGTTGTTTGTTTTTAACTTCTTATGCAAGCATGGGGGAGGCGGGCCTCCCTGGGGGAACATAGAACCACTGCAGAGGGGTCACGGGTGACCAGGGGAAAAATTAAGTTGAATAACTGTGATTTATGTAGGGAAAACAAACAAACAACTGTTTGCTGAGCTTTTTTCAGCTTCTCAAGGGGGAGATGCCAGAAAAGGTTTGACAACCACTGCTGTACATGTACTTGTGATATCTCTTAACTGCCATGGGGGGCAAACTCAAGACTTACTTCCATCTAGTGGTTATTTTGTGAATTACATCACTGGGTTATGAATTGAAGCCTCTCACCAGCTCATCAGCTAAATTCTGTAATACCTCTGAGGGCAGTAAAGAGCCAGACTTCTCAAGCTAATGCACCCTGAACAACATGTCCCAGGACAAAAACTTAATCATAGCCTATTACTATAAAAATAACTGTTAATTATTATTAACTGTACATTGTACATGGTTATCATTTTTTAATGTTACATGCATGGTAATCTATGAAAGGATTTCTTTAGCTCAATTGATTATCTTGACACCTTTGTTAATTATTTTATACCATGTAGCATCAATGCAGAGCAACACTGTGATAAGTCTTTAATGTTTATATATAAGAATCACGATTCATTCCTGCAGTCTTTAATGACTACGTACATAGGCGGGTTGAACTGAAGTAAACTGTTCAGAAAATTGCAATTAAAAATGCTTTACAACAACTTCCTCTTTCACTTACTCAGCACCAGGAGCTGGGCTCTGCTCTTCGCTTTCCCGGAGGTGAACTCCACCACTCCATTCATGTCTGGGGAGGTTTGTCTGAGGGTTAGCCTGTGGACTGTGCCCATCTTCTCCAGGCGTACCCGAGAGCTGGGCTGTAAGGGCTCCCCATTCAGACTCCACACAGGAGCTTTGAGGACAGGGACTGACACCTCACACTCAAAGCAGGCTTCATCGGGGGCCGTGACCTCCACGTCTTTCAGCTCTCTGACCATAAGCAGAGACTGGGCTGAGGCAGTGGGAAAACAGAAGGAAAACTATTAGCCTTTTGTTTATAAAGACACATTTTAAGCATGGTTCCCTAAAATTTCAGTTATGATATAAAAAAAAATGTAATGGTACATATCTGAGAGATGAAAAAGAAACTTTTCACACTTACACTTACTGTTTTTCTGCTCTCTGTTTAGCCATTATCCAATTTTTGAAATCTATTCCATCAGCTGCTTTGAGTGGTATGTGGTAGATTCCCAGTTTACTTGTTCAGCTAACCATTTTGGTATTCTTTTAATCCCTTTATTTATTTTAAAGACAGTTTAGACAGAAATGTCATGTAAACGGTATTTTTCATCTATTGTGACTGTTCTCAGTGAGGAACCGCTGACAAAACAGATGTATAATAATGTATATACTGATCTATAATATGCCGGTAGCTTTACCATCCCAAGGGAAGAAAATATACGTGTTAGTTTTGCTTTGCCAGTAGATGGAGCTATGAGGTTTTATCTGATTATGTACCCTCCATTCCCCCTGTTGCACTAACATTGTTGTCATTGTTATTTAATATTTAGTGTGTTGCTGCAAAAAAAGGAGGCACTGCTGTTGGGCTATGATAGCTTTAGTCCTGGATTTGTCACTACTACTACTACTATTCTTGGCATAGATCTTCCATACCAAACACATACCAACAACAAGAGCAGTAGTCCATTATATACTGTTCATGTCCATCCCAGGAAGAAATAGCTTCATTTTTGTTGTCAGACAGGTATTGTGTGTCAGATTACATTTTATTTTGGCTGTAAACTACACAATAATATAATTATATTTTATATTAATTATAATTAATCATGAACTCTCTTACCCTCCACTGTCAGTTTTGCAGAGCATGTATGCTCTCCAACCTGGACACTGTACGTGCCCTCATCCTCTAGCACCACGTGCTGGAGGATCAGTTTGCGATAACAGCCCTCGCTGCAGATCTCAAAGCGCTCGGAGGGCAGTATGACATTGCTGCCTTTGTACCAGCGGATGCTACATCTGGGGTTAGACACCGTGCAGTCTAGGATCACACGGGTCTTCTCGAGGGCTGTCTTATCCTGCAGAGGTTTTACAATGTTGACAGGAAGCTCTGAAAAGGAAGAAATGCAGTTTAAGTTTAGGACATACTTTATAATTTGATGACAGAAGAAATCAAAATAAACAAGAAACCTATTTGTGTACAAACATGTATACATACTTTGAAACACCTAACAACATGTTTCCATTATTATAATACCTTCCACCTCCAGGTAAGCGATGGATTCAACATGTCTGGCTACAAACTTGATCTCTCCAGAGTCCTCTGCTCGCACATTGCACATAAGAAGAAAATGTTTGGTCCCTGTAATAAGAGCAAAATGAAAATGATAAATAATAAGTCATATAATTATTGGTTCAGTTCTACTAGACAGAAACTATATAGTTCCTCACACACCATATTTCCATTTCTATTCATGAGATATTATTTACTTTTTTCTTCTTTTAATCTGCTTAACATATTGTAGAGTATCTGCACATTTGATCTGTGTTGTTATACACTTTAAAAGCATAACATCATCAGTAGAGATGTGCAGGACAATGAGTTTCATATTTATGATTCTGAAGCTGACCTTCCTGGCGGATCTTGATGGTGCTGGTGGGTTGTATCCTCTCCCCATTTTTGTACCATTCTCCTGGCACATCCTCCACTGAGATCTCACAAAGAAATACAGCGTTCTGATCTTCCTGCATGTCCAAATCCTCAAGGCCCTGCAGGATCAACAACTCACGCTCTGCCAAAAGAAATGATAATTCAAATATAGAATAAAATGTTTAAGATTTCAGTGGACACCTCTTAATACTAGAGAAAACAAACAAAAAAAACCATCCATGTTAATCTCAAACCTTCTTGTTGTCAGAACAGGAAGTCTGTGCTATGATTCCCTTTCCCCTTTTTAAAAACACTGAATATATAGAATTGTTGAATTTTCTGTGCTATAGCCTACAACTACATGTTGTGGTCTAACCATTATTATAATACAGTAAATATTAGGCAAAGTCCTCTGATGCACTGTCATTAAGGCTATACTAGAAATCCACAGCAGATGGCAGTGTTGTGCCGTATTTGGAAGGCTGAAAGCCAGGTTCACAAGCACAATTACCTCCCACCGTATTACTAAGGGAACTAAAAATACTACATTTACCACAACAGAACTATCACCACAATATATCATAGTAAATACTGCTTCATGTATGGTCACTAAAGGAGTAACTAGGTATGTCTTAATGGGAATAATACAAATACTTCCACTAATATGAATACAGGGAAAAAGGCTGGGTGAGCAAATTTAACAGGGCTAAATGTCAACCTGAGAGCAGTTTCTCTATAAAACTCTCTAATTTTATTTACTCTATTATTAAATGTTCACCTAGGTCTACTTTAAAAAAATATTCAAATGAACTTGTATTATACTCTAAGTCTTAAATGTGTAGAAATATACAGCATGACTGTAAAACCTTGTTCACCAACACAGGTGTTTTCCATCACTGGTTATTTTGTACTGGGGGTTACGTGAGGTCACCAGACTCCATTAACCAATAAGAATGATAAAAGTCTAACTTGTCCCGCCCAAACAGGTGTCACATGGCTAAGAGGCAAGAGACTGAGTGATGTCAATCAAGTCCAGTCTCTACCCACCCACACAGTCCTGAGTAGAGGTCTAATCAGCCTCAACTGAAATCACCTGTGTGGGTGAGCATGTAGCAGCTAACAGTGGCTAACACAAACAAAGATGGCAGCAGTTGTCTGGAATTGTGAGTGTGAGGTAAGTTTGTTTGTTTTTTGTATATTTACAGTCTTCTTACTCAAAATGATCCTGCCTGACATTACCAAGCTAACTGCACACAAACAGACACACACTGTGATGCAAGCACTTTAGTTAACAAAGTGTTGACGTTCTGTGAAAATATCTACTGTTGTACACATTTTTACAAAGCTGAGTGTAACTCAGTTTTACTCCTCCTGCTCCTGTCATATTATGGTGCAACCAAATCCTAGGAGTGGTTTAGATAAGCCTAAAAGTATTTAATGCTGTTTTTCTTTGGCACCATTTACTGCCTTTCATAGATCCATTTACAGCAGCCATTTTGACTCCTCTTATGAGGGAAAGCTCAGGTGGGACTCACTACATGAACAGACACAGTTGTACTAAAGTTTCACTGTGGGCTGTCAGGCAGAATACAAGCAAAGCTAAATTGAGTACATTCTTTTATTTAGTTAATTATGGCTCTGTTATACTTTCCTTTAAGATCGCATCAAAATATTGTAGCGTGCACCCAAACTTTGTGTCAGCAGAACTGGGTGGTGCAAGGTGGCTGTATTTGGAGCGGAAGTCTTAGTTTTCCATTAAAGACATGTGTATCTGATTCTGAGCAATGGCCAGGTGCATTGTTGATTATAGTTAGAATAATTCATGCTGTGCTGTTAGTTAGAAAGTTACTGAGTAAATGAAGAAAGTCCTTGTGTTATTTGTAAGTAAAGGGCCCATAGCTAAGAAGAGTACTTTTTACTGACAGTCAATGTAGCGAGAGTCAGGAAACAGAAAGGGGCTGAGCTACCAGGGCACCTCATAATACAAACTTGTTAACAAAATGAACATTTTAGACTCATGATATAACTTATTTACTTCCAGTTGCATCTACTCTATACTATACTGATAAAAAGTGGCGTGCAAGAAAAGTAACATATGGCTCATGTAGCTTATTCAGCTAATGCCTTTATGGCCTCTCTGTGGCACTGTCTGTTAAGTCTGGGCTTTTAGTGTTTAGGTACTTGGTGATTCCTTGGTGACTCCTTGAACTACATATTGCGTTCATTTTTTTTGTGCAGTTCTGTGGAAACACTGTTAGCATTCTTTAAAGAGTAACTTAGATAACACCCCCTGAAAATCATGTCTTACTTCCAGTGGTTTAACTTTTCACCTTGCTGCAGTGATGTACAGGTGTAGGAACCTGCAACATCACTGTTGGGTGTAGTTACAGGTTCAACAGAGCATATTTCTATGCTATTTCACCTCATATCTAGTCAGAGGTGAAACAGGCTTATAACTTTCAACCAAAGGGGGGCAGCACAACACTGCTTTTCAGCTTGGCTTACTCTTTCAGCCTGTTCAAAGCAATATATCACACTACTGTGAAACTAGTGGCCTTTCTCTGTACTTTATAGAATTTAGACGGCAGACTTTACCATAGACCTCCACAGTGCAGGATGTAGTAGCGTCTCCAGCATCGCAGGTATACACGCCAGAATCACTGACATGAGATTTCATGATCTGAAGAAACCGTTTTCTTCCCATTGCATAAATGCGCAGGTCCTTGCCTGGCTTCACCTCAACTCCATTCTGAAAAGGATTTAAAAAAAAAAAACATTTTGTTTCAAATGTGGTCAATCCAAACAACCCCAAGTGGATGTGATGCATTGTCCAACTGAGTGAATTACAGTTCTTTTTTGTTCCACGCTATGTATATAAACACAGAGTTGACAGATGACACCTCGTTAAAAGTTTGTTTTACTTTATGCTTGAACTCAAAATGTGAATTTTCTAATCCTTGGTGGTTATGACTGAAGTGTCCACATAGATTTTTGCCGTTTGGAAGGAGTCTAGCAATGAGTGTTTGTGATTGGTAAGGTGTCCATCTTGTTTGTTAAGTGCTTGATTATGAGGAATAACAAAAATCCAACACTTGCCTTAATCCATTTTACATCGACGTTGTGTCTTGACAGCTCACATTCAATAGAGATTACTGCTCCTTCAGGGAACTTCTGGTCCTCCAGTTTTCTGAAAATGGCCACTGGGGGCTCTGGTGGAGAAAAAACATGTTTAGTTACGAAACCAAAACTCTGTTCAAATTTCTCCAGAATGCATTGCTGTGCATTGTTAGAGTAGCCTATGTGGTTAAAGGATAGGGTAGCAGTTTTAAAGTCTGTTCTCCAACAAAAGTCAGGTGGACATGTGAACTGTGAAACAGCTTTTGTTTGCTGTAGTCATTCCTCCTGTTCATACAGGCCTTCATGAGATCACTGCCTAACATGCTTTAAATAGAAGAGGTGGATGACAAAGTCCAGTCCTCGCTCTGTGTTAAAATATATCCCAAGGTTTACGTAAAGTGAATGAAACTTCACTCACTAATGTGAGTTAGACAAAAGTGATTATTGTCTTATTGTCTTTTCAGTACAAAATTTCTAGCTTTTTGATACTATTCATCCACTGCATCTTAGGAAGGAAGCACTATCTGAGGAAATGCAAAGAGGGCCTTCTGTATTAGACTCATTTTGGAAAGTAAACAAATAATAACAAGGCTTCAAATATTAGGCTTCAAAATCCTGAAACCTAATAACTTCAGACAAACTGTAGAATGAATTTTTTTTTTTTTTTTTGCACAGAACAAGGGCTGTAGATTTTATTCCCCGTCACTTCCATTGAAACCATGTTTAGAAAGAGTCTCTTAATGGCCAGTATAACAGGAGAAATGATTACTACAAGCACACACACTATGTCACTGTACATATGGGCATGTGAGTATTATTTTTAAAAAATGTGAATTTATTCTTTAAGTTATGTGGACTAATTTACCGCGATGACATGTTCATCCCATTGTCATCCCCAGCGTTTCAACCCCTAGCTCAGAGGGATGATACATACTGAGTGACTTGGCATGAAGCGGATTATTTTACAGCATGAGGTTAAACTATCACCTGACAGAAAAGACAGAACAGGGCTACCACTTTTCATTGGGTCGCGCTGGGCTATTTTGTGTTTGGAACGTGAGCCCGGATAAAGACAACAGTAGCAGAGCCGTCACTCCATTCTATTATCATGCCTCCACTGGCTGGCATTTGATCTAGTCTGAGTGGACCACTTTAGCTACCAGTCTGAGGTCACAACAAAATTAGTACAGTAACATGTTTTGGTAGCACTGCAGTGTACTGTACATGGTTTGTGAGCTGTGAAAATGTGCTCATAATTAATTATTTGGAAGCATTAGTAGATAATGTGTTACTTGTTGACCTTTTTTTTTTTTTCTTAAATCAAACTAACTAAAATTAAAACTTTTTCTAACTGACCTACCCTTCACAACAAGCCTTGCAGATGTCTTCAGATTTTCTACACAGAACATAAAGGTCCCAGTGTCTTCTACTGATAGGTTGGAGATGGTGAGGCTGTGGACTGGTCCTTTGGCACTCATACGGAAGTGATTAGTCGGCTTAAGCTGGATGCCGTTTCTCGTCCAAGTGCCTGGAACATTGGGGTGTGAGAGCTCCACCTCAAAAGAGGCTGTTTCTCTCTCTGTGGTTTTTATGTCCGTCAGTCCCTTCTTGATTGTGATTTTGCGAGCTGTGGAGGAAATTGCAGGACTATGTAAATGAAAACATTGGAGTAATCCAACATCAGACTTTGAGGGTTCTGCACTGAAACACAGACCTCATAGTACAAGTACATCTGGATATTTACTTGTATGAATAAATGAAAATAAATGATAGTTAAACAAAAAGTACATGTGAAAGATCAGCCCCAGTAACAGGCATTTTTTTTTTCCACTTTAACACAGAGCAGACACGGTGTCCATTTTCTGTTGCAGAATGGGCTTGGAGTGTGTTCTGTACACAGCAGTCTGTAGTTAAACAATACACACTGACAAGGTGATATTTTAGTCATTTGAGAACTGGGCTTTATACAAAAGCCAGCTTTGAAACTGCCAACATTTTTCACTTATTCTAACACAGACAAGCATTCCCTGTGGAAAAAAGGGGTGTTTATTTTGGAGACCTGATGACAACAACCTTAGTTTTGAAGGCCAGGGTGTAAATTTAGATGCAATGAGAGGAGATCCAAATTCATAGGAGGTGCCAACAGCAGCCTGAAGTCCTGACTTTCCCCTTCCCACCCACACCAGTGTTGAAAGAACAGCCTTTAATTCACCCACTGGCCTGTGGATCATAGGACTAAGAAATATAAGAAGTATGCTCAAACAAAAACAACCATAAGTACATCTTAATCACTACAAGATGCCAATTTTATAGCGTGTCAAGCTTGCTATGTTTGAGAAATTTATGTGGTGCTTATTGATATAGGAGATTTTTACTTTGTTGGCAAAACGTAATGCCAGTCCTTGGATAACAGCACCTTAACTTGCTATTCATCATGCACGTCCTTTACACTCTGATCTGCTTTGCCTTTGATGCGGGTAATGAAATCATCGGGGCTTTATTGATCCTTTGTCAATACAGAAACCCCGGTCTGAGCGTCAGCTTGGTCTGTCACCTGTTGGTTGCCATCGTGTTCCAGTGCAAGTGCCATCCTGGTCCCCAGTCACTCAAATTACTCTTACTCAGTTAATTGAGCTTTGCCTTCATAACAAGCACTGATGGAGGGTGTGCAGGAGGTGGACCCGTCGGCAACGGCGGTAAACAAACAAGAACAGCATAGTGAGAACACGTGCACACTCACGTTCCACTGTTAGCTGGGCTTGCGTGCGGTCGTGGAGGGTCTCACAGCTGTAGGTGCCCCGGTCAGACACGGCCAGTTTGTGTATGGTGAGACTGTGTTTTTGGCCCTTGTGCTTCAGGGTGTACTTGGCTTCAGGGTGGATCAGCACCCCTTGCCTCATCCACTGCACCTCCCCCGAATCCAGACTCACCTCCACCTCTAGAACTGCCTCACCGTACTCTTCAGCAACAACTGGTGCCATTTTCTTGGTGAACAGCACCTGTTGCTCTTAAAATGCATACAGGGAATTACAAGATAGCAGCATTTATCATGTCAATGCTTTATACATTTTCATATGATCACATTGTATTTTTGAGTGCCTTGTTGATTCCGCATTACAATACTCTGAACCCACACCCAGATAGAGCGAAATCCAATAAAGACCCGTGAGATTCAGCACAGTTACATTGCAAGTTCAGGCACAGAGAGCAAGCAGAAAGCTTGGAGGAGCCTTGCCCCCTGCAGTGTCACACACGCCAAAACCACTGAGCCACTTGTCTCTGTCAGTTACCAGAGGAATTCTAACAGGAGAAGCTGCTAAGCACTAACCGTCAAAGACGCCTCGAACAATTTCAACTGGTCTGAAAGGGTCGTTATTTATCGTATATGCTCATGTGGTACTAATAGTGCACAGGCATTTAATCTCTCTTACTTTTTATGTTCACATTCACTCCAGTATCGTTGAAAGTGTCTTATAGTTTAAAATATGGTGATAAATACCAAAGAGAGCGGAGGCTACTGAACTATCGTTAAATGTTGTAACTTCTGTGATTCATTGAGACAAATATTTATAATTATAGTGTCAATGGATAGGTCAAGAACTCACCTTGAACCTGGAGCTCCGCTTCTGATATCAGCCCCTCTGCATCAGCTGTCACTCTGCTGCTATCTGAAACCATGCAGTTGTGGATGCAGAGCATGTGGCATAGTCCATTGCTTGAAATGACAGTCCGCTCATTCAGAGCTACTTGCTTGCCATTTAAGCGCCACACCAGCTGAGTGTCCTCTGGTGAAACCACACACTTAAATACTGCATCTTCTCCCTCACAGACCGTGATGTTACGAAGCTCCGCTATGAACTCGACAACACGGGGAGCTGAAGGCAAAGCATTCAGCCAAATTAGATTTGTCTTAAATGTTAAGATGGCACATTGACTATTTAAAAAAAAAACAACTAATACATAATTTCTCTCTCTGAACTGCCTTGATGGAAGATTTTTAATGTACTTACATTCTACAGTGACAGTAGCTGAGGTCCTGTCATCTGTGGATTCACAGGCATATTCTCCAGCATCTTCTTCCACTATTTGTTGGATGGTGAAGCTTCGCTCTCGACCTTGTGCCCGTATTGTGTGCCGGCGGCTTGGAGAGATCTCCTGGCCATCTTTTAACCACTGCACATCTCCTTTTGGCTTGTTGATTTCACATCGTAGTGTAAGGCTGCTGCCCTTCAGAGACACAATATTCTCCAATGGTCTGATAAATTTCACCTTCATTTCTGAGGAAAAGATTAATCAAGAAGAAGAAGAGAAATATTATTTCAGAGGTTTTAACTTTTTTTTATGATCAAATGTTTTCTAGGGAATAAAGGTCACAGTTTGATTAGCACTGCCAAATTCTTACCTTTGACTAAAAGACTGAAATACATCTCATCTGTGTTTACGTCACAAACATATTCTCCAGAATCTGACAGCTGCAGGGGATTAATGGTGAGCTTGTGGGTATTACCCTCACTGGAAATGTGAATGTTGTCCTCGTTCAATAGTTGGCCATCTTTCAGCCACCGAACATTAGCTCTTTCACGGCTCACAATGGCATACAGTGTAACGCTCTCATTTTCATAGGCTGAGATGCTATTACTCGCTTTTTTATTCACAAACTTGGCCGGTGGCTCTGAGGAAAGTTGGATTTCAAAGAAGTTGCTTATGAACTCCATTTGCTAACCTAAAACATTAAGTTCATCAAACAGAAACTACAGGAATGAAATCTGAAACCTGTTCCAGAATCACTTTAATCTTACCTTGCACCTCAACAATTGTTATTAATTTGTCATCGATGGCATCGCAAATGTATTCTCCAGAGTCTGTGGGCTGAAGTCCAGAGAGAACAAGCTTTCTCACTACGTCATAGCTGTCAATTTTTATACGAGTATCTGGTTTCAGTATCTCGCCATTCCATAACCACTGAACAGTGGCATTGGGCCGAGACACCTCACACTCCAAAATAAGGTCATCTCCTGCTACCAGGATATGATGCTCCGGGTGGCCTGAGTTTCCAATGATCTGCACTGGAGGCTCTGAGCATAAAAGACACAGTACCAGTTATTGTTCTCCTGAGTGGCGCAAAGACAGAAAGCATATAGATCGCTTAAGAATATGATTACCTTTGACAGTGATATGGAAGACCATCTTATCATCCACTGCATCACAAGTGTACTCTCCAGAATCTTGGAACCCAGCATTTAGGACAACCAGTGATCGGAAAACGCCTTGTTCCTCACTACAATACTTCTCTGTGTCATCAATTAGCTGATTATCTTTGTACCAACTGACGGAGGCATTGGATCTTGAGAGTTCACACACAAGAATAATGTCATCTGACACTAAGAACTGCTTTTCTGTTTTTGCACCGGTTTTTCCAAGAATTTTTACAGGCAATTCTGAAAATGGACAAGAGGAGAATTTCTATTGGAACAGAATAATATTTTGTAGGGATGCACCGAATTGTCGGCCACCGAAAATGGCCCAAAAGTGCATTTTCGGTTTCCGGCCGAAAGACTTTTATCACCGAAACAGGATGTTGTGATGACGCAAGCGAAAACCAGCCAGTACGAGCGTGTCTGGAAAGGCCAACATGTCCGCGGTGTGGACGGATTTCAGTAAATCTGAGAAAGACACACGGATAGCGATTTGCAAAACGTATTGTCGAAATTTCAAGAGGGAGCGCATCTTCAAAGAATTCCTCCACGTCGGGTTTGATTTACACCTGAAATCCAAACGTCTCGATCGCTGTGCGGAATATGAGAGGAATGCAGCGCAGAAAAGGAAAATCCCGCCGAACACGCCCACTCCGTCTGTGGCGGACGTTTGAAAAGGCAAGGAAGTTTAAAACTTAAAGCGCTGCAACTCTTGGTGCATTTGTTGTTATTAAAGGCATACGGTTAACATATGGACTATGGCAAACTTTGTTTTGATACACTTTTATGTTGTAGGCCTACAGCGAAAAATTTAAAATGCACTTGACTTATATGCACTTTGTGTTTTTATGAGAGAACATATTTCATTTTACAATCTTGTTTAAATTGATTTATTCTTTGAAACATTCATATTAATTTATGTAATCGCAATTCCTTCTAATTTTAATGAGGTTAGTACACAGTCATAGCCATAAATGCAATGGTACTAATAATTGGCAAAATAATTTCTTTCTGTGTTTCGGTTTCGGCGAAGAATTTTCTTTTCGGTGCATCCCTAATATTTTGTATTTGTTTAAAGCAAAAAAAAAAAAAGTTTATTTTTCATACCAATGGGACCCGAGGCCTATTGCTATGAAAAAGATATTGTAATATTTGCATATTTACAGTCCTACTTATTTCATCTTGGTTTCTGAGAAATCATGTTTTGTCTAAATAGCACAGTTCCTGGGCATTGCTACAAAGAAGAAGCCAGTATGACAGGGAATTTCAAAATATCATCTT
This sequence comes from Toxotes jaculatrix, assembly GCF_017976425.1. Lineage (NCBI taxonomy): Eukaryota > Metazoa > Chordata > Actinopteri > Toxotidae > Toxotes > Toxotes jaculatrix. The sequence goes on from NC_054408.1 coordinate 20,876,664, forward strand.
TTGTGACCTTGAGTGCTTTGCAGCGTAGCATTTTAGGACATATCTGATTTATGCCTTTAAGTGCCATAACTTACCTTGGACTGTTACATGGAAATCCATCACATCGTCCTTGGCATCACAGACATATTGCCCAGCATCTTCCACTGTTAGAGAGTGAATGGTTAACTGACGCATGACACCATCCTCAAGGATTGTGATGTTTCTGGAGTCTTCTACTTCTTCCCCATTTTTCTTCCAGGAGACCTCAGCATTTGCTCTCGAAACTTCACAGTCTAGAACCAGAGTTTCCCCAGCTACTTTCTCTACTCTACTTGCCATCTTCCTGGGACGTATAAAGCGAACAGGAGGCTCTGTGTATAAAGAAATTTTTGTGTTAGAAATGGATAAATACTGACTCAGCAACCCATTTCGTGGACCTATATTTTCCTCACTCTTTAGTATTTTTTTTACCTGCTATGTTTACAAAGAACGTCATGGAATCATCTGCTGTGTCGCATACATATTCTGCTGAATCTTTGACAGTAGTTTCGGGTATAATAAGTCTTCTGTAGACACCATCCACCTCTAGAATAAGGTTGTCATTCTCCTCCACTTCGAGTCCGTCTCGATACCAGCGCACCACCGCATTGGGCCGTGAGATCTCACAGCTCAGTACCATCCTTTCAGAGGTTTGCTGGCACAGTTCCATTTGTGACTGACTTGGGGATACAATTCGCACTGGAGGTTCTGGAAATGGACATTTTAACCCAACTTATGCATTGCTCATTAGTTTAATGAATGCTACAAGAAATCTGCACTAGCATCTAAGTGTCAAGCTGATACATTGTAGTCCAAATCACAAGCCATTTGCAATTTTCAACAAAAATCGTGGGCAAAATGCTTTAAATGGCATCTACAACCCTTGCAGGAAACTTTTTTGATACACCTTTGATCCTGGATGAATCATTTAATACCTAACATTGGCTGTGTTAAAGGCATCAGTATGCTTAAGCGTTTGTCAGATCATCAAACAATGACTCAGTCTCTCCCCTGACACCTTTCCAGTGTTGGAACTCGAAGGCTGCATTGAAAATATTTGTAACTTTACAAAACTGACAGCCCATCAAGCATGCCCAATTGATGTAGCGTAGGCCAGATGTGTGGATGTAATAAAGTAGAAGAATTTGAACTTCATTTGAAGTTGTCACTCAAGCTGTCTTTTTTTTCACTTCTCACATAACCATTACCCTTTGTGTTTACAACTGAGAACAGTTTTCTTTGAGAGGTGGTCCAAAAGTGTGTATCATTTGTACAGTTCACACATTTGCCTTCAGACATGTTCAGATTAAACTTTGCATAAACTTGTTCATTTGAAGCATACTGATGCCTTAAATACCATGATCTACACATTGTGTGTTTAACTGTTACAAAACTGAGACACCTACACATTTACATACATACAGAGAAGTTCAAAAGTATGACACCACTTTCACAAAAAGGGATATCAGACTTCTGAACCCCACTGTATGTTGTATCAGAGATATTACCTGTAATACTAAGGTGAAAGAATATGGAATCATCAGCTGTATCACAGACATATTCTCCAGAATCCTCCACTCCACTAGACAGGATCTTCAGTCGTCGATAAGGGCCTTCGATCTTGAGCTTTATGTTCTCACTCTCTTGCAACTTTTGGCCGTCTTTGTACCAGCTGACAACACCATTGGGACGAGACAATTCACAGCTCAGAATAATTTCATCAGGGACATGACGGTCAAGGTAGACGTCCTCCTTAGGGTAGATTATCATCACCGGAGGTTCTTGGGAAGAAGAAAATAAGAAAATGAAACATCTTTACATTCTTCACATTTTTGGTGCCTTTTTTATCGAAAGTATTTTTCTTTTATTACCTCGGATGTTAACTTTGAAGATTAAAACATTGTCTCCTGCGCGGCACGTGTATGTGCCTGTGTCGGACAGTTGGGCTGAATGTATCGTCAGACTTCTTTTGGTGCCCTCTGCTTGCATTGTAACGTTATCGCTTGGTTGCATTTCAGTTCCGTCTTTGTACCACTGGACAACACCATCAGTCCTTGATACCTCGCATGACAAAACAAGCTGCTCTTTTTCCACAACACTCTTGAAAAGGTCCTCCTCTGGGATATCAGCAAATGTCACTGGTGGTGCTGCATAAAACAATGCACAGAAGAAGTAAGCTGTTGACTGAAAGTAGCATTTGTTGTTTATGCTCATGCATTCAGTAGCTGTAAGGTCAGGTTTTCACATATTAAACATGCTGATTTCAAGCCTTGCTATCTAGAAGACAACTCATTGTAGACATCATAATCATCAGTGGGTGTTAATCCACTTTTGAAGCAAACTAAAAAAAGTTAATTAAAGCAGTGCACTGATGTAATGCAACTATGGGTGTGCTGTGGGGAAAGAAAACAGCAAACTCATCAAAATACATGCTATTTTTTCAGACACTGGTCTCAAATGTGAAGCATGTTTATGAAACACAACTAAATGTTTAATGAAATTAGGACAGAAGGAAATTAGCCATGGTGGATGTGATGATTACGTTTTGCTTCCTTCTTAGATATTAGAGGACATGAAGGTGTGTAGGACTCCACAGTGACATCTTGCCAAGAAAGAGCTAAGCATATCACCTTTCACCTCCACACAGAAATCGTTGAAATCTGAATGATCATCAGTTTTACAACTGTACACCCCAGAGTATGAAGATGTGGCCGACTTCATAACCAGTGTCCTCTTATTGCCCCCTGAATCGATGTTTATTCCAGATTTTGGCAAGAGTTTTATTCCATCCTCATACCAGCAGGTCTGGCTTGCAGGGTCTGAGATCTCACACTGCAGTTTGTTCAGGTTGCCTGCTTCAACAGACTTGTTCCTCTCAGCCTCTGGAACAGCTGAGAATCAAACCGGTGCTATAGGAATTTCAATTCATTGAACAGCAACCAGATAGTAATCAGATTTGCTATGCTATGTGACATACATGGATTTGCAGGTAAGGGCTGTAAAGTTTGACATTTGGCTCCAGATTGAGCAGAAGATGTAAAAATTGTTTGGTATAACAAAGTTTTGACCATGAGATCACTCTGTTACACATGCAGTCAGTGAGGCAGTCTAAAGGTTGTAAGTTTGTACATTTACAGTATGTAATGACTTTTAGATGTTAAATGTTTTTTTGATCTGTTTGCTTTCAGACTTCCTGCTGGCCATAATGCTCTAATGCAGACCAGTGGGTCTGCATCATGTGCAATTCATCCTTCATAAGTATCGCCAGAGTCACACAGTGGCATTCACAACAGTCTGCCCTGCATCCTGCAGCAAGTTTGACACAGTCAGAAATTGGGAGTAATGTAGCTGGACTGGGCAGTGTTTGTTTTGTTTTTTTCTTTGAAAAAGCTGTCGACACAAGACTGACATAGTATGACCATGTAAAGTTATGCCAAACATTTTGCCTATGTACACATCCAGCAGACAGAGCAAATGCGGAATTTAGAATTGTGTTTGTGTGTCGTTTAGTGCTGGGTAGGTAGTGTACTATCTGTTTATCAGAGCTTTTTTTACCTGAAATAAACTGGACTGTCAGAAAACTCATAAAAAGTACATAATTAAATATTAGTACACCTTATCTTGGAATATTATAAAATAAAACGTTGGAAGCCTAGGTTGGTCTAGTAGCCAAGCATTAATTCAGAAATTAGTGATTCTGACAAAGCTCAAAAATACTTAGATCACCTGCAACATCCACCTTGAATTCTATATGGTCATCTGCGGCCTCACAGCTGTACCGCCCAGAGTGTCTGAATTCTGCTGATTGAATGACCAGTGCTCTCAGATTTTCTCTGCTTTGGATTTCATATTCACTCTTTGGAAGTAGCTGTTCTCCATCCTTGTGCCAATAGACTTGGGCAGTTGGCTCTGAGACTTCACACTGCAGCTTAATTGGGCAGCCTGCCTCAACAAATGTGTTTCTTGCAACCTCTGGGAGTGCTGAAAACCTCACTGGAGTAGCTGGAGGGTATTATAAGAGTAATGCAGAACACTATTGTTAAGATGTCAGAGTATCATTTAACAAGCAGGTAACATTTTGGTTATCCAGAATTTCTTTAAGAGTTTTGTCAAGAGTAGTGTGCAGAGTATGTTTAGAGGTAATTAAGTAAATGCTAAAATGTTTGTCTCACACCTGGGAGCTCATTAATTCAAACTGAGTACAAGAAAATCACCTTCGACATCCACATGGAATATCACAGCATCGTCAGCGAGGCTACAGCTGTAGAGGCCAAAGTCTGAGGACTTGGCAGAGTGAATCATTAATTTTCGGAAGCTGCCGTCTCTTTTCATATCAAGGCCTGTTTTGCAAAAAAGCTCCACCCCATCTTTAAACCAGGAAACCTGGGCAACAGGATCTGAGACCTCACACTGGAGAATAATTGGACAACCAATTGCAATCATCTTGTATTTTTCAGACAGGGGGATTGGCATGATCTGTGGCGATCGGCCTAAGAGAAGGAAATGACAAAGGTTTTGGATAAGAGGTCACTAACATTGGACAGAACATGCTGCCCAGCCAGTAATACCATGCTCTCATGGACATTCAAATCCACTCACACCATAGAATAAGATGGGCGTGTTACGTATGGTAAGAAGATAGTAGTAATAAATCACCTTTTACTTCCACTTTAAATATGATGGTGTCATCTGATGTTGAGCATTCATAGGTGCCACTGTGTATGTTTTCAGCTGAATAGATGAGTAACGTCCTTGTTAGACCATCTGACTGTATCTCCACATTGTTTTGCGGCAGGAGTTTCATCCCGTCCTTGTACCAGTCGACATGAGCAGAAGGATCATGCGAGAGTTCACAGCTGAGGACAATGGGAGTGCCTTCCTGGATGGATTTGTTCCTGTCAGCCTCTTGAAGATCTGAGAACTTCACAGGTAGTGCTATAGGTTTAAGATATTTCAAAAAGAGTATCTTAATAAGCTTCATAAAGTTAATTTCCTGATGTAAAGAGATGTCCAATTTGCTGTATATTCAGCAGTATGCTTCAAGATAGCAACTGAAATTTAGCCAAAGCAAACAGATGGCAAAATTACTTCACAACAAAGCACATTTGACAAAACAACTTACATATAACGACTGACATAACAAAGACAATACATGACAAAAAATGATTTGAAGGCATAAAAGATCAAGAATCTAGTTGTGAAATTTCAGAGTTATCCAAAGGAATTGTACACCGACATAGAAAAACACAGACAAATATAAACACAAACAAGAAAATAACAAAGTGTTTGTTTATGGTAAAGGAACAGTATTCAGTTAGTGTCTTTAAATAAAAAGAAAGAAATGCTAGCTTTCTGAAGTTATGGGACATGCATATCAGGAAGCTGCATTGTGAAGTTGGATGTTTAATAACATGTTTGGGGAGAAGATTATTCATTTCTATATATATTATTTATTTTAATGTTTGTTAAGTTTGAAAAATGTGTCACCAAATTGTTTTTCTTTAAGCTGACATCACATGTGATGACAAATTAAATTAGCAAATTTAATGACAAATTGAATTAGCAAATTGAAATGTATTTAAATTTTGCCTCTGTTATATTGACAGTAACCATTATTTCAAACCGATTGCATTAGGTTTTTAGAAAAGTAGTTGACCAAGTTAAAATGACCATTTTCTGTTAAGCGATTAGACAAACGTGACTTATTCAACCTAACTGCAGTTACAGTTAGCTGGGGGTGCAAGACAGTGAAAGCACTACAGAGTTTCTGAGCATCACCTTTTACTTCCACAGCGAACTGAATGTCATCATCCTTTGACTCACAACGGTATACGCCAGTGTGAGCCTGCTCTGCTGATGGGACAACTAGACTCCTCAAATTTCCCTCTGACTGGAAGTCTATTCCACTTTGAGGTAGGAGCTTTGTTCCATCCTTGTACCAACAGACTTGTCCACTGGGGTCTGACAACTCACACTGTAGAGCAATAGGACAGCCCGCCATGACTGTCTTTTTCTGGTCAGCCTCAGATATGGCTGAAAACTTCAGAAGTGGAGCTACAGGATTGAATATAAAATAGAATTGGTCAATAAAACATGTAGTGTTGTTAACCAGATGAAGCAAAGCACAATCCTGAAACTAAAGCCTTCAGCTTTCAACTGACTGTCTTCATGGAATTATGGTTCTATACAACTAAGGTTTTGTGTTGCTGACTGGATTATCTTCAGTAGCAATGTATTTTTTTAAATGAATAAAGCTCTACATTTATTAACAGAAGCAAAGTAGTAGTGTGGATGGTGGGCGTAAAAACACACAACTGTCACACCACAGACTGGGGTTCATGAATTAATGAATGGGACAAATGAAACCCAGACAACCTGACAGATCCCATTCTATTTTTTCTACCCTGTTGATGTGGCTGTGAAAGACATTAGGGTCAAAATATCAGAATGTGCCAAAACTGCATGTGTGTTCTGCTAGGGACTTCACAAATAATTTCTCCATTAAGAGGGTTTTAAGCCTTGAAGAGAGAGATACTGTATCTTTGAGGCATATTTATTTGATTGACAGGAGTCAATCACATGCCATAGAAGTCTATCGCTTATTCACGCTACAGTCAGCTCCTCTCACCTCTACCAAAAAATTCCATATTCTATCTTTTTTGAAAACATGTTCTATGTGTATATTATGAGAGTGGCCACCTTCATTTGTTCTTAACCATTTTAACAAGGCTGTATTACTTGGGTCCATTCCTCATATTTATTTGTACTAAATGAATAGTAACCTAGTAGTTTTATAACACTTAAAACACATTACATAACAGAATTATTACTAAATGATAAAATGTAAACAAAAATGCAACATTGCGTGAGTGAGAGCTTATCTCTTTAACAAATAAAAGACATTGCAAGATAGCTAACTAGCTACTCCCAGACATGAAAAAGGAGAAGCAAATAGGGCCACGCAGTCTAAGGTAAGGTTTTTCCATGCCTAAATGATTAGATAAGTGCAGGTGTTCATTACTTTAATAGGTAGGTAGGGTTTGAGTCAAGGACTTGCTGTATCTAAGGGTATTTTGATTCAGATGAAGAATGGAGCTAGAGAGCAAATATCCCGCAATTTTTTTACCTGCTGCCGAGCAGCCGCTTGTAGTTCTTTGTTATGTGATTGCTGCTATGTTACTAAAATGCTCATACCCTGTGATTTTGGTGTGCACATCAATGCATCACACAGCTGAGATTGCTTATTCTATTCATTACAGTAAACTGATGTTATCCAAATAGCTTTTGCTAAGGTTTTGTCTCTATAAAAAACTATAAACCTGTCTACTTTAGGTTGATTCTGTTCAACCAAGGTAATAAAATTAGAACTATCAACAAAGCAAAACATTTGGATGCACTTTACGCACATTAAAATCTATTTGCAGAACAGATGAAAACACTTTTGTCACCTTTTACATCCACATGAAACTGCACTGCATCATCTGTTGTCTTGCAGCTGTAAACCCCTGCATGAGACAGCATCACGGATGGGAAAGCCAGTGTTCTTATGGAACCCTCTGCCACCATGTCTTGGCCAGCTGCTTCACGTAGTTTTACTCCATCCTTGTACCAAGTAACTTGAGCGTTAGGGTCTGATATCTCACATCGCAGTACTATGGGTTGGCCAGCTTCAACAGACTTGTTCCTCTCAGCCTCACAAAGTGTTGTAATTGTCACTGGCGGAGCTGGGGATGTTTGAGGTAACATCAAGAGAAAATTGGATCACCATGACTGAGTACGATAAAAATGATGCTTTCAAACAACAGAAGAGACAAATCTCAGATCAAGATTAGTCATGCCAATAAATCTTAAGAGTTAAAATAAATCATTATAAAAGATATGTCTTCGTGTTATATTAGTAATCTAACAAACTATCTTTGGTTAGACTTGAGAGAACTTAGCATTCAAGTTAGAATTTGAAGCTAATGTATTTACTCTTTTCCCTGTTTTTAATATTCTTCACAGACCACCCAAGCTCAAAGTTTTACTAAAGGTTTTAGTATGAACAAAATCAAGTAAATAAATTGTCAAGATGTCAAGGATTGCAAAAAAGCAATCTCTTCATTTTACACAATGTCAACATTGTGCCCGTCCATTTTTTTTTTAAATAATGCTAACCATTTAAATCACCTTCAACAGCCACCTTATTTGCAATGACACTGTCACTCCAGTGACTGTCACATGACCTTGATAGATAGATCTCTTCTGACTTGACCGTAGATGCCTGCTTGATATAGTAAGTCTCTGCAAACTGAGTAGATGATCTTTGCCCAGAGTTAACTGTGCTGTCTACTCGGTCTTCTGTGGCCTCCGTGGTGTGACAATGCTCTGCTTGGACTGGTGCGGCCTGCATGGACTGATACAGCACATCTGAATGGTTAGGTAATGCTTGTCCTGTGTGATAGCGGTCATCCAGTCTGACATGTGCAAACTGTTGTAAGTTGTAATGATCCCCTGGTTGGACAGTTTCTACCTCTTTAGAGTCATACAGGTCCAACGGCTGAGGAGATGTAGTGTTAGAAAAGTCACTGAACCTCTCTGAGTGGACAGTTGAGAGCTGTAGGGGTCTGCTTAACTCCTCTGACTGGTCAGTTGCAGTCCATAAGGACTTACAGGAGCCCTCTGAATGGACAGTTTCAGTTTGTAAGCAATCAAGAGGCTTATCTGGCAGGACAGCTGGCATCTGTATGGACCTACAGAGCTCCTCTGATTGGACAGTTGCACTCTGTAAGGATTTAAAAGGCTCCTTTGTCTGGACAGTTGCAGAATATAAGGATGTAAAGGGCTCCTCTGATTGGGTAGTTGCAGTCTGTACAGATGTAAAGGGCTCCTCTGACTGGACAGCTGTGGTATATAAGGATGTAAAGGGCTCCTCTGATTGGACAGTTGTGGCATGTAAGGATGCAAAGGGCTCCTCTGTGGTTTTTAAGGAGTTACAGCGCTTGTCTGATTTGACTGTTGAAATCTTTAAGTGGTTAGTAAGGTGTTCTGACTGAGTGGTTGAAGTCTGTAGGGGACTCCCTAGCTCTGACTGGTCATTTGGCGTCTGTATTGAGCTATGTAGCTCCTCTGGTTCCACAGTTGCAGTTTGTAGAAAATTACAAGACTCATCTGTTTGGACAGCTGTCTGCAGGGCATTATCAAACTCTTCAGATGGACCTTCCGCATGCTGTATATAGTAAGTGAATTCCTCACCTTGTGATTCTGTGGACTGTTTAGTGTAATGGTGTGTGTCAGATTGCACTATTGTTGGATTTGCAGAGTTACAGTGAACTGGAGGTTGTCCATTCATTGTTTGTCGATTGTCGGAGAGCTCCTTTGGCTGTTTAGTGGTAATCCAGTCAGTCGTGTATTCATATGTTGACTGAGAAGTTGGCATGTGCCTGGAATGGTCTTCATATGTCTGAGTATCTCCTCTCTTGCCACCGATGATGCCAGAATTGTATTTTGAGGGCATGCGGGTAGCCTCAACAGGATAAGCCTCTTCGGTGGACTTGTTCTTCTCTTGGTCAGAAGAGAGCCTTGGCGATGCAACTATAAGCATTGTGATGTACACAGAGAAAGGTTTTCAGTGGTTGATGGCGTCAACACTTCTTCTCATAACAGAATTTTACATCAGTGTGGGTTAGCATGGAGTTATGGGATAATCCATTGCAAAGACAAACAAGAAAGTCGACCAGGTTTGGTCTGAGATTGAGCTCCTATATTTCCCCTTTCAACTGACTCCTTGTATTGTTTTACCATCAATCTCTGCACTAACACCTTAAAAACCTAAAATGTACATTAATTTTCTTCTCTTTGATAAGAGTTCGTTGTCATTGCAACGGGGAGAGGTTCGGGGCAGCAATGTGAATGAGAGGATCTGGTGATGAATAAGACATAAGATGGACTTAAAGAGTTGTAAGCTGCTTGTTACAAGCAAAGATGGCTGTTAAAATGAAGAATGACTTGACAAACATAACATATATGTTAGTATGAGGAGCAGCTACACAGCTACTAAACAGCCACATATTTCATTAAGAGCCAAAAACTGCAGGAAATGACGTGAGACTTGGGATGACAATGTGACAAAAAGCTGTTTTCTTAAAAACAAAACAAACAAAAACCAAAAAAAAAAATACAGATGCCTCAGATGACTGAGCTTACAATAGAATACACCACTGTTGTTAATGGCATTTATGTGCTGGGTTAACATGGATGACTGATGTTGAAATATATCAAATCACCTTTGACTTCCACAGTGTATTGGGCAGATGCATCAGCTATCTCACCAATCTCATCACCATAGTGACACTGCTCTGCTGTTTGGACAAAGCCAAAAAGAAAACAATGAGCTGGGTGATAGCTTCATGTATGTATCTAAGTTCTTGATTCTTAATTGTGCAGGTACATTGTGGAACACCACCTTTCATGTCCACATTTAGCTGTGCATCGCCAGATGTTTCACAGCCGAACCTCTCGTCACCAGACAAGTCATGTGACTGGAGGGACAAGGCTTTGCTGCTGCTCTGTGATTCACAGTCAGCTTCCCTTTTTGGGTAGATCTGGGTTCCATCTTTGTACCAGCAGGCTTTGGCAATGGGATCTGAAATCTCAAACTGCTGAACAATTGGGCAGTGCTCTTCAGCAGACTTGGTCTTCTCAACATCAGGACCAAGCAGATATGTTGGTGGTGGCACTACAGACAATCATTGGGGGATAATTTCAGTGTACATTGCCCTAGATATTAGAAAAATGACTTAAAAGAGATGCTGTCACGGATATTAGCTCTGCATTGTAACAACAAGAAGAGGACAGACTAAAAGCTACATAAAGAGTTAGTCATAATTGACAAAGAAACACGTACAAAAAAAAAATCACCTTGAGTTTTTACTATCAATTGGGCAACATCATCTGCTGTGGCACAATAGTATGCTCCAGAGTTTGAAGGATGAGTAGGTTCAATAACAAGGGTCTTCTTGATGCCTCCCATTTCAAAATCTGACTCTGTATTAGAATCATGTTCTTTATCCCTCTGCCATGACACCTGGACAGCAGGGTCTGAGGTTTCACATGTTGGTTCATTGGAGCAGGTTGCCTCAAGCGTCTGCGTCTCCACAACGTCTGGTGAGGGTGACAATGGCAACATTGGAGCTAAAGATGATGATTCATATTATAATTGTGGACTCAACAGTGTATATTTAGACTGTTATTAAGAAAGGGGTTATAGGTTCAGCTTCCCCAAACAGACGAACTAATCTGTTATATCTCAGACGAAAAAAGTCACATTTTCAAGGATTACACTGATATTTTCATTTTGTCAGTAGACATTAATTTTACCAAACAGAAACAGTTACAACTTACACACAAAACACCACTTAAACACAGACAGACAGATATGCATATCGTAAATGTTAGTTGCATTGAGTCTCCAGGAAGCTCTAGTATTTGCTCCAAGATTCAAAAATTTGATCACCTTTAATATCCACAGTGAAGTGAATAGTGCCATCAGAAGTTTCACAGCTGTATAGCCCTGAGTGCATGAGCTCAGCAGACGGGATAACGAGTCTCCTCAACGTGCCATTACTTTGTATATCCCAACCATTCTGCGGGAAGAGCCTTACACCATCTTTATACCAGCAGACAGGCACAGTGGAGTCTGCAACCTCACATTCCAGCTCCAAAGCTTTGCCTGCTTCGAGTGACTTGGCTCTCTCAACGTCAAAGATAGTAGAGTACGTCACTGGTAAAGCTAGCATTGGGAATTCAGGACAGCTAAATAAAATCAAGACTGTGGAAATGGATACCTTGCAAAAATGTAACTGCTGAGCAGAAGATGAAAGGGCTTTGGAGACTTTAAACTCAGGGAGAGCCACAGCAGCCACAAAACAAATGATCATAAATAGTAATCACCTGGTGTGTTAACAGTTCTTTAAGCGTATGTGCATGAAACAGTCCTTCAAACCACATAGAGTAGAAGCAGAGATTATTAGTGGCGTCTAGAAAGAGGAGATGGGGTTACAGTATAAACGCACAAGATAAAAAAGTGTAAAGTCACCTTTGATCTCCACTTGAAACTCCATGGTATCATCCTGTGTGGTGCATCTGTACACACCAGAGTGGCACAGCTCTGCAGACTGAACAATTAATGTCCTTGTGTTGCCCTCTGAGTGGATTTCTATGGTAGAGTTTGAAATGAGCTGCATTTCATCCTTGTACCAGCAAACGTGGGCCTCGGGATCTGATACCACACACTGGAGTACAACAGGGCAGCCTGCTTCGATCGACTTGGTCCTCATTTCTTCAGGAATTGCTGAGAACTTCACAGGTGGAGCTATAGATATGTTCAGATCTCATGTCAACCTTAAATCAACCTCATGCCAGCCGTTTAGATTATTCATCATGAGCTGTCTACTGACAACTAAACTGCTAACATGCTGTAAGGCAATGAAAAAAAAGGTGACAGCTTAACTGCACTTTTAATAAATGTTAAGAAGAAAGGCAACAGACAACACACAAGGGTGTCATAAGTTAGTTGCTTTGCTGAGGAGGAGCTTGTTAATGTTTCACATCACTTAAGATAAAACAAATCACCTTTGATGTCCACATTGAACGTGATGGTGTCACCCTTTGTCTTGCAGCAGTATAACCCAGAGTGGAAAAATTCTGCTGAATGCACAATCAGTTTTCTCGCCAAGCCATCAGTTAGAATATCTACTCCATTTTGAGGATGGAGCTTTGACCCATCTTTGTACCAGTGCACCTGGGCAGAGGGATCTGAGAGCTCACATTGTAAAACAATGGGGCAGCCTGTATGGACGGTTTTGTTCCTCTCAGCGTCTGGAATTGCTGAAAACCTCACAGGTGGGGCTATGGATATTTAGATATTTTACTGGATCATTAAATTGTAAAGATTACATGTTTTGATAAGTCAGACTTTAAAAGAGGACTAATTACATTTTCTTAACAACAAAGATAAGAAAAAGGGATCAGCATGATAATAAAGATGGTTAGTTTCTGTAAAAGACACCGGTATTGTAAGAAACTCGCTCCACTCACCCTCTACTTCCACATTGAACCTGATGACATCATCAATGGCATCACAGCAATACACTCCTGAATGTGAGAACTCTGCTGATTGGATGACAATTCTTCTCATGGTGCCCTCTGATTGGATATGAAGACCCTCCATTGTTTGTAATTCCACCCCATTCTTGTACCAGTGCACTGGAGCTGCAGGGTCTGACAGCTCACAGTAGAGCACAATGGGGTTTCCAATTTCTACAAATTTGTTTCGATCCATTTCTGACAGTGGTGAAAACTTGACAAGAGGAGCTGCAAATATTAGAAAAACAATGAGAATTTCCATTTGGTCATTTGGTCAAAGCATAATGAACTGTGGGATACAGTTGCTTCATTTCACTAACGTGTCATTGTGTTTTTGTTAAAAGTTTGCCTTACCTAATTCCAGAAAAAAAGCAAAAGAAACAAACAGAAAGACAAAAAGGCCGATCAAGACACATACTCAAGCAAACTATGACAGTGACCTGTACATACCTTGAATATACAGTGCTGCAGAGTCCCGGATGCCGTAGGCAATAAACGTAATCTCAGCTCCATTGTCTGTATCACGTACTCCTCGGATGCGAAGAGACTGGTGTGTTCTTGACCGACGCATGGAAAAACGTTCATCCTCCTGAAGCTGAGTACCATTTAAGAACCATGTACCAATAACTGAAGCAGAGAGCTCAATAGAGAAGATGGCATCTTGTCCCTCAGGCACCAAGGCATCCTGTAAGGGAGCTTGTATCCTAGCCACTGGAACTACAAAAGAAAATCAGTTTGTACATGAATTAACAAGCAATGTCGTCAACCATCTTGAGTTTTAAGCAGAGAGAAAAGCACAGTTGTTTCAGTACAACTGAACTTACCCAGGTGAACAGCTCTAGGGAATTCAACATTGTTGCTCTTTCCATATTTATTTACACTGCAAATGCGGAATCGATAATCAGCCTCACATGGTACACTGTCACCAAGGATCTCCACAGAGGTTGCGGTGTCGGTGGTCAGGCACTGTAGCCACTCCTGTGAGCCAGTGCCCACTTCCTGTCGCTCAAGCACGTATCCAGATGGAGGGTTCTTTCGTGAATCCTGAGCAGGAACCCACGACAGAAGAGCAGCATTGGCACGCTCTGTGTTGATCTGCACACCCACTGGACAACTGGGAGGACAATGCCTGGCCGCTGAAATAAGAAAAGTTCATCAAGCATCAGCATCCCTTTGGCTGGAATAACTGATACATGTTGATTAGTTTCAACATGTAATTTCAACGGTAGCTAATTAATCTTAAGTAAAACCCTACCTTTCACTCTGAGCTGAGAGGAAGTCTTGGATCTGCCTACAAGAAAAGTCACCAGGCCAGAGTCTTGGGGCATTGTATTGACGAAAACCAGAATGTGAGTTCGACCAAAGGACTTAAGAATGGTCTGATGGGTTTCACGCAGCTCTGTGCCATCTTTGTACCAGTGTATGTCCATCTCTTCTTTTTCCACTTCAACACAAAAGGCAGCATTTTCACCTTCCAAGACATCCACTTTTCTTGGAAGCTTTCGCACAATTGTACCTGCAAGGGGACACTTGAGTAAGGGATTGTAAAGCAGTTTAACTGGAAAAGGGTTATGATTATCTAATGAACAACAAGCCCTAAAAATTCCATCACCAAATATGCCAACATGCGGTCCAGAATATCTCATTTTCTGACATGATGCCCGGGTGGATAACATCATTTGTCAGTGCCTTCCAAAAGAAATCATTAATGTACAAATAAAACCATCTTCTGATCTGTGCTGACACTGCAATGGTTTATGCTAGGGTAGGTTTGGGTGCTAAATAAACTTTAAGTTTAGAGATTGATCATGTTTTGGCTTAAAATAACTTAATTAAGGTTATTATCCCTTGTCATGGTTAAATTAAAAACTACTTGCTTAAGGATGAACAATTGCAGTCTTGGTTAAAAGAACCAATGTTGACTATTGGTAGGAAATGACAACTGAACAGCGGTCTCCATTATCGAAGTCCAACATTTTGGTGCTCTGTACAGCACCTTTCATGGCTCTGTAACTGTGGCAGACTATTTCCTCCTTTGTCCCTGGGGGGACAAGAGCTGTAATTTTGTCATTTACACACATGTGCATAGTCTGTATACAAAACCATACTATCAATTTATCATGTGAATCACTTTGCATATATGTATGCATTGTATTGTGTTTGATTTACCTTTTACAGCTACCTCTGCAATGCTTCTGCCCCCATCGGGCATCTCACAGAGGTAAATCCCATCATCGTCAACTCCAATGTCACGGATAGTTAATCGCCTTTTTGTTCCCCACTCCTCCATTCCATATTTGGCCCCCGGCTGTAGTCGTCTATCCTCCAGGTACCATGTGATGGGAACAGAGTCCTCTGGAACTTCACACTCAAGAACAGCCAAATCTCGTTCCCATACTTCTAGATCAATGAGAGGCTGTTTGAACCGCACAGGTGGCTCTGGGACCCAAGGAGGAGGAAGAACACCAGTTTGATTAAGCCTGTATAACTTCTTCTAATGTAGTAAAAAACAAGCTTGTGGTATTTGTAGATGCTTCTGTCTATCAAATGACATTAGTGTCACTTTATGAGTATAAATTCTTCAGGCAAGTCAGCCCTACAAAAACTACATCATCTATGTACTCCTAGTAAACACTGTAAATTGAAATATATTTAGCAGTAAATTCCAGTGAAGCAAACAAGATGAGCAAAATCATGAGACAAGTGGCTTATTTAGTTGAGGAATGGAAAGGTCATTAACACATCAGGGTGTTAGATGGGAAATAAACTGTTTGTAACTGATACCATCAGACAGTACCAGACAGTTGTAAACAAAAGAATGTGGACTATATTTAGTATTCTGTGTGCAAAGCTCTTTATTTCCTTATCTTGTTGTTTTAACAAATCAAATCAAATTAAACACACAGACAACTGGTGAGATACATTCACAATCTTCCATTTAAAAGACCTTTAAATTTACCCTTGTGCTACCCCTAACCATTAATCTTATGTCAGTGTTATTTTCTCTGTCTCTGACCGATACAGTACAATACTTTATGTTGGTGCCATGAGTTTGGACTTCTCTGGGCCATGTGAGAAATACGATCCCCTTCCCAAAGATTTCGATCACATGGACGCCTCCCTAGACCTTTCACAAGCTAAGTGACTTTGCAGACATCTCACTGCTGCTGGAGTCCACCTCAAGCTGATGAACTTTGCCTGTTTGGATATTTCTCAGGTCAAATTTCAGATCATTAATACATTTCATTAATCCTCCAGTGAATCCATGACTGAAGTCCTTTTAATGTAGCTGGCGTCAAATAATTTGATTACTAATTATATTTGCAGCTCACAGGCCTGCTGATCTGTCCTTTTATGAATTTAACGGACTGATAATTCGATGTAATGTTATATATGTGACATTTACTTGACTAAACTGGATCTTTAAAGCAAAGCCTTTTCAGGAAAATCAAAGAGGGCAAATATTAACAATATGGAAGTTTTTGCCTTGTGTTATTTTTTAAACTTCATAAACATGTTAGTAAGTTTTCTGTAAAATGAAGCATCTCTGGCCTTACCCCAATAAATGACCTCAGATTTTGGAGATATCACCCTGACATCATCGTAATATCAAATGAATAGAAATGTGATCACGCCACACACCACACCCTCCCTCACTCCAAGCACCTAAGGCTAGAACTGAGACTGCATTCACTCTCAAAGCCATTCCTAACTTTCTTTACACTTTACAAAATTAAAAAAGCCACTGAAAATGGTCTTGACTTACCCTTTACGGAGAGGTGTACGGCACTGAGGGTTTGTCCTGCAGTATTTGATGCAGCACAAACATAAACTCCATTATCCTTCTGCTTACAGTACAGAACTTTAAGCGTGAAGTATCCTTCCCTGTCCTCATATAACAAATAACGCCTTCCAGACAGTATCAGCCTGCCGTCTTTCCTCCAAATTATTTCTGGTTTGGGTTTACCAGTCACAAAGCAGCGGAATTTGGCATGTTTGCCCTCTGTCACTGCAAACATTTTTACTTTAGTTGACTTGGTCATGGTGTCGTCTTTGAGTCGGTTTGTCACTTGCCTACCACTCCTCTGTTTTCCCTGGTGGGCTTTCCAGTGGCCATTTGTGTAGCCATTACGATTTCCTTCTTCCTCATGTCCTGGGCCTGCATCGACAAGCAACACAGCTCCTGCCAACGATTCCCCAAACTCATTCCTGGCTTTGCATGTATACACACCACCATCTGGTGCACGAGTCTTAAAGATTTTGAGCTGGAACCATCCACCGTCCTGGTAGCCCACACTGAAATGTGTGCTTTCAAATATTTCATTGAGTTTCCTGCCATCCTTCTCCCAGACAACCTCTGGTCGTGGGTTTCCCCATAGCTTACAAGAGAAGACAGCATCTTCCCCACGACCCGCGCGAGTGGAGAGGGGCTTGATGAGGAATCGTGGCTTATTTTCCTCTCGTAGCTCCATCTCTTGTGCTTCACCTTCCACTTTCAGTGTGGCCGCTGCATATGTTTCCCCAATGCTGTTCTTTGCTTTGCATATGTACTGGCCACTATCTTCTGTGGTCACAGCTGAAATTATGAGATTGTAAACATTTCCATCCTCAAAGACCCTATATCGTCCTTCTGGGTCAATCTTTTCATTGTTTCGCTCCCAGATAACTGCAGGCCTTGGGTCGCCACCAATTTGACACTTCAGGACTGCATCAGTCCCACTTTGTACCACCACAGGTCTTGGATAGGCCAAAAAACGTGGTGCACCACCAAACACATCCATTTCTGCTTCCTTGCTACCTTCACTTCACCTTAAGCAGTCCAGGAGAGCAAGAAATGGTATTTATTCTCTGGAATAAGATGGTCCAACTTCTGCACTGCAAAGTTCTAAAAAAAAAAAAAAAAGGAAGAACAGATGAATTACTTTGATATCAAACAGCTTGTGTGTTTCAGATAATACATGTATGTAGTAAAAGTAATTTATTCTAACGTTTTAGCCACATCATTCCACCTCATATGAAATAACTATATAAAATCATACTTTTCACCTTCCTGTAATAAGGAAATGAACCCATATATTTTGGAAAGGAAAACAAAACTTCTATCATTCCAACATTCAGCCCCGCCCCTTTTACATGCATGCGTTTAAGCACGAACGGATGGTGTGATTATTAGGGCTAATTGAATTAGATCTGTCTGCATGAGAGAAAAACAGCCTAGCAGTGACGGGGGAACAACCTAGCCCTATTGCAACAGCAGCCACAACACATAGCCAGTACAGCTGGTGCTGTATTTCAATGGGAAAGTGCTTAATATAGCACTCCCTAAATAAAGACCTGCGAGGGAGTGTGTGTCAGGTATCACAAAGACAGCTCTGAAACCCGCGTGCTCACACAAACACTGGCCGAAATCATAGTCTGCTCACCCAAGAGACCTTGCAGTCAAAATATGCTGAGCCCCTATCACACCCTTTGTCGACAGCTCTGATAGGGAATTCTTGCTTTAAATGTAACTATAAAAATCTTTTTTTTCTGTTATATTCCTAAATAAATATCAGTTGGGCTATCCTAGAAATTTTGTTTACGCTAGAGTTTGGAATTCCCTCTCTCCCATTGAAAATTATGTTGCCCTTTTGACCGTTTGTGTAATTTTATCCTTTGCCTATCTCTTAAACCTTTCCTTGATGAGCTTTTGAACTTGACAAAATATATTTATTAACTGAATTAAACCTCAGTCCTCTTGGACAAAGGAAACAAAGCGTCAGGTCTCAAAGAAGACAATGTCAGGATAGTACTTTTGAAGCCACCAAGTTGTCCATAATAATGTCACTCATGCTTCATTTTAAAGGATAGTCTCAACTGAAAGATTTTACATCAACATATCAGTGCTAAAATCATAAAAAAAGTCCAACCTGTCATTGCCAAATACTGAAGCTGTATTATTTTCACCTCTCAAATCCTTATGTGAGATGCATGCTGACTAAAAAACAGAGATAAAAAAGAGGTATATTTTTCCCCTAAAATTAGGTTAAAATGAATCTGGTCAAAATAGTGATGAAAAGGAGAGACTGTAAAATAGCCAATTTGATTTGTTAGCAATTAATTTTCTAAATGTAAAATTCAACTAAACATTGATCCAAAAATATTTTGTATACTACTTATACTACTTATACATGTAATAATTTATTACATGATAAAAGTCGGTGTTTCCATAAATGTTAAAAGTTGCATAAATATTATTTTTTGCATTGCAAAATGTTTTATTAACACAGTTTGGAGATTGTGTTGAAAGAGTCTTCAGTATTCCCTCCGGAGGTTTAAAGAGAGGAGATTAACCCCTGTGTTTACTCGTCTGATTTAATTGGAATGACCCCTGCCCCTTGTGAAGCTGTGCTGTGTACCCCTCGTATGACCTACCTCGCTTCAGTCGCCAGGAACGACCGTCAACATACATTCCGCACTTGCAATCTTGCTTCGAGCTGAGGAGCAATGCCACCCGTCTCCTGAAGGCTGAGTAATGTCCCAAGCTGACTTCAGATTCAAACACATGCTCTCCTCAGAGGTCCCAGGTTCCACTCCAGTACACGTTTGTAACGGTCTGTCCCGTAGGACGCAGAGAAAACTGAACTTCAGTATCCACACCAGTTTCCCGTTTAACAACTTCAGAGTGGTCCCCCAATCTCTGTGTCGTTCAGGCCTTAGACACCCCAAGTGTCATTGTTCGTGGAATACCGTTAAATGCTTTTGCAGCTGCTGCTGTCCCCTAAAAATACTGGCTGCCTCGATGACAGCAGTGAGGATAAGTCAGGCACTTCCATTCACTTGCCAGCAGGGGCTAAAGATAGTTCAGGTGGCCAGTGTAGGGGGGACTGCTTTGCTTACTTGAGGCTTTGCAATAAAAATCTAAAAAGAGGAGCAAGCTTCAGGTCTCTAAATATTTTAAGGCTCACCTTCATTAAATTAACCATATTTGTTTCATTTTTCTTTTTTCTTTTACAGCAGACACTGTCACACGGTTTGCCGACAGTAACAAAGCAACTGTTATTTGTATCAGAAATTATAGCTTATAAGTTAGACTCGGAAAGATCCACCTTTTGGTGCATTCTCATTTGACTGGTAAATATTAACAGATACTAAACAATTAATAGAAAAAAAAAAGCTGGTGGTTATGCTGGTGATGTTTTTTAGTTCTTAAACACTACATATATATGTATATATATATATATATATATATATATATATATAGAACTACCTTAACAAAACACAAAAACAGAAGGAGTCATAACTTTACAAACTTGATACAAAACAGAAAAAGACACACACACACACACACACACACCATCGACTGACATAATGTAATTATAAGGTATGCTGTAGTCAATTCCAATGTTAATGAGGCAGAATGAAGGCAAGTCCAGAGCAGTCCACCATGTCTAAGGCTGGATGCCATATGTTAATGTATCCCTCAACACTGTCATGAAGGGTGTAGGTCAACTTTTCCAGAGGGAGTATTCTCAGTACCCATATATGAGTATTCCAATCAATTTAGCTTTAGCTGCCAAAACACACTGAAGAGGTGATAGCTCCAAGTCACATCCAGTCAAGATAACCTCATCTTTCACTTCTCTCCAAAATTTTTGGCTGGGCGGCAACAGCGAGACCCTGAACGCCAGTGTCTGTCGCTTAAAAAAATTCATCATCAGTAAATCCTGACAGCAATGGCAATGCTCTCTTCTACAGAAAGTAGCTAATGTTTTATTTAAATTCATCAAAAAAAAGCCTTGGAATTGAGCCTGGCTACATCTGTAGGGGATGAAACAACCCAGAATATGTGTACAGGAGCTGTGTGCAGCTGCATGTCCTGATGCCCTCATCACTTACCATATTTTATCTGTTACCATGTGTGTGTCTTCTTCCAGGTTCGTGCTTGGTACGGGAACAAGGAAAGTGTGATGCAAGCTGAAATTACTGCTTTGCATGTGTACATCATCTCACCCATTACTGTCCATGCTACCAGAGGTCTCAGCCAAGACAAGGTATCTTGAACACAAATATAGCATTTTCAACCATGATAACGTGTTGATGTCCACATTTAACATTTGTCAGTATCGGAATACGGAGACCATCTTCATTCCATGCAAATGCAGTACTTTAGGTTTGGGATCTCACCTCACTGGCGAGATCCAGTAAAGACGTGCATGTGTTGCTAAGTGCCGTGAAGGTTGCACTCGTCCTTACTGGCTGTTAAGCTGGCTTCAAAAATACACATTCACTTGTTTCGGTTAGCATAGGTGTGCAGTTAGCGTCTGAATTGTCAGTCTCACTTGCAACTCACTATCTATATTACTATGCAACCGAGTGCATCACTCAACAAAAATGGCAAAACCTCACTAACACAAAATGTGGCATAATCAGACTCAAATTAAGGTTTTATTTAATTCAAACATCCATGTGCCAGAGCAGTTGTCGAGATATTATCAATCAAAATGTTCCGGTAAAAACTGAAGTTTCACCAAAATCTTAATAAATGAAACTGAAACAGAAAGAACTTACTGTTTAATTCATGTCTGTTATGGTCATTTTTGGAACTGTAGCTGTTTTAGATTTCACCTTTTCCTTGTTGGAATTAGCTATTTTATGCATCATAATATTAAATTATTATTTTTCCACTGCTGCAGTGAAAAGTAGTAAACAGCTGAGTTTTAATTTGGCCAATTAGTTTATTTACAGAATGTATATGTGTGGGTAATGTGTGTAACTAAAACTCCAAACTTGCTTTAATGCTACTGTGCTCTGCCCAGTATCTATGGTTAATGCTGAGTAACTTTACTTTGTTCTTTTATTAGGAGCCAGTAGACAGTATCTGATCTAGTGTCTTGTGGAAGTGAAAGGATTGGACAGCACGTGGGCCTGGGTGTTTTCAGTGTGTGGTGTGATTGTGAGACCTGGCCTCAGCATGGGCCACATTGTTTCTTCAGCTGTTTAGTGGCTCCACGGCCCCACAGTCCCTCCTGCCTGATTTCAGCTGTTGGAAGTAATCTGATATAACTCAGACTCCTGTGGCTGGTTATGAAACGCTTTGTGCCTACAACTGAGTTCAATGGTTATGTTATTTGAACTCAAACGTCCTGAACTGGAAAAAAATCAATATGCAGAAACATTGTCTCGCTATCAGATCTGGGTGAGTGAGTGAGTTTTTAAGTATGAGTACATTTTGACATTTTGAAAAGATTGGGGTTTATAAAATGTCAAGTAATGTTTTCACGACTATGATATTTATTGATATGGCAAATTTCAGTCTATTTCCTTTGAAGAGGTCTATACTGTTCTACAGGACAAACACTGAAAACACTGAGATTTTTTTTTTAAACATTTACTTTTTTAGCTAAATACCTCAAAAGTCATGCACATTGAGAATACTTTCTGCCTTTGTCTGCCTGTTTTGTGTACAACACTCATTTTAGTTAAACCACTTTACAGCTGGAGTGGAAATACAGTGGAAAACAAACTTGGGCCAAACTGTCAACTAACATCACAAGACCAGTAAATCACTGGACTAGAAAAGGGTGTGAAGCTTTTAAATCTGAACAGTGCTGACAGGATCAGCAGAACAGCCACCTGCTTACAAACACTGATTCATCAACAGTGACTCTGTCGAGAAAAGACGGTTAATTTTGGCCCTCAGGATCTGGACTGTGGTTCACTCAGGATGGACCATTAATCAGTAGAGTCTATTGCAGGTCATGACCTAACATGGATGGGAACAATAGCCATGTCAAGTTGTGTTTTACGTATTGATTACTAAGAACCCCACCCTTGTCATGTGAGCTGGTATGTACATATGGGAAAGTGAATCACTTATTCTTTGAAGTGCTGTTGTGAATAAATCATTCTCAGAAGACACATTACTTTATATGTTACACCCATGTGCAATGTGCTCCTCAAAAACACAAGAGTTTACAGATTTTCTTAAACTGTTGTGCATATAAAACTCTTTAAATTGTTATTATAGGTAACATTGTAAGGCTTCTATTTGAAAGCCTACAAAAATACTTAGAAGCGTAAAAGCACCATAAATTCTTGGTACAATCTCAGGGCTTAACCCTTTATGGCAAATTGTAAACACATTTCTGTGCTTCAAACTCCTTTTGAAGTGAAACTCAACCCATGTCCTGCAGTTCACTGTAATTACAATGTAGACTCAGGAGTTTTTAAGGGATACCACTGTGGTCAAATAACCCATCAAATATCAAATAATCCGTAAGTCAGGAAAAATTTATGGTATGATGAGATGAAACCTTAAGCTAAAACTGACCTTGTGACCCTAAAATATACCTTAAAAGCAAAAGCTTTGTTATCAACAAGTGGCTGTTACTCCTCTGAGCACGGCACCTTAAAAAGAAAACTTTGTGTGACTTCAATTTAAGTGGATACAAATAGTTAAAAATAGTCTTAAAAATGAACATTTATAAGTTCAATAAAATAAAAAAGTGCCACTTTTTCTATAATTCCATGGGATTAGGATTTTATTGCTCACAATACTGAACCCCCCCCCACAAAGTTACTACTGTCTTGCTTATGTCAAATGATGACATTTGCATTATAGAGCTGCAGGATGCACAATACATTCTGTGTATCTGTTAATACACTCTCTGTTAATACACTCTCTGTGGAAGCAGTCCCACTCTGTAAGGTTACTCTCCATCATAGTATTTAACAGACAGTTTTGCCTTTCTTTCCTCTGACACTGGAATGTGAGCAAAGCAGACATTCACAGAGCAGTGGACGTGTTCAGACAGTAGCCTGGAGGCCTACAGACAGAGCTGTAGACTCTGCTGTATTAGAGTCATTATAGTGCCAGAGGACTGAACCCAGTGTCTTTTCCTGTGATGACAAACCTTCTTAAAGAAAAATAAATAAGTTAGTAGTACCTCCAGCATGTAAAGGATGCACCAATAAGCTGATGAATTCACATGACTTATATATGGTATGAAACTGTTCAGTCATAATTGAAAAAAATCAAACGTGCATCTGTACAATACACCAGCCTAGAACTGCTGCACTGATATGCGTCAGCAAATCAATGTAGTCTTTTGTCCTTTTTGTGTCAGAACAGATTCAGATACCAATTTAACATATTGCTCTGCTTATGTTCAGGTTAATTCTCTTTTATTTATTTATGTTTTGTTTGATGTGACACATTTCTACATTTATAAAACAAGCATATAATACTGTGTGAATGTAACAATGATATTTTGGAATTTTTGCATCCAAAAATACAAAGATGAAGAAAAGACTCTCTCTCTCTAACACAGAGACATAAATAAGAAAAGAACATGTCACACAATAAAAATAAATGACCAAACACAATCCACAGTGTTTACTGTGAGCTGACAGCTGAATGGCACACGACCAGAATCAAACGTTACCTTTGCAGGTCTTGAAAAGAAAACCAACCTCGTCCTCTGGTGGCCATTTTGGGTAAGTGCAACATACAACAACTCACGCTCATGTTTTTTGGAGCAAATTCCAAGAATGGTTAAATGTGAGTTTTAAGATGATTTTATTGTTATTATTATTATTTTTTTTTTTCATATTTCAGAATTGAAGATTGAAGTAGAACTGAAATGTATGTAGATTCTGGAGGTTTGCAGATACAACGATAATAATAATAATAATAGTAAAGAAATTCTTCGTGTTGGGCACTTTAGAAGCTCAGCAAGTTATAAAACTGCGTGATCTTGAAAGCTTGATGTTAAACTTCATGTCAAGCTAAACCAGGTAGGTCTCAGGTAGGTCTCACCTTCCTCTTACCTCTGAGCAACATAAACTAAAGTAAATAAGCCTTCACTGAAACCACGTGGTCATTATCTTGCCAAGTCCGTTCATGTGTAGTGACAGTGTAAACTCTGCATGAATGACAGAAGATTTTCCGGTGGAAAACCTGGGTTTACACAGCTCAGGCTGCAGTTTCTCATCTATTCACATCCACTCCAGGTAATGTCAATAAAGGGACATAAGGTTTGTCAGAAAAGACGCGCTGTGGTCACGCTGCCTTTTCTCTCTGCACTGTTAAAATGTGAGGGAAAATAGTAATATTACACTATTCTTATTTTATAATGAAAAAAACATAAATGTAAAAAAAGCAATTTAACACAATAAGAAAACGATAATAATAATAATAATAATAATAATAATAATAATAATAATAATAATAATAATAAAATATAATTGTTGTTGTTGTTATGATTATATTTTGGAATGACGCGAGTCCGTGATGGTAGACACTACCTTTAAGTTGAAAAACCGGGGAAATAGTTCCCTTTCAGGACCTGGCGGAAGTCCCTGCTGTAAACCCCTGCAGGTCACCTCTCTCCCTCTCCACACTTCTCCACTGTTTCCAGCAAAACGCCGCGTCTCCATCAGCTGTTCGAGCAGCGTGCAGCGGCGGTGCTGGGCCAAGGACGCTGTGAACAGTTTTTCACCCCCGTTCCCCCCGAATAGTCCATGTAGCTTCATCACTCGGTACCAGGGAAAGAAGAGATGAAGATGAGGTACTTTTCGCGGTTTTGTGAAAACTTTTTTTTTTCCTAAAGCGATGAAGTTTTGAATGTGATTGCTTGCTACCTCTGCAGGTGTTCTTCATGGCTGGAGCGCCTTGTCTGCTGCGTCCTTATTCTTGTCATCCCGGCGGCATCGCAATGGCCAGGTAAGAAAAAAAAAAGAAAACCTGAAACATGAATGTAATGGCTCTGATGACATGCTTACACTTCAGTACACCTAACTGTGGTCACTTTTCCAGCAGTCATAACATCCTCTGGCTGCCCAGTTTGCTGTAAGAGTGCAACTTATGGGCATTGCAAACAGCTCATGGTGGATAAATCATGTAATTCCCCAATTTTCAACACAGTGAATATTTAAGATAGTATACTTCTGTCTTATATGGGCAAATATCCCTTTTGGGAGCCTCCTGGAATTTGTCTGCCCGATTTGGCACCAGTCTGTGGGAATAGTGGAGTCATGAAAGCAGATGACCAGTTTGATTTTTGTCTAACTGTTATGAAAGAGGGAGGATTTGGGTTGTTAAAACTTTAAGCTACTTTATATGTTCCCTAAGTTTACACATGAAGTACTGTTTTAACAATCTAAACTGCAGGAAGTTGCACCAACACATCCTCATATGATGCTTAATTGCCTGTGTGTGTGGAGCATGATGTCTGCTCATAGTTGCCTTTTCTTTGGTTTGGATGGCTTTAGTTCACTGCTTGTTCTTTGCTGTACAGCAACCTTTTATGTACCGCAACCTTTTATGTACCGCTTGCTGACCAACTAGCATGGCTGCTGCAAAGCTGTGGTGACACATTGTTATGATTCAGTGATACAACACACCAGTTTGTCTATTCGTAGAAGGTCAAAGCGGCTTTGGAACTGTTTACAGCTTTTTCTCAGGTCCAAAGTCTGCAGTGTTCAGAAATGCACATTCTGTCTTTGTTGGTCCTGTGTCTTTACTCTGTGTCTGACCAGAGGCTGTGGCCTGTAGACTCTGCATCTCACTTCTGAAAGAGGCTCTTTTCCTCTCCTCTCCTCTCCTCTCCTCTCCTCTCCCTCCTGTGTAATGACCTGTTAACCCAAATGGCACAAGCAGAATTCCTAACTTGTATCTTTCCAGATGTTATAATGTTAGTGCATCTGAACAAGAGGCAGAGACAATGGAACGTTTCTTTGACACACAATAGTAATGGTGTTAAGGGGCCATAGGAGCCACTGAATGAAAGAACTCTCTTCTGTTCCTGAATTATTTATTTTAGAACCTGACTGATGTCCTACATTTAATTTAGTAAACATACAGTTGGGGAACCGCGTCGCTGTCAGATGATAGGGAGAGGAAACTGAGAGGATATCAATTAATATTTGATTGAGCGTGATCACTAACAGAGAGAGATACAGCATTTTGGGAGCTTTGATGAACTTATGTATGTCAGATAGATTGGCCCCCTTCTAGTCCAGAGTGTACTTGTGTCTTTTGTGACTAGCATATCCCATCTAGCACTAAAACAGGTTTGATCAAGCATCATTTGTAAGGTAAAACCTTTGCAAGTAACTCTTAAACAGTGTGACATTTTCACAGGAATGCTGTCCTGTCTGTGTGTGTCCAGGCTGAAAAGGCCTGCCACTCTGTCTCAAGAGCAGTGCCTTTGGCTGCCTGCGACATGGTTGAATTAGGTCTGATTCATTCCCAGTCTCTGGCTGGGTCAGGAATCCCTATTGTCATGTGATCTTTGACATGCACCCAGCGTGGTTTTGCCTGAAGGGAGCAGGACGACGTCGGGGGAGGGGAACGGCTGTAAGGGGACACCCCACCGTGCCATTTAATGGCTGAATTAGATGCCACATTAAAAATCACAGCTGGCTTGAGGTTTTCCAGAGGGACAGGAAAAAAAAGTGGTAAATGGAACAGGCTTTGAATGTGCTGGATAGGGATAAAAAAATATTTTATTCACATTTTTATACTATAAATGGACATTTTCTATTGTTTGCAAGTTTTTTGACTGACATGGCTCCTGTGTGAAATGATTCTACAACTTCCATCTGAAAATGTTAATACTAGTGATATGTGAGGAAACAGAACACCCTTTGACAAACATCTGTTGACGTGTCATGTACTGTACAGTTGCACATTTTACAGGAAAACATCTGCTTCCATACCTCAGACGTGTCCCGAGAATAACAGTCTGAACTTTCCTGTTTTTTTTTTTTTCACTTCTTCCTGTCGCTGCAAAAATTTGCTATCTTTGAAGCTCAGCTTCTTTGTTTATTGTGCTTTTGACATATTTATATTTTTTTTCCTGTTTTTTTTTATGGCACAGAAAGTTTTAATCTATATGTGTGAATTGATTGTGTTCAGTTCGCAGTGACCAGTGTGGTTTTCAAGGGTCAAGTCAGTTAAGGCAAACCAATTGAATGAATATCAGTGTAAATAAAAGCACTGTTATGAAGAAACAGCACTGCAATGTGCAGAATATCTGCCTTCATGTTATATGTTATATTTATTATATTTATTATTATTATATACATATTATTTTTATATGGGGTGATAGAGATGGAAGGTCAGGTCCTGAACTTGACTGAGCTCAGACCTGACATATGGCGGTAACATGTGCTTTATGTGCTTTAACGCCTATACCCTATTATTTTTAATGTTAGCCCAGGTGGTAGCCAGTGGATAGAAGCATTTTAGTTGATAAGCACAAAGCTAATTCAGGTCCACATTTTGTGAGCTGGAAGTGCAGGAAATTAAGTTTCTTCAGTTTCTTCTGGGCAATAAAAAAGCTTATTATTAGGATTTAAAGCTTACAAACTGTGCCAAAGTATTTAGTGGCTTTCATAAACTATAAAAGATGCTACAGGCATGACAACATACACAACAAATTTTGCACACACAAAAATCTTGTAAAAAATCTTTGGTACTTATAACAGATTCTGTGTGTCCGTCCCATCAGAGAACACCTTATATACGCAATGACGACATACAAGTATTGATTCACTACAGGTAAAACTATTCCTACAATAAATGTGATTCTGCACTTTGTGCTGTTTGAAGAAATAATAGAAACTCAGGTGCTCTGTGGAGGACAGGGAGGAATGCTGAGCCCCTAAAAAAATAAAAGTTGTAAACTCCAGACTTTGTGTACACTAATCTGCAAAAGTCCACCACTTCAATTATATTAGTCTGTTTTTCTGTGGTAAACAGCTATTGGAATGGTGCCTCTGTTAGGATCATTGGAACTATTTAATGAAATAAATGGAGCGACTGTGCAGAGATTCTGTTGACTCAGTGAACCTTGTGATGTCTAATCCCTGGATTTTCTAGTCAGTAAACCTACTTATTCATGATCGACATCTTTGGAGGTTCCTCATATCAAGGTTTGAAGCTCCAACTAGCATCAGTTTTGTCGTATTGTGCAAACCAGCATTTCGAAAGACTCTTAAACCTCTTTTAGGAGGATGGTTTTTATCTTTTAACTGTGGAGATAACTTTGTGACTTTCAGTGTAACCTTTGTGTGTGTGTGTGTGTGTGTGTGTGTGTGTGAGGTTGGGAGTGGGGGTCATTCAAAATGTCAAGTGAATGTCTGGGTATCCCTGTCTGGCTCCTCTTTTTCTGCATTTTCAAAAACTTGACATTGCTGGATACCTCCTTTATGCATTTATGCTCTCACCCGTGCCACTCTGGCCACTATCTTTAGCTTGTCAATCACTGCTGATATCATCAGTCAGAAGTTTCAGATACTTCAGTAATGGACTGAACACGCCTTTTAAAATTACATTTGATTCTTTGCTGTAAAAACATTGGGTCATTGCACATTTCCATATGCAGCTGCTTTGTGTTTCGTAAAGACAGTCACAGTCATGTTTACAAGGTCATTTCAAGCAAAGGGACCTGTCCTGTCCCCTAAAACGCACACAGTGTAACAGGACCACTCTCTTAACACAGCACAGCTGTCAAAGACCCGGACAAAAATATGAGAAACACACTTACTGAAGAGGCTGAAAGGGAATTCTAGATTCGGTATAGTTTACTTTAATGTAGAAGTGTTTTTGTAAGTAAACCACGGTGGTCACATCCTGCTTTGATTACTTAATTAGACACATCTGCAGCCTGTGGTGAATGTGAAGAGTTGTATATCTGTACTGGACATTGAAAAACATGGCCCAGTTTGAGAATTACCCTTGCGTCACCAGGAACACTGTTTAAAGTGTATGTACACAACAGAAACATGATAGCAAATGTGACCGATGCTTTGTTTTTCACTATTTCTATCTACCAGTTAAATATTTTGTGTTTACTTACAATTTCTGAGACATTTAGACCATTTCATCTTATGACGTGTATAACCTTCACTCTCATAATCATTCTTTTATATTTGTTATGATTTTTTTTATAATCCCCCACCACAGACACACACACCAAGGTAATTTATGCACATCTCAGATACACCTGTGTCTGGTTTGACCCACATGTAACAATGACCTCTATGACCTGTGAAAAAACTTGCTGCCTTTGCGTTTGAATGTCCCTGATCCTCCACCTACTGAGATCGTGGTTGTTTCATTATGTGGTGAAGAGGGGAGTAAGTGAATTTGGCCACAGTCCTAGAATAACCAGTCGGACACCTGATCAAACTGAAGGAAAGCATTTGTGGCTAATGGCAGATTTGTCATAATACAGAAAAGGAAGAAATCGTCTTCAGTTTTACTGATGGACAGTCTGAATAATTGAAAAGGCTCATTGTTTTAGAATGAAAAATGACCACCAAAGAGCCATTAACCATCAACATGACATAGAAAGCTGATATTGATTATTTGGACGATGCAGGTTTGTCAGCATTGCTGTGTGTGAAGTAAACTCTTAGGGCTTTACTCAGTATTTGTTCTGTATTTACGATCCCCATCATCTTTTCAGGACAGACCATCCTTTTGAATGTTGCTGACAGCTGTTATCTGTATTTTTATGTGCTCCCTCCACTCAGTGTTTAAGGTGCGCTCCGCTGTTCTCTCATGCTGTCCCTGATGTCAAAATGCCGGGTTGACAGAGGCAAAATACAGAGGGGCACCATAATTACTGCTTATGTTCCAAGAGAAGAGGATTTGTAGGGCCACTTGCTCTGTACACCCAACTATCTCCAACACTAATGGCACACTGAGTGCCCTCTTACCTCTCAGCACCTCTTTCCTGTTTGCGGTGAAACCCTCACTTATTTGCTTGTCTTTCCCAGCCGTAATCCAGGTAAGAGTTAGTTGAAGGTGTGAAGCCTTACTCTGCAAATAACAGGACTCTACAGTATCTGTAGAGGTTTTGTTTTAAAGAGCTGAGCATAGAGCTGGATGGAAAGGCTACTTATTACCAACACTTTCAAAAGTAAAACTGAATCTCCTCCATCTAGTTATGCATATTTGTTGATGCTTAAGAAATGCATTTGCATCAGAAAAACATTTCTCAACATCTGGACAAAATGAACTGATTGCTTTATGCATGCAGATCTACTCTCTGCATCATAACACAAAAGAGAGTTAAGTGTTGTGGCAAGAGATCTATTGTTTCTTCACATGCAGATTGTGATTTCATTGACTTTATTGGAGGACTGCACTGTGTTGGAGTGAGCCGCTGAGCTTCTGCATGCAGCACCAAACCCCACGATGAATTCTGACATGAGTGAACATACAGTAGCGGCAGTTGCAGTGGTGTTCTGTAATGTAAAAAAACGTAAGTGTTATAGACCTGTTGACCACCCCGACTACACTGGTAAAAGGCATTTAGCTTCTTTAGAAAGCATTACATTTGCAGCCAGGCTTACTTCTACTCTATGTGGTCAGTTTGTCAGCACTGTAGGCTGTAGCCTGGGTGAACACTGGTTTCCATGGCCACCAGGTGCAGATTTTTCCACCACAAAGCCGTATTTGGCTGTAGCAAAGGAAACCGGATCTATCTACCTGGCACTTTGTCCCAGTCTCCAGCTTTAGGGAGTGTTCACTTGTTCTTACTGACAGCCTGCTGAACACAGGCAGGCATGAAACTGGAGACCCCCACCACCCCCCTCCACCCATTTACATTCTCTTGTCCTAAGAAATCTATACCATCAGCTTTTCACTCTCCGTGAACTAGGCCTGGTTCAGAGTGACCAAGCCTACGTAGCCTGCTTCATGTCTGCCCCCTGAAGCAGGCTGCGTCATGTGATCCCCTGGCATTATTTTCAGGATACCTTACAGATTCAAACCTGAAATAAGCATATTTTAACTTTCAGATGTGTACACTGTTCGTACAAGCCCCAGCTACCACCCAATGCGTTTTTAATGAATGAATAGACCATTCAGCATTTCATGAGGCCCCTCTCGGGAATGTCATTGTGAGTTTCAAACCTCACTTGCCGTTATATTCCTCTTTCTGCTCTCCGTGTCTTCTTATCTTTCGATTGACTCTCATGATGTTCAGGCTGCTTTTCAAGGCATCCTTGAATTCCACTCATTCACCCGTCCTTCAAGAGCTGCCATGTCTGTAGGCACTTCTCTTTTTTACCCCCTCACAAATCTCACACCATGGGGGTGTGAACTGAGGAGAATCCCAGGGGACAGGGAGATTACCATCAAGCCTAGAGCTCCTGTGACAAAAGAGGGATTTGCTGAGTCCTGCACCTCTGTCCTCTACTTTCATATGGTCTTGCTGGAAGTAGGACTTTGGGTGAAGTATGGGATTCAGCGACATGGCTTCTCTTCCCTGTACCTGCCAGAAAATGAGAAGCGGACTTTCCAGGTGTTCTCTGTGTTGGATATAATGTTGGGTAGTAAAATTTTAAAAAATGTAGAGAAAAAAAAAACTAAGAAAGGAACATCAGTTTCTGCCTTCGGCGGTTGAGTCTGCCAGTGTTTGTGTTGCATCTGTTTGCTGTGTGCCTCAGATCACCAACCTTCATGCATTGGAGAGAATAAAAAGCATTCCCGATATCAGCTTTTGTGTATGGATCATATCTAGCGAGACAGAAGACATAGCTTCTTGTTGGATCATGTGCTGAGTCTGGATTTTTACAAAGTGAATGCCTTGGTTGCTCATAACTTGAAAGCTGCTAATTGTTGTGTGAATCATGAGCTCGCAGACAATAAAGGGTGCCCTCTATTCAGTCGCTGGTTGTTACAGGCCAGGTGGCACAGTGCCATCCATTGAGAGTTTTAGAGAGGAGGAACATAGGCCAACCATGGGGATGTTAAATATTTAGAGGTCCAGTGAAAGATTTGCAAGGCTGTTCATCTACTGAGACAGTGGCATTACCAGTCAGGGAGACAAGCTCCAAGGTCTGCAGTCAAATTCTCTTCCTCATTGGCCTGTTGACTGGCTGAAACATCCCCCAAAACTCAGTTGCTGCCATGTTCAACGACCCCGTGGTTTCACAGCTCTAGTTTATAACCTTATTATTTGAACTTGGTAATAGACTTGGCTGTGTAAAGTCTTTGTAACCTTGAGTTTCCTGTCTGCCCAAGTTAAAGGTCCCCTCCAGACAGGTTTTAAAGTATTTAAAAGCTCTGCTACAATTAGTATTTTGTTTAATATGGTTTTCCCACATAAAAAAAGAAATTCTGAATCTGTGAATATTCAGGCTTTGTCCTCCACCCACCATTGCTGCTTGCTCTAGGTTGACTAGTGAAAAAGCAGTGCACATCATAATGGCTGGCGAACCTCAGTCACCTCACGTCACCTCACCTCGCCTCACCCTGCCTCATGACCTAACCATACCTGGTGGTCCACTGTTGGCTTGGTGTGCCAGGGCCCTTAAACAGGCCCACACTCACCTTTGTGGATTTTGTGCTTATTTTCACTCAGTCTCCTGTTTCCTCCTTTATTCTCTTTCACTTTGTGAAACTCTCAAAGCATGATAAGGTCACTGCTCCCTGAATGCCCTAAGCTGAGAATAACAGTAGATTTCTGTTTGGGCATACCATAGATAGATAGATCAGAGGAAGAAACTGTATTTGAGCAGAAATTCCCTAACCTCAGTTTATATTTTGATCTTTATCTGTGTCATTTTTGTGTCTGTACTCTGCTTTGAAACTAAACGTTTTCTGTTGTTTGTCTGCAGAGCTGGCAGAGCGTCATCCAAGTTTACTTTGGATGAGAGATATGATACTGATATTGGTATGATAAAAGATTATTCTGTCTTATCTCTTATGTTGGGTATCATCTTTGTAGATAAATAAATATCTAGCCAAATTTAATAACTTTTCAATTTATAAGTCATATATTGCAGCTGTGGGGTAAAAATATTTTTCAGCTGGTTCACTAAGTTCATTTGTTTCATATCAGGTTGGTGCACGGGCTCACCAAAGCCCCATCACGTGGATTGTAACATGCCTTTGCTTGGCTTAAGCTGAAACAGAGGAAGACTATGACCTGTGGGCTTTTTGTGCTAAAGAACCCATCGGGGGGAACAATGAACACTGGCACCCTGGACCCTAGTCTGGCCTGTGCTAATTGAGGGCCCTGATATTGTCTTGTTGATGAAAGCCCTCTTTGTCCCCACTTACTGCTCTTCATCTACTGTATCTCCCAGGCCTCTGATATAGCCATAGGCATAACGTCATTTCCCTCCAGCCATTGTCTCCATTCATTACAGGGGATTAAAGTGTCAGTTGAAGGTGAAGCATAAGCTGCCCAACATTATTCACTGAGGGGTATTTGAAGGTGTTGTGCCACATAAGCTAAAAGTTTGTGCACCCATCAACACCCCTTGTAGAGGGTGAGACTTTGCCTTTAGAGATTGGAGGGAATCGTCTGAGGGGAAGGTCAAAGTCTACGTTTCTCATTATGTGAATTAAATGTGATTGGTGCTCAGTAGCCAAGCAGCGAGGACTTGGGCTGAAGAATGGGTCGTGGCTGTCAGCTGTGAGCTTCTTTCAAATATGGTGACAATTTTGAGCATCAGTTGAACCAATTCAGTGTGTTGTCCACTTAAAATACGTTTACATATGTAAATGTATTTTAAGTGGATCGCACTCACCCTACTTTTATTGCATCTGTTTTTGATGTTTCCTTTTGTGAAATTTCTGTCAGTTTTCTGATGTCAAGGGTTTGGGCCCATGGTTTCCTCCAATGCAAAAAGGAAGCTTTGTGACAAAACAAAAGTGTTTTATCCCCCTTTCATGGTTGGATTTACTGTCAAAGTGTTGATCTGCATTGACATGTTCGTGAAGTGCTTTGCAAAGCTGAAACTCAACACTTGAGTGAGGCCTAGTGGGTTCAAAGAACCAGCAGAAGGACAAAGAGACGGGACTGGCCAACAGACTGATCTAAAACTGCTCTTTACACAGTGTAGTTAGTGCAGAAATGAGATCTGCCTGCACATTCTTTCCACATGAAGCCCACGTCTTCGCTGGAGGATGTCATTTACTTATGCATTCAGCAACAACAACAGGAATGAATGGAAATTCATTCTTGGCTTATGCTGAATGCTCAGAGGATGTGCATATGCATTTGCACATTTGCCAGCATTTTGGTTGCTTCGTAAATCTTAGACCTGCGTAGGCAGGTAGTTTGTGCTTTCATGGTGAATGTGAGGATATGATGGACCATGAAAAAAAATAGAAGAGTGAGGGAGTTGTTGAAATGGCATAAAATACAGTGGTTATAAAAGTTACATTTATCAGAAAAAACAAAAAAAAAACAAATAGCTGGGCTTTTGCTTACTTTTTACTTGTTTTTACTGAACTATCACTTATCCATTGGTGTTATTAAAGATTGTTCTATCAAGCCAAGTAATTTGAGGTCTTCATCAGACCGTGATGAAATGGTCTGCACAAGATTAAATCTAGTATACAAACACCTTATCTTGGAAACAATTGCTTGAGCAATCAGTGTCTATGCCTAAACATGGGCTTCACAATTTGGAGCTAATGATCCAGACTGTCTCTAAGACGTTTGATGTATGGTAGCTTTTATTAATTTCATAAGGGTGATGAAAACTACCTAGTCTAACCAAAACCCACAAGTGTCAGTGTTGTTGATTAGTCCTAACAGTTACTGTGCAACACATCATATTGATGTCATTTTCAATGTGTGATATAAGAGCATTTCTGTGTTGAAACATTGCGTCAAGGTTGTTAGGTGGTCAGTCAATAAATTGTCCTGTGTGACTGGCAGGAGAATCTGAAGAATGCTGATAGCCTGGGAAATTTGTCAGTGGACAGTCTACACTGCAAAGAGGTGGGCCTCTATTTTATTAAATATGAGCGTGTCTTGGAATGTGACCATAGTGTACTTTTTGACTCTTAGAGCCAACAAGCTTCAGCAAGTGGTTGACTTCTCAAGTCCTTTGAGTTCCTTAGTGTTAAGACAGTTATTGTCAAAAAATACCAAATTATTTCCTTACATTTGTGTTTCGTTGTCATATTATAAGCAGTTACATAATTACTCTTAAAACTGACCAATTCCTGCTATGCTACCTAGTTCTCAAAGTAAAATGTACTGCAGCGGATAAGCATCTCTAACCACCATTATTTTGTGTTGACACCATTTTTGGTAGACTTCCCCGACAAAGGGTTTTCCCTTGGCTGGAATGAAACAACTCTGTCTGTAGCAGATATTTGCTGTCAAAAAGCTAATAGTATGATGCAAATTCAGCACTTTCTGTGGCTGCTCAATAATTAAAACCTTTAAGCAAATAGATGAATAGATCTGATTATGGTGTCTGCTATGATGCAGAAGTATATTAGAATGTGCCAACATAATGTGAGCTAATTTTAGTGTACCCACTGTCAAGGTGTACATTATGTTTATGGGCATGTATTCTGACAAAACATTGAAGAGTGAGAGGTGTGTGTGTGTGTGTGTGTGTGTGTGCGTGTGTGTCCAGACACGCCAGTGACTGGCTGTGTTTTCTGTAATCAAGTTCTGTTAAGTTCTTTAAATGCATTATTATTCTATTTATTTATTAGCATCCCTCCTCCATCTTAAGCTGTGATTACAGACATACCATATTATTGCATTTACTAAAACCTAAAGCCTTCCTGAACAGGGACTGGAATTTGTCTCCCACCACTCCCTTGCTGGTATTTTCTTGGTGGCTTTCTGTTTGAGAAAAGTGGGCTACGAAGCTGCTGTGAAAATGGGTCAAGTGGGCAGATTAGAGAGCTCAAGCACACAGTGTGTGAACCCAATGGTCTGTGGTTTACACTCATGTTGTTCAGTGGTTTATTTTATAGCAGCAGTTTCTGGTTAGACTGTGTACATTTTTTTTTCTTTCCACTTTTGAAGAACAATCCTATGCTTCTCCGATCGCTTATTGCAATTCAGGCTGGTCTTAGAGACACTGCTTTGAGTTCTTTGTTTCATGTATTAAGATGGTTGTTTTAGTTGCTGAAATCTGGCATGCCCTTGCGAGTTCACTGTCAGATGATCAAGACATTCAGGTATTAGGTACATGCAGTCAGAAAAGAATCTGAGTCTGACAGTTCAAACTGAGTAATGGAAACAGTGTATTGCTGAAGGTATAACCCTAAGGCAAAGTTTAAAGAATAAAATTTGGATAATTAAGAACATATTTTGATCCACTTAGCCTTTGAACCTGATAGCACTGTTGCCAAGATGAAGCTAGTCATGTTCTTTTTAACTTTTTCAAATTTGCTCAAGATGTGTTAGTATTTTAACATTGATTTCATTTTCAAAACTTTTGTGGATAAAACAAAAGAAAAGATCAGCACAAACACTGCTAAGAACTGTATTTATAATATGCAAGTTTGATTGAGAACAAGCTGTAACAAGCTTGTTGCTGCTTATTAGTTACCACCATCTATGTAGCTCAAACCTTGTCATGGAAGTGAAAGAGGCAAATGGTAACCTTCAGACCTCTGGTGATTTTTTTTGGTAGGTATTTCTTGTTAATCCTCAGAATGTAGGACTGTGGTGACAAGGCCGCTCGCCTGATTTATTTCTGTCACCTGATACTAGATCGACCATTGATCAGAATCCCTATGTTTTTGGTGTAGCATAAGGAACAACAGGAATCGATGCAGTGTCAGTTTAGAGGCACACTTCCTACCTCAGTTATTTTACAGGCTTCAACTTGTTCACAGCTTTAAAAAAAAACACTGAAAGACTTCTGTATCTGCTGAAGTGCTTTGCTGTTTGTGGTCTGCAACTTTACAAGTCTCCCTTCAGCCACAAGATGATTTGATATACATTCTTATATAGTTTTCGAGTATTGTAATTTATGTTTTTTCTGAGTCATGACAGTTATTGTGTGTAAATACTATTTACTGACAATGCTCCAGCTCAATATCTACTTTGTGTTTGAACGTAACAACTCAATTAGAGTTGATATATTGAGCAATAAACCACAAAGCGAACCTCAATTAGGCATTCAGATGTATCACCAGCTACTGTAGAGTTACAGAATGTGATGGGGAGTGCCCTGTTGTAACACTGCTTTGATGAATGGGTTTTTTACCCCCAATACTAGCACAGTATGCTTACCCTAAGGGCAAGTCAAACCTCTCACTTACCCACCCTCTAAAACCCAAGTCTTGCCTCAGGATCCTGGCTGTGTCTCAGGCCAGGAAAAAGAAAAAAAAGTGGGCTAGTGAGGTGTGTCTGTGCGAGTGGTGGGGGGCAGGGGTCTTGTTTTAAGTGGCTGGCTCCTTTCCAAGACTTCAATACATCAGTGGAAATTCACAATGGGGTGAAAAGTACACTGGCAACAAATTACTGCTTGATAAACTCAGTAGAGAGCCGAGCTGATGGCAGGCGATTTTTCAGAGGACAGGGTAAGGT
Organism: Toxotes jaculatrix; assembly: GCF_017976425.1. Classification (NCBI taxonomy): domain Eukaryota; kingdom Metazoa; phylum Chordata; class Actinopteri; family Toxotidae; genus Toxotes; species Toxotes jaculatrix. The sequence goes on from NC_054408.1 coordinate 20,915,114, forward strand.
GGATCTGGGGGTGTTGAACAGGTTCATTGTGTTGTTAATAGTGTTTGAACTGCTGGAAAAAAAGCTCTCAGGATGTGTTGGCTCGCATGAGGTGTGCATTTGCGTCCACTTCCTGCTCTTTACCCTCCATACGCCTTTTTCCTCTTGCCAACGCTCCGGCAATTGGACACATTCCGGCCATGCATGCTGTCGCTCAGCCCATACAGCCGAGCAATGCTATTGGGTTACTGCAGTGTTACCTAATAGGTCTGATCTGGGCTCAAAAGCGGCATAGTTATAAGACTGGCATCCTTATTAAGTCGAAGGGGCAGAAACATCTGCACCTCTAACTTTTTTGCAGGTTAAGACACCGCAGCCAAAAGCTTACACCTACTGTACCTGCAAATGCTGCTGAGACTGTTATTTCAGTGAAACTGGAGACCCTTCCAAATAAAAACCTAAAAGGTGAAAGTTGATCCACTGACGGGACAAGACATTATATATCTGAGTGGAATCCCAGAGTCGTCCCAGGGGTTATTGAGTGCTTATGAACGCTCGTCACCTACTAACAAGATGACTGACAGTTTCCTGGACACTTATTGTGAAGGAGGAGGTCAGAAATGTGGTTTTTCACTCATCCTGGACTGTTCAAGTAGTTCTCATCCAGCACTTGGTAATAAATGTTTGGCTTGAAACAAAGAAAGCTGAAACATAAAGAAGGACAACTGTCCTGCTGCTTCATAAAAGACTCTGAGAGAATCTGTTAAATCGTTCATGTTATCTCGATTTATCTCATCTGTGACTTCATGTAATTCAGCCTTTCAGTGTCCTTCCTGTAACAAGTTGTAGCTGCTGTGGCATACTTTTGTAGTTTTGTTGTATTTATTCCCCAGCTGAATGGTGCATTGTTTGTCAGAAAAAAGAAAACGAGGCCACACACAAACACACACACACCCACACACACACACACACACACCCACCACCTCCTTCTCACAACTGGAGTTTACCTTCCACTGCTGCCAGAAATGCCACGGTGTTAAGCTGCATCTGTGTGTAGCTCCAAATTCTGGTGTGTGCGTGTGTGTGTGTGTATGTTTGTTGGGTTAAGGATTTCTGTCACCCACAATGAAATGGTCCCATACCCGTCCCCTCCCTCACCCCATCCCTAAGTCCTGACTGCATTTTTATTTCTGCTCCCTGTCTCTGTCTGACACACACACACACACACACACACAGAGTGAAGTCTCCTTGGTGAATAGTCACAGCTTGTGGGGAATGCTTCAGGCAGACAATAGCCGTGTATCCTTACTTAACATCTCCCACCATCCAACTGAAACATGACGGGACTCTAAGATCTTGTCCGTTCCCCCCTCTCTGTTCAAAGTGTCCAGTCTGACTTGTTTTCTTTTTGTGACACAGATCTGAGTGACTAAGTGGACCTACACCGCAGATTTCTAAACAGTGACAACGTATAATTGTTGCTGGTGCTCATCTTTGAAATCTGAATTTCCTGGGCACGTGGCACCAAAATAAAGCAGACATGAAACCTGAAAATGCCTTGAACTTTAAGAAATAAATGCCAGGTATGCCAGTCTTAATTTTGGCCCTTAGGGCAGTTGGGGCAACGGCAAATGGAAATGTTAACGGTGGATTGCTAACATGCAGTGACAATGTTGACAAACTGATGGTAGATTGGTAGCCTGACAATAGTTGATAATTAGTAGTGTGCAGGTATTTGGTCAGAAACCAAAGTATTGGAGAAATAAAAATTTTGACCTGATTATGACGCTAAACAAAAAGTTAGGGGTTCTTCAAAGAGATTGCAGCTTATCCTAAAGGGAACGTGAATGTCTGTACCTAGAATTTTGGCAAAATCCTCCCAATAGTTATTGAGCTGTCAGGAAAAGACTAAAGTGAACCTCAGCGTGATGCTAGAGAAAAAGTCTGTGGATCCCTAAAGTCATTGGGATTTATCCTCTGGACACCATGGAGACACCAAATTTCATGGCAACTACAAATAGAAGAAACTGAAAGAAGCGGAAATAGTAGAAATACAAAATGTGCATGATGTCAACCATGGCACAGGCCACCGTATGCTTTGTTAGGTGACAGTACAGTGGAGGCCTTCTTAAAAACGGCCTTCTTCTTTGTTTGTAGCAGTGGTGGCAGTTTCCTCGCTGTGGTGGCCCACTGCTGCTGAATGATACACTGATGAGTGTGAGAGCAACACAACGTTTTAGTTGTTCCACTCTGTACTTGTGGGCCTGGGTTTGTCTTCTCAGTTCTGTCAAATCTTTGATGTCTGGGGATGAAAGGATGTAGGCTTCCCGTTTTGTCTTTCGTCTGCAAGGACAGCAAGTGTACATTTAAGTGTCCTCCACACCCCTGGAACCTCGCATTTTCTCCTAGGACCAGGTCATAAAAGTTAACTTGCAACTTGCAAGGGACAGAAAGAGGGACAAGTAAAGAGAGCAGGTATTCAGATGGCCAGACATGTATGCCCCACCCAGACTTTAAAAGGTGTGTGGTAGCATTGTGTCTAAATTACACAATCCTTTAGGGCTCTTCCTGTTTTTTCACTGTGGCCTTGTAAGTTTTTGGTGATGTTTGATTTGTTTTGCTCAGTTTTTACAAGTTGTACTGTGTATTTAGTGCCCTTGAAGCATGTATTTAAGGTTAAGTCTCCATTTCAAGAATAAGGCTGGATATAAAAGTTATATATTGTTTGGGGACAGACTGAAATGTGTCTCAAACAACAACTATTAAAAACTGACAAGTATTAAAAGCTGAAATTGAATGCTTGTTCAAATTTTTAGTCTTGTTTATTTATTCTTTTTCCTGCATTTGAGGCTTTTGATCCATTTTGTGAAAAATGAGATAAATAATCACATTTTCAAATAAGATGAGTGGATGAAAAGCCTCTCCAAGTTCCTCTCAGAACAGTAGCTTTAGTTTTGTCAGTATGGAAAACGCTGTATTTAACTGTTCGATGCATTTTTTTTACACCAGGAATGAATGAAACAAGTAAAATAAACCTTTTTTCTATAGTGTCTTCTTCTAACATCTTTCCATGTTCGTATTTGGAACATTGAACCACGACTGTGAAAGTGAGAGGTCTCTTAATGAATTATATTCAAGTGCTAACTCTCTTTGAATTTCAGTGTGTCTTCATCCAAATGAACTATAAAAATGAGAATGAAGATGAGAACATGTTCAGGATTTTATTCACAGTCTTCCATTCTTAGTGGAAAGAACGGATTTGCACAGGTAGAAATTAACTTTAATGAAGTCGGCGCATTTCATATTTTTGTTGCAAATCCTGAACCAAGTTCTCAAGTGATGTTCTGCCAGGCCTGGACTGCAGCCAGCTTCACTTTTTGTCAAAATGTTTTGGGGGCTTATTGCCTTCCATCTGGTCTTAAATAAAGAAAAAAAAAAAGTAAATAAAACACATGCTGTGTGGGACTGAAGGCAGCTGACAGACCTTGGCCAGTTGAGGCAAGTAAAGAGAATTCACTGTTCAGCCAGATAAAAAAAAAAAAAAGCTTTCCTTGTAGATATTTTTAGGATTGTTGGCCTATTGATTTATCCTAAAATTGGAGGACTATGCATACAAATGGTTACTAATCCTACACAGTGAAAATAAATCATTCTCTTTTTTCTTTCTTTTTTTATATTATAAAAATTATAATAATTATTATATCCTTATATAAAAAGGATAATTTTATCCTTTTTATTATATGCATTTGGTGACCTCAGGCACATTTTAGGAAGTTTAGAAAATTCAAATTTAGTTTAGACCACTGTAGAAAGAAGAAACTATTCTGCAGCCATTTGTCTCCACTGAGCGACATGACTAATGCAGAGCAATGATGAAGTTAATCCCTGTACGTCTGTTTAAATGATTGAGGCCCACAGTAATCCAGTTGCTGGAAGATCACGAATTCTGCCACAACCTCTCTCTCTCTCTCTCTCTCTCTCTCTCTCTCTGTCTCTTTCTCCTCCTCCTACACCGTCAGCTGTATTTTTCCTAATACTTCATGGAAGTACTGCGGATGTGAAGTAAATCACATGGGGTTTGAAAACACCTCCATCTTTTCCCTCTCCCAAATCCCTTAGAAATCATTTAGACATGCTTTACCACTTACTGATACTTGATTCTGTGATTCCCCCACTTGTAAATTTGCACTGCAGGATAAAGATTCATTATTTGGAGCACCTTGTTTTTCTTAAATGGAATAGGATTTTCTTGCAATGACTAATGTTGCTTTCTGATATTCTCATTTTATGACTCAGGGCCATGGTTTTTGAAATTTACTGGTATTTTGTGCTTGGCAATCAAATACATTTGTTTTTTTTAGGATGTGATGTGGTATAAAAGGCTGAATTAACGACTGTAACACTGTTAATGTGCCTACAGTTGAACTGAGTCAGACTGTCTTGTTTCCAGGAGGCTGTAGGTGGGAGAAAACCCCACCCTCTCTCACTGACCACACAAAACCAGAGCCCCGGGGCGATACTTTTGGTGTGCCTGCCTGCCGTTCCCCTTTCACATGCAGCATTTTGGTATTGCAAAGCCTGAACCAACATGATTGGAATGCTTTTTTTCTCTTTTGTCCCCCTTTTTGTAGAGAGGCTCTTTTGTTCTAATGGGTTAATTTAAGTAGGAATGTTTTCACTTTGGGCTTTTGAGTTGGGGGTGGGGGGCTGTTTAGGGTTGTGAGTGAAGATTGAAAAGATGGACATTGCAGAAAGAGCTTTGTTGGTCAGAGATAGTTTGTGTCTTTCAGTTTGTTGTTTGATTCAGTCAAGTTTCTACTTTTTTCTTCTATTTTACACATAAAGTTTATTAGTTAATTAATTAATTAATTTTTATTTCTTTTTTCAAACAGCCATGGTTCATTAACCCTTGAAACCATCATCAGGTTTGAAAAAATAACCCTGATGATTTCAAATAAAACATTCTGCATCTACATTTAGAACAGAAATCCTATGTTAAAAACTGTGGATATATCGTTTGAAAAATGAAGGTATTTATCAGAATCTCAGGAAATGAGCTATCAAATTGCATTATGAGAAATGAATGACCCAGTGTTTTCTTGAATCTAGAACGTCTCAGAAAGAAAGATTTGTTTTTCTTAATCTGTTTCATATGGGTCCCCAAACTTTATGGAAGTACAATAATAAATTGATGGTGTACTACTTTAAACACCACCAGCACAGATGTTTCACTACCTTTTCCTTTAGTCTTAGTCAAATTTTGGAAGTTGTTCTAAAGTAGAGGATGTAAATGTTCAACCATTGAAAATGTAGTATTGTTTTCCTCTCAGAACAGGAAGCCTAAAGCTCACAGTGGTGTCCTGTTGGTGACTTTGTTTTGTCTAGTGACCTGAATGGTGTATGATTAAGGGAAGGGAGTCCTAATGTAACTGAACGGATCGTGGGCTACTGTATTAGTTGATGGAATAAAACACGAAAGGGAGGAACAAAAGTGGAGAATGTCATTGGCCTTGGTTCTCAAATGTATGAAATAACATGAACCTGTGAGTACCCAAAGTTGCCTGATGTACGTGCATCTGTATGTTGCCCAACTTTGAAGTTTTGAATTTTTAGTACGCTGGCTCACTGCTCTGGAGGTGCTAAGAACACACAGCTAAGAACACACAGTTGTCCTCATCCATTATCATGATTTTTTGTGGCTTGGTACATTATGCTGTGTTCTGATAATGAGTCAGCAGTTTTCTAGGGTTTCATTACCACTGCCTTTGCATGCTTGTATTGTCTTGTCTTGCACGAGGGCTTTCATCTGCAGATGGTATCTTTGCTTACAGTGGATTATGGAGATGTTCCACTGAGCATGCAAAGCCACAGAATTTCCTCTTTTTCATCCCAGCTCTTCCTCCACAACTCGTTCTTTAGAACAGATCTGCTGAACTAAGAGAACAATTCCCTTTGAAATCCCTTTTGTTTTTTTTGGGATAATGTGTGTTAAGTACATCGGCCATGCTTGTGAGCATGTATGGTGAAAGTTTTGTGCACCTCAGGGCTCTGTGTTGAACTCAATGCCATTGCATTGTATTTCTCACACACTGAAAGTGGTTTAACAACACATAAAGTTGTTCTTAAGGTATTTCCAGATTCCGTTTTTTTTTATTCACTCAATGTGTTTGAGGAAACACCTTCAGTACATGAGTAAATATTGTTAAATGACCGAATGGGTTTTTTAAACTTTGTCAGTTTCATCATCCATCATCACATTTATCTGTAAGACCAGTCGTTCCCACTACAACACTATACATGAGAGGCACTGTATGTCAATGAAGGCATTAAAATAAACTATTAAAAGTTAATTACACTATGATGTGGAGATGACACAGCTTGTTGCCTTCCACTTGTCCACAAAATCAAAATGCTAAAAAGAAACCTGCACATTTTCTTAGTTTATTTTATTTATTGTAATAAACTACTTGAGAGCACTTAATGCTTGGTCAGCTGAGTGAGGCTTCTGGAAATGATTCCCTTTCATTGGCGTGGTCACAGGAGAATGCTCCTCTAACGGCCACAGGCCAGGGACCTTTTGATGTTTAAACACATGCTTCATTCATTTTGGGATTAAGAGGCCAAGGAAATGGCCTGGTTGATATTGCGGGAATTGTCCAATGATTTGTGAAGTCCAAGGCTTAATTCCTGCTCCTTTAACTGGGTTATTCCTTTGCTGATTTCAAGTGCACAGACACATGGACACACCTAAACACACGCACACAGGTACTGTACCTGAAAGTGTCAAAACCAGATGTGTGCTATTAGGTAGAATTACTACCTGGGTGGTTCCTACTCTGCACAACAACTGTGCAAAAATCTGCAGCTGAAATTATGAAATCATTAGATGTAGAGATTGTGAAGTAACTATCACCAAATCTTAAAGCAGGACAGGTTGCACAGATATTGTGTTGTCCAGTGCAGGCATCTTAGTGAACATGGCATAAATATTTGTAAAGGCACAAATGTTTGCAAATCCCGCTTGCATGAAAAGACCAGTCCCTGTTGTTATTGTCTGTCTGGTAATAGAGATGTCTGGATTTCCCCTCCATCTGTTAGCATGTAGGAGAAATTTCCGATTCACCCCTGCTTATCCTGACTCATGCTCTTAAACCGCAGAGCAAAGTTTTACTCATTTTGGCATGAGTCAGTGAGCGGATATAAACACTGTCTGAGTCTTTGAGACGGAGATGTAATCTTTAATGAGTCCAAAATGCTTCACTTTAATTGTTGTGCAGTATGCATGACATATGAGCTGACTTTAGCTTCACATCCTGAGGTTTACAGATAAACCTGTTTTACTCTGGACAGTAGCAGAGGTAGTAGCATGACTTTCACAGTATCTGTGTGTGTGTAAACAGTATGTTACACTTTATTAATTATACAAAAGAACTTGTAGTGTTCACAAAGTGTGAAAATAATGAAGGATGGTTCAGATCCCTGCAAGGAATGAAAAAAAAAAGAAACACTCCTTTAAATTCATGTCTCAGCGCATCACTGTCTCCATCCCTTCCTGGCAAAGTGACGATGGTTGGTTTGTACTGAAGCCAAGTTTACCAGCCTGTCTACCATGTCTGCTTTATCACGTGGAGGACAAACATTAAAGAGGTAACCATTAAAAACCAGTCAAAGACTGTCAGTGTGTGTGACGGGAAATTCTCAGATAATGAGGGCATGAATTGTTCCAAAAGCTAAACATTATACATTATACAATCAAATTTCCTGCCACAATGCTGATTAAAGGCAGCGACTTCAGCAAAGATGTAGGCACAAAATACCTCAGGTGTCGCACCTGACCTGACCTGACCTGAAGTACTGCTTACTTGTTTGAGAATTGTATTGATTTTGCTAGTTAAATAAATATTTCTAGTTCCTCCTCTTCTGATTATTACCTAACTGAAGTGTTACTCTGCATCAAAGGATACATAGGCTGAATGTTGGGTTTAGTTGACTTTTTTGGTTCATCTTGATGTTGCTACTTCAGGATCAAGAGCTTCTCCCTGTGCACCATTTCCCTGACACAACACTATCAACAGAAATTCTCATAACCCACATTCATCTTGCCTTTGCTCATGTGGGAAAGAATAATAGTAAAAGCAACAACCACCCACACAAAAATAAATATGTACATGGACAAATCCTCCGGAGACAGATATAGTGTATTTAGCACAGACATGTCACAGAGCAACAGACGCGGCCTTTTTGAGAGAAAACAAAAAGGTCAAGGGATTCTTTAAAGGATGCCAGTTCTGTTTTCCATCTCCCTGCAGTCACATACAGATGCCTCTCAAAGAAGTATCTGGATAATTTGTTCTTTTTCTGCCCATCCGGTTATGGATCCTAATCCCCAAAGTCAACACTCCTAATTCCGGACTTCCGATCTCTACATTTTTTCATCTCTGTGGGAAGTGAGAATGACAGCGTTGTCATCACCGGCCAGCCATCCGTTCCCTAAACACAACACTATAGTTGATCAGGTAGCAGCTGTCAGGATTCCCCTTTGATTGGTGGTGAGCTGATCAGTGCAAAACCTGAAATTATTTACCCTCTGATCTTCAGCCAGTGGTGTCATCTCTCTTTAGTGGTCGTGAAAAAAATCAGATGCTCAGTTTTGCAGTGTGTTTGTTTCGCTGATTTTTGTAAACAAGGCCCTTGAATGGAATCTGACATTTTTTATGAGGTGACAAAATATGGCTCGGTATTTGGCCCCAAATTGGACCCCTTGGCCTCTTTCATGTGTGTCAGATGTCTGCAGGAGGAAAAGTTCAGACTTGCTGTGGACTGTCCTGTTAGGCAGTCGCAGGGAAACAGCTGGTATGTGCAATTCCTCTACTAACCCCTCTAGACCCGACTGAAATGGCGAACCGATGTAAAAAAAAAAAAAGAGCTATGAATGATGAATCCTTTCTCATTTCTTCAGTGGTGTACCAATTTGGCAGTGCACCTAAACAGAAATGTTAATAGATTATATTTGAACAGAACATAGATTGCATGAATGTAGCATCAGTCAAATTGTGTGCTGCTACACAATTGTAATGTGCCTGTGGGCTGCAGATTAACAAAGATAACCTTTCAATACATGAACAGATTGAAGTTAAACTAGAGTGAAGTGACTGAACAATACTCACAACCTGATAATAGCTCTTACAGTCATTTATCATTAGTCAGTGAGCTGCTCCAGTGGGTGCTGAAGTGCTTTGCTGAAGGACATTTTCATGCTAGTTCATCAAAGGAGATGACACTGTCACTCATTTAGGCCTCCCAGTCCAGATTTTCCCAGCTGGTCTCTGGAGTTGAACTAGTGGCCCTCCAGTCAAAAGGCCCAATCCTCTGACCTGTAGCCACCTGGTGCCTGCTAACGACCCTGTTCTCTCAGAAAGAGAGGAACAATCCTGCAGTTACTGTAAGAATAAGACTTTTGTATCTACCAATCATTAATAGTAGCACATCCCGTGTCTTTTCTTCCACCCCAAATGTTCACAGTTAGACCATTAGTTTTATATTTTCATATGAGTTGTCAGACTCAGATATCCTGTGGTAAATATGTAGCTAACCTGAATGGACATTTTCAACTCTGTGACCCTCCAGTCCTGCCCATATTAGACAAGCAGTGTCTGGATTCCAGGTGTGGGAGGGTCCCTCTCAATTCTCTTCTGGTCTAGGAAAAGCAGGTAAATGATTTGTCAGAGTGAGATGACCCTTTGCTTCAAGTTCACCCAGAGACCCACCAGGCTGTATGCTGGGCTCTTTGTCTCTTTGCAAATGCATTTTTGATAGATTTTATTGTATTTGTACAAGTTTCTCTCTGCATTATATTGTGTTCCTTTTATTGTTTCTGGTTTTATGTTGGAACTATACAAAGTAGTGATGATAAGGATTCCGAAAGGAATGAGAAAATGAATTTGTGAGTTAATTCAATTCAAGTACTAGTGTCACTGTCATATAAACTGTCATATAAACTTTATTTGACTTTGACTTTTGCCTGTTGTTGGTATATTTATCTGTATTTTACAAATTGTGTTTGTCTTTACAGGTTGTGTAAATGAATGCAGGAAACTTTGTTTCGTGGGCGTGGCTGAATAAAAATACCATTACTTGAAGAAAAGAAATAGTTATAGTCATATATAGTAGTGACTATAGAGATAGATGCTGTTGAAAAGAGGTTGGAGGAACCTACTCATCCAAAACTTCTGTGTGCAACATGGCACTTCGCTGCAAGTTAGTGTAGCTAAATATTTAGGGTCTGTTTCCTATGATGACCTGGATGGACTTTGTTTGTCTGCCCCACCTGTGTCTCATTTGATATGTGTGTGAATGCGAGTGTGTACATGCTAATGACAGTCCTGTGACCTAAGTGCTCTGTAATGAGGCCAGTGTCCTGTTGAACCCCATAATGAATCTGACAGTGATTTGGTCTCCCTCTACTGATGAAAAGCGTGAATAGCACAAATGAACCAGCAGTCATGGGTGTGTGAACAAACTCCCTTTATCTTTGATAAGTACATGGAGATTATGTAGATATTCTGTGCATTTTTGGCACAGAGATGAAACTCTGTTTTGAATTCTTTGCTTGACTGAAAAAGAGGTTTACTTTAGCTGGGGGTGTAATTCTATAATTTATCTAAATGTCTCCTTGCAAGTCATGTCATGCGCTGTTAAATGTCAAAGAGCCGACACCTTGAGGGATTTAATCTCTGAGTCCCATTATCAGGAAACATGATATCTGTTAACACGTTTGTGTTATTTATTTATTTTTTGTACTGTGACATCAACAGTGCAGGTGTGTTGAGAGTTTTGCCAAAGGCTGGGCCTCTGCATTGGTGTAGCTGATGAAAATAAACACATTGTAATGAATTTATTATCTTAGTGAGCTTCATATTAAACAGAAGTTGTGCTTATCATTCACTCCCACCTTGCGGCTACATACAAACATATATAAGCACACAGCTGTACTCATACTCTTTTCACAGCCTTTTGAAAAGTATGAAGTTCCATTTTTTTCTTGACCACGTGCTTTATCTGCCACGAGGTACAGTTTGCTGCTGACAGGCCTTATGGACGTTGTGTTTGATTTTCCACAGGTGTGTTTTTGTTAGGAGAGCACCACCTGTCAAGTGAAGTTTGCTTTTTGTCCTTTGGTTGGGTCTGCAGCAGCAGGGACGTGGGACAGCATGTCAAAGCACAGTTAACTCTACCGATCACTGTGAACCTTAAACATCTGTTGATATCTTATTCTTCATGAGACAATAAATACATCTTTACTTTACTACTTTAGTAAGATTTTGTACTTTTGTGCAGCTCCATGGGATGTAAGAGCACAAAGAACTACTCTCATTCTAGTGTGGCAGCCTTTTAGATGCAGTTTACTGTCTATAACAGACAATTGAGGCAAGGCTGTGTGGTTAAAGCTGAATGTCATCCTATTATGTATTTTACTACCTCTAGTTATGCACAGTAGAGGGAGCTATTTCCCCACTGTTACACCTCATCTCTCTAGGTAGTATTTCCAGGCAGAAATACTACTTCAGTACATTCAGATTTTCTTCAGCTGCTGCTTGTTAACTGCGATCTTTCTGTAGTCGTCTGCTTTGTATGTAGATTTCTGGTAAAGAGTGTGTGTCCTGAGGCGTCTGCAGAACAGTGGGAATATTCTTCCTTACTTTTATTGCCTTTAAAAGGTGGTGATCAACGCTTACTAAACAGCTATGAACCAGCCACACAGCTTTTAAATGTTAAAGTGTAAAAAGGTACTCTGCCAATGTACATTTCCATGCTAGTTTCAGCTCATCCACGTATTGCAGTCAGCGAGGTTTTGTTTCAGGCGGAAGAATCAATACTGTGTCTGTCATTAGTTGAGATAACACCTCCCAGGCATCGTGGGCCAATTACAGTTACAGACATTTCCGGATGCTGTGTCTTGACAGTTCTCTAATTAGTGGAGTCATTATAGGTACAAGAACTCTCCAAGAAGTCCTTCTGGAGTAGGTCTTTTTAAAGATGACTGCAAGGCAGCTTGCTTTCAATTCTTTGGTAATTTCCTGCATCACACCTTTTTTAAGGTCATGGTCTGTTCCCAGTTATAGCACCCAATCCATCTTGATAGCTGTATGACTGTGAGTTATAAAAGCACACTTTGGAGTTTATTAACATAAAATCGATGTAAAGCAGTGCATGGGTTGTAGTTCCTGAAACATTTCTGTCTCCTGGGTTTTAAATTTTAAGATCCAAAGAACAAACAGAGTAAACAGTCGCTCACAGGGTCAGCAGGGATCTTCATATATTCTCAGAGAGCAGTTAATATTCAGAATCAGAACAATAACCTAGCTTTGATCTGCTAGTGTTTCTTTAATACATTAAATATGGTAAAACATGGCAGTCTTTCTTCTATCCCATACACAGTACAGTACACCCCTCCACCTCTTTCATATACTGTAACTGTTGTTTAGGCACCACAGGCTAAATAGTCTCCTGTTGTTATGGAATATGTCATATTCAGAGTGACAGCCAAGCTGTTTCTGCCTGCCTGAGCAGGACTGTGAGGAACCCTGCAGGGCTTTGTCTGACTGTCTATCTACAGGATACTGGATCGCTCAGTGGAAGGATTCAGCCTAGCAGTCTCTAAAGGGGAGGAAATTTTTGTTGCCTTTCAGCACATACAGTAGTTACCATTAGGGCCACTCCATGCTAACTCACCCAGAACTTAGAGCTTGTTCCAGTTCATGTCGCAGGTTTTCTGGAGGTCCTAGGTGAGTTGGTACTGAATCATCATAAACAGAATGTGGGATTTAATAGGGCTGTATTCACAGCTTAGTGCTCACTTTGCTGTGAGGTGAGATTTGTGTTTGTTAAATCTTACTCTCGTTGGAGCTGGAGATGGAGTCGGTGCTGGAGACTTGTCTCACACAGTGTTGTGGTTGTAGCTGGTCACTGATAGAAAATTAAAAGGCTGTAATATCCCTTTAAAGAGAAACACAACCCCAATTCCCTTTAATTCAGGCCTCGATTAATACTTCTTATTAACATCTAAAACCCGGACTAATAATTATATTCGTCTTTTAACGTCCACAGCTCTGCATCCCACTGTGTTCTGTTAATCAGAATGCACTCTAGCGCTCTTCTAAACTCTTCATGTTGGCTGCAGCTCTTCTAGACAAGGAATTTATGAAACTTGACCAGTTTGGGGTTTACAATGGTTATTGTGTCTGACTGAGAGTCATTTACACTGCAGGCTAGGTTACCCACTCTCAGCTTGCTCCTTCAGGGCCCTTCAGGACTGTGATAAGTCTATTTGTGGGAAGTAGGACCCCCTTTCCCTCCTAATCTGATAGCTGTGACCTTCTGACCTCCATTCTGTTAGCCAACCCCCCACTTCTCATTCTCTGTCTGTCTCGCACACTCAGTGACACACATTCAGTGGTTGGAGATCTTAGACATGTGAGAGAAGATGTCATTTGAATTAGGGCCTTTCATTCTGACGTGGAATTTGCCCAGTGTGGTGTGGCCGTGTAGATGTGCTGTAAATGTTTCAGAGCACAATCGGCATGTTTGTGCTTTTAAAAAAACCTTATAACATACATATGCATTGCCAATATATAGAGCTCAAACTTTGTTTTCTGAATCTGACACAAATGCGGTTTATCCTACATTCCCAGCACTGGATCGGACAGACCTACTATCTGGTGCCACCATCCTTACCAAAAAGGCTAACCTTTACTCTAAAGAAAATAACATTTTCATTCTGTGACATACTGTAAATAACACTACTTCCCAGGAGACTGGAACAACAAGGGTACATTACCACAAACTGCTGATTGTGCCTTTAAAAGACGGGATAAAATAGGTGACTGCATGTTCTCACCACAGACTTTGAATTTATTCGAAAGCCACTGAATAGTTCTTTTACTGTACAGTGATTCACTGCTGTCTTCTGACCTGTTGCTCAGGGATACAAGGAAGTTTTCTTTTTGTGAACAGAGACATGCAGCATGTAGAGAGAGCGAGAGATGCACAGAGGTGAACATTACCAGATGATGGAGTTACAGGCATTTCTTCACGTGTTTTTATTTCTGCACTAGATTCAGATTGAGATATGTTTACGCTGCTGCTCAGTGTGACGTTCTGTATGGCTGCAGCTGAGGCAGGGGCATGGTGTGTGTGCGTGTGTGCGCATGTGTGTGTGTGTGTTTCAACCATATGTTCACTAGAGTTTAAAATTATATGTTTGTATTACTGTTTACACTGCTGCTCAGCGGTGACATGCTGTGCAACCGCAGCCCAAGTTAGTTTGTGTGTCTGAAAGTGTTTCTGCACATGTATTTCAACCATATGTGGGTTCGTTCATATGAGTGTCTGTGGATGTCCTACTTTGTGTGTGTCATTTAAAACTCCCAGCTCTCTGTGCCTTGGAGCTTAAGGCTTGTATAACCACTGAGATTGCGACTACACTCTGAGTCACAGCGAGAGGTCAATGACCCCCACTTGCTGAAATAACACCAGTGAAGGTGTGTGGTGGTGGTGGTGGTGGTGGAGGGGAGGGCAACCAAAAGGCCCTCTAGCTGCTCTAAAGGCTGCAGAGAATTGACCCTTACGTTTTTGAATTGTCAGCCTCTGTTGTAACGTGCGTCCAGTTATACGCCTGTTCTGTTTATACAGCAGTTATACCTCAGCTTAAAGTGACACACTGTCTGCAGCTGCCCTGCAGTACAATCCTCACTCCTGCCAAAACCTTTGAATGAAAAAAAAACAAAAACAAAACACAACTCTAAAAGCAAATATCGGATGTCTTGAGAAGCTGATCCATGGTTAAAGTGTTTGGTTAACATTTAAGTTGCAGTGAAGGGTTATTTTAAAGGCAGACCTCTCTCTGCAGTGCCAGTTGTGTAGGATGCGTATGACCTCATATTCTTTAATTATTCACAAAAGTTAAATTTAGCACCGATGAAACTGGCACTCTGAATATGAAATCTGATATATGAATGACAGTCAGTGTGACATAAAATACCACCATGCAGTGACAGATAATTAGACGCCTTCGGCCCCTCGTGGATTATGTTCAGCAGGTTTTGTTGGTGTTGTAATTAGTTGATCATTCATCCTCCCATTGATGGTCTCAGCTCCTCAGACTCATTCCTGGTCTTAGGTTTCATGCCTTTGTCTTTGTATTGTGAAGACAGACACTGGGGAGGCCTGGAATTTCAGTTCAGCCCCTGCTCAAACATCTCAGGATTTCACAGGTCACAGACAATACAGAAATTTATAAGCAATAAGCACTGTGCAGTATCTGCAGAGTCTTGTTATAAATGCAGTTTTTGTTTGTCTGGAAGGAAGCAGGTACCATACATTTATGGTAAAACCAAAGAAGTCACGACTGACTCAGAAACTAAATGGTAAATGCATGAATTCAGTACTTTTATAGTCCACTTTAGTTTTTTCTAACTGTTCTTGTAAACATGGAAAATGTTAGCTAAAATTTAAATTTGCTCCTGTAATGCCTGTGTCTCTAGTTGCCGACTTCCACAGTTACATCAAAAGAATCACTGAAAACATCTCTTGGCATTGAGCTATGGAGTTGGTTTTGGTTTTATTACTGGTTTTATCTGCTGCTGAGATTTCTGCCACCATGCAAATACAATGGAGGGGAATTGTTATTTATCTTTTTTATTTTTTGTGTTTTTCTAAATTTGGGGGGACTGACCCTTTAAATTACTAGAAATCTCTGCTGAGATTATGGTCCTCTGTCAGCATTTTGACAACAGGTGAACAGGTTGCGAACTAAGTAAAGGGAAGCTCTCAAACCCTTGTAAAAGGCTTGTTTTAGCTGCTTGTATGCTGCTTCAGAATGGGAATCACTGAATTTGTCAGGTAAAACAAAAATGGAAGGAAGTTGATGTTTAATTACTGTTACAATACAAATGTTTACTTGTCATATGAGAGCTTTTCTCTCAAATCTTGGCCTTATGTGTATAATATTGATATTTACCCAGAATTTTTACAATTGTTTACAATTGCTTTTTATTTTTGACAACAAATGCCCAGCACAGAACGTTTATCAGCTGTGGCTTCAGTCGTCTGTCTCACACTCGTCTGACAGATACACTCCTGTTTTAATCAGTCCAGCTGTCTGGACAGCCCACGTAACGGCTCGCGTCTCCCTCACATTGTACACCTGTAAACAAGTGTGTTTAGCGTATGCATCTACAGCGATTATGTTACATTCTGAGTGCTGCCAAAACACAGGTGACCTATACTCAGCACTGTGCCTGAACGCATTATGTGTAGACAGAGATTCAGAACTGAAGCTGCTGTGGCTGATGATGGTGATAACTTGCTGCTCTTGCTACATCTCATGTGTAGACATGGCATCATCTGACCTTTTTAAGTTTGATGTCCCATCAGCCAAGTAGAGAGGATGCACTCCCTATTTCCAGCCTTCCTTCCGTCTTCAATGTGCAGTAAAGTGCAAACTTTTCAACCGCTCTTACTGTAATTATCTCTTCCACAATTACAAATGCCACAGGAAATCTTCTGTCTGCACTGTCTTTATAACCCTCACAGACTGTGCTCTATGTGGGTAGTAACAGACATGAAAAGGATGTTGAAAAGAGGAACACATACTTTTGCCAAAGCTCATGATATGCTCATATCTGCAGATTACTTTGGATTATGCTGAAAAAACTGTCACTCCAAAAGTGTGAATGTACTGACTTCATTAAGTGCAATTTAGTCTTTTCCTTGTCAGTTTTTTTTCCCCTAAAGACGCAGATTGTTTCCTAGTTCTAAGGAGACTCTTGACAAGGTGACAGGGGGTATGCTTGGCCACCCAAGTCTGTTTGGCAAGTTTCCCTCCTTTCAAGTTTGAATGAAAATTTCCAAAATCTGTAAAATCTTTGACTGTCATTTGAACGCACCCTCAGGCTAATTCACTGTCATCTATGGAATAATAACACTCTGATTGGAGTCTTCTGATGATACATTCTCTTTCAGACAATTTTTTTTGTCTGAATTTTGCTTTTCAGCATTGTAACAGCTGCCATCATTAGGTAACAGTGATCTGGTTTTGAACGGCCCTTGTGAAAGTGCTTGCCAATTTTCTCTTAAAAGGCATCTGCTGTGATGTTGTGCTGTAATCCTAACCTGTGCGATAATACAATGAGCCACAAGAGTCCATCAGAGGGGGTTTCTAATGTTTAAGGCTAATCATTACCTTGTTTATGATCCCAGGGTTTATTAACAAAGTCCCTGCTATTGTTTATTCTGGTTTACACACTGACAAATTGAAACTGGCAATTACTTTGGCTGAGCATGCGTCAGCATCCTGTTCTAAATCTTCTCGAGGTTGTCCCTTTTTTCATAACATGGCTCGAAAGTTCCCAAAAAATTATTATTATTTTTTTAAATTTTATTTTATTTTCCCACAGAAAGTTGTCATTGGCCATTTTTCATGGCCATGCAGGGACCATAATTAAATTGTCTGTTTTTCACAGTTTTAGAGTGAACAATGGCTTGGTAACACTCTCAAGAATGTTAACTCCTTCTTACCCAGAGGGTTAACTCTTTACTGTAATCATGTTACAACCATCCCATCCCCTTAGAAGTGTGTCACTGAAGTTGGTGTAGAAAGCCACAGATCTTCTACTCTTGAATCAGCTTTATTCATCAATGATTTTAGTGGTAAATAAACTTGTTTTGTCTTCTGTTCCTTGAAGAATAAATGTTCTTATTAATAAAAAAAAAAAAGTGCCTTAGTCATGTTTGCCCAAGAGGAATCTTCTTTTCATATGACTTAACACAATATTTTCTTTTCATTAAAGTTTTCGTCAGGGCAGAAAGTGCAAACAAAAAAAACAACAACAAAAAAAAAAATCTGGTCTTGTGATATGTAAGTGAGCCACCTTATTTTCTTTAATATGTCACAGATAACTAGTCAACCTTGTTAACAAGTCTTTGTTTTTATTACCTTTATACATAACCTACATACATAAAATAAATAAAATATTGAGGGCTATAAATTTCTTTGGTATTTCAGTTGTTCACCCTCCCTTTTTGTTAGACCAAACTAACATAATCTTGGGTCACTTGGATCATCAGTGACCCCAGGCCATGACATAGAGCTAAAGGATAAAATTGTCAAGTTTACGTCAAGACATTTCTGCATCTCACCATAAACACATGGAGTCTTTAATAAGGATGGAGGCATGGTGTGCACAAATGACCTGAGTTTCTTTCTATCAGCAACTGAGGTTTTATGCACAAAAAGACTGCCTTTATTTTAAACGGTGCTATTAGAGAGACACTTGCACAAGCCTCCTGTTCCTTTTATCACTAATCTCTGATTAGCAGATGTCGAGGGTCTCTGTCAACTGATCCCATAGGCAGTATGAGAAACCAGTCTGGACAAGAAAGTGATGCCTGGATTACTGTGTAACCACAGAGCACTGCAGACAGGGGTCTAAACTGGATTGCCAACAAATGGCATCATATTGTATAGACAAATTGTAAAAAAAAAATCCCATACAACAATACAATTACTGTAATAAAGATACTATTTTTAGATTATATATATGTTTTTAAATATGTCAACATATAACAACAGGAACTTGCACTATTGCAGCAGATTGGGACTAATTCTAATCCATTAGCAGTAATGAAGCACAGCTCCCTATATTTCAAACTTTCACCACAGTTACAGCATCCAGTTATTTTTGTTGAAAACTGAAATCAGACAATAACATGACTACAACTTTTGATCCCATTTCATTTTCATTTTCATCCATTTCAATCTGCAGTTTTTAAAATCTAGATTTGTAGTTTTCCTTATTATCATGCTTGAACAAAGAGAACGAGTCAAGGGGAACAAATTGCCCCTCTGTGTAAAACACTGAAAGCATCAGTATTGTACACTGGAAGGCAAGGCTGCCGTAATTCTAAGGTATCAGTCAGCAGGAGAGATCGCTTTTCACCGCTGTGACAAAGGGAGAAGGAGGAGGAAGGAGGAGTTAGGAGAGGAAATATTGGCAGGGCAGCCAATACGGCGCACACCTCCTTCTGCTCTCCCCCTTTACTGTTTTGAATGGGGCACTCCTCTTCACTTTTCCTCTCTGCCTAGTGGAGTGTGTGTGGGGACAGAGCTGGAGGAAAGTGTGTGCGAGGAGTGTAGTGGCTGTGTGGACATGTCATAGTCCACTCTGGGACCTTCATCAAGCTGCTGGACGTGGTCAAGACTTGACATTATGCCCAAGATGAGGACCCATGTTGGAGTTTTGTTTTTGTTGGCCCAGTGGGTAATCTTCTCTGATGCTTGGTTCTGGTCCTGGACTGGTACCACAACTTTGGCCCCAATAGTGGACCATGAGGGGTCTGGCAGTCCACCAGGTAGTGGAGAACAGCCAACAGAGGACAGGGTTGGAGCAGAGATCATTGAAGAGGGACATGGGATTCAAAAGACTGTGCAGACTTTGGATGAGACTACTGTGGCTCCAGTACTGACCACTCTAACACCCACAACACAACCAGGGATTGACCGGGCATCAGAAAAGGACACAACAGGGATTTCGTCACGCATAAGTAAACCTGGTAATGACACATCTTCACTAAAAGGCATGGGTTCTGACGGATTTGATCATTTAAGATTTACAGGAAATGTATCAGGACTTGAATCTGGCCTTGAGTCTGAATTGGTAGCAGACACTGGGTCAGGTCTATGGTCTGGTTCTGGATTCAGGTCTGAATATGGGTCTGCAACAGAGGCTGAAACTAACTGGGGATCTGGCTTTGAAACAAAAAGGTTTTCTCAAGAAAACCAACAAGGAACAGTAATGCCCACTGATCACAGGGGATTAGGCAGTGGAGTTTCCCAGTCAAATGAACAAAAGTTTCAAAGCAGTGACTCCATCATTCGTAACAGAAAAGATGCGGGCCATCATCTTGATAGCACAAAATCAGAACAAAACATTGATTTTATTGTTGCAGTCCTCAATAACACTAGCAGAAGTAGAAAACTTAACAGTAGCTTTGATTTGACAAAGTATTCTCATGAAAACTCTACCCCAGGAGATTTACTAGCTCCTGCTGACAACAACTTTGTAGAGACTACCCAAGTAACTATGGGTAACCAACAAGTGAAAGTTACTCATTTACCAGCTGGTGAGTCAACAGCTTCTCAGGAAGCTTTAGGTAACCAAGTTTTACAGACTAGCCAAGCTTCATTTGTTGGCCAGTCATTTTCTACAACTCAAATGCCAACTTATACCCCAAAAATGTTCATTTACCAACCACAAACACCGAGCAAGGGACCAGATCCTACTTTAATATCTATAATTACCCAACCTCAGGAGACAAATTTTGCACCAGCAAATAGCCAGACTGTGGCAACCAGCCAAATTAGTCACATCTTAGATACTACACAAACATCAGTAAGTGAGCAAGAGCCTAGCAAATCAACCTTATTTAGTCAGACAGCTGTAGATGGCCTGGCACCAGCTGAAAGCCACACAGAAGTGGCTAAATCAGCACTGGTCGTAGAATCCCCACAGTGCTTGTTGCTAGATACTGCTCTTCCTTTCTGCTCCTCCATGATTGGGGATAGATTTGTTGTGCCCAATTACCTCAATCAGAGCAGTGTGGAGGAAGTCCAGGCACTCATGAACGAGTGGGCATGGCTTCTGAAGTCACACTGCCACCATAGTTTGGAGTGGTTTTTCTGCCTCCTCTTGTTACCAAAGTGTGGCTCTCTGGGTCCACTGCCGGTGTTGCCTTGCCGGAGTTTCTGTGAAGTCTTGCGGGACAGTTGCTGGACGCTCCTGGATGAGGGACACCTCCCTGTGGAGTGCCACACTCTGCCAGACGAGGAGGATGATGGTTATCAGTGCTTGTCAGTTAGTAACCAGAAAGGTAATCACTGGTTCAAATTAATCCTAATTTTGGGATTAATTTTGAATCAGTTTTCAAAATCCCTACTCCCAAGTTTGTCTGGTGTTTTCACCCAGTACCCACCCACTTAATTGTAATTTATCCCTATTAGAACTGAGTCAGTGAGATTAACAAAGTCTTGGTCCCTTTACACAGAAAATTGACTTTAAAAGAAAAATAAGCATGCTTCACATTTGTTAATCTTGTTGCCAAAACAAAGTTCTGGCTACAGCCTAACAGGCATGGGTCCAGTATGCTGTTCAGTGTTTAACCTTACGCATGTATGTGTTTCCCTTTTCCTTTGGATTGCATGTGACTTACTCTTTGAAGGTCATTATAACACACACACACACACACACACACACACACACACACACACACACACACACACACACACACACAGTTCAGTAGGTTTATGGTTCATTACCAAACCAACTGATGTGTATTTCCTCTGTAGGTAATTAAATTAAATGGTAATGTTTTGCTCAGAGAGACATTACTTGGTATTGTTCATTTTGCAGACACAACATCAACAGATATACAGCACAGTCCACTGTGTTAAAAAATTTTCAAGCAAACTTAAAGCATGACATGCTAAAATAAATAAAATATGAACTGAAAGAACTTCCATCTTCTAGTTTAACTAGAGCTTATAAATGCACATTTTTTTTCTGCCATTGGAATGGTTGTTGTTTTTCCTGTTTTTTCTTTTTGTAAAAATGAGGTAACTGGTAGCTGTGCTTGTGTCTTCTCTTAGCCTTAATACATCTGAAATTGCAAGACAGAAGCTCTTCTTCTGTAAATAGTTTGTGCATGAAATGATGTAGATACTTTGACTTATAGAATCGCATGTCTCTTTTGACAGTGAGTGCCGGGAATTTAATGTGCATTTGTCTGTCCACAAATGGACAGATTATGTTGTCATGCATGGGAAGCAGTCATGTTTGCATCAGTGGTTTTCAGTGGGATGACAGTTTGTACAGCTGTGCTAGTCAAAATATTTCTGACAGCTTTGAGGTTACTGTACTCAGGTAACAGGTGAAAATTTTAAGGTAAAATAAATTACTCGCCATTCAAGGCATTGTTGTATTTGTGATGTAGAGTGATGTGCATAATCTACATTGTTGTGGTTTAATTCAGTGATGCAGCTGAAGGACTCTTTGATCTCATGTGCTTGTAATTACAGTGTCAAATATGTGTTTAGTAAACTAATAGTTTATGTGGTAGTTTATGGTTAAATGGATTTATGGTATAATCCTTAACATCAACAGGATTAATGTGCATTTCAGTATCCTCTCTAGGATTTAAACTAACAAATACTTCCTTTACTCCTGACTAAAAAATGACGGAGAAAATGACTCAGACGTTTACTGCTACTAGTGAGTGCTGATTCACGTGAGAACGTCCTGTAATCTCGGTCCTGCATCAAACAAGCCAGATCCCTTTTGCTGGGCTACTTTCCTGCCCTCCCCCTCTCACTTCATATCACTGAGAGTTCAAGACTGTGTCTTTTTACAGCTTTGCTATCTTTCTGACAGCTTGCTCTGTTGACAGACATGAGTGGACATGAGTTTCTGGTTCCAGAACTAAGTGAAACATATGGGCCCAAATAGATTTGTATTTGTTTGAACTGTTATAACCTTCAATGCGATGGTGTGGTTTTCTACATCAGGGGCTTAGGACTAGGATTAGGGTTCATTATACAGAAGCATAGTGTTGATTTTTCTGGCATGTATTGCATAGCATGTTTGGGAAAGCTGAAAAGTAAAAGAGATCGAGATATACTGTATGTATGTGCCAGACATTGCAAAGAGATAATTAGCAAGGTATGATGTTGTTGCCATCTTTACACCCATAGGGCAACTTTTATAGGTTCTCCAGAAGCTGGTTCACAACCAAGGCATTTGTGTTGGGTATCATTTGTAGGAGTAGCCTGAAGGTATAACTTGAGTGCGTTCACTCACTCTAAATCATTCTCAGACAGAAAGTCACTGCAGTCAAGACCATCTGGTGTCACTCATTCAAACACAGTGATCTTAAAAAACCTACCAATGGACACAGCTCATTAGACTGATGTTTAAGAGACTTAGTGTAATAGATTCCTTTACTACCAAGTTACCACTGTCCCTGTGAGCTCATTGCCCCCACATTATGAGGATAACTGATGAACTTCAGCATCCTAACTCCACATGGTTTCTATTCCACAAATGTCCTCATGCTTATGCTAGTGTCTCACTGCAGCATCCTGTGATCATACTTGTAAATTTGTGAAAGTGGCTGACCAGTTGGTGGGCTGTGGCTTTTAGCTGAATGACATTACACATAAATGTCAGAGATAATGTATCACAAAGCTCTGTAAATGTTTGCCCTGAAGCCAAAAACGCTTTATTTTCCTGTTTATAAGCCCAGTAACTTTATCTTGGGCTCTTTTCCACCTTGTCAGCCCACTTACGAGCCCTTTGACCTCTCAAATTCACTGATCAGAACTCATACTATGCAGTGTCTGGGAAGGTTGAGAGGCTTTTCACTATCTGCAGGTCTGTTGGCTTAATGTGTGGGAGGAGGGCATTCATATGCTCTTTTTGCTCTGGGCCTTAATACCACCCCACTCCTACATCATTTAACTATGACCTGTCATGAAAGAATGTCTCATGATATACTTACATCTTTTTGAGTCGGTATTTTGGATGAATTAAAGACAGGGCCATCGGCATGGGCCAAGGAACACAAGGGGTCTTATACACAAAGAGAGTTTATACACAAAAATATTTGAATGTAGCCTATAGATGTGTGTATGTGGGAGATTACTGTGGGAAGATTGCAGAGATACCAGTGTGTTCATGGAAACTTTAAGAAATCTGTCAGATGTGATCCTTTTACAACGAGGAGGGGGGGCTACCCTTGTGGTAAGACAGAATTGTTAGGGCACAATAGGCCTTTTAATGATGTTTTTCCATGGTTACCAGTCTCCTGCTTGAAAGATGAGCAGTCATTCATATCAGGGTCTAAAGGTCAACAGCAATTTATTTTGGTTAGTTCTTGACGGTAAAACTATATCCTGTATGAGAAAGTCCATTACTCTGTGTCAGTTTAGGCTGTTTAATTGAAATTAAATGAAACCCTGTCCCTGACCACTCCTGGTGGTATCTCAGTGTCTGTGTACATGTAAAGCCTGTGTTTTGGGGCTTGTACACCCTTTTGGTGGTCTGACGCTGATTTGCAGCACCATGGTTCCATTGAGCCGAGATTGATATTGTATCTCATGACAGGAAGGCCCAGAGCTGGCTCCAGCTCTTCTGCGTGCTGCTTGCCAGGGAATCATTTTGACTTGGCTCTCAGGAGGGTTCCAATTATGGGCACAGTGTTGTCCAACTTCTTTGCTGCCAGAAACTCATTGCCCCTTCTGGTTTGTGTTGCACTATTACAAAACCGGAACTGATGAGGCAGTATTGCTAAACACCATACAGAAGCACAGGGATGTCATGAGATGGATAATGGCCTGCTTGTGACACTCTTCACTTTAAGAGTCTCTAAAGGCCAGTAGTGCTGTATCAGTATTTTTGGATGATTTGGATATAAACCCATTTAGAAGAATTTCCACTGTGCCTCTGTGGAGGGGGAAAAAATAAAAAATAAAATAAATAAATACATTATATAGATATATCTTCCAAAGTTCCAAAAAGACATATTTATAAAGCTAGTGTGGTATGTGGCAAGGGGTTTGTTTACACCCTGTGTGTTTCTCAGAAGTTCTTTACTTACAGGTAGGAAACTTGAACAGTATTCTATTACTCATTCACCAAAGAGTGCACAGTTTGTGGTAGACCCATCTTCCTCTTTGTGGTTTGAGAATTACAGCTCAGTCTTCAGCGTGGACCAACATAAAATCTACTTCCTGGACTGTGATGTGGTTTTTGGGTTTGATATCTTTTTCAGAACATTTTGCTTCATCAGGTTAAATATCCTGCAAGTTTCGCTCAGCGGTTTACAGAACACACTTTGCAGGGAGAAAAGGACCACTTCGTCAGAATGTCTGTTTAGAGATAGATCAGGTCAGACACCTTGTAGTGGAACCTGGTTATAACTATAGAGCTGTTAGAGAATATTTCCTATATATATGCCAATATAGATTTTATGTTGCTATAGTTTATGTATTATGCAAGTTCTATAAAGTAATCATGGCACCATATCTCCATGCATATGATGAAGACTGTATGTCAATGTATAATAGACTTTTACAGATAAATGCAGTTGTCATATCAAACTGAATATTATAGTGTCTTCTTTCCCTTGATAAAATGATTCCACTAAGTACTTGACATTGACATTATAACCATTACAAATGACTCCCTTCAACCCTGTAAGAAGCCAGACAACACATTGAAACCACAAGATCAAACAGGGATTAAGAAGCAGAAAGCAAACACAACCACTTTACCATCAAATTTAATTTGCTTCCCTTTTAAATCAACTGGTGGACCAGCAACTGCAGACATAGTTTATGCTGCAAATGCATGAGGATTGTAGAGATCTTTTTTTTTTTTTTTTTTTAAACAGTCATGGGCCTGTAATTTTCACATCTTCAGAGGTGAACTCTGACACTCAAAACACAAGGTCAGACCACTGACCAGCTCTTTGCAGAGTGAGGGGGGAGATCATTGCCCTTGTCAGCAGGCCTCAAGGGATGTTTTAAATGGCGATGGAGCAAAGTCAGTAAAGGCACAAATTTTTCTGGAACTGTCCAGATGTTCAAATGTTTTCCCATGGATTATACAGGATCCTGTACTTCCCAAAGCTGTATATACAGTTTCACAGTGTATATACAGCTTTATCAACAGGGTATCACAAACTGTGGTACCCCATCCTGGAATGTTAGGAAATGAAATAGAGCTGTGGTCCTGGTCAGTAAGTGGTCTTCTTGACAAGATAAACTAGCACCATAAACCCAGCAGTGCTCCATTCATCAGCCATTCTTTTCTATGCTCCATTGGCCTTGAAACTGTTGTTGGATAACAAAAGCTATTTGGAAAACCTGAATTGAGATTGCACTTAAAATGCTAATGGTAAACCCTTTGTATACCCAACAATTTTTGAAGGAATAACTGGCTAGCCCTTTGCTGACAATGCAGGCACATTGGACAGGCTTCAGTAAAAGCATTCCTTTGGAAGACTAAAGCAGATCAAACCTTTTCATCTGCTTTACATCCGGTAATGAAATTGTCTTTATTCGCAGTCCCAAGCTTTTTTTCTGCTTTGACATCTGGCACAATTACATTAGGAGTTTAGATTCGTAATAGATAGTGATACTTTTTGAATTTAGTGCTTAGACATAGTCCGGAAGTTTTTTCTTTGTGGTGAATTCTGAACACAGTCCAAAAGAATGCACATCTGGTTGGAGTGAGGGATGACCAGTAGGGGAGATGTTTCACTCATGAGGGCTTTCCAAAGCTCATACACAATCTAAAAGGATGCCTGCTGATCAGTTGGCAAACACATTTTAAAATCAGATGTTTGAGAAATAGATGGTGATCTTGTAGAGCAAGGAGAGTGAGGCTGAAGCCTCAGTTTGCACTTTAGAGGAATGCTGCACACTGAGGGACAAGCAGGCTCTGTTTGAGAGATACGCCTCACATTCCAACTTATGACAGACCTTGAAGTTTAATCTGCGCACAAATCAAATCATTTTTACGACCAGAAGCTAACTTGTGCTTAACAGCTCGCTTGTTTCTTGCAAATTGAAGAAGAAAGTGAACTTTAGCCAAAAGAGACATTTTTTAAGCACAATCAATGTCATTCAGAGCAAAATAAAAAAAAAAAAAACCGAAAAAAATCATAATTTTTTTAATTGGAAAAAAGAGTTACCATACATGCTTAGTTATGTGTTTCTGCTTTAAAAGTAACTCCTCACATGTTGGCTTCAGCACCCACAGCAGGAGAATTTACAAATTAAAGTGGTGTGCTTTCCCACATGATGGATTTCACCACTGAATTACTGCAAAGTTTTGCCTTTCTCAGCCTGACTGTGGCAGAGATTGTGCATAGGAGAGAGCCAGGTTTAGACATGTGAGCGCAGGCCCACTGAAGAGACCCTTAAGGTTTCTCATTCTGACTTTATCAGAGTAAACATCTGGTCGTTCTGGTGCAAATGACAGTTTATTGTTAAGTGCCATCCATGCAGCAGTCAAGGACCCACAGTCTACCTGTGGTTCTGAACCTGGGACTCTCCTTGTCTGCTGAATCTGCCGTTTCCTGGTTAACATTTTCAAATGTAGGTAGTGAATGTGCTGAAAGATCCTGTTTTGAAATTGAACTGAGAAGTATCGTTTTAACAGTCAATGGGCTGTTCCAGATTGGGTTGGTATTTTTGGCACATCTTATGCTATACTTTGATTTATATTTTCTGATGACATGTTTATGACAAAATAAGTACATACCAAAATGTACAGTCTGCTAGTGATGAGTCTTATTTAGAAGTGTCTGTCCTATTGTCCCAGAGGGGAACTGCATAATTAATACTGGAAAGTATTTTTATTGCTGTCCTGTCACAGCTTGACTGGGTTCTCTGTTAGCTCAGATTCAAATTAAAGCATCTTTAGTCCTCAGACAGCAGGCAGAATATTCAGACTGTTGTTTATGGTTGTACAGCAGAACGCAGGACCTCGGGTTCAGCTAAACACCTTGCGTGTTTAAGCTCTCAACAAAGCCAACTGCTGACCCCACTGATCTTTAGCAGTCAGGGCAGTGGGGAGGCTTTGAACTGAGCAATAGAGCTTGCACATTAGCCACCAGGTGGTAAACCAAAGCATTTCTTCAAAGCACCAGAAACTTCAAGTGTTCTCCCAAAACAACGATTTTGCTTTTAACATTAGGAAACATTAATTTTGAACAAGCAGAAAGAATTTGTCTCAAGTTTGACAATATAGTAAAACAAAAATTGTCTCTACTACTCGTGGGAAACAATACACATTGCTCTTTGTGTTCCTAAACGCCTCCAATAATTATGCGCTGACCTCGCCAGAGTCACCCAGGGTGATGGAAGAGTGAGCAAGGATATGCAGGAGGCCCAGCTGTTGGTCCCTGCTTGCCCTGGAGCAGTGACATTTAGCAGATGTCACACAAGTCGGAAGAGCTTTGCCTCTTTTTTTTTGGAGTCTTGAGGAATGCAATGCTTACATATCCATCTTCACCCAATTTTGCATGCAGTAGATGGATAAGGTTCAAACAAAGTATGAGAAAAGTTTTTAAATGTGTAATTTTTATGTCTGTTGATGTGATTTTGTAGAGAATGTATCTAGAGGCTGTAACTCTGCATGTTTCCATCTTGATTTTAGCTCTTCTGGCACATATGCTGTGAGAGCTAAATCAATCAACTCTCAAGCCGTGCATTATATCTTCAGTTTAGGAAGCTGGAGTTTAGCGTTAGCAGGTCTTGTCTTTGGAATAGAAGGCCTTACAATGTCTGTTGAAGTGATCTGCTTTTCTTAGTCTCATATGACCAATTTCTTTGCCTTTTTTGGGGGGTATAAACCCTTCCCATATCGGTGACGAGAGTAATAAAACTGGTTTGTTTGTTTGTTGTCCCCTGAGCAGAGCCGTTTTTCCAATGCTTCTCAAAAACGCTTATAGGTTGGTTGGAGGAAGTTGTGGTTACTTTCCATTTTGATTTCATGAAATGTGTTAATGTTCTTCACATTACTGTAGAAAACAAGAAAAAATTATTGACCAGATCTTTTTTTTCAGTTCAGTTTGTTAGTATAACAAAGACTCAAAATACGACCATTGCACTGATCAGACATTCACATTTTAAGTCAACCACCAACAGCATTAACATTATACCCTGCCATGCTGCCCTCCCTTCTAACCTAGAGTTTATTTTGTGCGTATTGTGGCCTAACATGTTTTTTCTCTCCTCTTCTAGAGGAGAGTGGAGTCTCCCTCCTGCAGCTGATTGGGGATCCTCCGCCCAGTGAGATTACCCAGGTCTATGGGCCCGACAGTAGCCCCGGATATGTCTTTGGCCCTGATGCCAACACGGGCCAGCTGGCACGTGCCCACCTGCCGAATCCATTCTACCGGGACTTCGCCCTCATCTTCAACCTGAAACCCACCTCGGACAGGGGCGGAGTCATCTTCTCTGTCACTGATGCCTCACAGCAGATCATGTACGTGGGTGTTAAACTGTCAGATGTGCAGGGCGGCAACCAGAATGTCATCCTGTACTACACAGAACCTGACTCACAGCAGTCATATGAAGCAGCCAAATTCCTTGTGCCCTCCTTGAGGGATACCTGGACCCGTTTCGCTATCGCTGTGAGGGATGACAAGGTGATGTTCTACCTCAACTGTGACACAGACCCTCAAGTGACGCGCATTGAGAGGTCCCCGGATGAGATGGAGCTGGAGGCCGGTGCTGGGGTCTTCGTCGGGCAAGCTGGAGGGGCTGATCCTGAGAAGTTCCTGGTGTGTACACAAACTTTGTCTGGTTTGAGGGAAATAATAATTAGGAAATCAATAATTTAGGGGATGTGTAGCATAGAAAGTTATACTGTACTTATTTTAAAAGCTTTCATAGGAGATATAGAATACTGTGCATGATGCTTTGGCACTAAATTAACCATGACATTGACTGTGATGTGATGCTGAAGAATCTTGTGGTGTAGTGTTTTGGAACAGAGTGAAATGTGCAGTGTAGTGTTTTGATTTTCCATAGTCAGGCATGTGAAACATCTTGGGTGAATAACCCTCATGTGATTTAATTGCCCAAATTGGCCTACTCCAGAAGCATAACATAAATGTCTACAGCCTCACCATTCTCCTTAGAGTTGTTTGCAAATAACTGGAAAACCTCACAGGTGGGATGTGATTAACTATAGCCATTCGACTGCAGTGAATTTCAGCTGTTTACTGCAACAAAGTTTGACCTTTGCTGTTAATGGGTTATAGTAGTTCACCCATGGCTGCCTGCAGACAAAACATGCAAGCAAAAATGTGCAGTCAGTTTGTGCAGATCAAAATAATAAAAAACAGTAGGGAAATAAACACAATATTCTGTGTACACCTTGAACACTGTAGATGCTGAAGGAAAACAGAATATGTAGAATTCAGCCACGTTTAGTAGGCATATAATGGCCATATTTCCAGTGGACATGCACAGGTTCTTACGTGACCTTATGATCTTCATGTCCTTGGCTCTTTGTGTTAAACTTTAACATGATGGTGATCCTTTACCTTACACTTTCCATTGTTCAGCATTTCTCAATATGGAGTCTTCCTGGTTACATGGACATAATTGACCTTGTTCTGTAAATAAGACCAAACTGAAACCACAAAGCCAGAAAGGAATAAAGAGCCCAAAAAGTTGGATGTTCCTTGATAAAAGGTGTCCTTTAATAATGATCATTGTATATTTTGATAACAAATAAATCTGATATATAGAAGGAGATATTTACACTAGTAAATATGTCCAAATTCCAAATGAGTACTTCCCTTCTGACTCCAAGCCTTTGAAGTTAAAGTTGCCCAGCTGAAACATCATCTCTTGCTTCCTCTCTCAGTTGTAATGTTTTAATCTTTTTTTATTACTGTGTTTGAAGACTGCTGCTTATTTTGTTGTAAACCACTGTTCAGGTTTTTCTGTCTTTCTTCTTTTTTTTTTTATTACACAAGCCCATCTAAGGCATTTCCTTTTGGTTGGGTATTTTGTCATCAAGCTGTTTTTGAGAGTGCTTATTTAAAAAAAAAAATAATATTTTGTTGACCTCTGCATGGCCCTATGCTCCCAAGGTCCGGTGAATTTAATTTAACTAATCAAATTAAGACTTTGCAACCTTCTTTGGCATCTAAATATTTACAGTATGTAGTGATAAAATGTACATTCCATTCTGAAATATGATTTGTTTAGATGCCCCTTTTTCTTATTATCCATCACTGGCAAAATATGCTGCAGTTACAGTTTAGCCTTGTGAATAGGATCGACTATTTATTGCAAAGATCTAAAGCAGTTTGTTAGAAAAAGACCATAACATGTCAACTAAAAACTGTACAAATTACAAAAAAGGCCCTTTTGTACAAACATTAAAAGTCTGTGTAGAGACGGGGTTAAAATGTCAAAGAGCGTTTGCCATTTATCTTCAAAGTCCTCTTAAAAAAGCCATTAGACTTTTTTTCTCAGGACATGAATGTGCCCTGGAGAGTCAGCAGAGAAACCACCTCTACATACAGAGCTAATGGGCCTTTGATAGGCAGGAAGATAGCATTCATATTATCTGTGAGCATCCTGTGTGGGAACATGTATCAGATCGAGATAGTGGCACTTCACAGGCAGAGGCTAAAACTGGAGACATGAAGAGCCCCTCTGATTTTGTGGAAAGGGGAAATTCCCTGAGAAATATTGCCAAACCCTTCACGGCAATTCCAGCGATAAATATCCATATGTTGAAAGTAAGACATCTTTTGTGTGTGAGAACAAATGCTGTTCTGACATATATATATATCATCAGACATCAAGACAATATGTCCTTGTTTTGGAACAGGGGGTGATCAGTGAGCTTAGGGTGGTGGGAGACCCCCGTGCTGCTGAGAGACACTGTGAAGAGGAAGAGGATGACTCAGATATGGTGAGTGACAACTAATTTAATTTTGATGTAATAGTAATCACGTACAAGCAATAATAAGTACTACATGTGACTGAAATGCTGTAGTATGACTACAGGGTAATAGAGATACTGCATGTTACAAGGTTAAAAAGTATTTGATGAGGAGATAACTGTGAGCAAACCCCCTCCCCAGGTCAGGGTTTTCCAAAACCAAAAACACAAGATCAGAGGTATTAGGAACTGATTAAAGTGTGTTAATCTGCTCTAACAAAAACTCCAATCATGAGTATATCTGGCTAACTAACTTACACATAAACTGCATACTGTGTGAGAACGTAAAGGTTAACAGTCATAGCAATAGCAGCTAACTCAGCTAATCGTCTGTTGTCGTAGTGGAGTCATTTAATTGCACTTTGCATCAACTATCTAAGTTAGGACAGATGTAACACAAGTAATGAAATTTTACTGGGCTGTTGATTTATTTGGCATGTTACATCACTTATTGCCAACATTAAATCTGTAATAGATAAGAGGGTGAGGGGATCCTTTTCACCACTGACCCTGACCACCCACACACAAACACAGGTGCCTCTCTGCAGCCCACCAGCAGCCTTAACTGTTATTTAGTAAAACATTGCCCTCACAGCTGTTCTGCTTGCTGAGACCACCAAAACCTTGTCCTTACTGACAGAATAAGGTTCAAGACTTGACTGCTTGTTGTCATCAGATCTTTAGATGTTGTTTGGAAGAGATGGGGAAATAACATTCCCAGTGTGGAAATAACAGGTTTCAGCTTTCAGGATGTACCTTTTATCTGAAACGATAACCTCACACACATCTGTTTAACAGTACAGAGGACATGTTCAAAATATTGAATTACTAAGTAGCCTTGAATCTAACAGGAGAATACTGTATAAGACTTACATACACAAAGAATACTGACAATTTGGGGAGTTCAGTATTGAATTACACCATAATTTCACCTGATAAAAGACTTGTTGAGATTAAAACATCTGTTTCAAGTGGGACCTCGCCAAGAAGGTGACATAAAAAACAGATGGACACCAATAAAGACGACACAGACAACCAAAATAAGCCACTGATACTGTCACACAGATTGCAAGCCGCATTGCGATTATGTAATTAAGATATTTGGACAGATATTCAATAAAAACATTGCCGCAAATTGCTAAATTATGTTATAGCTGACTTGAATTTTACCAAGAATGCAAGTGAAGAGATCATGAAGTGACTCTGTGGGAAGACAACACACACAGTTAAATGAACATTTTCAGATATTAAAGGTTTGTGTGGACTGAATTAAACCAAAAGGAATATCTTGTGGGCTTGAAATCAAATGTGTATGGTTGGTCTCCTCAGGCTTCAGGTGAAGGAAGTGGCTATGAGGAAACGAGACCTGCTAAACCAGCTGTGGAGAAACATAGATGGACGGTATGGAGCGACTTTTGTTTATTATTGAACTCCTCTACTTGTACTACTACTTGACCATGTTTACCTGCCGCTGCCTTGTGTTTTTCTTATCATTTAAAGCTTGACTAAATGATGTTTCATTGGTAATGGTACTGTTCCTTGTAATTATTTTGCTGCCTTGATACATTATGTATGAAACATGGGTCGGTCTACAGTTTCCTTCCTGAGTTTGATGTTCAACTATAAATCAAGAGTGTGTAAGAGAGTCCGAAGGAGAGTGAATGAATGGATGAAGAATGCTCTGTTCCCTGAAGAGGATTCAAACAGCTGATCAAACCAGACTTGTAAAAGTGGCCAACAGAGATTATTAACAGCAGACTGTGCTTCTGCAAACTGAGTCATCTCAGTGTTAGATATACCACTAATGTCTCAAGTTACTGTGTATAAGTGAGTGAACACTGGTCCCTCAAGAGAGATTAAAAACTGCTGAGTTGATGTCTGGAAATTGAGCTGCCTCTGCCTTATACATTTGGAGACAAAGACTTTTTACATAAAGATTTACCTCTTATCAGACTGGAAAGGAAATGACCTTGGTGAGTTAAAATGTGCCCATTCTAAAGGTTAAGAGTCACGGATTCAGTCATTTTGAATTTAAATCACACTTTATTTGCTAATAGCAGTTCACAAAGCAGCTTTTAATGTTTCAGTATAGTAATTTAGAATAAAGTGCTCATGCTTGAATCTCAGGGGGGGGTCACCTGGTGTTGGGTGAGGTGTGTGTACTCTGGGTAGATGTGGCTGGATATGTATCACCTGGATGAAGACCTGAAACAACATATACTGCTAGAAGGAAAACAGGATGGTAGTCTCTTAACCGCCATGCACTTGCACTGTTCAGTTCAGCCACACTGTCGTGCTTATGTGGTTATGCTTTTTGCAGTCACCGATGCAAGTTCGCTAAATAAACTGCATCGACTTGTGTCTTTTTGTGTCCTCCTTCATCTCTCCTTTTGTCACTCTCTCTTCTCTCCACTTTGTCCTTCAGTCTTCCTCTGTCTGCTTTCTGTCTCTCTCACTCTCACACACACACAATCAGATTCCACAGACACCCACTCTCATCTCCCACCTTCAAAGATAGCTACGCAAGCTGAAACACACTGTAGCGCAAACCGCCTCTGTGCGTGCGTGCATTCCCACTCACAATTATAGTGAAGAGTTAGAAAAACCAGATGTGAATTTGGACTCGATCTGATCCAAGTCAGAGACGACCCCCCCCCCCTCCCCCCCCCCCACCCACCCACTCCTCAAGGCTTTGTTATTCTGACTGGTTTCTCAATCAGCTGTGTACAGGAACCGACAGAGGTGGAAAGACAGTCAGAGAAGGAGACAGGGAGGGCAGGGTTAGGCACCTCAAGTCGGAAGTCCCTTCATCCTTACTGCCCTACTACTGCCTTGATGCTCTGTAAGTTTTACAAGGGGCTTTTCCATCTGTTCAGTAGGCATTTATTAGCATCATGTAACATGCAGCATAATGTAAAAGACAACAGCTGGCATCTAATGCCTACCTGCTGCTGTTTTTCCACCTGATGTCTGTTAACAGAAAATATAACCTACATTCTGCGCAATTGTCCAACCAGTGCAATTAAGGCAAGTCTGGGCAAAGGGTAGTCAGAGAGGGAGAGCTGTAGAAGTCAAACTTTCCATTTTGTCATCCTGGAATTCTCAGTGATAGATGGCAGAGCCAAGTCAGTCATCCTGAACAGTGTCACTGCTGAAGTGTCCCCCTCCAGCATGCAGCCCAAAGAGGAAATGTTACCAGAGCATAATACTGACTTGGTGTGGTGCGTCATTATTTCTGATATAACCAATTAGTTGTTATCAGCAGTTGTTTCTGATATCCATAATGTCCGCAAAGGACTATGAACCACATGAAAGTATATTTATCTATATTTTTTTAACACATTTGACAAGTTTGAATCGCAGTTATTTTTCCACACCTCCAAAGGCCATATCAAGGTTGCATGTAGAGTTGCAGTGCACGTTTCCCTCCCATATGTGGAATTATGTGACAAACAAAAGTCTCAGATCTTTTTCCAGAGAATGCAATAAACATATTAAAATTGATTTACTTAGTAATTATTAGAGAGAAGAAAATGGGTAAAATCTGCCCAACCCAAATGAGCGTTTTGCCTAATCTTCATCTTCATAATAACAGCCTGGGCGAAAATGCTGAAACATCAAAAAGGAGATTAAAAAAAAAGTCTCTTTACTTTTTCCAGATCAAAACACCAACAAAAAAATATCAAACTGATAAGCAAACTGTTCTTTTTTGTTTGCATTTAGATCTTAATGATCTGTAGCAATGTTTTTGGGGGGGGTAGCATTGAGACGATGTTTTCTTTTCAAATGAGCTTTTTTTTCTTTTTCGAACTCTGATTCTGTTCTATTACACAAGAGCCAGTGAGAGTCAGACAAATGAGAGTCAAACCTTTGTTTGTGCATTTTATAAACAGCTGGACTGTTTTTTCCTTAATCCTCAGGCCAACCACAAAAATGTGCAAATTCCAATACGTTTCCTCTGAGTACTACATAGGACGTGCACTGGGAAAAAAAAAAAAAACCTACACTTCTGCAGAGGTGGAATATGTTGATTGCCAGCGGAGCTGCATACCTGCTCTTAAAGTCAAGGGGTTGTGTGGTTCAAATCTATCAACACTGTGTTCTAAAAGGAGAGCCTCCCACCGATCATCCCCGGCAATGATGGATAGGTAAAGGAGTGAACAGGCACGGTATTCTTTATCACATTAATACATATATCAACTTAGAACAGTCAAAAATGGTCTGGCCAAATTCTTAGCATAGTGCTGTGTAACACAGTGGGGATGGTAATTTCCCAGAAAGGAAACTGGTTAATGGTTAATGAACAACATGGGCTTCACGCTGCCCCTTTGGCTGCCCCCTCCCCTACATTCTTCATCCCACTCCTCTCTTGAATTCCACAGGTGACAATCTAAGGTGTGTCACCAGTGAAGAATGACCTACAGACGAGGGTATTTGAAGTATCTCCTCCCCCTCCCTCTTTTTACCCAAAAGGCAGTTTTTGGGAAGCAAAAGCGACCCCCCAGTATGCAATTACCCCTGTCCTAAATGATGTCCTGCTGTGTTTTTAGTGACTGAGGACTGTTGGCACACTGAGGCCTGGCCTGTCTTTCTTTTGTCCACAAAACCTACCCACAAAAAAACGAAAAAAAAAAAACAAAAACTTTGCTATAAGGCCTACACAAAAACATAAAAAAAATATCATTTCTAAATATATTAAGCTATTTTGATGTGAATGAATTTGAATGGTTGATGTGGTCGTAAAAAGAGAGCACAAAGGTTGAGGAAAAAGATTTGCGAAGAAAGAGGGGCCATACATAGAAACACACACAGTGTAGGTCCTTCCTGAATTCAACCTCTTCTGTTTGGCCATGGGGCATTTTAAATTCACTCTGTTAGTGTACTCCAAGTGTCGCTATAACATGTTGCAGCTGCAGGCTCAGTGAGAATAGACTCGGGGATGTGTTCCCTAAAAAGCCTTAATAAGGTTCAGATAAAGATGAGTTTTGCAACAGGACCCACGCATAAGAGTTCTGACAGTGATTAACACACAATCAACAAAAAGGGCAATTATTGAATTACTGAAAACAATAACCATTTATCAAAAAAAAGAAAAAGGAAAAAGTTATACTCAGTCCTTTGTTCTCCATGCACATGTTTGAAAAAGGCTTGATGTAGAGCTGGGAAACACTCTGGTTAGTTAAGAAGAGAGCTTTGGCTGCACAAACTGTAAACATCAACGCAGTTGAATGGTAACACAGAGCGGAAACATGAGTCATTTTTGTTGGGATTGTTTGGCATTAATGTGAACAAGAACAGCATTTTCCCATGCAGTGCAACATGGTTCTTATATTGTTTCCAAGGCTTTACAATGTGGTGGGGGTGGGTGGGGGCTATACCAGTGGAAATGGGGCCTTAAAATTTAGAGCAAGCTCAGTGCAGCTTTCCATAAATGTCATCGATTGACCTTTTCAAATATGTGTCTCTCTCTGTTGCATGATTATTTTCCTGCAGACAACACCTCCATCTTCTCGACCCATTCAGCAGCCCCCACTGACCACGAAAGAGGAGGTGTCCATTACAAGAGATACAGGTGAGTTTATCTGGATACAGTCGACACTTCCTGAAAAGAGACTTCATTTTGTTTGTTTTTGATTTGAAAAGCACACAGTTTTGGCCATTATGTTTGCAGAGAGAGCTCAACACTAACTTGAGATGGAATATATGTTATATTTCTGTATTATTATTATTATTTTGAACGGGACATAAGTTTGTGAGTTGAAAAGTTGAGTGTATTTCTGTGTGAGTGTATTTGTGTTTGACTCAAGCCCTCGTCAGACTACACAGATGCCTTTGGATTCTGCCCCCTTGCTGATTTGCAAATGTCAGTTCATAAATTTTTAATCTCACTTTAAAAGATGGGAAATAGATGGAGAACTTCTACAAGCTGACACGTGACTTACCTCACCTGGGGCTGTTTATAACAGCACATGGGGTTGCACAGTTCATATTCTTTGAACAAGCACAGCCGAGCTATTCAGAGCTTCCCATAAGTAGATTCACTGACGTATGTCTCCATCTAGTGGACATCAAGTGTAATGCACTGTGTGGTGTGGTAATCCTTCATTTGAAAGTAGTGCTCTGGACAGGCATTGCTTATTGTTAACTCTGAACTGCTACAAAATAGGGTGGAAATCAGTGTGTTTACATAGTAAAAACACAAATTACAGTATATTAATCAGTATTCTGTTGCCCATGTAACTAGGTTTTGCCTAGTTATTGAAGTTACCACAATAGTGATTACAGTAAAGAAAACAATACAATAAAATAAAATAAAATAACAAAATAGATTACCTCATGTGGCTGAACATCAGAATGACTGCCTGAAAACAATGTTAATCTGGAGACTTAATTTAACACTGTCTTTTGCATTGTGTTCAGCAAGCGACTCCCAGCACGTTTCAGTTTCTGTGGAGTCCAGGCCCGGACTTCTTGGGTCACCAGGTGGGTCGAGGGAGTTAAAATCACAGAGACACGCATCCCAGTCTCCTGTGTTTTTTTTTTTCCTCCTTTCTGTTCTGTGCATCGATGTTCTGCCTGCTTCATGTGTGTACTCGTCATGCAGGACCTCACATGGATTTCAAAAACACAAGGATGCATGAATTTATCCCCTTCATAAGGTGGTGGACATGTTTGTTTACAGGCTAAGGGAATGGAAAGTTAGGATGATCAGGCTGTAAGAGAACTTACAGAGAAGAGAACTCACAGAGAGAAAACAGAAGACGTCAATTGAGAAAAAATGAGAAAGAGTTTTGTGTTTCAGTTTTTTTTTTCCACATGTATTTTAAAGCATATAATATTGTGGATGTTGGATGGTCTGGATTTCTGGTTCTAGAAAAAGGATAGAGAAACACTTTTTGGATTGGAACAGGCAGGAGGAGCATTGCATACTAGCTTAGGCTACTAATGCTATGATATGAGGCATTAATTTATTCAGTGAATTTTCTGGGCTTATGTATCCATTCAGAGGCATGGGATCGATTTTTCTGCTCCTGAATTCTAAACTGAAATATTGCAGAAGCCTGCCTGCTGTGCACATCATTCTGCCGTGCATGTGAGCATCGTTGGAGATGGGTGATTTCTACACAACTGAAGAAGTGGGCTGCATTTAATGCAGCCTCCATTGAAAGTGACGCGTTAAGTTGGATGAGTGTAAAGTCAAATGGGGGTCACACCAGAAAACAAATATCTGGATGTCAATGCATGCAGCTGTGGGAGGGTGTGCTCAGTTACCATCTCTAAACCTTGACATGGCCTATAAATTGCAGCCATGTACACTGGGATTTTTGTTGCATCGAGCAAAAAGTCATTTTCTTCTTCTCTTCTGTCCTTTTGTTTTGGGAGCAGGAAATGTTCCGTTCGTTGTTTGGGATGTGGGATACAATCGTTAATCATTTCTGAAAGGTCTTTTCATCAGGGTATTAATGCCTGTGTCCTTTGTCGTTGTTCTCCAGGACCGTCTGGGGCTAAAGGAGAGAAGGGTGACAGAGGGGAGAGAGGAGAGAAAGGAGACAGGGGTCCAATTGGGCCGAAGGGAGAATCAGTCTCTGGCTCCAGCTCACGGGGTGGAGCCCGTGGAGAGAAGGTTTGGACCTTTTTTTTTTTTTTTTTTTTTTTGCTTTGATAGTAGATGATGTATCAGTGCACTCAGGGTACCTGGAATAATGTGAGCTTTGGTGAAATGTCCCAAAACAACACTAGAGGGAGCTAAAAGTCATATTTTAATGGAGGCACATGAAATGCATCAAGACTTTTAACATTTTTTGTTTTATATATGTTATTACATACTGTACATACTGTTTTGGTAAAAGGAAAAAATTGTGTGTTTATGTTTGTTTATGCATTCTTGTTCTTTTGTCTTTGTGTTGGCCAAATGGTGTCCCAGTGAGGACATTGTTGTTGGGCTGACATTGACTTGGTTTGATTTTCTTCTGAAATAAATCAACAAAGCCCAAATAAAGACAACAATCAGGAAAAAGAAAATATCTGTAAAAGGGCATAGACATAACTTATTTCCACTATCCAAATGTTACATTCTGAGTGAGATGTTCAGGCTCAGGCATGTGAAGATGAAGATGATGATGATAGTAAACAAGGTATGGTTAGTAATAGTTTAAGGGGGTGGTATTACTGGTATTTGATTCTAGATTAATTTTCTTTTTTAAACATTTGAGCATGCAGCTCTGTAAATCAGCAGAATTTGATTTCCACTGGTGCTCCACTAATGATGGTGTGTACTCTCAGTATGAGGTATTTTCAGCAAAATTCTCCAACTAGTGGATACGTATGTTACTGTCTTTTCAGTGTTTCTGGTCAAATTACTTCACAGCCGGTGAAGACTGTTAACACTGACTTATTGTTTCTTATTCCAATTGTCAGGGAGAACCAGGGGAAAAGGGAGCAAAGGTAAGTTACTGATTATCTCTTTCTTGGGGGAGATGTGTGTAAGTTACTAAAAATTAAGCAATGACTGTCTTTGCAATGAAACTGTCTTTGTCAGTTACTCTTCTTCATCAGCATGACTCATTTCATTTTTAAATGAGATGGGTTTTGTGTTAAAACAATGGACTGAGCTATGTGATACTGGTGTTTTACAGCTTGACATTATGGTCCCTGACTAGAACAGGTCTGTTAATACATTAATGTACTGTAAGGGAATTGAGTAGTGTTTATCTCAGTGTGTTGGTTTCTGCTAAAGTTCTGTCATGTCTCAGGAAAATATTACCAGTGGACCTTGAATGGACAGATGTGGAAAAGCTTACATTTTTAATTTGTCCTGTCTAATCACAACGTCAGTTAACACTGATGCTTCTTCATCTCCAGGGCAGTGCAGGTTTTGGCTACCAAGGACAGAAGGGCGACACGGGCCCCCCTGGACCCTCCGGCCCCCCTGGCCCTCCAGGGCCTGCAACTGAATTTTCAGTTGGCAGTGATGGCTCAGTTGTTTCGACAGTCCCCGGACCCCGAGGACCACCCGGACCACAAGGTGTCCCAGGCCCCGAAGGACCACCAGGATCTGAGGGAGAGCC
The DNA here is from genome assembly GCF_017976425.1 of Toxotes jaculatrix. Taxonomy (NCBI): domain Eukaryota; kingdom Metazoa; phylum Chordata; class Actinopteri; family Toxotidae; genus Toxotes; species Toxotes jaculatrix. Next base: position 20,955,753 of record NC_054408.1, read on the forward strand.
AGTTAGTAGACATCAGATGCATTTTTAACTTGACAGAACTAAATATAGATGCACTGTATTTGTTGAACCAATAGTTACTGTGTTTGTCATGTTCACTGCAAAGTTTCAAATATTTTCCTTTTATGACTTGGAATATAAAGTTAAGTTATAATTAACTGGAAATTTGAAATTGCTGCGGCCAAATTGATTGGCTTTATATCATATATCCCTAATTCACAAATGTGTCTCTGAAGACTTATCTGATTATTTATTTCAATCTCTTAGGGTGATCCTGGTGAGGATGGAAAATCTGTAAGTTCCTTTTTTTTTTGTTACACTACACAAAACAAGGAGCTCTGATGAATGGCTTTAATTCTTATTGACAGTCAAAAGGTGATGTGATGACGTATTGTTGGAGACCTTTACATTTAGCTCTCTGTTGTACCTTCAGGATAATCTCTAGTGGCCTAACATTATGATTTCTTCATTACAGGGTCCTGAAGGACCTCCAGGCTTCCCAGGAACCCCAGGTGATCCTGGACCCAAAGGAGAGAAGGTAAGATGCTCAGTTACATTTACAGCAAAACATAAAAAAAATGTAAGCAAATAGAACAAAGTGTAAAAGCAGGAAATTGTTTGTTGTAGGAACAGAGTTTCTTAATTAGTCTTGTTCCTACAGGGGGACCGTGGAGAGGGTCAGCCTGGCTCCAGGGGACCTCCAGGACCTCCTGGACCTCCCGGACCAGGATTCAGATCTGTGAGTTAATCTTGGCCTCACTCCCATGCTTGACAACATCTACACACAACATGTATCAGCAGAAAACCACCTGTCTCCAGGAACCTTTTGTTGAAAAATACAGCTGATTTCAACTAATGTATTTCAGACCTTCGTGGACATGGAAGGCTCAGGGTTCCCTGACTTGGAATCTCTGCGGGTGAGGAGAATCGACAGTTTTGTTTGATTTTTCTTTTCTTTTCTGGAAGACTTGTGTTCTGACTGTTAATATCAAAGCATGATGAAGATGAATTGTTGCTGAAAAGCATTTCTGTTTCTTGATTCATTCATCTTTTATGCAGCTTCAAATCTTTGATCTGTGTTTTGTATTGTAGGGACTCCCTGGGCCACCAGGTCCCCCTGGGCCCCCCGGACCTCCTGGTCCCTCTACAGCTGGCACAGCATTGAGTTCTGGGGCATTTGGACCACCAGGAAAGGATGGGGCACCCGGTCAACCTGTATGTATCAATATTCTTGTCTCTCAACACCACTGGCCGAATAACTCCCTAAATTGCACTGATCTGCACAGTCTAACTAAATCAACAACTGTACACCTGAATCAAATCTTTTGTCTTCCAGGGCTTGTCTGGTTTACCTGGTACTGATGGAGTCCCAGGAGCTCCTGGTCCCAAGGGAGAAAAGGTAATGTTGTTGTGAAAAGTTGTTTCTTCTCTAAATACTACCAAAATCTAATTTTTAGCATCCCTGGAGCTTTATCCACAAAGCTGTTCAATACTGATCTTAGTGTAGAGATTTATCTGTTTAAGACAGATAAATCTGAAATTAAGACATTTTTGCTTAAAAAAAGAATGAAGTACATATCATTAATGTGTGCTGTGTACGTATTAGGTCAAAATGACTCAACACAAAGTTTCATTTATTTTTCTGAAATTATCACACCCCCTTCATTAGTGTTTTCTTGGGGTCGTGATTCCAGCTGACAATAATCTAATCTATGTGGTTAGTAATATCTATGTGGACCGGCACTAAAAATGCACAACACAAGAAGTAGTGACATGGCAGGACTACCTGTTGCTGAGAGTTTTGATAGTCTGGTGATTTGCCATCCCCAGTATTCCCTCCTCCCCCCTCTTATGTGTAATATGTACTGAAAATAGCACTAAATGAGCATATGGTGAAATAACATGAATCAAAAGCAGTGTTTGTGGGGTGACCCAATATCCAAATGGTTAGTGTGCATACCACCTGGGCACAAATGCCCTGAGTCCCCGCTTAGACTCTCAGCCAGCTGCGTGTCATTCTCTTACTCTGGTTTTCTGCTCATTCACAACTTTTACTACCTAATGATGGCAAGAAAAGAATGTTTGTAGGAATCATTGCCAACATGTAGCTTCCATGTTCCATGTGAAATACAAACTTAAAAGCATGATTGGTCCTCCCAAATGCTGAGGAAAAGAAAAAGAAACTAAACAGATGTGTTTAATAGCTATGTTCAGAGATAATACTGTATAGGCCTATTTAAAAAGAGGGGGAAAAATTGCTTGCTTTAACATTTGTAGGCTTTATAGAACTGATACTCCGGTCAGTAGCACACGTCCTTGTATCTCCGGCTATCACATATCACTTGCCTGCAGACAACAGAAACACTCACCCAGAGGCCTGCAGCTCAGATGTTGTTTGCACAAAACTCCCAGAAACAGTTTGTCCTCTTATGAAAATCAAAAAAATATGCACAGCAGTTGCAGTTTCATTTTGGGTAATTTTTTTATACAGAAAGTTAAGAGAATTTAAAATTTCAGTTCAATAACATGTTTTTTTTCCTACACTAGGGTGATTCAGGCGAGCTGGGTCTTCCAGGAGCAGTTGGAGAGAAGGTGTGGATTTATGACCTTAATTTGTTTACTTGTTTTTTCTTTTTTTTCTTTTTTAATTTTACTCTGAAGTAGCTGCCACTTTACAGTGAGATCTACTCTCCCAAACGCCCAAATGCAAATTACCCTTGTTGTAACCACTAGGTAAGAAGACTTTGTTAGACATGATCCTGAGAAGGTACCATACATAAATTCAAGTGTAAGTTAGTAGCGTGCTTTTGGGGATACCAGAACTGGTGTCCACTTGATAACTTGAATGACATGTCAACTTTCATCTGACTATTTCTAAAACTTTTTTCCATCCCTTTCATCTCTCCAGCCAAGCTCCTACTTTTCTTTTCTCACCAATCTGCTGCCTCACTATTTATCCTCCTCCTACTCTCCTAAGCCTTCCCATCTGCAGGTACAACCATCAAAGGGGATTTGTGTCTTCTAACAATATGCAAATGTTTGTCAAATATTGTCAGCTACAGACTTGACTTAAAGTTTAATCTGAGTGCTGGCTATGGTTCGATTTAACATTCAGTGACATCTGGATTTGATCCCACAGAACTGAGCATGGGTGTTTGTGCTGTTACGTTATTGTATGAACTTTCAAATACTCACTAGCACTGGTAACTACATGCTGCATGACTCGGGTTTTGAGGAAACCTTTGTGTTTGCTTTTATTTTAGTTTTTATTCATTTATTCTGAACACTGGTTTCACTTTTGTCATACCATCGTACAGGGAGCTCAAGGAGAACCTGGTTTACCGGGACCTGCAGGAGAACCCGGACTGGCTGGTCTGCCTGGACCCATGGGACCAGTTGGGCCACCTGGGCCTCCCGGGCCTCCTGGACCAAGTTATCGTGTTGGATTTGTAAGTTTTCTTTTAGCTGTTAGAACGTCAAGATGTGCAACAAAGAGTTTGTCTGTTTGTCATAAAATGTCTGCTGTTGTTTGAAGGATGACATGGAGGGCTCTGGCGGAGGCTTCACCAATGGACTTCCTGGTGCCAGAGGACCAGAAGGGAGACAGGTCAGTCCTGCATAGTAAATTACAGAAGACTTAAATTCTCTTAACACTACAGGCAAAGTTTAAAATGAGCAATATTTCATCCTTGTGTTGAAATTCTTTGAATATATATTTTTTTGACCAGATGAGTAGAAACAAAAAAAATAAAATCTAATGGCGTCTTATTGTAACACTATTAATAATTTTGAAGCAATATCAGACATATGTGACATAAGCTCATTACCACAGTGAGAACAGCACCCACATTCATTCAACCCAGTTGGTTATTGGTTGATGACATGCAGGTTTCTTAATGACGTCAACAGTAAGTTGCCTGAAAACCAGAAAGCTACTAAATCATGATACAGGTCTAGCTAGCGTGTTTTTTTTTTTTTTTCTAAATCAACAAGACTTTTTTCAAGAAGTTTTAGTTGTAAGTTGTAAACGCAAATGTTGTGCTTTCAGGGTCCTCCTGGCTTACCCGGACTTCCGGTATGTAAATAAGGATTTTTTTTTCTCAGTAGTCCATCATGAGTGGTCTTCTTACCCCTTACTCATCGCACATGGTTTCTCTACTTTTAAAATAAACTGGAAAAAAAGAATTTTATTTTGAGTACGGTTTCTTGTTTTAAATATAACTCAGCCCGGGGTTTTTAATTTGTGGAAAAACACAAACAAGCCTGAGGTCCAGATACTGGGGACTGAACCCTGGTCTCTAAGGTGACAGGCAAGTGTTTAGGCCCTTGTGCTCCCTCAAGTTTCTTTCTCATTTAACATTCAAGTTTGGGTTTTGGTAGTAGATTTATCCTTACTGCTCCCCTGTGTTGTCATTTCACATCTTTGTTTTCAAAACCATTAGAGCTGAGGAAAAAAAGCTACAGCTTTATTGATCCCTGAGGGGAAAGAAGGTCCTTGCATTGTGTAGAAAAAGGAATTTAGTGGAGGAAGAAGGGACAATACCAGAACACAAACAGAAATGCTTATGGGAACTTTAACAACATATAAGATAATGACCAGTAGCTATGTAATTTTCATACTAAATAAAATTTAGAAAAAAAATTTCATACTAAATATCTAAATATGGATTACCTTTGGATTGTCATTCAGATCTTGAGCACAGGATGAAAGAATATTAACACAAACAGTCCTGCATGGAATCTGAAACATAGCACATAAAGCCAAGGAATTCAAGTGTGTTTATTACGAGCCTTGTAAAGTTAATTGCTGGAAGAGAAACTATTTTGTCTTCTTGCTATTCCTGCTGTATACTTTCAGTATGAGGTTTTGCAATAATGTTCTTTTTGTGTGTTTCACTTTTTTTTTTAATGCTATAACTTGAATGTACCTCTGCAGGGTAAACCAGGGTTGCCTGGCTTGCCGGGTCAGAAGGGCGGTGAAGGTCTCGTAGGAAGAGACGGGCGACCAGGGTTGGATGGCTTCCCAGGACCTCAGGTAAAAGAGGACCAAAAAGAATATTTCATGTACCGTTGGATACCAGAGGTCACACAGATGTTGGAGAGTCATGGTGTTAGATGTTTGAAACCTATGTGATGTCGCAGAGGATTTGGTTCACCATGTTACACTACAGGCAGGTCAAGATGTCAAAACAAGGATACTTGACTTTTAAGAACTTATTTTTTTGTTTTGTTTTATTGTATGTAGAATTCAAGTCATACAGATGTTGACATGATGCAGCTAGCAGTAGAAGAAATCCCATCACTTCAGCTTATCAAGCAATAACTACTCTAAAATACATTATCATATTGGGATCAATGACAGGTTATCAGCGTAAAATCATTCTTGACCTTGGAAATAGTATAACTCAAGGTTTACATACTAATGTTTTCCAGGGCTTTTGGTTACATCTCTGAGACTTCACCAGTGGATTGAGTTTGTTCAGTTGCCATGGAGATTGCTCAATTCTTATCCATTATTAAGTCATGAGATGACAACTAGGTAAACTCCATCCACAGATGAAGACCAAGACATGCAGTTCTGTAGCTCGTTAGTGGACCTTGAGTTAAGGGTATTTTGTCAATATATTTTGGATCAGTATATCAGGTGTAATGTGGGTTTTTAATCTGTTGAAATGTGTGTAGTAGCCAGTTGTGAATCAATAAATGTAAATGTTATGTTTAGTCTGCATTTCTTACTCCTATTATGACAACTGAACCAAACTTACTGTATTCCCCCAATTTGATATTTAAAAACACACATATTCTATTGAGGCAAGAGGTTCATCTGCTGAAGTAAATATGGACTGAATTTTACACATAGTGTTTTATTGTTTTCAGTGGATAAGGAGCTTGTTCTGGTCATCTTTTGACCGACTGTTACGAAGCAGGTGTTTGGATCTTTGTTAAAGTATCTTTTCTTTCACTCTTCTTGAATTTTACAGGGACCAAAGGGTGACAGCGGTGACAAAGGAGAGAGGGTGAGTGTCATTTTTAACCCTGAGGATCTGTTTATTTATGCATTATGTTCACTTCAAAGCAGGTGTGTGTAAGATGCTGATCGTATCTGATATATTTAATACCATTATAAAACACAAAACTGTGTTATATTTATTTATTTATTATATTAATTTTTGTTTCACTAGGTGGGAAAGTAATTTACCTTTTTGCTGTGGGGTGTGTGTTCTGGTTTTAGGGTGAACCAGGTCGAGATGGAACTGGACTCCCAGGTCCACCAGGCCCACCTGGACCACCAGGACAAATCATCTACTCCTCATCTGGCAATGTAACTAATAAAAAGCAGACACACAGGCAGACGTGCATATAAGCAACATTCAAAATCAGGACTTTATATCAGGCAGAAATCCAGATTGTGAACAGATTTATTGTGATCGTGTGAAACTTCATTCATTCTGTCATTTATTCTGTTTGTTTCCCTGCAGTTTGACGGCACTGTGGGCAGTGTTGGGCCTCAGGTTTGTATTCAGATCTGTACATTCATACTGAGATATGACATATCTAGTACAAATCCAACTTAGTCTTTGTGGTTGTGTTAATGTAATATTGTGTGTGTAATTTTTGCATGTAATTGGGACTGCACAGGTAAACACACACAGTTATGGGATTTACACAAAGGCTTTCTCCTTGTTATAGCATGTTTTTCATCAGTATCTCAGGTGATTCACTGTTCGGTGTGGTCGCCTTTAAACACATGTAAATTCATTTAGTATGACTGTAGAGTTTACAGGGCCCTGAATGTTCCGTTGGGATTTTCACAACACTTAACAACATTGATTGTGCACTTGTCATTGTAATTGTAGAGTGGGTGCTTAGCTGAGACATGACAGACACATCTCAGACCAAGATTTATACCACATGGTGAAACGTACTATTAACTTGTCCTTCTCTGTGTTGGGGCAACTATGGAGCCACTGTTCAAAAGACACATCAGTGTATATGATTTTTTTTTTTTTTTTTGGAAGATGTCAGGCTTTCTCAGAACATAGGATTGTTGTCATTACTGTCTGACCTTTATGAAACACAACGACAAACAAGGAATTAAACTCTCTTTCCATTCATTCAACATTCAACATTCATCTACACTGAATGAAAGCTGCACTGACATTTTAGAATGAGCTCAGACCACTTCAGAGCGAAATAAACGGTTTTGAAGTCAACAGAACACAGACCACCGATCTAATGAAGATACATTTAAAACGTACTGTTTTCCTGTACAGGGTGGACCTGGTTTACCTGGTCAAGCTGGATTCCCAGTAAGTCTCCCTGTGTTACATAATTTATGTACCTTGCCCTTATTATAACCATAAAATGTGAATTGTATCTGTGTCTGCATATATAATTGAGTTTGCTTTAAAGAGGAGAAATGAGTAGTTTCTGTGATTCTCAACAGATAATTAAACAGATCATTTCATTTCATTTCTTTCAAATACCCCTGTTACTGCCACATAATTTAACAGTTACAAGTTTGGCATCCATAAAACTTAGGAAACACTGACTGCTTCTCTGCTACAGTAGTATAATATTGACACTGCATATACTCAAATAACCCCCAGCATCTCGTCTACTGATTTCTACACTCTGTCTAGACAGTGGTCCCCTCAGCAGCTCAGAAGGTGCACTGTATAAACAGAGTCTATTAGGATGAATGATCACGTTGGCTTGAACTGATCTAGAGGAGCAAAGGCTTTTCTGCTGCCAAATGACTGTCCTCATGAGTATATGAATGTCTTTTTTTTCATCCTGCAGGGTCCAATTGGACCAAAGGGTGACAGAGGGGACCCTGGTCCTCCTGGCTATGGAGTGAAGGTAAAGTCTTGGTTATTTGTTTGTTCAGCCATTAATTTAGCTCCTCCACATCATTAAAGAACTACTTTAACTGAGTCTGCATTGTCTCATTCTGCTGTTCTTTGTCCAGGGTGAGAAAGGTGAGCCAGGCTTAGTAATCGGACCTGATGGAAATCTTCTGCATCTGGAAGGGTTAACGGGTCTGAAGGTGAGTCTCACTGCATTTGACTGTCTGATGTCGTCCGTTATGTCCGTCTCATACTGTACATGCCAATAAATGCACATACACATACCTTTCCTCTACAGCATATGTTGCTATGCTTGTACATTTAGCTCATCTGCTTCTTTTCCTATGCCTGTAGGGAGACAGAGGACCTTCTGGACCTGTTGGACCCCCTGTAAGTGTTTGAGTGTTTTCTCTCTGAGATATTCAAGCTAATATACCAAAACTGTTTTGTTCTGCTTCATTCTCCAGTCAGCTCACATTGTCTCCTATTTCACAATTCATTGCTGTAGGGCCAGTATGGGCCTCCTGGATTAAAGGGTGAAATTGGAATGCCTGGAAGACCTGTAAGTAGCCCTTTCTTGGCTTCCTCTGTTGGTGTCTGTGTGGCTTCAGAAAGTATTCAGGCTCCTTCACATTTTGCACACTTTGTCGATTTAATTGTAAATGAATAAAATTCTCAGTCTTTACTCAATAACCATTTACAGAAGTATTCAGACACTTTGCTGCAACACTCCAAACTGTGGTCATGCGCATCCTGTTTGCTTTAATTATTTCTGAGATGTGTCTTGAACTTGACTGGAGTCCACCTGTGGCAAACTGAGCTGATTGGACATAGTTTCACACTGCATGCCAGGACAAAAACCAATTCATGAAGTCCAGGGAACTATCTGTAGACCTCTGGTGACCCACTGATGAGGACAAGGGTATAAAACTCTTTCTAAAGCTTTGAAAGTTCACAATAATTGAGGTGTCCTCAATAATTGTGAAATGGCATAAGTTTGGAACTACCAGGACAGTGTCTGTCAAACACCAGTGAAGCATGGTGGTGGCTGCATCATGATGACTGGTCAACATGTTTTCACTTTGTCATTATGGATGATTGAGTGTAGTGACTGAGTGAAGATCGATGGTCAAAAATGGCAAAGACAAAGTGTGTGAAAAGAACCATTTTAACATCATTGTTCCAGTTTTTCCAAGTGTGGGAACAATTTAACTAATGCGTTTCTTCCTTCAGGGTCGTCCTGGTGTAAATGGTTACAAGGGAGAGAAAGGAGAGCCAGGAGTTGGTGCTGGTTACGGCTACCCAGTAAGTATTAATGTTATTACCAGTACCTTGACTGACTTGGCAGTTGCAAAAGCTAGTTAAAGACATCATGACATCATCTTGTCTTTTTGAGATGTCTCAAAAACTTGCTAAATCAAAGTTGTCATGAAATACTTGTTCAGTGAAAGGAAAAGAGTCTTGCACTACTGGCTTGCTAGTTTGTTGGCTAGATTTTTCTTAATTAACCTTCATTTAATCATGATCTCAGCCTCACTGAGATCTCTTTTCAAGCTGCTTATATTTTGAAGACATTATTTTATTATAGTATCTCTGAACAGGTTCTGGTGTAGTAACAATGACTGAAGACGTGGATTTTCAAAAGTACATCCACTGTTTAATTTAACAAATGCGAGCTATATTTGGGTGTTGTCCTAAAATCATGGTATGAACTCTATTAATAAGTTTTGAATTTTGAAAGAGCCCCTGAACTGCTGTTCTAAATGTTGGTAGACATTAACATAATATACACTGTAGATATATACCATTCCTGAATGTCCTTAATCTGAATCAAATTGTAAAATTTTCAAAATTAAATCAGTGCTACATCATTGTGCCACAGCTGGTGTCAAAATAATAAAATACGGTCTAAGTTACTGATGATATCTCACCAGTGCTTAATGAGGGTCATTCTGTATCAACACACTAAAAAGGGACAAAGAGTGAATAACTTTGCTTTCATCAGGGTGTCCCTGGCCAACCAGGACCACCTGGACCACCTGGACCTCCTGGGCCAGCCATTCCCTTAGATCGCTTCAATGTGAGTACACAAGATCCCAAACCTTGTACCTCGATCTAGGTATTCTAGTCAGAGTCTGTCATGTACTGTCTGTTGGCTGACAGCTAAACTACTGTTTATCATATATGAATCACTTAGGCTGTCAGTCATTATCCGGTCTGTTGTTTAAGCCTTGCCGCTGATGAAACTAGTGAGTTACTTGCTTATTGCATAGTTTAGCTTAGACCTTAGACAGATCTCTTGCTCTGTTGTCGTTGGTGTCATTGAGCATTTTTCTCTTTCTGTTCGTAGCGCTATGATGAAAGTTCAAGGAATTACCCAGGTATGACCTCCCAACACACACAGTTTGTTGTTTTAGCACCAAACACATAATACTGTAAGACGGCGAGGGCTCAGACGGAGAAGTTAAATAAACGTGCCAGTGAAAGAAGAGAGATTTAGAAAAGGTTTAAAGTGTCTGCAGAGATAAACACTTCTATCTTAATTTCAGCTTGATCCAGCTGCCTCAGCCTGAAGGGGATATACACTGTATTGTTAAGCAATTAAGCTGTCAAGTCTTTCCAGACTTGGCGAATGAACTGATAAAACATAGTTGACATCACTATCAGTGAATCAGGGTGTCACAGTTTTGCAGTGCTAATGTCAGATACACCTGTGGGATACTGTGGATTACGTTGCAGTGTTAAATTGTGTTTTGTTGTAGTAATTAAAGGGGAAAAAGGAGAGCGTGGTGAGAGAGGACTTCCAGGAATCCCAGGTAAATCATGGACTTTGCATAAAATATTCATACAGTCCTACTGCTGCTTTTGAAGTGAATCAATACTTGATTACTAAATCACCTTTGTTTTGTTTTCCTAGGAACAGCTTCTTTTGATATTTACGCATTCAAGGTAAAACAGTTTATCACTAAACCACCAGTCAGTTTTATTAGTATCCTAGATGTACTGTAAGAAGAAACCTCATCATAATGTTAAACTGTTTCCAACAGAATGAACTGAAGGGAGAGAGAGGAGAATCAGGTGTGAAGGGAGAAAAGGGAGAGCCTGGTGGTGGATATTATGACCCACGTTTTGGAGGAGTGCAAGGCCCACCAGGGGCTCCTGGCAAACCAGGCCTGCCGGTGAGTTCTGTCACAAATGAACCCCCATTAAACCACATTTTATCAAGCAGCCCAGGACTTCTGTTATATATGTATATAGTAAGTGTATGAAGTTAAAAAGAAACACCTACAGCTCCTTATCAGTTATTACACATAAATAAACAAAAGTTGTTTGTTGTTTAAATGTGTCTGTAAAGTTCCAATAATGAAGATTTTTCTGTTTAATCTTAGGGTCCAAAGGGAGATTCCATAATGGGACCTCCTGGACCCCAAGGACCACAGGGACCACCAGGCGTTGGTTATGATGGACGTCCAGGTCCTCCAGGACCACCTGGACCTCCAGGACCTCCAGGCTCACTTCCTGGAGCATATAGGCCTAATCACCGTAAGTTAAAATATTCTGGATATGCTGTACCTCCTGCAGTGAGTGTAGAAGCCTTAAGCTACTATCTACCTCTATTGCACTTCACCTGTTGAAATCATTAACAAGCTTTTGTTTTCATTTGAAGCTGTCAGTGTCCCTGGTCCTCCTGGTCCTCCTGGCCCACCAGGAAGTCCTGGTCTCTCCTCTGGTGTAAGTACCATCACTGCATTTTAATAATTGCCCTGTTGTCTTGAAATACTCATTGTATTAATTAATTTGTGTTAATTAATTAATTCATACAACTTTGGTCCAGTTGTGATCTAACTGGTTGTGTTGGAGCTGAGATGAATTTAACGTACAATATGACATCCATTTCTTAAGTATTAATTTTATTCATGACAAAGGCTCAATGTCGTGTATATCTGTTTTCCACAGGTTACAGTTTTGAGGTCATATGATACAATGATTGCTTCTGCCAGACGTCAGGCAGAGGGCAGCCTCATCTACATCATAGACAGAGCAGACCTCTACTTAAGAGTACGCGATGGACTGCGGCAAGTCATGGTACAGCAATCTACTTTTCACTTACGCAAATGGAAGGCTTTGAATTTTATCATAGAGGTCGAAACAGGCTTTTAAACCATAGACCATACATTGAGCTTTAATACGGTTTGACTTCCAAGCTGCTGCTCTGATCGATTTCTGGCCACCAGGGAAAAAAATACATCAGAAGAAGTTTACACTGGTATATGCCTGGTTTATAGAACTACTGTCTAACATGCTAACAGTTAATACTCCAGGAGGTCAGTATTGTTTTTTCACAGAAATATTGGTATTTGTTATCTAAGAAAACTGCAACAACAAATGTACAAATAAATTTATTGTGCAGCGTGTAATTGATTACCATTTTTCCCCTCTCAGCTTGGAGAGTACAGGCCCTTCTTCAGAGATCTGGTAGGTTAAACTCAACAAAAGGACAAAACAGAATAAACTTGTTTTAACTTTTGACATTCACTGACTGTTAGATCGTTTTGTTTTTTTTTATCTTTGTTTTTCATTTGTAGGAGAACGAGGTGGCAGAGGTCCAGCCTCCTCCTGTGATCGTGTACCCCCAGTCCCAGGACCAGTCCCACAACAACGGAGCTGGCCATTATTCCCAGGGTGGTTCTGTCATACGCCCCATTGAGCCTCCACCCCAGCCACCTGTAGACCCCAGATACCCCCCACAGTATGATCCCAGGTTCCCAGATCCCAGACACACGGGTCAGACGGACGGAAGATTAGCCACCCAGCAGACTGAGAACAGATACCCTGTCACTCCTCAGAGACGGCCCAGCCCACCTGTTCCACATCCCGGTGGCCATGTGGATGTGTCAGGATCAGGAGTGAGTAGAGCTGAACCAGGAGAGATAAAATGTCTATTCATCAAGGTCATAACTGATTTGGAAGCGGTCTCTAAAAAAGAAGGGAACGAACTGGGTAAATCCATGTAACATGTACCTGTCACATCCAGGTAATTGTTAGGTTTTTTGTTTGTTTGGGTTTTTTGTTGTTGTTTTTTTAAGCAAAAACGCAGATAGAGGCAAATGTGTTAACTGGTTTTGGGAAATACTGTGGGAAGGGTGTGGATTATTCTGATTGGACACACATGAAGAGATAGATGGGAAGTGTGTTCAACTTGTAGCTCATGTTTTCCTGGACCTGAATATTTACATCTAGCACTTCCTCTAGTCAGAGCGAGGGTCAGGAGCAGATCAAAGAAAGGCTGTTACTCTAACACAAACCTGTCTCCAACAGCTGCATCTCATTGCCTTGAACGCCCCTCAAACTGGTAACATGCGAGGAATTCGTGGGGCAGACTTCCTGTGCTTCCAGCAGGCTCGTGCTGTGGGCCTGAAGGGAACCTTCAGAGCTTTCCTGTCCTCTAAGCTTCAAGACCTGTACACCATCGTTCGCAGGTCGGACAGGGACAGCTTCCCCATCTTGAACCTCAAGGTGAGATACTGCTGCTGAGGAAGTGGCAATATTGCTAAAGAGACACTCCAGATACACTCCAAAATGGCCAGCAGCATGTCTGCATAGGCTGAAACACGAAATTTACATTATGCAGACCCTGTGCCCGTGTGTATGTGCAATGGGTCATTTTCACTTGAGTCAAACTGTAGCTTTATGTTCATTTTAAAGGTTTAGTGGAAATTTTTGCATAAATGTAATTGATTTGGATTCTTTGTTAAAGGTTGTGGTTTACTTCTGTATTTTCACTGTTGTCTAAACTAAACTGTTCTATGGATCTTGCTGCTTTATGAAGGACAAAGTATGAAGGAGAAAGTTTCAGCATTATATTGACTTCCTTTCAGGACCAAGTGTTGTTTAGCAGCTGGGAGTCTATCTTTGGTGACAATGCGAGCAAAATGAGGGAGAATGTACCAATCTACTCCTTTGATGGTAGAGATATCCTCAGGGACAGCGCATGGTGAGTCTTTGTACAAAGATCAATACCATATCCTGTGCACTAACATCTAGCTGTTCATGTAGTAGTAGCCTAAGTTTCCTTTGATAATCTGCAGTAACAATTTTTGCATTTGGTTGGTTTTGTATTTGTAGGCAAAGGGAGATATAATGTGCATATATATGTATTATATGTCCACGCACCTCTGCTTGTTTTTGCTTTGCTACAGGCCAGAGAAAATGGTCTGGCATGGATCAAGCAACAAAGGCCACCGACAAACAGACCACTACTGTGAAACATGGCGAGCAGGCGACCGTGCCGTGACCGGCCTGGCATCATCACTGCAGAGTGGCCACCTCCTGCAGCAAACCTCCAGTAGTTGCTCCGGCTCCTACATCGTCCTCTGCATTGAGAACGCCCTCATATCACACTCCAAAAAATAAATCCTGTCCATCCTACTTTTTTTTTTTCCTTTCTTTTTTGTTCCTGGCCCTAGTTAAACACAGTTTTAGTGTCCAAGCAGACGTTTTGGTTTTTTTTTAATTCCCTGATAACATGCCTTGTGAACATGTGGCGTCCAGTGAACTGGCCCTGTGGCTCTTTGCCTGGCAGAGACGCTTTGCATTGTCTGCTCCTCCCCTCCATAAACGCCAAAGAGATGGGTCAAACAGAGGGGTGTTGGTCCTTTTTCTTGGGGGCATTGGCACATATTTTCTTCAAGGGTTGGAACAACAGTGGAGAAGCTAAATGCGATCTCAAATTGTATCCATTTTTAAAAGAAAGTCTGTATATTACATGCTTGTTGTTTGTGTTCTTTTATTTGTTTTTGTTTTTTTTCTTTTGACGTTATCAATGTTTTACCTTTTGAACTGTTTTTAAAAATGTTATATCCATCCTGTTATATATATGTTTTTTAAAATTTTAGGTATGGATTATTTCCACATTTTTTACAATTTCATTTTAGAATTGTGGGTTATGATGGGGTCCAGCAAACTTTTAAGGACTATTTTAAATTTAAAGAAGATAATAGATATTTATTTTTAAATGAAGTTATGTAAGGAAGAAAAAAATGATTAGGAAAAATTTAAAAAAAAATGCAAAATACCCTCATTTATATTCTACACAGCACAGAACTTAATTCTTTTTCAAAATTCTGATCAGAAACTGTGCCTTATTACACAACCAGGACTGTTTTACACAATAAGCTCATATATTTTACCACTTCTTTTGTACACATTATTCTATGAATACGTAAATGTTACCGTGATTTTTCCTCCTTCAGATGCTTTTACTTCACCCCAAATTTAAATGACCTTGTTGGATACAGACAATACTGTAATGAATAACCCCACATCCAGAGGGCAAGATTCCTTCTAGATCAATTTGAGCCTTTTGAATCGAAAATGATTATTTTCCCTGTTTCCACTTTATAAAAAGCAGAACACCAGTGAGTAAGCTGGAAGTGATTAGTTTTCCACTAATCTTTGTTGGAGTGATTGCTGTCACAGGTGTTAGGGGACAGGAAACCCAGCATGTTAAGGAGACAGTTTTTTTGCAGTAGCCTTGCGATAAATTTCAGAGACTAACCTGGCCTTAGTGCTACTGACGTCTTGACTGAACCTGCGGATATCCATTTTTATAACAAAATGTGCTGTACTGTCTCTCCCAGGCACTGAATTAAAGTCTTTTTCAACCACAACAATAATGTGATGTACCTGTGCATCAGCCTATACCATGTGGTGAATTATTTTATTCACTGAACCAAATTGAACCTTCTCATGATTACCTCTGATCGGTCTGTGACCTTGATCTGACCAGCAGTTTTATGTCCTACTCAAAGGGACGTTGCTGTGTTGACTCCACCACAAATCAGTTTCTCCGCTGACAGCTTCGTCATATATCATCTATTAACCTTCATTGTCAGTCAGTAGTTATGACAAATATCTGTTTGTCATAACTATTGGACTGTATTCATATACCAGCTCATGGAGGTTAGTTGGTTGACCTTACACTACAGTACAACCTTGATAGTAATGACTGCTGTTTTGTATGTCCAGAAGAATTTCTACCAGACCTTTGTAGCCCACCCCTCATCTCTGTTTGAGGCCACATGAGCTGCAAATAGCATAACACACTCAAATTTCTGATCAAACTGTCAGCAGTCAGTTTCCATTGTGGGCAGATTGTGGGTGTGTTTTTTTTTTTTTTTTTTTTTTTTACTGTCTACTGTGACTCCGAAAGTGCTGTTAAATCAGTGGAGTACTCTTTTAACTAATTAAGGCAGTGGTGCAAACTTGCCTGAACATGTCAACATTGACATTTTTCTAAATGAAATTACCAGGCAATCATGAATGCATTGGCTGTAGGTCTACAAGTAAAGTGGATTTTAAAAGAGAACTGAATTAGGTCACCAGTCATTGGCGATGGCTTATGAAATCCCCTTAAATCTCTTCTTTAAAGTTAGGAGGCGTTTCAAGATAATTCTTGATTAAGAAGATTAATTTGAATTATTCAGAGTTGGCCTAATTTGGTAGTTACTCTAAAATGATATGCCCACCATAAGATAGTCTCTTAGAGTTTCTTACCTTTACATCATCATAGTGGACAGTAACTTATTTATCATTCTACATGCAAACATTCATGTGACTGCAGATAATGCTGGAAAGCTGTGACCATGTCACACAGGCAATGCAGTAATACAATGATGATTAAATAATAAGCTAAATTACAGCATTCAGAGTCAGCCCAACCAATGCAGTATTTAACAATTATGTATTTCAAGTATTCAGCTCAGGTCAGCCATTGTGAAGCAGACATCTCTGTATATGTCTTTAAAGAGAGAGACAAACACATTTTGCAGTATGTCCTTTGTCCATGCTCTACAAGCTTCAGCATCCTGAAATTCATGCATTCAATGCTATAGGCCACTGACAGGGTTTTTCCTGGCTCTAAAACTCAGCTACTGAGGCAAAACTTCTGAGACTCATTCATGCTTTGTGCTTCTTTAAAGGAATTTTACATTGACAGTTTGACATTTTGGGAAGTACATTTGCTTTCCTCGTAAGATAAGAACATTTTTGGACACTTGGGAGCAGCAGATATAAGTTGAGAATACAACACTGACATGTCATCACCTTTTTGTTAATAAAAACAAAAACTTGTTGGCTTATTTACACATCCAGCAGTTATAGAGCAACAATATCATTCATGTGGAGTTGATTTTGTGCCCTCTTGGCGAAGTGCAGCATTCTTAAATTTCTTAATTCTCCACTGTGTTTACCAGCTGGTCTCTAACTGTCTGAGGGCTGTTTGGTGCTGAGCGGGTAGTGTGCTGTGGGTTTTTGGAGCTTCTTCTTTGAAAACAGCTGCCTGCTGCAGCTGAAAATGATGCAATGAGAGTGAACCAGAACAGTGAAGTTGTTGGCTGGACAGTTAAACAATGAGCTGAAACTCCCCTTACACCTCTGTAAAGTTGAGAGGAGCTGTAGATTCATCACTATGAGCCACCCCTTTCACTTGGTCACATTGTTTTCATATTGCCATTTGACTTTGCTTTGTTGTTATAAAAATATCAATGATAACTATGTGTAAATATGAAACTTCTGAAAGTAGTCCTTAGCTTAACTTAGCAAGACGAGACATGGGGAACCAGCTAGCCTGGCCCTGTCCAAACGTAACAGTATCCATCTACCAGCACCCCTAAAGCTTAATATGCTGTATCTTGTTTGTTTAATGCACAGTGTAAAAACGACAAAGTAGTTTAACGGAGGGGTTTGTGCAGGATCATTTCTTACCTTCCTGGAGTCTTTTCAGCCGGAGGCTTCCACATGACCTGCTGGGAAACAAACAATAAATAACATGTTAATTGATGAGCTTCAGCGTGGCTGGTTTGCATATTTTCTTTTTACCTTTGGACAGAGCCAGGCTGTGGATGGTGCAGACTTACACACATACCCTCACTGACATAAATGCATGGCCTTACTTAGGGGTACAGAAGTAGTGGCTGTCACCTTCATACCAGCCAGCATGACTGGTGGTGTTGGTGACTTCTGGTCACCTTGGGATTGCAATCCTCTTGGATGGCAGTGAATGTCCTAGCTGTGGAGCATGTAGGAGCAAAGAGGATGCCTCCATCACATAAGAGAGGTGATCATGCATGTGTGTGGTTTACTTACTCTAGATTGTTATACTGTGGAATATTTAAGCAAAATCCTGTATCAGCAATGGTTTTAAAAGCATGTATGTTCATTCCAAGTTTATATTGTAAACTGACTATATTTTCTGTAGAAGAAATGAAGACAGCTGGAAACTAGGAAGAAGAAAGGACAATTATTTCTGTATTAATTAAGTCTTTTGCTTTATAACACATGCACCATGGGGCTGTGGAGAATTGGAGAATGTGTTCATGGCGTGAATGAGTGTCTTGACAGGCATGAGTTATAGCAGCTGCACAGAATAGTTTTCCTGTTCTGTTATTTTAGCACATTCAAATGACAAAAATAGAGAAAGGTAAACACTGAACATCAAATGCCAAAATAAACCAGCTGCAGATGAGTTTAGGGTTGCAAGCTGAAAAAAGTTTTTCTGAAGACAAAGTATGGAGAACTGTTGTCTGACGTACTGTATCAAATGTCAGCAAGTCTAAATGCAACAGGAAGCACACATATAAAAATATAAAATTGCCCAGAAAGGTTTCCAGAACATACTGCTGAATAAGCTGCTCTGTTTTTACAGAACATCCTAAAAATATTTACCAAAAAACATATGCTGGAGGTGAATTAGCATGTAAAATTCACTGTCAGAAAAAAATGAATCACAACACAGAAATTTTTATCAAGCATGTCATCACAACTAATTCTGCAACAGTTGGCAACTTTCAACCTCTCCTCCTTTGGACGCTTCGCTGATCAGTCCCACATCACCTGGCTCGAACTTAATATAGCTCAGCACCACACTCAGTGGGTCTTCAGTGTGACTGAAGTGTTAACCATGTTGTTAATGTTCCCTGTGCTCAGTCCATTGATCTTATCTTCTAATATTAACAGATCAACACAGTGTGTTGTATTCACTTAAATCTCAGAAAATACATTTTAATTTTGAGACTTAATTTTGTTATACTTTATAATTTTATGGATTTATACAATAAACAAGCGTAAACTTGAATACAGAGGACAGTGAACATTGTAAAAACTTTGCGGGTCAGTTTCTTTCAAGTTTAACATTTCAGTGAACTCATGCAGAGGTCAGTATTAAATATGTGGAGCCTGAAGGCATCATCCTCAGTGACATGTCATATGAGATTCCAGTGTGTCTGCAAGGACAGACGCCTGACTTCATCCATTCGCCCACCCAATACTAAAAAATCTGCATTCCCTAAAAATAATCAGTAAATACAGTCACTCCCCACTCAATTTCATCAAATCTGCCTCTTAAGCATCTCAACCCACTGTGCGTCCTTACGAAAGCTATAAGGCTTATATTAATTGACTGCGGGGGCTCAGTGTCGCAGCAGGGTCCCTGTTTGAGAGAAAATAAACTAACATAATAACTCCTGTCCAATTCCTAAGTGTCCTTAGTTGAGTAAATCTTCAGGAAAAAACCATAACTCACTGAGTGGCATATTATCCATTTAAGTCTTCTTGACTGACTGAGGTTAGGGTGGGCGGGGGGTGGATGGGATGTAACAGCCCACAGCTGGCTTTGCTGCAGAGTCCTATCACACTGGCTGCCTGGGGAAAGCTATATTTAGTGGGTGCTGAGTAAATAACTAAGTACTGTGAAATGATCCAGCGACAGTAATGATACAACAAGGTGACAACCAGATATTGGGGGGCTTAATTACGATCGGGGCACAAGCAAAAAGCCACAGTTATCAGATCTCTGGACTGTGTTTATCCGACGCTGGTGACTCACTGTCACATTTAACCTAAATCTAACAATATCTTAAGGCTGCACTCATGGTGTTGTTACAGAGACGCTTTGTTTTGTGACCTTCTAATGTGTTTTATCTAGGTGAAAAGATGCCTTATTTTACTGATTTACCAACCAGGAAAATAAGTGTGTGTGTGAAAAGACTAGCTATCACAAGTTGTTAGTAAATGTCTTCAAGTATCGCTGTTTTAATGCATTCTGCCTTGAACTAGACCAACATGTTTCCCCATCAAATTAAAGGGTAATAAGGAGCCCTAAAGCAACATTTGTGTAGTGACTGAAGTACTTAAGGCTTACTGCAAGGCTTTTGCATTTCACTGACATTTAGATAGATAATGAGTAACAATCTCCCAGTCTTTAAATCCCCCTGTGAATCTTCTGGCATTTAAGTCTATTTTTTTCCCTCCTGTCTTTAAATATTTGATGAGGAGGATGTTATCTAGAGTGGATATTCCTGGCATTGTGAAGAAAGGCTTTGACCACTTCATCATACATCATACTCTCCTTTACACTGATCCAAGTATGTTGCTCATGTGCCTTTTGTCACCTTAACACTTGGGAAGTAATTGGGTAAGAAAACCACTTCCTGTCAGTCTTTATATTTTCTACAGAGGTGAAAAGATGATGATTTACCATACTGGCCAATCCAGATTACTCACTGCATTTCCTGTAATTGATGCAATTTAATTAATGCAATCTGTGCCTGCGCATTTGGGTTAATGCATATTTTATGCATTTTTTTCTGGATGAAAATGTCACTTAGCAGCACAGAGGAAAATAATTCTTCAGCTCTTGCCAAAACCCCAAGCCAAAACGTAGCAGCCGCTTGGAAATATAGTTATTCTTTGTTACTGTTCATCAGTGAGAGAGTTAAATCAAGGCAGTATTTATCAGGTTTTTTATGTAACCACTTAAAACAAGTATCTGTTGACATTTATCGTGCGACCATTTTGGCATCTCCTTGCTGATGAGACCTCTGTGATGGTGTAATTTAGAATTCACCCAGGTCAGGTCCACAGTGCCACTTCACAGCTACCTCACCAACCTCACACAGCTCACAAGCTGCGGCCATCAGTGCAGCTGGCTACATATTCGATATGACATCTCCTTCCATCTTCTAATGAATTTTTTATGTCTCCTCCTCTCCCACTCACACGCAGACGGGGCTCGTATCAGCCCTGTTCTGTAAAACTATGCTACTGTAAATGACAGTGTTGCCTTTGGAATGTATGACCCCTCTGCTCTTTTATTGCTATAGATTGCTCTATTGCAGGTTCCATACTGATTGGATTTGTCCAGGGATGTTGTAATGCACAGCGTTGGCGCAATATAATTTAGTGTCATCGTGTTGATAAGATGCAAACCCATGCGTGGGAGAAAGCATGAAAAAGTAAGGTCAACAGAAGAAATATCTGTGAAATGATTTTTCTGATTAGGACTCGTGCATGTATGTCCAATTTGAGATTCCTTTATACAAGCAAAGACTCCAGTATGGAGCATTTTCAAAGGATTTTTTTTCTCAAGCTTCTTCTGTGTATCAGAAAAGACAAATTTCTGGATTTCACTTTATGCTAAAATGACAGTTTGATGCATGTGACCATGTTATAATGCAGTCAGGTACACACCGCCTCATCGATTTTTGGAGATCAGTTTTTAAGAGTTGATCAATTAGCTGAAAAATGTTAAACCTTTTTTACAATCAATTAATTGCTCAGTTATTTTTCCATGCATGTGTGTTGCTTTTCTTTGTTTCACAGTTTTACAGTAAAATGAGTATCTCTATGTTTGAAACCAAAACAAGGATTTGATGATGTAACCCAGGGCTTTAGGAAATTATGATGGGCATTTTTCACTTTTTCTTAGGTCACATAATTACCCAATTCATTCATTCATTTTCTACCGCTTAATCCATCATAATTACCTAATTATTCAACAAAATATTCTATAATTGATAATGAACATAGATGTTTAGTTGGGGGCTTCTATAGTGTTCACCAGATTAAATTTAAGAGCTTTTAAGACCTTTCTAATTCCAAGGATGGACATGAGAGCATGCTGCGCCTGTGCACTGGTACCGGGCTCTTTGGTCACTCACAACCAAGTTTCAGCCCTCACACTCATGTTGAGCTGACGTTGGATTGAATAAATCTAACCTCGGCATATGGCAGTTGTTGACATCAGTGCAATCTGATTATGTAACTGGTGGGCTGCTTTGTTGAGTTATGGTCAGAGTGACGATGACAATTTCACACCCAGTTGTTCCCACCCGGGGAACGACTTTCAATTTGCAACTCAGTCTAATGGCAGTTTGTAAAATGGCCATGAAATTTCATATAATGATTCTTGGATTGGAATTTTCCTTTTTTTTTTACAGCATTATTACACTTTCTCCAGGTTATGTTTAGGCACTCACAGCATGACTGCAGCGCTGGTTTACAGCCTACTCATAGTTACTACTTCTTCATCTCCTCATGTTGGACTGACAATAGAACTGGGCACTACAGTGACTCACTATTGCCTCTTGAGGTACAAAGTGGTATTACAAGACAGGATGGGCCAGGGCTAGCTGGTTAGGGTGCTCGCTTCAATAGGTCTTTGCAATACAATACACCTTAAGGTCAAAATTGTTATTTCTTCACATTTTGTTTATAATCTTAGTCAATTCTTTTAAATGTTCTAAACTAAATGCATATGGCCCCCTAACATGAACTTCTAAGTTATGAATGGCCAGAGAAAATATTCAAGAAATTAAGGCTTTTCAAAACGTGCAGATACAAATTAAGAATTTCTCATAAAGACAAAAAATCAGTTTAATTTAATCTGTTTGAATGCCAGACAGTATTTTAGTAAAGACAGTATTTTAACTGACAGATGAAGCCTGAAATGTTATCTATTTCATGTCTGAAAAGGGCTATGGATATTGTTAAGCTTTTAAAGCTTTGACAAACTTTGACAAGAGAGCTTGAAGTTTAAAAATTTTAAAAGGCTTCCTTAAGAAAGATATTTTTTCCCTTCCACTTCACCTTAACTTTCTTTCTTTCTTTATTGCAGCCAGTAAATACATATAAAATATGTGGAAACATTTGCTAAAACCCAACCTGCAAACTCACATTACATCATTTGACATCACTCATCTTTCATTTCATTTTTTATTTTTTTTGCCCGGATACCTGCTGACCGCCTCTTTGATTCTCATGTTTACAACTTTCCTCCAAAACATAATGCAGGTTAGGTGAATCGGAAGCACTGAAGTGCCCACAGGCATAAATGTGAGACAGACTGCCGACCTGTCCTGGGTGTACTCCTGCCTCTCGTCCAGTGCATGCTCTGATAGTCTCTCGTCCCCCTGCCATCCCGAACAGCAGTTTAGAAAATGGATGGATAATTTTCCTCGGGGACACTTTCTTTTCACAGTAGAGCAAAAGTTATTGTTAAAGCTTATGAACACTCTGAAGAAAACCCTGAGTTTCACAGCACTATATAAAAACCCTGCATCCCCAACAGCTGGCAGCCCCTGAGAATTCCCTCCATCCCTCAGAAAATCTACCTTTCAGCAAGTCGCATGGCTGTGCCTGCTGACAGAAAGAACAACTAAAAAGCACTGCCTCTTTGCTCGGTTTTTGATGTAACATTATAACCGATGTTTCCTCCACTTCCCTGTGCAGAATGAGGAGTGGAATCGTGATTTACTTTTCATTCCTCAACCTGACAGTTCACCATTGATCATTTATTAAGCTGGGTGCTCGCCAGAGTCATCGATTGGCTGTGTGTGTGTGTGGGGGGGGGGGAGGGGGGGTTGTGGGTAAAATAAGACTTGTAAAAGCAAAGTATGCTCCTTAGCGAACATGCACGCAATAGCGCCTGGTGAAATTTCACACTTTGTTCTTATTATCTGCTCAGAGTTGTTGATGAGGGCTATAGGAGAACGCTGAGCGTAAATTTGCTGTACGTGGCACAAGGGAATTGATTATGTGGGTGTTTGAGTGAGACCCTGTGAATGTGAACACATGCCTGAATGAGTCATCGTGTGTCTTCCTTGTTTGACCGTACATGAGTGATTCTCAGTCTCCAGCTGACTGAAGGCTCTTTTTTCAGTCCGGCTTCAGGGCTTTTGCCAGGTCTGCAGAGAAGCATGCAGTGAGATTGTGCTGGGTTAAGTGGCCCAGAATCTAATCACTCTAATGTCTGTGGCAGCCCTAAATCACACTCACTGGCTGGAGTGCAACGCTTGGTCTGTCCTTCAAAAGGGAAGCTTTTCATAACTCCTTCCATGCTGTAATTATTCCAACTGGATATGAGCTATTGCACTTATTGGCTAGGGCAAGGCACCGGCTGCTTCCACTTTCATTGGCTGCCTGGTTTCCTCTCTGCAGCCTCCCATTGGCTGCCTGGAGGAGAGTGGGAGGAGAGCTCCCCCCATCCTCTCCCTGTGGCAGAGTGTGTAAATGTAAAGACTCTTTCTCTGCCTATTATCTGAGTGACTCTGGGTTTTGGTGTCTGCCTCCGAGCGCGTGTCAGAGAGTGTGTATGTTGGAGGGAGAAAAAAGATAAAGAGAGAGAGAGAAAGGGAGGGAGAGGCAAGCAGCGTTTCTTCTCCCCCCTTTAGCCTCCCCGTCTCCCTGCTCCCTGTCACTCCATCCTTCCTCCCCTCTCCTGGACCACCCTCCAGCCCTGCTTCAAGCCGGACCAAGACCCCCCTACCACCCAGACCACCCCGGGACCCTTTGACTCTCCTCACTTCTCCGTCCCACCAACCACAACCTCTGAGCAGGTAAGACTCTGTTTATTTCAGCACATGCTGACTGCTTTAAAAGTAGTCCCTGCTCTCGCCTCTCCTTCTTCTTTACTCACTTTAAATACATCTCAAACTGAAGCTCTTGTTTTCTTTCCTCTCACTTGTCTGTGTTCTCTCCTGTATGCATATTTCAAGTTTTCCCTGCAGCACTTCTGCCCCCTCTCAGAAAAGTGACACAGTTGGCAGGAGATGATATCAGTGAGGTCACTCGTGTTTTTTTTCCTCCTCTGATATTCTACCCTGATATCAACTTCCTCCTCCCTCCCTGCCCTACAATCTCTTTATCTTCTCTCCTCCTGTCGTTTGCGGTCTCATTCCCTCCAGCCTTCAGTGCGTGCAAATTCAGTTTTATTTTTAATACTGCTGGGAGCACAAGTTGACAAGGACAACATGCTGTAATTTGTTCATGGAAAATGCATCGCTAATTGATTTTTGAAAAGTGTTTATGTTAGTTGGTGATGGCTATTTATAGGTGCTGACGTGTCAGGAACACGTGCTTCCGCTAGGCCACTTCCCTAATGCCGGGACAGAACGCAGGACTGTCCACTGGCTCCAGAACGCATGACATTGCACAAAGTGTAATGACTTTACAAGGCAGTGACTTGCTTGATTGAATCGAGGAATCTTTCCAGCAGAGGAGCTCCAATATTAACATGGCCCATAAAGCATTCCTGGCAACAGTAGTGGAGGAAAAAAAAAACTGCTTAGTTCTCCATCCGCACATCCTGTACTTTACCAGGAAGGGGAAGTGGATTGTGTGTGTGTATGTGTGTGTATTTGTGAGGGAGACAGAGATACTGCTAAAGTGCTTTAGACATCAATACTGCCAGCCCGGAGTTTTTTAAGCCACTCTATCATATCTGAAAATTGGATCTTACAACATTGTCTACAACTGGGAGAATGCTTCTCCTGATGTGGTGTTTTGTTTCTTTGGAGGGGTTTTCAGAGGAGGTGGGCGTTTAAATATAACTGAAGAGCAAAGATAGATCAAAGTCTGAGCTTTTAATCACATATTATTATTTTATCAAACTATTTATATTTGTAAAGTCAACAACACACCTCAAATTATCTGCAAAGCTACTGGTGTGAAACTGGTGTGTTTTGATTCTCAGATTTGAAACCACCACATCACACGTCAGATCTCCTTCATTTGCAAGTTTACATTCTGTCAATATATTTTCAGTCTGCCTGTGACTTTCAGCTTTAAAAAAAAAACTGGCTTTCTCCAGCAGAAAGTTTGACCTTTCTGTGTGTGCTAATCATTTTCTAATTTAGACAAAAGCAGCATCTGTGACAAAGCCTTTTGGGAATGGGGGTCTTCCCAACAGGAGCGCCTCAAGGGAGAGCAGCTTTCACTGAAAGGCTTTTATTGTGATAGTTTGTGCTGAACAACTGAATTAAAAAAAAAAGTGAAATCCCTGACACTTCAAATCTGACTGTGAAGAGTTTGCATATTTATGATGTTTTTGACCATAAATATGTCCATGTAGAGCATATTTACGATGTTGTTGACTGGCTTCACATATCCGTTCATTTAGCTGCTAGGCTGTTAGTTTATTAGAAAGTGTAAATTGGGTGTCTTTACTTCATGCAGGTGTTTTTCTGCACTGTCCCTCAGATTCTCATCTGGCTTTGGGCCAAATGCTTAAGCAAAGTCACAACTGCTCCCCCCCCCCCCCCCCCCCCGAACTCAAATTTTGTTTAAAACAAAAAAGATTTGTTGATACAAGGCCTTTAAACTCATAGAGTCCAGAATGAATGAAATTATCTCACTCATTAGGAAAAACTGTCTAATTTCTTTAAATTGCCCTAAGTGACATCAGTGTAGAAAACTCACTAAGAGTGTAGAGCTATGAAAGAGAATACTTACTTTCTTCCACATCTTTTTTTTCCCCTTGCTACATCAAGCCAGCAGCCCTTATGCAGCTGTATTAAATGCACTTACCACACATCAACTTTCTCGGTGTAAGCTCTCATAAGAATGCATACGTGAAATCCCTTGTAGAATGAGATATTTATGAGCCTCGCTGATGTGTTTGTGCATTTGCATGCCTTCATAAGCCACCACTTTGAGCTTAAGTTGAGCTGCATACAGTTGATGCAAACAATGAGTGTGGCTCACCGTGCCACAGCAGTTTTACACTTTCACATCACATAATGCCACAGATGTCAGTTTAGGGCACTAGGTGTTGTGAAGGTATGGGAAGTGATTTGAGCAAAACACACCAATGAAGAGCTGAAGTGGCAGCAAATGAAATGTGAGTTGACAGGCTTTTGTTTTTTTTTTTTGTTTTTTTTTAAAGTAATGTCACTGAGGATACATGGATTAAAACTAAGGATGGCACACGACTCACTGGTCGATCATGGGACACTCGCTCATAATTATTCCGGTGAATCCTGACTAATTACATATATAAATACACGTATTCTCCACAAACATCTTCCTCAAAATTAGTTTTCAATGTGTGCCTGTTTCCACCACTAATCTTCCATTTGGAATAACTGCACTATAAAAAGAGGGATCGCATGTATCCAGTATATTCAGTAAGCCCCTCTTCCTTCTGTGTAAAGCCAGTGCTCTGCAAGCAGCTGGCCCTTTGTGCCTTGGCTCATTCGAGCCGTTCCGGATCTCCTGCTGGCCTGGCTCAGTCCTGGGTAGGGACTGGCTCAGTGTGAAAAAGGCCACTGACACTGACTGGCTGCCGTCTTGGTAGTGGTCATACAGAGACTGAGGGCAAATGGACACAGACAAAAGGGCTGTAGAGGAAATACTGTGTTTGGTCTGTCGGGTGCTGACTTTGGACTTAATATGATGGAAAACCAACCGGACTCTAAAAAGGAATCATGTAGAATAACTTTACTGAATGTTGCTAAAGTTATTAAATTGTTAAACTCTCAGGCTGTCTATCAATTAAAATGTGGTGAACTCAAATTTGTAATGCTTTTAGTTTTACACCTTTGTCACAATCATTTGATTTATACTTTGAACACATTACAAGGTTTTATCCAAAGGTTGTAATATTGCAAATGAAACGTACTAAAATTATGAATTGAACAAGATCTGATGAGACCAAAAATAATCTTTATAAACGTATATCTTGTAATCTTTAAAAACACTGATGACAACAAAGAGCATCATTTATAGTTGTATGTTTAGAATGTTTTTATATGGAAATAACAAAAATCTGGAAATACACCAGTTTTTATACTGAATATTTATTGTCAAAAACATTAGAAAATTAGAGTAAAAATTAAAATCTATTGTCTTTTTAATTATTTCAAGGGCTTAGATTTTTTTTTCATTTAGATTTATTCATTATTATTTTTTCTCAGGTTCTGGATATTTTGGGACTTCTGTAGCCATTTAGAGGTTGCCTACTAATGCTACATTTATTTTTACCACTCCTCATTTCTCTCCTAAATTCATTCACTCAGTTTAACACATCAAAGCACTGAAAGCTGGAATCTGTAGGATCAGAACATTTCTGTAGCATCAAAAAATACACAGGGGCATACAGTAATGCTTGGCCTTGGCTTGCAAATGGAAAAACTCTTGAAAACTTTGGCACATACTCAAAGTCAATATGTTTAGTCTTCCTTTTTCTCCAATCACTTAATATTTTAGACGTATTGCTTCCAATCAAAGTTTAGACTGATGTAGACATGGAATGGCATGATGATCTCTTAGAATGAGAAATGTGATGATGTGATTATACGGACCACGTGAATTGAAGCACATCATGTAAGGGCCCTTTAGTTTGTGTAAAAGTTAAAAGGGGTTCGCCATGAGGGGACCTGGATCTTGCTAGCCCACTGCTTGAACTTGATGAAGCTGTTTGCCTCATTAAAGTTGCTGATGATTGCTGGAATGATCAGTGTACTAATTTACATGCTTTGCTTTACCCCAGTTTTTCTTTTTGCCTGACCCGCAGCACATTTCACACAGCTGGGTCTGTCTGACATACAGCAACAGCCAGCTGCACACCTGTTCCTGGTAGGTTCCACCCTACTCTAACAAGCTAGACATGAGTGGCTCTATGCCTTAGAACTCCTGTCTCTCATTTGATGATTAGTGTTACTTGTAGGTGGAGTTCTGATCTGAGGTCAGTGTAAGGCTCAACCTCAACATCTCATGATGCGAAAGAAAATTGGACTTTCTGTAAACTCTTTTGTTACCAGCTGTGACTCACTGTTGACTCTTTAGACAGAAAATAAGCTGACCTGTTCTGTAATAATGCTCCAAAGCCAGATGTTTTTCTGCAGATGTTTTTCCGTCACAAAAGGTTATAATGACCTGAGTGAAGATGTATTTTGTTTTTCTTTTCCTATGTTACTTTCTACCAGGGCCGTCACTCTTTTCAAAAAGTTAAGTTTGAATTAAATTTGAACACATCATTACACTTCAAATATGTATTTCTTTATTTCTCCCCATATTCAAATAAACTTTCTACATACTACATAATAGAAAAGGTGAGATTTAATGAGAGTTGATGAGACAGATGAAGCCAAAGTAAATGTCACTGATGTCACTGCATCTTCTGATTATCAACAAATTCCTGATACAGACCAAAACCAACAGTTAATTTATCCCACACGTATTGTCTGTGCAGCGACTGCTTGACATAGCATTTTAACATCCACGTCACAGAATCCATCATTGTCCAAAAACAATTAAAGTCATTCTATCAGGTGACATACTCCTTTTTTTGCAATGAACAAGACCAGTGTAGTTAATTCTGAAACAAAAAACAATTTTTAACTAATTTTTGATTTCAAGCTCTGCAGACGTCACTGAGGACGCTCAGGAATGCAGTTCTATGTTTGCACTGCTTTGCCAGTGTGACAAGCTGTGGCAATGCAAACTTGAACACCCACAACCACATGAAACTATTTTTAAAATTCTAGATCAGGTCAATTGCTTTCTGTTGCGATGTGTCTCACTTTGCGATGTGTTTTAGCAGCTGGCGTGTGCATGTACATTCAGATTCAGGAATTCAACTCATGGTAGTTGATCAGACACTGACAGCAAACCGTGCAAACAGTCCACTGGGCATCACTGCAGCCACTGTCTGTTTTCTAGCTCTTGCTCCCGCCTTCACACTCACTTGATTGGTAAGCAGCTTTCTGTCACTGAGCTGGGCTGTAAACTTAAAAAACAATCTATCCTGCATCATAATTCATATCAGAATGCGAGGGCTGGGGGTGTGAGGCATTGCTAGAGGCTGAAATTGAACATGGCACCTTTTAAAAGTTGAAGCAATTGGAGAGAATTATGATCTGTGAAAAACGGAGGGCCTTTTTGTCTCTGTGCAAAGCCACTGGCTGATGTAATTCAAGCTAGTGAAGGGTGGCAAGATCAATCAGAGAGGATGAAGTCTTGGGAGGGGGAAAATGGAAGAGGCTGAGCATTAAGAAGGGAAAGGTGGAGCAGGAACAGAGCTTTAGCCTTCCCTGCTGCTTTCTTAGCATCACTCTGGGTGGTCAAGTATGGTCATAAATAGGCAGCCCCTCTGCCCCCTGTGCTAGTGCTATTTTTATACTCGCTAATACTGGGGGTTTGGAGAACCAGCTCAAGAGGTGAAGTGACAAGAAAATATTATTGTTGGCTGCGGGTTAAGAGAGCTGTAGTGATCAAAGGGCTAGGCACATACCCATGGAGGAGTTTTGTCGCAGAATTAGCCTTGTGTTGTTGTGTATTTTTTATTACATTAGAGCTCGAATGACTGGTCCATTTCCAGATAGTGATAGTGTTCAGTTACATCGTTCGTTTCTTTTCTTGGTGAAAATATCAGGAAAGCTGTGATAGTTTCCCTGTAATTCTGTGAAAATAGCATGATGTTTGCAAATCCTCGTATGAGTTCATGTTAACAAACTAACTGAGGTTTCTCACAAGGATGCACCACAAGACAGTCAGCAGTTTGACATTTGATAAGCACAGTGGATAGAAAGGTTGCCAGAGTTCAGGTAGTGCTTGAGCAGATATGTAATATCAGCCTTGACCTCTAAAAAAAAAAAAAGGGTTCAGTTTTTAACCCATACCATGAACTCTACTGTCACTGGGTTGTACCTTTCAACTGCTTTTTTTGGTGATCTCAAAATCATTTTTAAAATGTTTTTATTTGTAATTCAAGATAAACCTTAAGATGTGATAAACAGTTGAATATTTGGACTAGGTGATGTTGTAACCCAAAGTATGATGGAGAAGCATTATGCACACCTTATTTATGTCTCATATGAATATAATATAAAAAAATATAATGAATTATTTGGGGTCTGTGTGGGACTGGTTTTTAAATCCTGCAAACACCCACTGACTCAGAATTTCCAACCACTCCACTCTGCCCATCCCTGCAGAGATTCAATCCTGTCTGGAACAATGTTTGGAAAGTTTGTCCGCACCATCCAGCGGGAAAAATAAAGCTCATGTGCCCCCCTTGTTTTTTTTATCTGAGAGGGTTTGACCTCTAAATCCATCCTGTTGGTGCACAGTATGCATATATATTATTATGTATACATGTAGTTCAGCTATTATTTACTTATCCAATAATTACCATTGTTCTTCTGAGAGGGTCTGAATAGTCTGAACAAGATGATGAATGGGAGCATTTTGACCCTGAGTAAACAAAGGGGTTCCACTTAGTGTGCTTAGCGTCCTTTAGGCTAGAGGAGGGGAATTATCTGAGTACTCTGATTTTTTTTTTTTTTTTACTTTTTTACTGGTTGGTAACAGTACTAGGAGTTCACAGCCTGGCTAGCATGTCTGCAAGGCTGTACTTGGGCTGAGTGGTGTTTTGTGCTCAATGCTCATGTCACCATGCAAACATAAACACAAAGACGATGCTTACATGCTAATAAATACTCACCGCCTTTGTGCTAATTAAAGTACAGCTGGTGATATTACTTTAGCACATTTTTGTTAATGAATCAAAAAATTGGATTAAAGAAACATTTTGACTTGTTGGTGGCACCATATGAAGAGTCAGGGGAAATTAATAAGATTAATTTTCTAAACACCATGCATGTCTATAACAAATCTCAAGGAAATCTATCCAGTAGTTGAGATATTTTTGTTGTAATCGTAGTGGTGGACCGACCTACTGATAGACTGACATTGCCATCCCCAAAGAGCTGCTTGTGTGGCTAAAAATATTAGAGATTGAGTAGATGTTTCTCTAACACTTTGTTAATTCTCATCACACATACAAAATAGAACAGAAGACACATTTAAGCAGAGTGTCAGCTGTAAAATTCATAAACTAGGTTGAAAGCCATTTTCCCAGCCTATGAGTGCTTGTTTGAATGTGTTGTTAAACTTTTTAATAACACATACAAACAAGTTTACATACAGAAGGATGGATCGGCAGGTACAGACAACAGGGAACTACACACAGGTACGGTGTGTAGTCCACAGTGAAGGCAACACACTGGGAAACACAGAAAGACATTAGCAGAAACTCTGGAAGCGTAACTGGGGAAAAAGGGCTGGTATTAAATACTGGGGAGTAGATGATGGGCATGTGGAACAAGTGTGTAGGTAGGCAGGGAATTTCATTGATTGAAAATGGAAAACAGGTGAGCATGTGGACATGGACACAGGAAGAAAGTCCAGGGACATCTGGTGGGTGGGTGGTGTATGACAGGTGACTGTACTGGGGGAAACTGGGGATGGCAGGTCCGGATGAGGGAGCAAGAGAGTTCAGAGACGAATCGTGACACGTTCACAATCAGAATCAGACTGACAGCAACGCTGACAGCAGGGTCTCAGACTGTGCAGTGGCTCATGACTAAGAACACTTGGCTGGATTTTACAAAACACTGTGGATTACACATTTGTTCACAGTGAATGTGAAAACTGTTTGTAGAATGTGCAGAGAGTCGTCGTACTATGAGGTAGTTCCACTGAATATGATGATTCACATGAAATAAAGATGTGCAGGAAATTCATTGTGTCCTCTTTACATGTCTGCAGCTTACAGAGAAAATGCACGTCTGGTGATGTCAGGAGAAAGTGTAACAGATATTCTAAAGCTCATCTCTTAGCCTGGGCTCTTGGCACTCACCACTGCCTCTCAGCGGTTTTGCTTGATTAAAAAGCACCCAGGAGTTTGTAAGTGCGTGGTAGGTGCGAGCGCACACCCCGACAGCTTAACATACTGATTATTCAAGCCTCTTAGGCTAAGCCACAGCACTCGAATGATGAACGTCAACTCTCCTCTCTCCCTCACACAGTCTCGATTTCTCCCTCTCTTTTATTCTTCATTTGAAAGAGTGGAAAGCCAGTGACAGCTTGCAGAAGGCAAACCTGTTGTCTGGGAAGCAGAGGGGATCAGTGACACAGTGATTCATACACTGCCAAGGCTTTATTTATACATAATCCACCCAGCATAGGGTCCTCGCTTGCAACTTTTAGTATGAGCTGGCTAGCAGTAGCCAGGGTATTGTCCTTCACTGTGGTCCAAAGGGAAAGTCCCTCCAGTGAAGCTTAATGCGTTAGTGGTTACATGTGTATGCTCCAAGGAGAGTCAAATCATCACAGGTACAGAACACTGCCTCTTTACCAACACAGCAAATTACTCCATGTTTCTTTATATGGCTGGTGACAGCACATTGAATAGGACTCTATACATACAGTCATTGTACAGCAACCTTATGTACCGTGGTGGCATCCCGGGATCCACATTGCTGTCCTAGTTCATTTCCTGCAATGAGAAAGCTTATTCTGAATTCTGTTCACTCAGACTTCATTTAAACATCAGTCTAGATGAATGGATACATTTGCATTTTGGTAACAACGAACTGCCACAAGGATCTTTTGCATGTGTTGTGTATTATGCACTGCGGTGTAAGCTGTGCCTCTTTGTATCTGGGCTGTGTTTGGAAGTCCTCTCAGCTTGCTGGCGAGGCCATGGCTGCTACCGCCGAGCCACACCTGACCAACAGATTGGCCCCAGCTGGAGGCTGAGGCAGGAACACAGACACAGCGGACACTTACCTAGTGATTCAGCTGATATTGTGGACATGTACAGTGGGAGAGTGCAGGTCATCAATATATGGTTCAATTAAAACAAATGCTAAAGATTTTCCCAAACAACTGTGCACTGTGGAGTAAAAAATACTGTGTTGCGAACTATATTCAGCAAAAGATTTGATGAGCTAATGAGTACTTATGTCCCCAGGAGGGTGTATGTGGGGCTGACCCAAAATAAACTACAATGTGTGTGTGTGTTGATTAGAATAAAAGAATATGTCACCCAGTGCAATGATGTGGCTCACTGATGTGTTTGGACACGAGTAGTGCTCTGTGGCACAGAAGAATAAGACATATCACACTTTGGCTACACAGGCAATACCTATTGATCAATTCATCGCTGCTTTTGGTCTTTACATGGGATTGTTAAATACAAAAAATGAAGAGCATCACCAGTCATTCCCTTAAATTCTATACTGAGCAAATATAATTCGAAACTTCCTCCGTTTTTTGACAATAAAACAATATTTAATAGTCAATAATATAAGACATGAAAAATTCAATCATCTCTTTACAGAAGATCAGATGAAAGCTAAACTTAGCAGCACACTTATTCAACTAACTGGCAAGAACTCAGCACATTTCTAAATTAAGATATAGATTTTTTATTTCTTGTTGTTATCAGACGAAGACATTCCAACATGGTTAACGTCTTTTAAACCTGCTGTGAACTTTTAAGCAGGTGGTTTCATATTTCTCCAACGCTGAGTCTATTTCAGGAGAGGAAGAATGGTATAGCAGTGCTTTCTGTTTCCCTGACACACTTTTCGTCAACGCTGTCTTTATTTTATTTATTTTTTATATATATATTTTTTGTGCAGCTCCTGAAGCATTCGCAGAAGAGGCTGCTAAGTCAGCGAGAACGCAGCTGAGTGAGCTTAAGCAGATGTAGAAAACGAGGCGAGTACTTCAGGACCTTGAGAAAACACTTCCCTGGGTTGCTGCTGCTGGCGTGTACAC
The DNA here is from genome assembly GCF_017976425.1 of Toxotes jaculatrix. Taxonomy (NCBI): domain Eukaryota; kingdom Metazoa; phylum Chordata; class Actinopteri; family Toxotidae; genus Toxotes; species Toxotes jaculatrix. The sequence goes on from NC_054408.1 coordinate 20,990,285, forward strand.
ATAGTCTTAGGTAGTGGGTTTGACGAGGAGAGCAGGCATGATGAAATGGGGCAAGTCTGAAAGGCCCAGGCTGCGATTTTCCTCCTTCCCAGGGGACGGGTTTAAGAATTCCATCATGTACTATTGGAGAAACATTTGGGTGAATGATTATTAGTTTGGTACATCCAAAGTCTGCAAGAGCTCCTGTTGAACTAACTGTCCAAATACGTCACCTTACAAATATGCCTTGGTGTACACTCTTTTCTTCCTGTCTTCTGTTTCTCTTCACATTAGGAAAGAGGAAATGCTCTTCAACCACCCCTTCTTCCTCTATTATTCATTTAATGGAGTACTGAAACTGTGTCAGTGCAACTACTCAGATATTGTAGCAGACCTGCTGTGTAACAGCAGCTTTCCGTCTCTTTGGCCTTGTACTCTTTGCTTTCTTGTTTGCACAACATTACCTTGTCCCCTTATCTCCCCTCGTCATGTATTGTCAGCTGATGACATTAGAGGCATGACATTTTGCAGACTCACACTATCAGTTTCAGATCAGACCTGAACAATAACAGCAATAACTGAGAGAGCTAAAAACCAAGCATTGTCCTTTCTGGAAAAGCTGGAATCAGGTGTAAACATTCACTTTTACTTTGTAAAAACACAACTTTTCTGCAACATGTGCCCTGTGTATTGACGTTGTGACACCGTGAGTGGAGCACAATAACTGTAAGAACATCCTCTGGATTCTTTGACATTTTGCACTGCTCCTCATGAGCTGAGCCACAATCTGTTTCCCTGCAGGCGAATCAAAAGTGAAAGCAGATTATTTAACCAGCATGGTGTGATCTCCACGCACACATATTTGATGGAGCTTGATCCATCGGCTAATTCGCTTTCGTTGTTCTGCAAGACGGAGCTGTATCATGATTACCCCCCGCAATCATTTCACGGCACACAAGCGTATTCCCCTTGTCACATGCAAACCTTGAATCTTGTAACTCCAGTTGCTGGAGGAAGTTCAGTATGTTTATTTTTAAGGGTTGAAATGATCTCTGTGAATTCTCGGGAAAGCCCTCTGAATTATTCACGGGATAAATAAAATATGCACTCATGTCAAGCTACCAAAGCGCAGTATACATGTCTCTATACATGTCAAAAATATATATGTATTTGTGTGTGTGTGTGTGTGTGTGTGTGTGTGCATTGTGTGGCTATGTGTGTGTACAATGTGGAAAACTAAAGAAAAATGACATTGAAATGTAGGAGGTTCTTAATTTCTCCCTCCTCTTTGGGATTAAGTGGTTAAAGACTGGAACATCAAAGACTTTCAGTGTCGTCTCCACGTTAAGGAAAGGCTCTGTGCTGAAGGTGTGAAGATGTCAAATGCTGCTTAACGACGCAGGATATTAGGCTTCCCTTGACAGATATATATGTATAAGACACAGACACACACATTTTGAGCACACATGCACATTAAGCCCACATATCACGCACGACTGGCTCTTTCAACTGAGTGGTTTAGAACTGCCTCACACTGAATTGTAAAGACATTCACATTCATGTAAACATGTGGACAATCACACATTGAGGTCTCCACAAACTGGATGACTCCAGTATGTAGTACATTAACCCTTCTGATATCTGTTCACTGGTGCAAAGAGCAGCATGAAGGTTTTAAGGATTTGGAGACAATTTTACCTTTGATGTGTAGCTCCATTCATATGAATGTACATAAGAGGACCACTGCTGTCAAAAGGTCCTCTTAGCCACTGACCTCATTAATGTGTTTAGATCAAATAGCACTCTTATCAGATCCATCTACCATTTAGTAACGGGGTTCTCAACTGCAGGGCACCACAGGGGGCCAAAAGACAATTTTGTCTGCTTAGTATTTTCTGGGGGGTGAAAAGAAAAAAACAGAAATGGGGAAATACTCTTTCAGTTACTTTTTTACTACTCTTAATGGTGCTGTGAGATTAATGAGATTTAAAAAAAAATTGATTCTTAACAGTGAATTAAACTAATAAATTGTCCATATATATATCATGGCTATTAGCTTATTGCAGATATGTAGGTCTGTATATGTGTCTGTACATTAAAGGTACCCTGTGGAGTTTTTGACCACTAGTAGTGCTACAGAGCAATGTTTTTATTAGTTGATAGTTTTGTGTATATTGCTGTTGCTGTATATGCTGTTGGATACTGGTAGCACGCCATGTAATGTAGCAATGTGCCACAAAGGCAAAAATTAGTCTGTTAGTGTCATATTTTTGAAACTTTCAAATGTCTGTTGTGGCCCTTGAAAGTCCACTAAACTTGGGAAGTCCATGCAGCTTGGGATCTGGACCAATCCATGTATATTTTGAAGGATAAAAAAAAAAAGACAAACAAGGCTTTTTTTTTGTTTGTTTCCAAAAAGTTGACATTTTGTAGATGCAAGGTTTTGCTGGATATGATGATAGATATTATGATGAGGGATCACAAGAAAGCCTTGTTTAATGGCATCACAAGTCTCAGAGGTGAACAACGTACTGCATCTAGTATAATCAGGCCGGTCATGCTCTTATTGTTAGTCAGTCAAGTATATGAACCTGTAATCATAGCGATCTATGTAACCATGATAAGAAAATGGCTCCATTGTGTGCATCCCTTGTGTGTGCTGGAGTAAGAGAGACTGAGTGTGAGACTGAGCTGAACAACTGGCTCTGCCGTGAGAAAATTCACTTGAGAAAGAAGAAAGCTGAGTTAGTTAAACATCATTAAATCTGTAAGTCACCACCTTGGGGAGCAATCAAGCTCCATTTGCAGTACATCTTTATAGAGAGGAGGAAATCAGGTAATACACCCTGTCAGAAAAATTGACTGGTCAACAGTTTGCAACTGGTAATTTATCAGATTTATTAAAGTTGGCACTTTTCATCTGCAGAAAAATTGTACCAGTAAGGGGAAAAACAGCTGTGCAATTTCCATGCACATAAGGGTCCATGTCTCATGATGCATGAAAAACATTTTGGCTGACTATGCATTCATATAGAATTGGGGCACATTGGACAGCTTAATAAGGCACATTATAGAAATCCACTCCCATTTAACCAGAAATATAAACCGAGAAATTAATAATTGGGCTGGATTTAGTAGATAAATGACAATGTTTGCCTCTTTCCCTCTCACAGATGTATGCAGGACTGTTGCAGTAAATGCATTAATGCTGCTCATATAGCACTAAGGAAAAAGCTAAACTATAATTAGAGTGATGATGGGGAAAAAACACTGATAATGTCTTTTAAAAATTGACATTCATTTTGGCCTTAGTCTTCACTGAAGCCAACATTCAGAAGCAGATGGTAAACTAGGAGTAAACAGCAAAATAGTTAGAAACAGAAGAAATTAAAGCTGCAAGCAGCGATGGGCAGGCCCTCACACCCCTTAAGAGCTGCTGGAGTTGCAGCCAGCGCAGCCATGCACAAGAGTCCTCCTATGACCTCTCCTCTTTCCTGCTCTTCTCCCCAGAGAAGCACAGAAGTATACAACAACAGAAAAGACATGGCCCCCTCCCAGCAGGGGGCACTATGCGTGTATCATCATATGAGCAGGTAAATGTCATAAAAAACGTCAAAGTATAGTAAGGTTTCAAAATCGGCCAAAAAAAGTCCAAATTTTTTTTGACCTCAAAATGTTATAAAAAACGTCATAGTATAGTAAGGCGTTTTTTTCGGGCAAAAAAAGTCAAAATTTCTTTTGACCTCAAAATGTCATATAAAACGTCATAGTATAGTATGGCGTTTTTTTCGGGCAAAAAAAGTCAAAAAAATTTTTGACCTCAAAATGTCATAAAAAACGTCATAGTATATAGTAAGGCGTCAAAATCGTCCAAAAAAAGTCAAAAATTTTTTTGACCTCAAAATGTCATAAAAAACGTCATAGTATAGTATGCCGTTTTTTTCGGGCAAAAAAAGTCAAAATTTCTTTTGACCTCAAAATGTCATATAAAACGTCATAGTATAGTATTGGGTTTTTTTTTCGGGCAAAAAAAGTCATATTTTAGTATGACCTCAAAATGTCATATAAAACGTCATAGTATAGTATGGCGTTTTTTTCGGGCAAAAAAAGTCATACTTTAGTATGACCTCAAAATGTCATAAAAAACGTCATAGTATAGTAAGGCGTCAAAATCGTCCAAAAAAAGTCAAAATTTTTTTTGACCTCAAAATGTCATAAAAAACGTCATAGTATAGTAAGGCGTTTTTTTCTGGCAAAAAAAGTCAAAAAATTTTTTGACCTCAAAATGTCATAAAAAACGTCATAGTATAGTAAGGCGTCAAAATCGGCAAAAAAAAAGTCCAAATTTTTTTTGACCTCAAAATGTCATTTAAGACGTCATAGTATAGTAAGGCGTTTTTTTCGGGCAAAAAAAGTCAAAATTTTTTTTGACCTCAAAATGTCATAAAAAACGTTATAGTATAGTAAGGCGTTTTTTTTCGGGCAAAAAAAGTCAAAATTTCTTTTGACCTCAAAATGTCATATAAAACGTCATAGTATAGTATGGCGTTTTTTTCGGGCAAAAAAAGTCAAAAAATTTTTTGACCTCAAAATGTCATAAAAAACGTTATAGTATAGTAAGGCGTTTTTTTCGGGCAAAAAAAGTCCCAATTTTTTTTTACCTCAAAATGTCATAAAAAACGTCATAGTATAGTAATGCATCAAAATCGGCCAAAAAAAGTCAAAATTTATTTTTACCTCAAAATGTCATAAAAAACGTCATAGTATAGTAAGGCGTCAAAATCGGCCAAAAAAAGTCAAAAATTTTTTTGACCTCAAAATGTCATAAAAAACGTTATAGTATAGTAAGGCGTTTTTTTCGGGCAAAAAAAGTCAAAATTTCTTTTGACCTCAAAATGTCATATAAAACGTCATAGTATAGTATGGCGTTTTTTTCGGGCAAAAAAAGTCAAAAAATTTTTTGACCTCAAAATGTCATAAAAAACGTTATAGTATAGTAAGGGGTTTTTTTCGGGCAAAAAAAGTCAAAAAATTTTTTGACCTCAAAATGTCATATAAAACGTCATAGTATAGTAAGGCGTTTTTTTCGGGCAAAAAAAGTCAAAAAATTTTTTGACCTCAAAATGTCATAAAAAACGTCATAGTATAGTAAGGCGTTTTTTTTCGGGCAAAAAAAGTCAAAAAATTTTTTGACCTCAAAATGTAATAAAAAACGTCATAGTATAGTAAGGCGTTTTTTTTTCGGGCAAAAAAAGTCAAAAATTTTTTTGACCTCAAAATGTCATAAAAAACGTCATAGTATAGTAAGGCCTTTTTTTCGGGCAAAAAAAGTCATACTTTAGTATGACCTCAAAATGTCATATAAAACGTCATAGTATAGTATGGCGTTTTTTTCGGGCAAAAAAAGTCATACTTTAGTATGACCTCAAAATGTCATAAAAAACGTCATAGTATAGAAAGGCGTCAAAATCGTCCAAAAAAAGTCAAAAATTTTTTTGACCTCAAAATGTCATAAAAAACGTCATAGTATAGTATGCCGTTTTTTTCGGGCAAAAAAAGTCAAAATTTCTTTTGACCTCAAAATGTCATATAAAACGTCATAGTATAGTATTGGGGTTTTTTTCGGGCAAAAAAAGTCATATTTTAGTATGACCTCAAAATGTCATATAAAACGTCATAGTATAGTATGGCGTTTTTTTCGGGCAAAAAAAGTCATACTTTAGTATGACCTCAAAATGTCATAAAAAACGTCATAGTATAGTAAGGCGTCAAAATCGTCCAAAAAAAGTCAAAATTTTTTTTGACCTCAAAATGTCATAAAAAACGTCATAGTATAGTAAGGCGTTTTTTTCTGGCAAAAAAAGTCAAAAAATTTTTTGACCTCAAAATGTCATAAAAAACGTCATAGTATAGTAAGGCGTCAAAATCGGCAAAAAAAAAGTCCAAATTTTTTTTGACCTCAAAATGTCATTTAAGACGTCATAGTATAGTAAGGCGTTTTTTTCGGGCAAAAAAAGTCAAAATTTTTTTTGACCTCAAAATGTCATAAAAAACGTTATAGTATAGTAAGGCGTTTTTTTCGGGCAAAAAAAGTCAAAATTTCTTTTGACCTCAAAATGTCATATAAAACGTCATAGTATAGTATGGCGTTTTTTTCGGGCAAAAAAAGTCAAAAAATTTTTTGACCTCAAAATGTCATAAAAAACGTTATAGTATAGTAAGGCGTTTTTTTCGGGCAAAAAAAGTCCCAATTTTTTTTTACCTCAAAATGTCATAAAAAACGTCATAGTATAGTAATGCGTCAAAATCGGCCAAAAAAAGTCAAAATTTATTTTTACCTCAAAATGTCATAAAAAACGTCATAGTATAGTAAGGCGTCAAAATCGGCCAAAAAAAGTCAAAAATTTTTTTGACCTCAAAATGTCATAAAAAACGTTATAGTATAGTAAGGCGTTTTTTTCGGGCAAAAAAAGTCAAAATTTCTTTTGACCTCAAAATGTCATATAAAACGTCATAGTATAGTATGGCGTTTTTTTCGGGCAAAAAAAGTCAAAAAAATTTTTGACCTCAAAATGTCATAAAAAACGTTATAGTATAGTAAGGGGTTTTTTTCGGGCAAAAAAAGTCAAAAAATTTTTTGACCTCAAAATGTCATATAAAACGTCATAGTATAGTAAGGCGTTTTTTTCGGGCAAAAAAAGTCCCAATTTTTTTTGACCTCAAAATGTCATAAAAAACGTCATAGTATAGTAAGGCGTCAAAATCGGCCAAAAAAAGTCAAAATTTTTTTTGACCTCAAAATGTCATATAAACCGTCATAGTATAGTATGGCATTTTTTTCGGGCAAAAAAAGTCAAAATTTCTTTTGACCTCAAAATGTCATAAAAAACGTCATAGTATAGTAAGGCGTTTTTTTCGGGCAAAAAAAGTCAAAAAATTTTTTGACCTCAAAATGTCATAAAAAACGTCATAGTATAGTAAGGCGTTTTTTTCGGGCAAAAAAAGTCAAAAAATTTTTTGACCTCAAAATGTAATAAAAAACGTCATAGTATAGTAAGGCGTTTTTTTTTCGGGCAAAAAAAGTCAAAAATTTTTTTGACCTCAAAATGTCATAAAAAACGTCATAGTATAGTAAGGCCTTTTTTTCGGGCAAAAAAAGTCATACTTTAGTATGACCTCAAAATGTCATATAAAACGTCATAGTATAGTATGGCGTTTTTTTCGGGCAAAAAAAGTCATACTTTAGTATGACCTCAAAATGTCATAAAAAACGTCATAGTATAGAAAGGCGTCAAAATCGGCCAAAAAAAGTCAAAATTTTTTTTGACCTCAAAATGTCATAAAAAACGTCATAGTATAGTAAGGCGTCAAAATCGGCCAAAAAAAGTCAAAAAATTTTTTGACCTCAAAATGTCATAAAAAACGTCATAGTATAGTATGCCGTTTTTATCGGGCAAAAAAAGTCAAAAATTTTTTTGACCTCAAAATGTCAAAAAAAACGTCATAGTATAGTAAGGCGTTTTTTTCGGGCAAAAAAAGTCATACTTTAGTATGACCTCAAAATGTCATATAAAACGTCATAGTATAGTATGGCGTTTTTTTCGGGCAAAAAAAGTCAAAAAAATTTTTGACCTCAAAATGTCATAAAAAACGTCATAGTATAGTATGCCGTTTTTTTCGGGCAAAAAAAGTCAAAATTTTTTTGACCTCAAAATGTCATAAAAAACGTCATAGTATAGTAAGGCGTTTTTTTCGGGCAAAAAAAGTCCCAATTTTTTTTTACCTCAAAATGTCATAAAAAACGTCGTAGTATAGTAAGGCGTTTTTTTCGGGCAAAAAAAGTCCCAATTTTTTTTGACCTCAAAATGTCATAAAAAACGTCATAGTATAGTAAGGTGTCAAAATCGGCCAAAAAAAGTCAAAATTTTTTTTGACCTCAAAATGTCATATAAACCGTCATAGTATAGTATGGCGTTTTTTTCGGGCAAAAAAAGTCAAAATTTCTTTTGACCTCAAAATGTCATAAAAAACGTCATAGTATAGTAAGGCGTTTTTTTCGGGCAAAAAAAGTCAAAAAATTTTTTGACCTCAAAATGTCATAAAAAACGTCATAGTATAGTAAGGCGTCAAAATCGGCAAAAAAAAGTCCAAATTTTTTTTGACCTCAAAATGTCATAAAAAACGTCATAGTATAGTAAGGCGTCAAAATCGGCAAAAAAAAGTCCAAATTTTTTTTGACCTCAAACTGTCATTTAAAACGTCATAGTATAGTAAGGCGTTTTTTTCGGGCAAAAAAAGTCAAAATTTTTTTTGACCTCAAAATGTCATAAAAAACGTTATAGTATAGTAAGGCGTTTTTTTCGGGCAAAAAAAGTCAAAATTTCTTTTGACCTCAAAATGTCATATAAAACGTCATAGTATAGTATGGCGTTTTTTTCGGGCAAAAAAAGTCAAAATTTCTTTTGACCTCAAAATGTCATATAAAACGTCATAGTATAGTATGGCGTTTTTTTCGGGCAAAAAAAGTCAAAAAATTTTTTGACCTCAAAATGTCATAAAAAACGTCATAGTATAGTATGCCGTTTTTTTCGGGCAAAAAAAGTCCCAATTTTTTTGACCTCAAAATGTCATAAAAAACGTCATAGTATAGTAAGGCGTTTTTTTCGGGCAAAAAAAGTCCCAATTTTTTTTTACCTCAAAATGTCATAAAAAACGTCGTAGTATAGTAAGGCGTTTTTTTCGGGCAAAAAAAGTCCCAATTTTTTTTGACCTCAAAATGTCATAAAAAACGTCATAGTATAGTAAGGCGTCAAAATCGGCCAAAAAAAGTCAAAATTTTTTTTGACCTCAAAATGTCATATAAACCATCATAGTATAGTATGGCGTTTTTTTCGGGCAAAAAAAGTCAAAATTTCTTTTGACCTCAAAATGTCATAAAAAACGTCATAGTATAGTAAGGCGTTTTTTTCGGGCAAAAAAAGTCAAAAAATTTTTTGACCTCAAAATGTCATAAAAAACGTCATAGTATAGTAAGCCGTTTTTTTCGGGCAAAAAAAGTCAAAAAATTTTTTGACCTCAAAATGTCATAAAAAACGTCATAGTATAGTAAGGCGTTTTTTTCGGGCAAAAAAAGTCAAAAAATTTTTTGACCTCAAAATGTCATAAAAAACGTCATAGTATAGTAAGGCGTTTTTTTTTTCAGGCAAAAAAAGTCAAAAATTTTTTTGACCTCAAAATGTCATAAAAAACGTCATAGTATAGTAAGGCGTCAAAATCGGCCAGAAAAAGTCACAAATTTTTTTTACCTCAAAATGTCATAAAAAACGTCATAGTATAGTAAGGCGTTTTTTCGGGCAAAAAAAGTCAAAACATTTTTTTGACCTCAAAATGTCATAAAAAACGTCATAGTATAGTAAGGCGTCAAAATCGGCCAAAAAAAGTCCCAATTTTTTTTGACCTCAAAATGTCATAAAAAACGTCATAGTATAGTAAGGCGTCAAAATCGGCAAAAAAAAGTCCAAATTTTTTTTGACCTCAAACTGTCATTTAAAACGTCATAGTATAGTAAGGCGTTTTTTTCGGGCAAAAAAAGTCAAAATTTCTTTTGACCTCAAAATGTCATATAAAACGTCATAGTATAGTATGGCGTTTTTTTCGGGCAAAAAAAGTCAAAATTTCTTTTGACCTCAAAATGTCATATAAAACGTCATAGTATAGTATGGCGTTTTTTTCGGGCAAAAAAAGTCAAAAAATTTTTTGACCTCAAAATGTCATAAAAAACGTCATAGTATAGTAAGGCGTTTTTTTCGGGCAAAAAAAGTCCCAATTTTTTTTTACCTCAAAATGTCATAAAAAACGTCATAGTATAGTAATGCGTCAAAATCGGCCAAAAAAAGTCAAAATTTTTTTTGACCTCAAAATGTCATAAAAAACGTCATAATATAGTAAGGCGTCAAAATCGGCCAAAAAAAGTCAAAATTTTTTTTGACCTCAAAATGTCATATAAACCGTCATAGTATAGTAAGGCGTTTTGTTCGGGCAAAAAAAGTCATACTTTAGTATGACCTCAAAATGTCATATAAAACGTCATAGTATAGTATGGCGTTTTTTTCGGGCAAAAAAAGTCAAAAAAATTTTTGACCTCAAAATGTCATAAAAAACGTCATAGTATAGTATGCCGTTTTTTTCGGGCAAAAAAAGTCAAAATTTTTTTGACCTCAAAATGTCATAAAAAACGTCATAGTATAGTAAGGCGTTTTTTTCGGGCAAAAAAAGTCAAAAAATTTTTTGACCTCAAAATGTCATAAAAAACGTCATAGTATAGTAAGGCGTTTTTTTCGGGCAAAAAAAGTCAAAAAATTTTTTGACCTCAAAATGTCATAAAAAACGTCATAGTATAGTAAGGCGTTTTTTTCGGGCAAAAAAAGTCCCAATTTTTTTTTACCTCAAAATGTCATAAAAAACGTCATAGTATAGTAAGGCGTTTTTTTCGGGCAAAAAAATTCCCAATTTTTTTTTACCTCAAAATGTCATAAAAAACGTCATAGTATAGTAAGGCGTCAAAATCGGCCAAAAAAAGTCAAAAAATTTTTTGACCTCAAAATGTCATATAAAACGTCATAGTATAGTATGGCGTTTTTTTCGGGCAAAAAAACTCAAAATTTCTTTTGACCTCAAAATGTCATAAAAAACGTCATAGTATAGTAAGGCGTTTTTTCCGGGCAAAAAAAGTCAAAAAATTTTTGACCTCAAAATGTCATAAAAAACGTCATAGTATAGTAAGGCGTCAAAATCGTCCAAAAAAAGTCAAAAATTTTTTTGACCTCAAAATGTCATAAAAAACGTCATAGTATAGTATGCCGTTTTTTTCGGGCAAAAAAAGTCAAAATTTCTTTTGACCTCAAAATGTCATATAAAACATCATAGTATAGTATTGGGTTTTTTTTCGGGCAAAAAAAGTCATATTTTAGTATGACCTCAAAATGTCATATAAAACGTCATAGTATAGTATGCCGTTTTTTTCGGGCAAAAAAAGTCATACTTTAGTATGACCTCAAAATGTCATAAAAAACGTCATAGTATAGTAAGGCGTCAAAATCGTCCAAAAAAAGTCCAAATTTTTTTTGACCTCAAAATGTCATTTAAGACGTCATAGTATAGTAAGGCGTTTTTTTCGGGCAAAAAAAGTCAAAATTTTTTTTGACCTCAAAATGTCATAAAAAACGTCATAGTATAGTAAGGCGTTTTTTTCGGGCAAAAAAAGTCAAAAAATTTTTTGACCTCAAAATGTCATAAAAAACGTCATAGTATAGTAAGGCGTCAAAATCGGCAAAAAAAAGTCCAAATTTTTTTTGACCTCAAAATGTCATTTAAGACGTCATAGTATAGTAAGGCGTTTTTTTCGGGCAAAAAAAGTCAAAATTTTTTTTGACCTCAAAATGTCATAAAAAACGTCATAGTATAGTAATGCGTCAAAATCGGCCAAAAAAAGTCAAAATTTTTTTTGACCTCAAAATGTCATAAAAAACGTCATAGTATAGTAAGGCGTCAAAATCGGCCAAAAAAAGTCAAAAATTTTTTTGACCTCAAAATGTCATAAAAAACGTCATAGTATAGTAAGGCGTCAAAATCGGCCAAAAAAAGTCCAAATTTTTTTTGACCTCAAAATGTCATTTAAGACGTCATAGTATAGTATGGCGTTTTTTTCGGGCAAAAAAAGTCAAAATTTCTTTTGACCTCAAAATGTCATAAAAAACGTCATAGTATAGTAAGGCGTTTTTTCCGGGCAAAAAAAGTCAAAAAATTTTTGACCTCAAAATGTCATAAAAAACGTCATAGTATAGTAAGGCGTCAAAATCGTCCAAAAAAAGTCAAAAATTTTTTTGACCTCAAAATGTCATAAAAAACGTCATAGTATAGTATGCCGTTTTTTTCGGGCAAAAAAAGTCAAAATTTCTTTTGACCTCAAAATGTCATATAAAACGTCATAGTATAGTATTGGGTTTTTTTTCGGGCAAAAAAAGTCATATTTTAGTATGACCTCAAAATGTCATATAAAACGTCATAGTATAGTATGGCGTTTTTTTCGGGCAAAAAAAGTCATACTTTAGTATGACCTCAAAATGTCATAAAAAACGTCATAGTATAGTAAGGCGTCAAAATCGTCCAAAAAAAGTCCAAATTTTTTTTGACCTCAAAATGTCATAAAAAACGTCATAGTATAGTAAGGCGTTTTTTTCGGGCAAAAAAAGTCAAAAAATTTTTTGACCTCAAAATGTCATAAAAAACGTCATAGTATAGTAAGGCGTTTTTTTCGGGCAAAAAAAGTCAAAAAATTTTTTGACCTCAAAATGTCATAAAAAACGTCATAGTATAGTAAGGCGTCAAAATCGGCAAAAAAAAGTCCAAATTTTTTTTGACCTCAAAATGTCATTTAAGACGTCATAGTATAGTAAGGCGTTTTTTTCGGGCAAAAAAAGTCAAAAATTTTTTTGACCTCAAAATGTCATAAAAAACGTTATAGTATAGTAAGGCGTTTTTTTCGGGCAAAAAAAGTCAAAATTTCTTTTGACCTCAAAATGTCATATAAAACGTCATAGTATAGTATGGCGTTTTTTTCGGGCAAAAAAAGTCAAAATTTCTTTTGACCTCAAAATGTCATATAAAACGTCATAGTATAGTATGGCGTTTTTTTCGGGCAAAAAAAGTCAAAAAATTTTTTGACCTCAAAATGTCATAAAAAACGTCATAGTATAGTAAGGCGTTTTTTTCGGGCAAAAAAAGTCCCAATTTTTTTTTACCTCAAAATGTCATAAAAAACGTCATAGTATAGTAATGCGTCAAAATCGGCCAAAAAAAGTCAAAATTTTTTTTGACCTCAAAATGTCATAAAAAACGTCATAGTATAGTAAGGCGTCAAAATCGGCCAAAAAAAGTCAAAAAATTTTTTGACCTCAAAATGTCATAAAAAACGTCATAGTATAGTAAGGCGTCAAAATCGGCCAAAAAAAGTCCAAATTTTTTTTGACCTCAAAATGTCATTTAAGACGTCATAGTATAGTATGGCGTTTTTTTCGGGCAAAAAAAGTCAAAATTTCTTTTGACCTCAAAATGTCATAAAAAACGTCATAGTATAGTAAGGCGTTTTTTTCGGGCAAAAAAAGTCAAAAAAATTTTGACCTCAAAATGTCATAAAAAAACGTCATAGTATAGTAAGGCGTTTTTTTCGGGCAAAAAAAGTCCCAATTTTTTTTTACCTCAAAATGTCATAAAAAACGTCATAGTATAGTAAGGCGTCAAAATCGGCCAAAAAAAGTCAAAAATTTTTTTGACCTCAAAATGTCATATAAACCGTCATAGTATAGTATGGCGTTTTTTTCGGGCAAAAAAAGTCAAAATTTCTTTTGACCTCAAAATGTCATAAAAAACGTCATAGTATAGTAAGGCGTTTTTTTCGGGCAAAAAAAGTCAAAAAATTTTTTGACCTCAAAATGTCATAAAAAACGTCTTAGTATAGTAAGGCGTTTTTTTCGGGCAAAAAAAGTCAAAAAATTTTTTGACCTCAAAATGTCATAAAAAACGTCATAGTATAGTAAGGCGTCAAAATCGGCCAAAAAAAGTCAAAATTTTTTTTGACCTCAAAATGTCATATAAAACGTCATAGTATAGTATGGCGTTTTTTTCGGGCAAAAAAAGTCAAAATTTCTTTTGACCTCAAAATGTCATAAAAAACGTCATAGTATAGTAAGGCGTTTTTTTCGGGCAAAAAAAAGTCATACTTTAGTATGACCTCAAAATGTCATATAAAACGTCATAGTATAGTAAGGCGTTTTTTTCGGGCAAAAAAAGTCAAAAAATTTTTTGACCTCAAAATGTCATAAAAAACGTCATAGTATAGTAAGGCGTTTTTTTCGGGCAAAAAATGTCAAAATTTTTTTGACCTCAAAATGTCATAAAACAAGTCATAGTATAGTAAGGCGTTTTTTTCGGGCAAACAAAGTCAAAAATTTTTTTGACCTCAAAATGTCATAAAAAACGTCATAGTATAGTAAGGCGTTTTTTTCGGGCAAAAAAAGTCCCAATTTTTTTTGACCTCAAAATGTCATAAAAAACGTCATAGTATAGTAAGGCGTTTTTTTCGGGCAAAAAAAGTCAAACTTTTTTTGGACCTCAAAATGTCATAAAAAACGTCATAGTATAGTAAGGCGTCAAAATCGTCCAAAAAAAGTCAAAAATGTTTTTGACCTCAAAATGTCATATAAAACGTCATAGTATAGTAAGGCGTTTTTTTCGGGGAAAAAAAGTCATACTTTAGTATGACCTCAAAATGTCATATAAAACGTCATAGTATAGTGTGGCGTTTTTTTCAGGCAAAAAAAGTCATACTTTAGTATGACCTCAAAATGTCATAAAAAAACGTCATAGTATAGTAAGGCGTCAAAATCGGCCAAAAAAAGTCAAAAAAATTTTTGACCTCAAAATGTCATAAAAAACGTCATAGTATAGTAAGGCGTTTTTTTCGGGCAAAAAAAGGCATACTTTAGTATGACCTCAAAATATCATATAAAACGTCATAGTATAGTATGGCGTTTTTTTCGGGCAAAAAAAGTCATGCTTTAGTATGACCTCAAAATGTCATAAAAAACGTCATAGTATAGTATGCCGTTTTTTTCGGGCAAAAAAAGTCAAAATTTCTTTTGACCTCAAAATGTCATATAAAACGTCATATTATAGTATGGCGTTTTTTTCGGGCAAAAAAAGACAAAAAAATTTTTGACCTCAAAATGTCATAAAAAACGTCATAGTATAGTAAGGCGTCAAAATCGGCCAAAAAAAGTCAAAATTTTTTTTGACCTCAAAATGTCATAAAAAACGTCATAGTATAGTAAGGCGTTTTTTTCGGGCAAAAAAAGTCATACTTTAGTATGAACTCAAAATGTCATATAAAACGTCATAGTATAGTGTGGCGTTTTTTTCAGGCAAAAAAAGTCATACTTTAGTATGACCTCAAAATGTCATAAAAAAACGTCATAGTATAGTAAGGCGTCAAAATCGGCCAAAAAAAGTCAAAAAAATTTTTGACCTCAAAATGTCATAAAAAACGTCATAGTATAGTAAGGCGTTTTTTTCGGGGAAAAAAAGTCATACTTTAGTATGACCTCAAAATATCATATAAAACGTCATAGTATAGTATGGCGTTTTTTTCGGGCAAAAAAAGTCATACTTTAGTATGACCTCAAAATGTCATAAAAAACGTCATAGTATAGTAAGGCGTCAAAATCGGCAAAAAAAAGTCAAAATTTTTTTTGACCTCAAAATGTCATAAAAAACGTCATAGTATAGTAAGGCGTCAAAATCGGCCAAAAAAAGTCAAAAATTTTTTTGACCTCAAAATGTCATAAAAAACGTCATAGTATAGTAAGGCGTTTTTTTCGGGCAAAAAAAGTCAACAATTTTTTTGACCTCAAAATGTCATAAAAAACGTCATAGTATAGTAAGGCGTTTTTTTCGGGCAAAAAATGTCAAAAATTTTTTTGACCTCAAAATGTCATAAAACACGTCATAGTATAGTAAGGCGTTTTTTTCGGGCAAACAAAGTCAAAAATTTTTTTGACCTCAAAATGTCATAAAAAACGTCATAGTATAGTAAGGCGTTTTTTTCGGGCAAAAAAAGTCCCAATTTTTTTTGACCTCAAAATGTCATAAAAAACGTCATAGTATAGTAAGGCGTTTTTTTCGGGGAAAAAAAGTCATACTTTAGTATGACCTCAAAATGTCATAAAAAATGTCATAGTATAGTAAGGCGTCAAAATCGGCCAAAAAAAGTCAAAAAATTTTTTGACCTCAAAATGTCATAAAAAACTTCATAGTATAGTAAGGCGTTTTTTCGGGCAAAAAAAGTCAAAACATTTTTTTGACCTCAAAATGTCATAAAAAACGTCATAGTATAGTATGCCGTTTTTATCGGCCAAAAAAAGTCAAAAATTTTTTTGATAAAAAACGTCATAGTATAGTAAGGCGTCAAAATCGTCCAAAAAAAGTCAAAAATTTTTTGACCTCAAAATGTCATAAAAAAACGTCATAGTATAGTAAGGCGTTTTTTTTTCAGGCAAAAAAAGTCATACTTTAGTATGACCTCAAAATGTCATATAAAACGTCATAGTATAGTATGGCGTTTTTTTCGGGCAAAAAAAGTCATACTTTAGTATGACCTCAAAATGTCATAAAAAACGTCATAGTATAGTAAGGCGTCAAAATCGGCAAAAAAAAGTCAAAATTTTTTTTGACCTCAAAATGTCATAAAAAACGTCATAGTATAGTAAGGCGTCAAAATCGGCCAAAAAAAGTCAAAAATTTTTTTGACCTCAAAATGTCATAAAAAACGTCATAGTATAGTAAGGCGTTTTTTTCGGGCAAAAAAAGTCATACTTTAGTATGAACTCAAAATGTCATATAAAACGTCATAGTATAGTGTGGCGTTTTTTTCAGGCAAAAAAAGTCATACTTTAGTATGACCTCAAAATGTCATAAAAAAACGTCATAGTATAGTAAGGCGTCAAAATCGGCCAAAAAAAGTCAAAATTTTTTTTGACCTCAAAATGTCATAAAAAACGTCATAGTATAGTAAGGCGTTTTTTTCGGGCAAAAAAAGTCATACTTTAGTATGACCTCAAAATGTCATATAAAACGTCATAGTATAGTAAGGCGTTTTTTTCGGGCAATAAATGTCAAAATTTTTTTTGACCTCAAAATGTCATAAAACACGTCATAGTATAGTAAGGCGTTTTTTTCGGGCAAACAAAGTCAAAAATTTTTTTGACCTCAAAATGTCATAAAAAACGTCATAGTATAGTAAGGCGTTTTTTTCGGGCAAAAAAAGTCCCAATTTTTTTTGACCTCAAAATGTCATAAAAAACGTCATAGTATAGTAAGGCGTTTTTTTCGGGGAAAAAAAGTCATACTTTAGTATGACCTCAAAATGTCATAAAAAACTTCATAGTATAGTAAGGCGTTTTTTCGGGCAAAAAAAGTCAAAACATTTTTTTGACCTCAAAATGTCATAAAAAACGTCATAGTATAGTATGCCGTTTTTATCGGCCAAAAAAAGTCAAAAAATTTTTTGATAAAAAACGTCATAGTATAGTAAGGCGTCAAAATCATCCAAAAAAAGTCAAAAATTTTTTGACCTCAAAATGTCATAAAAAAACGTCATAGTATAGTAAGGCGTTTTTTTTTCAGGCAAAAAAACTAAAAAATTTTTTTGACCTCAAAATGTCATAAAAAACGTCATAGTATAGTAAGGCGTCAAAATCGGCCAAAAAAAGTCAAACTTTTTTTGGACCTCAAAATGTCATAAAAAACGTCATAGTATAGTAAGGCGTCAAAATCGTCCAAAAAAAGTCAAAAATTTTTTTGACCTCAAAATGTCATATAAAACGTCATAGTATAGTATGGCGTTTTTTTCGGGCAAAAAAAGTCTAAATTTCTTTTGACCTCAAAATGTCATAAAAAACGTCATAGTATTGTAAGGGGTTTTTTTCGGGCAAAAAAAGTCAAAAAATTTTTTGACCTCAAAATGTCATATAAAACGTCATAGTATAGTAAGGCGTTTTTTTCGGGCAAAAAAAGTCCCAATTTTTTTTGACCTCAAAATGTCATAAAAAAACGTCATAGTATAGTAAGGCGTTTTTTTTTCAGGCAAAAAAACTAAAAAATTTTTTTGACCTCAAAATGTCATAAAAAACGTCATAGTATAGTAAGGCGTCAAAATCGGCCAAAAAAAGTCAAACTTTTTTTGGACCTCAAAATGTCATAAAAAACGTCATAGTATAGTAAGGCGTCAAAATCGTCCAAAAAAAGTCAAAAATTTTTTTGACCTCAAAATGTCATATAAAACGTCATAGTATAGTATGGCGTTTTTTTCGGGCAAAAAAAGTCTAAATTTCTTTTGACCTCAAAATGTCATAAAAAACGTCATAGTATTGTAAGGGGTTTTTTTCGGGCAAAAAAAGTCAAAAAATTTTTTGACCTCAAAATGTCATATAAAACGTCATAGTATAGTAAGGCGTTTTTTTCGGGCAAAAAAAGTCCCAATTTTTTTTGACCTCAAAATGTCATAAAAAACGTCATAGTATAGTAAGGCGTCAAAATCGTCCAAAAAAAGTCAAAATTTTTTTGACCTCAAAATGTCATAAAAAACGTCATAGTATAGTAAGGCGTTTTTTTCGGGCAAAAAAAGTCAAAAAAATTTTTGACCTCAAAATGTCATAAAAAACGTCATAGTATAGTAAGGCGTTTTTTTCGGGCAAAAAAAGTCCCAATTTTTTTTTACCTCAAATTGTCATAAAAAACGTCATAGTATAGTAAGGCGTCAAAATCGTCCAAAAAAAGTCAAAATTTTTTTGACCTCAAAATGTCATAAAAAACGTCATAGTATAGTAAGGCGTTTTTTTCGGGCAAAAAAAGTCAAAAAAATTTTTGACCTCAAAATGTCATAAAAAACGTCATAGTATAGTAAGGCGTTTTTTTCAGGCAAAAAAAGTCCCAATTTTTTTTTACCTCAAATTGTCATAAAAAACGTCATAGTATAGTAAGGCGTCAAAATCGTCCAAAAAAATTCAAAATTTTTTTGACCTCAAAATGTCATAAAAAACGTCATAGTATAGTAAGGCGTTTTTTTCGGGCAAAAAAAGTCAAAAAAAATTTTGACCTCAAAATGTCATAAAAAACGTCATAGTATAGTAAGGCGTCAAAATCGTCCAAAAAAAGTCAAAATTTTTTTGACCTCAAAATGTCATAAAAAACGTCATAGTATAGTAAGGCGTTTTTTTCGGGCAAAAAAAGTCAAAAAAATTTTTGACCTCAAAATGTCATAAAAAACGTCATAGTATAGTAAGGCGTTTTTTTCGGGCAAAAAAAGTCCCAATTTTTTTTTACCTCAAATTGTCATAAAAAACGTCATAGTATAGTAAGGCGTCAAAATCGTCCAAAAAAAGTCAAAATTTTTTTGACCTCAAAATGTCATAAAAAACGTCATAGTATAGTAAGGCGTTTTTTTCGGGCAAAAAAAGTCAAAAAAATTTTTGACCTCAAAATGTCATAAAAAACGTCATAGTATAGTAAGGCGTTTTTTTCAGGCAAAAAAAGTCCCAATTTTTTTTTACCTCAAATTGTCATAAAAAACGTCATAGTATAGTAAGGCGTCAAAATCGTCCAAAAAAATTCAAAATTTTTTTGACCTCAAAATGTCATAAAAAACGTCATAGTATAGTAAGGCGTTTTTTTCGGGCAAAAAAAGTCAAAAAAAATTTTGACCTCAAAATGTCATAAAAAACGTCATAGTATAGTAAGGCGTCAAAATCGTCCAAAAAAAGTCAAAATTTTTTTGACCTCAAAATGTCATAAAAAACGTCATAGTATAGTAAGGCGTTTTTTTCGGGCAAAAAAAGTCAAAAAAATTTTTGACCTCAAAATGTCATAAAAAACGTCATAGTATAGTAAGGCGTCAAAATCGGCCAAAAAAAGTCAAAATTTTTTTGGACCTCAAAATGTCATAAAAAACGTAATAGTATAGTAAGGCGTCAAAATCGGCCAAAAAAAGTCCCAATTTTTTTTTACCTCAAAATGTCATAAAAAAACGTCATAGTATAGTAAGGCGTCAAAATCGGGCAAAAAAAGTCAAAAAATTTTTTGACCTCAAAATGTCATAAAAAACGTCATAGTATAGTATGCCGTTTTTTTCGGGCAAAAAAAGTCAAAATTTCTTTTGACCTCAAAATGTCATATAAAACGTCATATTATAGTATGGCGTTTTTTTCGGGCAAAAAAAGACAAAAAAATTTTTGACCTCAAAATGTCATAAAAAACGTCATAGTATAGTAAGGCGTCAAAATCGGCCAAAAAAAGTCAAAATTTTTTTTGACCTCAAAATGTCATAAAAAACGTCATAGTATAGTAAGGCGTTTTTTTCGGGCAAAAAAAGTCATACTTTAGTATGACCTCAAAATGTCATATAAAACGTCATAGTATAGTGTGGCGTTTTTTTCAGGCAAAAAAAGTCATACTTTAGTATGACCTCAAAATGTCATAAAAAAACGTCATAGTATAGTAAGGCGTCAAAATCGGCCAAAAAAAGTCAAAAAAATTTTTGACCTCAAAATGTCATAAAAAACGTCATAGTATAGTAAGGCGTTTTTTTCGGGCAAAAAAAGTCATACTTTAGTATGACCTCAAAATATCATATAAAACGTCATAGTATAGTATGGCGTTTTTTTCGGGCAAAAAAAGTCATACTTTAGTATGACCTCAAAATGTCATAAAAAACGTCATAGTATAGTAAGGCGTCAAAATCGGCCAAAAAAAGTCAAAATTTTTTTTGACCTCAAAATGTCATAAAAAACGTCATAGTATAGTAAGGCGTCAAAATCGGCCAAAAAAAGTCAAAAATTTTTTTGACCTCAAAATGTCATAAAAAACGTCATAGTATAGTAAGGCGTTTTTTTCGGGCAAAAAAAGTCAAAAATTTTTTTGACCTCAAAATGTCATAAAAAACGTCATAGTATAGTAAGGCGTTTTTTTCGGGCAAACAAAGTCAAAAATTTTTTTGACCTCAAAATGTCATAAAAAACGTAATAGTATAGTAAGGCGTTTTTTTCGGGCAAAAAAAGTCCCAATTTTTTTTGACCTCAAAATGTCATAAAAAACATCATAGTATAGTAAGGCGTTTTTTTCGGGGAAAAAAAGTCATACTTTAGTATGACCTCAAAATGTCATAAAAAACGTCATAGTATAGTAAGGCGTCAAAATCGGCCAAAAAAAGTCAAAAATTTTTTTGACCTCAAAATGTCATAAAAAACGTCATAGTATAGTAAGGCGTTTTTTTCGGGCAAAAAAAGTCAAAAATTTTTTTGACCTCAAAATGTCATAAAAAACGTCATAGTATAGTAAGGCGTTTTTTTCGGGCAAACAAAGTCAAAAATTTTTTTGACCTCAAAATGTCATAAAAAACGTCATAGTATAGTAAGGCGTTTTTTTTCGGGCAAAAAAAGTCCCAATTTTTTTTGACCTCAAAATGTCATAAAAAACATCATAGTATAGTAAGGCGTTTTTTTCGGGGAAAAAAAGTCATACTTTAGTATGACCTCAAAATGTCATAAAAAACGTCATAGTATAGTAAGGCGTTTTTTTCGGGCAAAAAAAGTCCCAATTTTTTTTGACCTCAAAATGTCATAAAAAACGTCATAGTATAGTATGCCGTTTTTATCGGCCAAAAAAAGTCAAAAATTTTTTTGATAAAAAACGTCATAGTATAGTAAGGCGTCAAAATCATCCAAAAAAAGTCAAAAATTTTTTGACCTCAAAATGTCATAAAAAAACGTCATAGTATAGTAAGGCGTTTTTTTTTCAGGCAAAAAAACTAAAAAATTTTTTTGACCTCAAAATGTCATAAAAAACGTCATAGTATAGTAAGGCGTCAAAATCGTCCAAAAAAAGTCAAAAATTTTTTTGACCTCAAAATGTCATATAAAACGTCATAGTATAGTATGGCGTTTTTTTCGGGCAAAAAAAGTCAAAATTTCTTTTGACCTCAAAATGTCATAAAAAACGTCATAGTATAGTAAGGGGTTTTTTTCGGGCAAAAAAAGTCAAAAAATTTTTTGACCTCAAAATGTCATAAAAAACGTCATAGTATAGTAAGGCGTTTTTTTCGGGCAAAAAAAGTCAAAAAATTTTTTGACCTCAAAATGTCATAAAAAACGTCATAGTATAGTAAGGCGTTTTTTGCGGGCAAAAAAAGTCAAAAAATGTTTTGACCTCAAAATGTCATAAAAAACGTCATAGTATAGTAAGGCGTTTATTTCGGGCAAAAAAAGTCCCAATTTTTTTTTACCTCAAAATGTCATAAAAAACGTCATAGCATAGTATGCCGTTTTTATCGGGCAAAAAAAGTCAAAAAATGTTTTGACCTCAAAATGTCATAAAAAACGTCATAGTATAGTAAGGCGTTTTTTTCGGGCAAAAAAAGTCAAAAATTTTTTTGACCTCAAAATGTCATAAAAAACGTCATAGTATAGTAAGGCGTTTTTTTCGGGCAAAAAAAGTCATACTTTAGTATGACCTCAAAATGTCATATAAAACGTCATAGTATAGTATGGCGTTTTTTTTGGGCAAAAAAAGTCATACTTTAGTATGACCTCAAAATGTCATAAAAAACGTCATAGTATAGTAAGGCGTCAAAATCGGCCAAAAAAAGTCAAAAAATTTTTTGACCTCAAAATGTCATAAAAAACTTCATAGTATAGTAAGGCGTCAAAATCGGCCAAAAAAAGTCAAAAATTTTTTTGACCTCAAAATGTCATAAAAAAACGTCATAGTATAGTAAGGCATCAAAATCGGCCAAAAAAAGTCAAAATTTTTTTTGACCTCAAAATGTTATAAAAAACGTCATAGTATAGTAAGGCGTTTTTTTCGGGCAAAAAAAGTCAAAATTTTTTTGGACCTCAAAATGTCATAAAAAACGTCATAGTATAGTAAGGCGTCAAAATCGGCCAAAAAAAGTCAAAAATTTTTTTGACCTCAAAATGTCATAAAAAACGTCATAGTATAGTAAGGTGTTTTTTTCGGGCAAAAAAAGTCAAAATTTTTTTGACCTTAAAATGTCATAAAAAACGTCATAGTATAGTAAGGCCTTTTTTTTCGGGCAAAAAAACTAAAAAAAATTTTTGACCTCAAAATGTCATAAAAAACGTCATAGTATAGTAAGGCGTTTTTTTCAGGCAAAAAAAGTCATACTTTAGTATGACCTCAAAATATCATATAAAACGTCATAGTATAGTAAGGCGTCAAAATCGGCCAAAAAAAGTCTAAATTTTTTTTGACCTCAAAATGTCATAAAAAACGTCATAGTATAGTAAGGCGTCAAAATCGGCCAAAAAAAATCAAAATTTTTTTGACCTCAAAATGTCATAAAAAACGTCATAGTATAGTAAGGCGTTTTTTTCGGGCAAAAAAAGTCAAAAAATTTTTTGACCTCAAAATGTCATAAAAAACGTCAAAGTATAGTAAGGCGTTTTTTTCGGGCAAAAAAAGTCCCAATTTTTTTTAACCTCAAAATGTCATAAAAAACGTCATAGTATAGTAAGGCGTTTTTTTTCGGGCAAAAAAAGTCCCAATTTTTTTTGACCTCAAAATGTCATAAAAAACGTCATAGTATAGTAAGGCGTTTTTTGCGGGCAAAAAAAGTCCCAATTTTTTTTTACCTCAAAATGTCAAAAAAAACGTCATAGTATAGTAAGGCGTCAAAATCGGCCAAAAAAAGTCAAAATTTTTTTTGACCTCAAAATGTCATATAAAACGTCATAGTATAGTATGGCGTTTTTTTCGGGCAAAAAAAGTCAAAATTTCTTTTGACCTCAAAATGTCATAAAAAACGTCATAGTATAGTAAGGCCTTTTTTTTCGGGCAAAAAAAGTAAAAAAATTTTTTGACCTCAAAATGTCATAAAAAACGTCATAGTATAGTAAGGCCTTTTTTTTCGGGCAAAAAAACTCAAAAATTTTTTTGACCTTAAAATGTCATAAAAAACGTCATAGTATAGTAAGGCCTTTTTTTTCGGGCAAAAAAACTCAAAAATTTTTTTGACCTCAAAATGTCATAAAAAACGTCATAGTATAGTAAGGCGTTTTTTTCGGGCAAAAAAAGTCATATTTTAGTATGACCTCAAAATATCATATAAAACGTCATAGTATAGTATGGCGTTTTTTTCGGGCAAAAAAAGTCATACTTTAGTATGACCTCAAAATGTCATAAAAAACGTCATAGTATAGTAAGGCGTCAAAATCGGCCAAAAAAAGTCTAAATTTTTTTTGACCTCAAAATGTCATATAAAACGTCATAGTATAGTATGGCGTTTTTTTCGGGCAAAAAAAGTCAAAATTTCTTTTGAACTCAAAATGTCATAAAAAACGTCATAGTATAGTAAGGGGTTTTTTTCGGGCAAAAAAAGTCAAAAAATTTTTTGACCTCAAAATGTCATAAAAAACGTTATAGTATAGTAAGGCGTTTTTTTCGGGAGAAAAAAGTCTAAATTTCATTTGACCTCAAAATGTCATAAAAAACGTCATAGTATAGTGAGGTGTTTTTTTCGGGCAAAAAAAGTCCCAATTTTTTTTTACCTCAAAATGTCATAAAAAACGTCATAGTATAGTAAGGCGTCAAAATCGGCAAAAAAAAGTCCAAATTTTTTTTGACCTCAAAATGTCATAAAAAACGTCATAGTATAGTAAGGCGTTTTTTTCGGCCAAAAAAAGTCCAAATTTATTTTGACCTCAAAATGTCATAAAAAACGTCATAGTATAGTAAGGCGTTTTTTTCGGGCAAAAAAACTCAAAAAATTTTTTGACCTCAAAATGTCATAAAAAACGTCATAGTATAGGAAGGCGTTTTTTTCGGGCAAAAAAAGTCATACTTTAGTATGACCTCAAAATGTCATAAAAAACGTCATAGTATAGTAAGGAGTCAAAATCGGCCAAAAAAAGTCCCAATTTTTTTTTACCTCAAAATGTCATAAAAAACGTCATAGTATAGTAAGGCGTTTTTTTCGGGCAAAAAAAGTCAAAAAAGTTTTTGACCTCAAAATGTCATAAAAAACGTCATAGTATAGTAAGGCGTTTTTTTCAGGCAAAAAAAGTCATACTTTAGTATGACCTCAAAATATCATATAAAACGTCATAGTATAGTAAGGCGTTTTTTTCAGGCAAAAAAAGTCATACTTTAGTATGACCTCAAAATATCATATAAAACGTCATAGTATAGTATGGCGTTTTTTTCGGGCAAAAAAAGTCATACTTTAGTATGACCTCAAAATGTCATAAAAAACGTCATAGTATAGTAAGGAGTCAAAATCGGCCAAAAAAAGTCCCAATTTTTTTTTACCTCAAAATGTCATAAAAAACGTCATAGTATAGTAAGGCGTTTTTTTCGGGCAAAAAAAGTCAAAAAAGTTTTTGACCTCAAAATGTCATATAAAACGTCATAGTATAGTATGGCGTTTTTTTCGGGCAAAAAAACTCAAAATTTCTTTTGACCTCAAAATGTCATAAAAAACGTCATAGTATAGTAAGGCGTTTTTTCCGGGCAAAAAAAGTCAAAAAATTTTTGACCTCAAAATGTCATAAAAAACGTCATAGTATAGTAAGGCGTCAAAATCGTCCAAAAAAAGTCAAAAATTTTTTTGACCTCAAAATGTCATAAAAAACGTCATAGTATAGTATGCCGTTTTTTTCGGGCAAAAAAAGTCAAAATTTCTTTTGACCTCAAAATGTCATATAAAACATCATAGTATAGTATTGGGTTTTTTTTCGGGCAAAAAAAGTCATATTTTAGTATGACCTCAAAATGTCATATAAAACGTCATAGTATAGTATGGCGTTTTTTTCGGGCAAAAAAAGTCATACTTTAGTATGACCTCAAAATGTCATAAAAAACGTCATAGTATAGTAAGGCGTCAAAATCGTCCAAAAAAAGTCCAAATTTTTTTTGACCTCAAAATGTCATTTAAGACGTCATAGTATAGTAAGGCGTTTTTTTCGGGCAAAAAAAGTCAAAATTTTTTTTGACCTCAAAATGTCATAAAAAACGTCATAGTATAGTAAGGCGTTTTTTTCGGGCAAAAAAAGTCAAAAAATTTTTTGACCTCAAAATGTCATAAAAAACGTCATAGTATAGTAAGGCGTCAAAATCGGCAAAAAAAAGTCCAAATTTTTTTTGACCTCAAAATGTCATTTAAGACGTCATAGTATAGTAAGGCGTTTTTTTCGGGCAAAAAAAGTCAAAATTTTTTTTGACCTCAAAATGTCATAAAAAACGTCATAGTATAGTAATGCGTCAAAATCGGCCAAAAAAAGTCAAAATTTTTTTTGACCTCAAAATGTCATAAAAAACGTCATAGTATAGTAAGGCGTCAAAATCGGCCAAAAAAAGTCAAAAATTTTTTTGACCTCAAAATGTCATAAAAAACGTCATAGTATAGTAAGGCGTCAAAATCGGCCAAAAAAAGTCCAAATTTTTTTTGACCTCAAAATGTCATTTAAGACGTCATAGTATAGTATGGCGTTTTTTTCGGGCAAAAAAAGTCAAAATTTCTTTTGACCTCAAAATGTCATAAAAAACGTCATAGTATAGTAAGGCGTTTTTTCCGGGCAAAAAAAGTCAAAAAATTTTTGACCTCAAAATGTCATAAAAAACGTCATAGTATAGTAAGGCGTCAAAATCGTCCAAAAAAAGTCAAAAATTTTTTTGACCTCAAAATGTCATAAAAAACGTCATAGTATAGTATGCCGTTTTTTTCGGGCAAAAAAAGTCAAAATTTCTTTTGACCTCAAAATGTCATATAAAACGTCATAGTATAGTATTGGGTTTTTTTTCGGGCAAAAAAAGTCATATTTTAGTATGACCTCAAAATGTCATATAAAACGTCATAGTATAGTATGGCGTTTTTTTCGGGCAAAAAAAGTCATACTTTAGTATGACCTCAAAATGTCATAAAAAACGTCATAGTATAGTAAGGCGTCAAAATCGTCCAAAAAAAGTCCAAATTTTTTTTGACCTCAAAATGTCATAAAAAACGTCATAGTATAGTAAGGCGTTTTTTTCGGGCAAAAAAAGTCAAAAAATTTTTTGACCTCAAAATGTCATAAAAAACGTCATAGTATAGTAAGGCGTTTTTTTCGGGCAAAAAAAGTCAAAAAATTTTTTGACCTCAAAATGTCATAAAAAACGTCATAGTATAGTAAGGCGTCAAAATCGGCAAAAAAAAGTCCAAATTTTTTTTGACCTCAAAATGTCATTTAAGACGTCATAGTATAGTAAGGCGTTTTTTTCGGGCAAAAAAAGTCAAAAATTTTTTTGACCTCAAAATGTCATAAAAAACGTTATAGTATAGTAAGGCGTTTTTTTCGGGCAAAAAAAGTCAAAATTTCTTTTGACCTCAAAATGTCATATAAAACGTCATAGTATAGTATGGCGTTTTTTTCGGGCAAAAAAAGTCAAAATTTCTTTTGACCTCAAAATGTCATATAAAACGTCATAGTATAGTATGGCGTTTTTTTCGGGCAAAAAAAGTCAAAAAATTTTTTGACCTCAAAATGTCATAAAAAACGTCATAGTATAGTAAGGCGTTTTTTTCGGGCAAAAAAAGTCCCAATTTTTTTTTACCTCAAAATGTCATAAAAAACGTCATAGTATAGTAATGCGTCAAAATCGGCCAAAAAAAGTCAAAATTTTTTTTGACCTCAAAATGTCATAAAAAACGTCATAGTATAGTAAGGCGTCAAAATCGGCCAAAAAAAGTCAAAAAATTTTTTGACCTCAAAATGTCATAAAAAACGTCATAGTATAGTAAGGCGTCAAAATCGGCCAAAAAAAGTCCAAATTTTTTTTGACCTCAAAATGTCATTTAAGACGTCATAGTATAGTATGGCGTTTTTTTCGGGCAAAAAAAGTCAAAATTTCTTTTGACCTCAAAATGTCATAAAAAACGTCATAGTATAGTAAGGCGTTTTTTTCGGGCAAAAAAAGTCAAAAAAATTTTGACCTCAAAATGTCATAAAAAAACGTCATAGTATAGTAAGGCGTTTTTTTCGGGCAAAAAAAGTCCCAATTTTTTTTTACCTCAAAATGTCATAAAAAACGTCATAGTATAGTAAGGCGTCAAAATCGGCCAAAAAAAGTCAAAAATTTTTTTGACCTCAAAATGTCATATAAACCGTCATAGTATAGTATGGCGTTTTTTTCGGGCAAAAAAAGTCAAAATTTCTTTTGACCTCAAAATGTCATAAAAAACGTCATAGTATAGTAAGGCGTTTTTTTCGGGCAAAAAAAGTCAAAAAATTTTTTGACCTCAAAATGTCATAAAAAACGTCTTAGTATAGTAAGGCGTTTTTTTCGGGCAAAAAAAGTCAAAAAATTTTTTGACCTCAAAATGTCATAAAAAACGTCATAGTATAGTAAGGCGTCAAAATCGGCCAAAAAAAGTCAAAATTTTTTTTGACCTCAAAATGTCATATAAAACATCATAGTATAGTATGGCGTTTTTTTCGGGCAAAAAAAGTCAAAATTTCTTTTGACCTCAAAATGTCATAAAAAACGTCATAGTATAGTAAGGCGTTTTTTTCGGGCAAAAAAAAGTCATACTTTAGTATGACCTCAAAATGTCATATAAAACGTCATAGTATAGTAAGGCGTTTTTTTCGGGCAAAAAAAGTCAAAAAATTTTTTGACCTCAAAATGTCATAAAAAACGTCATAGTATAGTAAGGCGTTTTTTTCGGGCAAAAAATGTCAAAATTTTTTTGACCTCAAAATGTCATAAAACAAGTCATAGTATAGTAAGGCGTTTTTTTCGGGCAAACAAAGTCAAAAATTTTTTTGACCTCAAAATGTCATAAAAAACGTCATAGTATAGTAAGGCGTTTTTTTCGGGCAAAAAAAGTCCCAATTTTTTTTGACCTCAAAATGTCATAAAAAACGTCATAGTATAGTAAGGCGTTTTTTTCGGGCAAAAAAAGTCAAACTTTTTTTGGACCTCAAAATGTCATAAAAAACGTCATAGTATAGTAAGGCGTCAAAATCGTCCAAAAAAAGTCAAAAATGTTTTTGACCTCAAAATGTCATATAAAACGTCATAGTATAGTAAGGCGTTTTTTTCGGGGAAAAAAAGTCATACTTTAGTATGACCTCAAAATGTCATATAAAACGTCATAGTATAGTGTGGCGTTTTTTTCAGGCAAAAAAAGTCATACTTTAGTATGACCTCAAAATGTCATAAAAAAACGTCATAGTATAGTAAGGCGTCAAAATCGGCCAAAAAAAGTCAAAAAAATTTTTGACCTCAAAATGTCATAAAAAACGTCATAGTATAGTAAGGCGTTTTTTTCGGGCAAAAAAAGGCATACTTTAGTATGACCTCAAAATATCATATAAAACGTCATAGTATAGTATGGCGTTTTTTTCGGGCAAAAAAAGTCATGCTTTAGTATGACCTCAAAATGTCATAAAAAACGTCATAGTATAGTATGCCGTTTTTTTCGGGCAAAAAAAGTCAAAATTTCTTTTGACCTCAAAATGTCATATAAAACGTCATATTATAGTATGGCGTTTTTTTCGGGCAAAAAAAGACAAAAAAATTTTTGACCTCAAAATGTCATAAAAAACGTCATAGTATAGTAAGGCGTCAAAATCGGCCAAAAAAAGTCAAAATTTTTTTTGACCTCAAAATGTCATAAAAAACGTCATAGTATAGTAAGGCGTTTTTTTCGGGCAAAAAAAGTCATACTTTAGTATGAACTCAAAATGTCATATAAAACGTCATAGTATAGTGTGGCGTTTTTTTCAGGCAAAAAAAGTCATACTTTAGTATGACCTCAAAATGTCATAAAAAAACGTCATAGTATAGTAAGGCGTCAAAATCGGCCAAAAAAAGTCAAAAAAATTTTTGACCTCAAAATGTCATAAAAAACGTCATAGTATAGTAAGGCGTTTTTTTCGGGGAAAAAAAGTCATACTTTAGTATGACCTCAAAATATCATATAAAACGTCATAGTATAGTATGGCGTTTTTTTCGGGCAAAAAAAGTCATACTTTAGTATGACCTCAAAATGTCATAAAAAACGTCATAGTATAGTAAGGCGTCAAAATCGGCAAAAAAAAGTCAAAATTTTTTTTGACCTCAAAATGTCATAAAAAACGTCATAGTATAGTAAGGCGTCAAAATCGGCCAAAAAAAGTCAAAAATTTTTTTGACCTCAAAATGTCATAAAAAACGTCATAGTATAGTAAGGCGTTTTTTTCGGGCAAAAAAAGTCAACAATTTTTTTGACCTCAAAATGTCATAAAAAACGTCATAGTATAGTAAGGCGTTTTTTTCGGGCAAAAAATGTCAAAAATTTTTTTGACCTCAAAATGTCATAAAACACGTCATAGTATAGTAAGGCGTTTTTTTCGGGCAAACAAAGTCAAAAATTTTTTTGACCTCAAAATGTCATAAAAAACGTCATAGTATAGTAAGGCGTTTTTTTCGGGCAAAAAAAGTCCCAATTTTTTTTGACCTCAAAATGTCATAAAAAACGTCATAGTATAGTAAGGCGTTTTTTTCGGGGAAAAAAAGTCATACTTTAGTATGACCTCAAAATGTCATAAAAAATGTCATAGTATAGTAAGGCGTCAAAATCGGCCAAAAAAAGTCAAAAAATTTTTTGACCTCAAAATGTCATAAAAAACTTCATAGTATAGTAAGGCGTTTTTTCGGGCAAAAAAAGTCAAAACATTTTTTTGACCTCAAAATGTCATAAAAAACGTCATAGTATAGTATGCCGTTTTTATCGGCCAAAAAAAGTCAAAAATTTTTTTGATAAAAAACGTCATAGTATAGTAAGGCGTCAAAATCATCCAAAAAAAGTCAAAAATTTTTTGACCTCAAAATGTCATAAAAAAACGTCATAGTATAGTAAGGCGTTTTTTTTTCAGGCAAAAAAACTAAAAAAATTTTTTGACCTCAAAATGTCATAAAAAACGTCATAGTATAGTAAGGCGTCAAAATCGGCCAAAAAAAGTCAAAATTTTTTTTGACCTCAAAATGTCATAAAAAACGTCATAGTATAGTAAGGCGTTTTTTTCGGGCAAAAAAAGTCAAACTTTTTTTGGACCTCAAAATGTCATAAAAAACGTCATAGTATAGTAAGGCGTCAAAATCGTCCAAAAAAAGTCAAAAATTTTTTTGACCTCAAAATGTCATATAAAACGTCATAGTATAGTATGGCGTTTTTTTCGGGCAAAAAAAGTCAAAATTTCTTTTGACCTCAAAATGTCATAAAAAACGTCATAGTATTGTAAGGGGTTTTTTTCGGGCAAAAAAAGTCAAAAAATTTTTTGACCTCAAAATGTCATATAAAACGTCATAGTATAGTAAGGCGTTTTTTTCGGGCAAAAAAAGTCCCAAATTTTTTTTACCTCAAAATGTCATAAAAAACGTCATAGTATAGTAAGGCGTCAAAATCATCCAAAAAAAGTCAAAAATTTTTTTGACCTCAAAATGTCATAAAAAACGTCATAGTATAGTAAGGCGTCAAAATCGTCCAAAAAAAGTCAAAATTTTTTTTACCTCAAAATGTCATAAAAAACGTCATAGTATAGTAAGGCGTTTTTTTCGGGCAAAAAAAGTCAAAAAAATTTTTGACCTCAAAATGTCATAAAAAACGTCATAGTATAGTAAGGCGTTTTTTTCGGGCAAAAAAAGTCCCAATTTTTTTTTACCTCAAATTGTCATAAAAAACGTCATAGTATAGTAAGGCGTCAAAATCGTCCAAAAAAATTCAAAATTTTTTTGACCTCAAAATGTCATAAAAAACGTCATAGTATAGTAAGGCGTTTTTTTCGGGCAAAAAAAGTCAAAAAAAATTTTGACCTCAAAATGTCATAAAAAACGTCATAGTATAGTAAGGCGTCAAAATCGGCCAAAAAAAGTCAAAATTTTTTTGACCTCAAAATGTCATAAAAAACGTCATAGTATAGTAAGGCGTTTTTTTCGGGCAAAAAAAGTCAAAAAAAATTTTGACCTCAAAATGTCATAAAAAACGTCATAGTATAGTAAGGCGTCAAAATCGGCCAAAAAAAGTCAAAATTTTTTTGGACCTCAAAATGTCATAAAAAACGTAATAGTATAGTAAGGGGTTTTTTTCGGGCAAAAAAAGTCAAAAAATTTTTTTTTACCTCAAAATGTCATAAAAAAACATCATAGTATAGTAAGGCGTCAAAATCGGGCAAAAAAAGTCAAAAAATTTTTTGACCTCAAAATGTCATATAAAACGTCATATTATAGTATGGCGTTTTTTTCGGGCAAAAAAAGACAAAAAAATTTTTGACCTCAAAATGTCATAAAAAACGTCATAGTATAGTAAGGCGTCAAAATCGGCCAAAAAAAGTCAAAATTTTTTTTGACCTCAAAATGTCATAAAAAACGTCATAGTATAGTAAGGCGTTTTTTTCGGGCAAAAAAAGTCATACTTTAGTATGACCTCAAAATGTCATATAAAACGTCATAGTATAGTGTGGCGTTTTTTTCAGGCAAAAAAAGTCATACTTTAGTATGACCTCAAAATGTCATAAAAAAACGTCATAGTATAGTAAGGCGTCAAAATCGGCCAAAAAAAGTCAAAAAAATTTTTGACCTCAAAATGTCATAAAAAACGTCATAGTATAGTAAGGCGTTTTTTTCGGGCAAAAAAAGTCATACTTTAGTATGACCTCAAAATGTCATAAAAAAACGTCATAGTATAGTAAGGCGTCAAAATCGGCCAAAAAAAGTCAAAAAAATTTTTGACCTCAAAATGTCATAAAAAACGTCATAGTATAGTAAGGCGTTTTTTTCGGGCAAAAAAAGGCATACTTTAGTATGACCTCAAAATATCATATAAAACGTCATAGTATAGTATGGCGTTTTTTTCGGGCAAAAAAAGTCATACTTTAGTATGACCTCAAAATGTCATAAAAAACGTCATAGTATAGTAAGGCGTCAAAATCGGCCAAAAAAAGTCAAAATTTTTTTTGACCTCAAAATGTCATAAAAAACGTCATAGTATAGTAAGGCGTTTTTTTCGGGCAAAAAAAGTCATACTTTAGTATGAACTCAAAATGTCATATAAAACGTCATAGTATAGTGTGGCGTTTTTTTCAGGCAAAAAAAGTCATACTTTAGTATGACCTCAAAATGTCATAAAAAAACGTCATAGTATAGTAAGGCGTCAAAATCGGCCAAAAAAAGTCAAAATTTTTTTTGACCTCAAAATGTCATAAAAAACGTCATAGTATAGTAAGGCGTTTTTTTCGGGCAAAAAAAGTCATACTTTAGTATGACCTCAAAATGTCATATAAAACGTCATAGTATAGTAAGGCGTTTTTTTCGGGCAAAAAATGTCAAAATTTTTTTTGACCTCAAAATGTCATAAAACACGTCATAGTATAGTAAGGCGTTTTTTTCGGGCAAACAAAGTCAAAAATTTTTTTGACCTCAAAATGTCATAAAAAACGTCATAGTATAGTAAGGCGTTTTTTTCGGGCAAAAAAAGTCCCAATTTTTTTTGACCTCAAAATGTCATAAAAAACGTCATAGTATAGTAAGGCGTTTTTTTCGGGGAAAAAAAGTCATACTTTAGTATGACCTCAAAATGTCATAAAAAACTTCATAGTATAGTAAGGCGTTTTTTCGGGCAAAAAAAGTCAAAACATTTTTTTGACCTCAAAATGTCATAAAAAACGTCATAGTATAGTATGCCGTTTTTATCGGCCAAAAAAAGTCAAAAAATTTTTTGATAAAAAACGTCATAGTATAGTAAGGCGTCAAAATCATCCAAAAAAAGTCAAAAATTTTTTGACCTCAAAATGTCATAAAAAAACGTCATAGTATAGTAAGGCGTTTTTTTTTCAGGCAAAAAAACTAAAAAATTTTTTTGACCTCAAAATGTCATAAAAAACGTCATAGTATAGTAAGGCGTCAAAATCGGCCAAAAAAAGTCAAACTTTTTTTGGACCTCAAAATGTCATAAAAAACGTCATAGTATAGTAAGGCGTCAAAATCGTCCAAAAAAAGTCAAAAATTTTTTTGACCTCAAAATGTCATATAAAACGTCATAGTATAGTATGGCGTTTTTTTCGGGCAAAAAAAGTCTAAATTTCTTTTGACCTCAAAATGTCATAAAAAACGTCATAGTATTGTAAGGGGTTTTTTTCGGGCAAAAAAAGTCAAAAAATTTTTTGACCTCAAAATGTCATATAAAACGTCATAGTATAGTAAGGCGTTTTTTTCGGGCAAAAAAAGTCCCAATTTTTTTTGACCTCAAAATGTCATAAAAAACGTCATAGTATAGTAAGGCGTCAAAATCGTCCAAAAAAAGTCAAAATTTTTTTGACCTCAAAATGTCATAAAAAACGTCATAGTATAGTAAGGCGTTTTTTTCGGGCAAAAAAAGTCAAAAAAATTTTTGACCTCAAAATGTCATAAAAAACGTCATAGTATAGTAAGGCGTTTTTTTCGGGCAAAAAAAGTCCCAATTTTTTTTTACCTCAAATTGTCATAAAAAACGTCATAGTATAGTAAGGCGTCAAAATCGTCCAAAAAAAGTCAAAATTTTTTTGACCTCAAAATGTCATAAAAAACGTCATAGTATAGTAAGGCGTTTTTTTCGGGCAAAAAAAGTCAAAAAAATTTTTGACCTCAAAATGTCATAAAAAACGTCATAGTATAGTAAGGCGTTTTTTTCAGGCAAAAAAAGTCCCAATTTTTTTTTACCTCAAATTGTCATAAAAAACGTCATAGTATAGTAAGGCGTCAAAATCGTCCAAAAAAATTCAAAATTTTTTTGACCTCAAAATGTCATAAAAAACGTCATAGTATAGTAAGGCGTTTTTTTCGGGCAAAAAAAGTCAAAAAAAATTTTGACCTCAAAATGTCATAAAAAACGTCATAGTATAGTAAGGCGTCAAAATCGTCCAAAAAAAGTCAAAATTTTTTTGACCTCAAAATGTCATAAAAAACGTCATAGTATAGTAAGGCGTTTTTTTCGGGCAAAAAAAGTCAAAAAAATTTTTGACCTCAAAATGTCATAAAAAACGTCATAGTATAGTAAGGCGTTTTTTTCGGGCAAAAAAAGTCCCAATTTTTTTTTACCTCAAATTGTCATAAAAAACGTCATAGTATAGTAAGGCGTCAAAATCGTCCAAAAAAAGTCAAAATTTTTTTGACCTCAAAATGTCATAAAAAACGTCATAGTATAGTAAGGCGTTTTTTTCGGGCAAAAAAAGTCAAAAAAATTTTTGACCTCAAAATGTCATAAAAAACGTCATAGTATAGTAAGGCGTTTTTTTCAGGCAAAAAAAGTCCCAATTTTTTTTTACCTCAAATTGTCATAAAAAACGTCATAGTATAGTAAGGCGTCAAAATCGTCCAAAAAAATTCAAAATTTTTTTGACCTCAAAATGTCATAAAAAACGTCATAGTATAGTAAGGCGTTTTTTTCGGGCAAAAAAAGTCAAAAAAAATTTTGACCTCAAAATGTCATAAAAAACGTCATAGTATAGTAAGGCGTCAAAATCGTCCAAAAAAAGTCAAAATTTTTTTGACCTCAAAATGTCATAAAAAACGTCATAGTATAGTAAGGCGTTTTTTTCGGGCAAAAAAAGTCAAAAAAATTTTTGACCTCAAAATGTCATAAAAAACGTCATAGTATAGTAAGGCGTCAAAATCGGCCAAAAAAAGTCAAAATTTTTTTGGACCTCAAAATGTCATAAAAAACGTAATAGTATAGTAAGGCGTCAAAATCGGCCAAAAAAAGTCCCAATTTTTTTTTACCTCAAAATGTCATAAAAAAACGTCATAGTATAGTAAGGCGTCAAAATCGGGCAAAAAAAGTCAAAAAATTTTTTGACCTCAAAATGTCATAAAAAACGTCATAGTATAGTATGCCGTTTTTTTCGGGCAAAAAAAGTCAAAATTTCTTTTGACCTCAAAATGTCATATAAAACGTCATATTATAGTATGGCGTTTTTTTCGGGCAAAAAAAGACAAAAAAATTTTTGACCTCAAAATGTCATAAAAAACGTCATAGTATAGTAAGGCGTCAAAATCGGCCAAAAAAAGTCAAAATTTTTTTTGACCTCAAAATGTCATAAAAAACGTCATAGTATAGTAAGGCGTTTTTTTCGGGCAAAAAAAGTCATACTTTAGTATGACCTCAAAATGTCATATAAAACGTCATAGTATAGTGTGGCGTTTTTTTCAGGCAAAAAAAGTCATACTTTAGTATGACCTCAAAATGTCATAAAAAAACGTCATAGTATAGTAAGGCGTCAAAATCGGCCAAAAAAAGTCAAAAAAATTTTTGACCTCAAAATGTCATAAAAAACGTCATAGTATAGTAAGGCGTTTTTTTCGGGCAAAAAAAGTCATACTTTAGTATGACCTCAAAATATCATATAAAACGTCATAGTATAGTATGGCGTTTTTTTCGGGCAAAAAAAGTCATACTTTAGTATGACCTCAAAATGTCATAAAAAACGTCATAGTATAGTAAGGCGTCAAAATCGGCCAAAAAAAGTCAAAATTTTTTTTGACCTCAAAATGTCATAAAAAACGTCATAGTATAGTAAGGCGTCAAAATCGGCCAAAAAAAGTCAAAAATTTTTTTGACCTCAAAATGTCATAAAAAACGTCATAGTATAGTAAGGCGTTTTTTTCGGGCAAAAAAAGTCAAAAATTTTTTTGACCTCAAAATGTCATAAAAAACGTCATAGTATAGTAAGGCGTTTTTTTCGGGCAAACAAAGTCAAAAATTTTTTTGACCTCAAAATGTCATAAAAAACGTAATAGTATAGTAAGGCGTTTTTTTCGGGCAAAAAAAGTCCCAATTTTTTTTGACCTCAAAATGTCATAAAAAACATCATAGTATAGTAAGGCGTTTTTTTCGGGGAAAAAAAGTCATACTTTAGTATGACCTCAAAATGTCATAAAAAACGTCATAGTATAGTAAGGCGTCAAAATCGGCCAAAAAAAGTCAAAAATTTTTTTGACCTCAAAATGTCATAAAAAACGTCATAGTATAGTAAGGCGTTTTTTTCGGGCAAAAAAAGTCAAAAATTTTTTTGACCTCAAAATGTCATAAAAAACGTCATAGTATAGTAAGGCGTTTTTTTCGGGCAAACAAAGTCAAAAATTTTTTTGACCTCAAAATGTCATAAAAAACGTCATAGTATAGTAAGGCGTTTTTTTCGGGCAAAAAAAGTCCCAATTTTTTTTGACCTCAAAATGTCATAAAAAACATCATAGTATAGTAAGGCGTTTTTTTCGGGGAAAAAAAGTCATACTTTAGTATGACCTCAAAATGTCATAAAAAACGTCATAGTATAGTAAGGCGTTTTTTTCGGGCAAAAAAAGTCCCAATTTTTTTTGACCTCAAAATGTCATAAAAAACGTCATAGTATAGTATGCCGTTTTTATCGGCCAAAAAAAGTCAAAAATTTTTTTGATAAAAAACGTCATAGTATAGTAAGGCGTCAAAATCATCCAAAAAAAGTCAAAAATTTTTTGACCTCAAAATGTCATAAAAAAACGTCATAGTATAGTAAGGCGTTTTTTTTTCAGGCAAAAAAACTAAAAAATTTTTTTGACCTCAAAATGTCATAAAAAACGTCATAGTATAGTAAGGCGTCAAAATCGTCCAAAAAAAGTCAAAAATTTTTTTGACCTCAAAATGTCATATAAAACGTCATAGTATAGTATGGCGTTTTTTTTCGGGCAAAAAAAGTCAAAATTTCTTTTGACCTCAAAATGTCATAAAAAACGTCATAGTATAGTAAGGGGTTTTTTTCGGGCAAAAAAAGTCAAAAAATTTTTTGACCTCAAAATGTCATAAAAAACGTCATAGTATAGTAAGGCGTTTTTTTCGGGCAAAAAAAGTCAAAAAATTTTTTGACCTCAAAATGTCATAAAAAACGTCATAGTATAGTAAGGCGTTTTTTGCGGGCAAAAAAAGTCAAAAAATGTTTTGACCTCAAAATGTCATAAAAAACGTCATAGTATAGTAAGGCGTTTATTTCGGGCAAAAAAAGTCCCAATTTTTTTTTACCTCAAAATGTCATAAAAAACGTCATAGCATAGTATGCCGTTTTTATCGGGCAAAAAAAGTCAAAAAATGTTTTGACCTCAAAATGTCATAAAAAACGTCATAGTATAGTAAGGCGTTTTTTTCGGGCAAAAAAAGTCAAAAATTTTTTTGACCTCAAAATGTCATAAAAAACGTCATAGTATAGTAAGGCGTTTTTTTCGGGCAAAAAAAGTCATACTTTAGTATGACCTCAAAATGTCATATAAAACGTCATAGTATAGTATGGCGTTTTTTTTGGGCAAAAAAAGTCATACTTTAGTATGACCTCAAAATGTCATAAAAAACGTCATAGTATAGTAAGGCGTCAAAATCGGCCAAAAAAAGTCAAAAAATTTTTTGACCTCAAAATGTCATAAAAAACTTCATAGTATAGTAAGGCGTCAAAATCGGCCAAAAAAAGTCAAAAATTTTTTTGACCTCAAAATGTCATAAAAAAACGTCATAGTATAGTAAGGCATCAAAATCGGCCAAAAAAAGTCAAAATTTTTTTTGACCTCAAAATGTTATAAAAAACGTCATAGTATAGTAAGGCGTTTTTTTCGGGCAAAAAAAGTCAAAATTTTTTTGGACCTCAAAATGTCATAAAAAACGTCATAGTATAGTAAGGCGTCAAAATCGGCCAAAAAAAGTCAAAAATTTTTTTGACCTCAAAATGTCATAAAAAACGTCATAGTATAGTAAGGTGTTTTTTTCGGGCAAAAAAAGTCAAAATTTTTTTGACCTTAAAATGTCATAAAAAACGTCATAGTATAGTAAGGCCTTTTTTTTCGGGCAAAAAAACTAAAAAAAATTTTTGACCTCAAAATGTCATAAAAAACGTCATAGTATAGTAAGGCGTTTTTTTCAGGCAAAAAAAGTCATACTTTAGTATGACCTCAAAATATCATATAAAACGTCATAGTATAGTATGGCGTTTTTTTCGGGCAAAAAAAGTCATACTTTAGTATGACCTCAAAATGTCAT
The DNA here is from genome assembly GCF_017976425.1 of Toxotes jaculatrix. Taxonomy (NCBI): domain Eukaryota; kingdom Metazoa; phylum Chordata; class Actinopteri; family Toxotidae; genus Toxotes; species Toxotes jaculatrix. Next base: position 21,028,935 of record NC_054408.1, read on the forward strand.
AAAAAACGTCATAGTATAGTAAGGCGTCAAAATCGGCCAAAAAAAGTCTAAATTTTTTTTGACCTCAAAATGTCATAAAAAACGTCATAGTATAGTAAGGCGTCAAAATCGGCCAAAAAAAATCAAAATTTTTTTGACCTCAAAATGTCATAAAAAACGTCATAGTATAGTAAGGCGTTTTTTTCGGGCAAAAAAAGTCAAAAAATTTTTTGACCTCAAAATGTCATAAAAAACGTCAAAGTATAGTAAGGCGTTTTTTTCGGGCAAAAAAAGTCCCAATTTTTTTTAACCTCAAAATGTCATAAAAAACGTCATAGTATAGTAAGGCCTTTTTTTTCGGGCAAAAAAACTCAAAAATTTTTTTGACCTTAAAATGTCATAAAAAACGTCATAGTATAGTAAGGCCTTTTTTTTCGGGCAAAAAAACTCAAAAATTTTTTTGACCTCAAAATGTCATAAAAAACGTCATAGTATAGTAAGGCGTTTTTTTCGGGCAAAAAAAGTCATATTTTAGTATGACCTCAAAATATCATATAAAACGTCATAGTATAGTATGGCGTTTTTTTCGGGCAAAAAAAGTCATACTTTAGTATGACCTCAAAATGTCATAAAAAACGTCATAGTATAGTAAGGCGTCAAAATCGGCCAAAAAAAGTCTAAATTTTTTTTGACCTCAAAATGTCATATAAAACGTCATAGTATAGTATGGCGTTTTTTTCGGGCAAAAAAAGTCAAAATTTCTTTTGAACTCAAAATGTCATAAAAAACGTCATAGTATAGTAAGGGGTTTTTTTCGGGCAAAAAAAGTCAAAAAATTTTTTGACCTCAAAATGTCATAAAAAACGTTATAGTATAGTAAGGCGTTTTTTTCGGGAGAAAAAAGTCTAAATTTCATTTGACCTCAAAATGTCATAAAAAACGTCATAGTATAGGAAGGCGTTTTTTTCGGGCAAAAAAAGTCCAAATTTTTTTTGACCTCAAAATGTCATAAAAAACGTCATAGTATAGTGAGGTGTTTTTTTCGGGCAAAAAAAGTCCCAATTTTTTTTTACCTCAAAATGTCATAAAAAACGTCATAGTATAGTAAGGCGTCAAAATCGGCAAAAAAAAGTCCAAATTTTTTTTGACCTCAAAATGTCATAAAAAACGTCATAGTATAGTAAGGCGTTTTTTTCGGCCAAAAAAAGTCCAAATTTATTTTGACCTCAAAATGTCATAAAAAACGTCATAGTATAGTAAGGCGTTTTTTTCGGGCAAAAAAACTCAAAAAATTTTTTGACCTCAAAATGTCATAAAAAACGTCATAGTATAGGAAGGCGTTTTTTTCGGGCAAAAAAAGTCATACTTTAGTATGACCTCAAAATGTCATAAAAAACGTCATAGTATAGTAAGGAGTCAAAATCGGCCAAAAAAAGTCCCAATTTTTTTTTACCTCAAAATGTCATAAAAAACGTCATAGTATAGTAAGGCGTTTTTTTCGGGCAAAAAAAGTCAAAAAAGTTTTTGACCTCAAAATGTCATAAAAAACGTCATAGTATAGTAAGGCGTTTTTTTCAGGCAAAAAAAGTCATACTTTAGTATGACCTCAAAATATCATATAAAACGTCATAGTATAGTAAGGCGTTTTTTTCAGGCAAAAAAAGTCATACTTTAGTATGACCTCAAAATATCATATAAAACGTCATAGTATAGTATGGCGTTTTTTTCGGGCAAAAAAAGTCATACTTTAGTATGACCTCAAAATGTCATAAAAAACGTCATAGTATAGTAAGGCGTCAAAATCGGCCAAAAAAAGTCTAAATTTTTTTTGACCTCAAAATGTCATAAAAAACGTCATAGTATAGTAAGGCGTCAAAATCGGCCAAAAAAAATCAAAATTTTTTTGACCTCAAAATGTCATAAAAAACGTCATAGTATAGTAAGGCGTTTTTTTCGGGCAAAAAAAGTCAAAAAATTTTTTGACCTCAAAATGTCATAAAAAACGTCAAAGTATAGTAAGGCGTTTTTTTCGGGCAAAAAAAGTCCCAATTTTTTTTAACCTCAAAATGTCATAAAAAACGTCATAGTATAGTAAGGCGTTTTTTTTCGGGCAAAAAAAGTCCCAATTTTTTTTGACCTCAAAATGTCATAAAAAACGTCATAGTATAGTAAGGCGTTTTTTGCGGGCAAAAAAAGTCCCAATTTTTTTTTACCTCAAAATGTCAAAAAAAACGTCATAGTATAGTAAGGCGTCAAAATCGGCCAAAAAAAGTCAAAATTTTTTTTGACCTCAAAATGTCATATAAAACGTCATAGTATAGTATGGCGTTTTTTTCGGGCAAAAAAAGTCAAAATTTCTTTTGACCTCAAAATGTCATAAAAAACGTCATAGTATAGTAAGGCCTTTTTTTTCGGGCAAAAAAAGTAAAAAAATTTTTTGACCTCAAAATGTCATAAAAAACGTCATAGTATAGTAAGGCCTTTTTTTTCGGGCAAAAAAACTCAAAAATTTTTTTGACCTTAAAATGTCATAAAAAACGTCATAGTATAGTAAGGCCTTTTTTTTCGGGCAAAAAAACTCAAAAATTTTTTTGACCTCAAAATGTCATAAAAAACGTCATAGTATAGTAAGGCGTTTTTTTCGGGCAAAAAAAGTCATATTTTAGTATGACCTCAAAATATCATATAAAACGTCATAGTATAGTATGGCGTTTTTTTCGGGCAAAAAAAGTCATACTTTAGTATGACCTCAAAATGTCATAAAAAACGTCATAGTATAGTAAGGCGTCAAAATCGGCCAAAAAAAGTCTAAATTTTTTTTGACCTCAAAATGTCATATAAAACGTCATAGTATAGTATGGCGTTTTTTTCGGGCAAAAAAAGTCAAAATTTCTTTTGAACTCAAAATGTCATAAAAAACGTCATAGTATAGTAAGGGGTTTTTTTCGGGCAAAAAAAGTCAAAAAATTTTTTGACCTCAAAATGTCATAAAAAACGTTATAGTATAGTAAGGCGTTTTTTTCGGGAGAAAAAAGTCTAAATTTCATTTGACCTCAAAATGTCATAAAAAACGTCATAGTATAGGAAGGCGTTTTTTTCGGGCAAAAAAAGTCCAAATTTTTTTTGACCTCAAAATGTCATAAAAAACGTCATAGTATAGTGAGGTGTTTTTTTCGGGCAAAAAAAGTCCCAATTTTTTTTTACCTCAAAATGTCATAAAAAACGTCATAGTATAGTAAGGCGTCAAAATCGGCAAAAAAAAGTCCAAATTTTTTTTGACCTCAAAATGTCATAAAAAACGTCATAGTATAGTAAGGCGTTTTTTTCGGCCAAAAAAAGTCCAAATTTATTTTGACCTCAAAATGTCATAAAAAACGTCATAGTATAGTAAGGCGTTTTTTTCGGGCAAAAAAACTCAAAAAATTTTTTGACCTCAAAATGTCATAAAAAACGTCATAGTATAGGAAGGCGTTTTTTTCGGGCAAAAAAAGTCATACTTTAGTATGACCTCAAAATGTCATAAAAAACGTCATAGTATAGTAAGGAGTCAAAATCGGCCAAAAAAAGTCCCAATTTTTTTTTACCTCAAAATGTCATAAAAAACGTCATAGTATAGTAAGGCGTTTTTTTCGGGCAAAAAAAGTCAAAAAAGTTTTTGACCTCAAAATGTCATAAAAAACGTCATAGTATAGTAAGGCGTTTTTTTCGGCCATAAAAAGTCAAACTTTTTGTTGACCTCAAAATGTCATAAAAAATGTCATAGTATAGTAAGGCGTTTTTTTCGGGCAAAAAAAGTCAAAAAATTTTTTGACCTCAAAATGTCATAAAAAACGTCATAGTATAGTGAGGCATTTTTTTCGGCCAAAAAAAGTCAAAAATTTTTTTTACCTCAAAATGTCATAAAAAACGTCATAGTATAGTAAGGCGTCAAAATCGGCCAAAAAAAGTCAAAATTTTTTTGACCTCAAAATGTCATAAAAAACATCATAGTATAGTATGCCGTTTTTTTTTCAGGAAAAAAAAGTCCCAATTTTTTTTGACCTCAAAATGTCATAAAAAACGTCATAGTATAGTAAGGCGTCAAAATCGGCAAAAAAAAAGTCCAAATTTTTTTTGACCTCAAAATGTCACGTAAAACGTCATAGTATAGTAAGGCGTTTTTTTCGGCCAAAAAAAGTCCAAATTTATTTTGACCTCAAAATGTCATAAAAAACGTTATAGTATAGTAAGGCGTTTTTTTCGGGCAAAAAAAGTCTAAATTTCATTTGACCTCAAAATGTCATATAAAACGTCATAGTATAGTATGGCGTTTTTTTCGGGCAAAAAAAGTCAAAAATTTTTTTGACCTCAAAATGTCATAAAAAACGTCATAGTATAGTAAGGCGTTTTTTTCGGGCAAAAAAGTCAAAAAATCTTTGACCTCAAAATGTCATAAAAAACGTCATAGTATAGTAAGGCGTTTTTTTCGGGCATAAAAAGTCAAATTTTTTTTTACCTCAAAATGTCATAAAAAACGTCATAGTATAGTGAGGCGTTTTTTTCGGCCATAAAAAGTCAAACTTTTTGTTGACCTCAAAATGTCATAAAAAATGTCATAGTATAGTAAGGCGTTTTTTTCGGGCAAAAAAAGTCAAAAAAATTTTTGACCTCAAAATGTCATAAAAAACGTCATAGTATAGTGAGGCATTTTTTTCGGCCAAAAAAAGTCAAAAATTTTTTTTACCTCAAAATGTCATAAAAAACGTCATAGTATAGTAAGGCGTCAAAATCGGCCAAAAAAAGTCAAAATTTTTTTGACCTCAAAATGTCATAAAAAACATCATAGTATAGTATGCCGTTTTTTTTCAGGAAAAAAAAGTCCCAATTTTTTTTGACCTCAAAATGTCATAAAAAACGTCATAGTATAGTAAGGCGTCAAAATCGGCAAAAAAAAAGTCCAAATTTTTTTTGACCTCAAAATGTCACGTAAAACGTCATAGTATAGTAAGGCGTTTTTTTCGGCCAAAAAAAGTCCAAATTTATTTTGACCTCAAAATGTCATAAAAAACGTTATAGTATAGTAAGGCGTTTTTTTCGGGCAAAAAAAGTCTAAATTTCATTTGACCTCAAAATGTCATAAAAAACGTCATAGTATAGTAAGGCGTTTTTTTCGGGCATAAAAAGTCAAATTTTTTTTTACCTCAAAATGTCATAAAAAACGTCATAGTATAGTGAGGCGTTTTTTTCGGCCATAAAAAGTCAAACTTTTTGTTGACCTCAAAATGTCATAAAAAATGTCATAGTATAGTAAGGCGTTTTTTTCGGGCAAAAAAAGTCAAAAAAATTTTTGACCTCAAAATGTCATAAAAAACGTCATAGTATATTGAGGCATTTTTTTCGGCCAAAAAAAGTCAAAAATTTTTTTTACCTCAAAATGTCATAAAAAACGTCATAGTATAGTAAGGCGTCAAAATCGGCCAAAAAAAGTCAAAATTTTTTTGACCTCAAAATGTCATAAAAAACATCATAGTATAGTATGCCGTTTTTTTTCAGGAAAAAAAAGTCCCAATTTTTTTTGACCTCAAAATGTCATAAAAAACGTCATAGTATAGTAAGGCGTCAAAATCGGCAAAAAAAAAGTCCAAATTTTTTTTGACCTCAAAATGTCACGTAAAACGTCATAGTATAGTAAGGCGTTTTTTTCGGCCAAAAAAAGTCCAAATTTATTTTGACCTCAAAATGTCATAAAAAACGTTATAGTATAGTAAGGCGTTTTTTTCGGGCAAAAAAAGTCTAAATTTCATTTGACCTCAAAATGTCATATAAAACGTCATAGTATAGTATGGCGTTTTTTTCGGGCAAAAAAAGTCAAAAATTTTTTTGACCTCAAAATGTCATAAAAAACGTCATAGTATAGTAAGGCGTTTTTTTCGGGCAAAAAAGTCAAAAAATCTTTGACCTCAAAATGTCATAAAAAACGTCATAGTATAGTAAGGCGTTTTTTTCGGGCATAAAAAGTCAAATTTTTTTTTACCTCAAAATGTCATAAAAAACGTCATAGTATAGTGAGGCGTTTTTTTCGGCCAAAAAAAGTCAAAATTTCTTTTGACCTCAAAATGTCATAAAAAACGTCATAGTATAGTATGGCGTTTTTTTCGGGCAAAAAAAGTCCCAATTTTTTTTGACCTCAAAATGTCATAAAAAACGTAATAGTATAGTAAGGCGTTTTTTTCTGCCATAAAAAGTCAAACTTTTTGTTGACCTCAAAATGTTATAAAAAACGTCATAGTATAGTAAGGCGTCAAAATCGGCCAAAAAAAGTACAAATTTTTTTTAACCTCAAAATGTCATAAAAAACGTCATAGTATAGTAAGGCGTCAAAATCGGCCAAAAAAAGTCAAACATTTTTTTGACCTCAAAATGTCATAAAAAACGTCATAGTATAGTGTGCCGTTTTTTTCAGGCAAAAAAAGTCCCAATTTTTTTGACCTCAAAATGTCATAAAAAACGTAATAGTATAGTAAGGCGTTTTTTTCGGCCATAAAAAGTCAAACTTTTTGTTGACCTCAAAATGTTATAAAAAACGTCATAGTATAGTAAGGCGTCAAAATCGGCCAAAAAAAGTAAAAAAAATTTTTTACCTCAAAATGTCATAAAAAACGTCATAGTATAGTAAGGCATTTTTTTCGGGCAAAAAAACTCAAGAATTTTTTTGACCTCAAAATGTCATAAAAAACGTCATAGTATAGTAAGGCGTCAAAATCGGCCAAAAAAAAAGTCAAAAATTTTTTTGACCTCAAAATGTCATAAAAAACGTCATAGTATAGTATGGCGTTTTTTTCGGGCAAAAGAAGTCAAAATTTCTTTTAACCTCAAAATGTCATAAAAAACGTCATAGTATAGTAAGGCGTCAAAATCGGCCAAAAAAAGTACAAATTTTTTTTTACCTCAAAATGTCATAAAAAACGTCATAGTATAGTAAGGTGTCAAAATCGGCCAAAAAAAGTCAAAATTTCTTTTGACCTCAAAATGTCATAAAAAACGTCATAGTATAGTATGGCGTTTTTTTCGGGCAAAAAAAGTCCCAATTTTTTTTGACCTCAAAATGTCATAAAAAACGTAATAGTATAGTAAGGCGTTTTTTTCTGCCATAAAAAGTCAAACTTTTTGTTGACCTCAAAATGTTATAAAAAACGTCATAGTATAGTAAGGCGTCAAAATCGGCCAAAAAAAGTACAAATTTTTTTTTACCTCAAAATGTCATAAAAAACGTTATAGTATAGTAAGGCGTTTTTTTCGGGCAAAAAAAGTCTAAATTTCATTTGACCTCAAAATGTCATATAAAACGTCATAGTATAGTATGGCGTTTTTTTCGGGCAAAAAAAGTCAAAAATTTTTTTGACCTCAAAATGTCATAAAAAACGTCATAGTATAGTAAGGCGTTTTTTTCGGGCAAAAAAGTCAAAAAATCTTTGACCTCAAAATGTCATAAAAAACGTCATAGTATAGTAAGGCGTTTTTTTCGGGCAAAAAAAGTCAAAAAATTTTTTGACCTCAAAATGTCATAAAAAACGTCATAGTATAGTAAGGCGTTTTTTGCGGGCAAAAAAAGTCAAAAAATGTTTTGACCTCAAAATGTCATAAAAAACGTCATAGTATAGTAAGGCGTTTATTTCGGGCAAAAAAAGTCCCAATTTTTTTTTACCTCAAAATGTCATAAAAAACGTCATAGCATAGTATGCCGTTTTTATCGGGCAAAAAAAGTCAAAAAATGTTTTGACCTCAAAATGTCATAAAAAACGTCATAGTATAGTAAGGCGTTTTTTTCGGGCAAAAAAAGTCAAAAATTTTTTTGACCTCAAAATGTCATAAAAAACGTCATAGTATAGTAAGGCGTTTTTTTCGGGCAAAAAAAGTCATACTTTAGTATGACCTCAAAATGTCATATAAAACGTCATAGTATAGTATGGCGTTTTTTTTGGGCAAAAAAAGTCATACTTTAGTATGACCTCAAAATGTCATAAAAAACGTCATAGTATAGTAAGGCGTCAAAATCGGCCAAAAAAAGTCAAAAAATTTTTTGACCTCAAAATGTCATAAAAAACTTCATAGTATAGTAAGGCGTCAAAATCGGCCAAAAAAAGTCAAAAATTTTTTTGACCTCAAAATGTCATAAAAAAACGTCATAGTATAGTAAGGCATCAAAATCGGCCAAAAAAAGTCAAAATTTTTTTTGACCTCAAAATGTTATAAAAAACGTCATAGTATAGTAAGGCGTTTTTTTCGGGCAAAAAAAGTCAAAATTTTTTTGGACCTCAAAATGTCATAAAAAACGTCATAGTATAGGAAGGCGTTTTTTTCGGGCAAAAAAAGTCATACTTTAGTATGACCTCAAAATGTCATAAAAAACGTCATAGTATAGTAAGGAGTCAAAATCGGCCAAAAAAAGTCCCAATTTTTTTTTACCTCAAAATGTCATAAAAAACGTCATAGTATAGTAAGGCGTTTTTTTCGGGCAAAAAAAGTCAAAAAAGTTTTTGACCTCAAAATGTCATAAAAAACGTCATAGTATAGTAAGGCGTTTTTTTCGGCCATAAAAAGTCAAACTTTTTGTTGACCTCAAAATGTCATAAAAAATGTCATAGTATAGTAAGGCGTTTTTTTCGGGCAAAAAAAGTCAAAAAATTTTTTGACCTCAAAATGTCATAAAAAACGTCATAGTATAGTGAGGCATTTTTTTCGGCCAAAAAAAGTCAAAAATTTTTTTTACCTCAAAATGTCATAAAAAACGTCATAGTATAGTAAGGCGTCAAAATCGGCCAAAAAAAGTCAAAATTTTTTTGACCTCAAAATGTCATAAAAAACATCATAGTATAGTATGCCGTTTTTTTTTCAGGAAAAAAAAGTCCCAATTTTTTTTGACCTCAAAATGTCATAAAAAACGTCATAGTATAGTAAGGCGTCAAAATCGGCAAAAAAAAAGTCCAAATTTTTTTTGACCTCAAAATGTCACGTAAAACGTTATAGTATAGTAAGGCGTTTTTTTCGGGCAAAAAAAGTCTAAATTTCATTTGACCTCAAAATGTCATATAAAACGTCATAGTATAGTATGGCGTTTTTTTCGGGCAAAAAAAGTCAAAAATTTTTTTGACCTCAAAATGTCATAAAAAACGTCATAGTATAGTATGGCGTTTTTTTCGGGCAAAAAAGTCAAAAAATCTTTGACCTCAAAATGTCATAAAAAACGTCATAGTATAGTAAGGCGTTTTTTTCGGGCATAAAAAGTCAAATTTTTTTTTACCTCAAAATGTCATAAAAAACGTCATAGTATAGTGAGGCGTTTTTTTCGGCCATAAAAAGTCAAACTTTTTGTTGACCTCAAAATGTCATAAAAAATGTCATAGTATAGTAAGGCGTTTTTTTCGGGCAAAAAAAGTCAAAAAAATTTTTGACCTCAAAATGTCATAAAAAACGTCATAGTATAGTGAGGCATTTTTTTCGGCCAAAAAAAGTCAAAAATTTTTTTTACCTCAAAATGTCATAAAAAACGTCATAGTATAGTAAGGCGTCAAAATCGGCCAAAAAAAGTCAAAATTTTTTTGACCTCAAAATGTCATAAAAAACATCATAGTATAGTATGCCGTTTTTTTTCAGGAAAAAAAAGTCCCAATTTTTTTTGACCTCAAAATGTCATAAAAAACGTCATAGTATAGTAAGGCGTCAAAATCGGCAAAAAAAAAGTCCAAATTTTTTTTGACCTCAAAATGTCACGTAAAACGTCATAGTATAGTAAGGCGTTTTTTTCGGCCAAAAAAAGTCCAAATTTATTTTGACCTCAAAATGTCATAAAAAACGTTATAGTATAGTAAGGCGTTTTTTTCGGGCAAAAAAAGTCTAAATTTCATTTGACCTCAAAATGTCATATAAAACGTCATAGTATAGTATGGCGTTTTTTTCGGGCAAAAAAAGTCAAAAATTTTTTTGACCTCAAAATGTCATAAAAAACGTCATAGTATAGTAAGGCGTTTTTTTCGGGCAAAAAAGTCAAAAAATCTTTGACCTCAAAATGTCATAAAAAACGTCATAGTATAGTAAGGCGTTTTTTTCGGGCATAAAAAGTCAAATTTTTTTTTACCTCAAAATGTCATAAAAAACGTCATAGTATAGTGAGGCGTTTTTTTCGGCCAAAAAAAGTCAAAATTTCTTTTGACCTCAAAATGTCATAAAAAACGTCATAGTATAGTATGGCGTTTTTTTCGGGCAAAAAAAGTCCCAATTTTTTTTGACCTCAAAATGTCATAAAAAACGTAATAGTATAGTAAGGCATTTTTTTCTGCCATAAAAAGTCAAACTTTTTGTTGACCTCAAAATGTTATAAAAAACGTCATAGTATAGTAAGGCGTCAAAATCGGCCAAAAAAAGTACAAATTTTTTTTAACCTCAAAATGTCATAAAAAACGTCATAGTATAGTAAGGCGTCAAAATCGGCCAAAAAAAGTCAAACATTTTTTTGACCTCAAAATGTCATAAAAAACGTCATAGTATAGTGTGCCGTTTTTTTCAGGCAAAAAAAGTCCCAATTTTTTTGACCTCAAAATGTCATAAAAAACGTAATAGTATAGTAAGGCGTTTTTTTCGGCCATAAAAAGTCAAACTTTTTGTTGACCTCAAAATGTTATAAAAAACGTCATAGTATAGTAAGGCGTCAAAATCGGCCAAAAAAAGTAAAAAAATTTTTTTACCTCAAAATGTCATAAAAAACGTCATAGTATAGTAAGGCATTTTTTTCGGGCAAAAAAACTCAAGAATTTTTTTGACCTCAAAATGTCATAAAAAACGTCATAGTATAGTAAGGCGTCAAAATCGGCCAAAAAAAGTACAAATTTTTTTTTACCTCAAAATGTCATAAAAAACGTCATAGTATAGTAAGGTGTCAAAATCGGCCAAAAAAAGTCAAAATTTCTTTTGACCTCAAAATGTCATAAAAAACGTCATAGTATAGTATGGCGTTTTTTTCGGGCAAAAAAAGTCCCAATTTTTTTTGACCTCAAAATGTCATAAAAAACGTAATAGTATAGTAAGGCGTTTTTTTCTGCCATAAAAAGTCAAACTTTTTGTTGACCTCAAAATGTTATAAAAAACGTCATAGTATAGTAAGGCGTCAAAATCGGCCAAAAAAAGTACAAATTTTTTTTTACCTCAAAATGTCATAAAAAACGTCATAGTATAGTAAGGCGTTTTTTTCGGTTAAAAAAACTCAAGAATTTTTTTGACCTCAAAATGTCATAAAAAACGTCATAGTATAGTAAGGCGTCAAAATCGGCCAAAAAAAGTCAAAAATTTTTTTGACCTCAAAATGTCATAAAAAACGTCATAGCATAGTAAGGCGTTTTTTTCGGGCAAAAAAAGTCCCAATTTTTTTTGACCTCAAAATGTCATAAAAAACGTCATAGTATAGTAAGGCGTCAAAATCGGCCAACAAAAGTCAAAATTTTTTTTGACCTCAAAATGTCACAAAAAACGTCATAGTGTAGTAAGGCGTCAAAATCGGCCAAAAAAAGTCAACAATCTTTTTGACCTAAAAATGTCATAAAAAACGTCATAGTATAGTAAGGCGTCAAAATCGGCCAAAAAAAGTCATACTTTAGTATGACCTCAAAATGTCATAAAAAACGTCATAGTATAGTAAGGCGTCAAAATCGGCCAAAAAAAGTCCCAATTTTTTTTGACCTCAAAATGTCATAAAAAACGTCATAGTATAGTAAGGCGTTTTTTTCGGGCAAAAAAAGTCAAAAATTTTTTTGACCTCAAAATGTCATAAAAAACATCATAGTTTAGTAAGCCTTCAATATCGGCCAAAAAATTTCATACTTTAGTATGACCTTAAAATGTCATAAAAAAACGTCATGGGATAGTAAGGCGTCAAAAACGGTCAAAAACAGTATTACTTTAGAGTGGCCTCAAAATATGCCAAAAAACGTCTAGTCTAGTAAGGTTTCAATATAGGCCATAAATAGTCATACTTTAGAATGTTGTCAAAATGGTAAGTACTTAATTAGATTAAGTATGTTGGAGGAACACTTGCTAATATATACATTTTCTGTGTTTTGGCGAAGGGTCAACTTTGTGGTGACACCCCACCCACACCGTGTAATTTTAATGAAAGCTTTTGATAACTTTTACTCATCAGTGTCTTCTGAACCATGACAAAACATTTCAAATGTATCAGATTTTGTCCTCTCCTCTCTCCTGCTCTTCTCCCCAGAGAAGCACAGCAGTATACAGCAACAGAAAAGACATGTGCCCCTCCCAGCCGGGGGCGCTATGAGTGTATTATCAAATGAGCATATAAATCAGTTTGACGGTTATCCTGACTGGAAAGTTTGTTCAACATTGATTGAAGTATGTGGGAGATACAGGCACAAATACATCAATTTCCTCTGTATTGGTGAAGGGTAACTTTGATGAAAGCTTTTGATAACTGTGTGTAGGCGAAGGGTCAAGTTCGTGGCGGCGCCACGGGTAGACCGTGTAACCCACACCAAAACTTTTGATAACCTTTTGTTCTTAATGCCTTAGGATTCAACAGACAAAATTTCAGCCCGATTGGACCAATCCCCTAGGAGAAGTTTGTTAAAGTATGGCCAGTCTGAAACATCAAATGGCAGCATTTTTCCAAAATGGCAGACTTCCTGTACATCATAGAATTTTCCTCCAAGAGACTTTTTTTTTCTTGTATTGAAGAGATCTATCTGTGCACCAAATTTCATGTTTGTAGTCCTCACGGGGGCTGAGTTGACGTTCCAGGGGGCGTTGCTGAGCTGAGTGACCACGCCCAATTGTGCTAAAATGGTGCCCTGTGGCAAGACTTGTAGGGGATTATAGGTTTCAAGGCGGAATATTAGCCAGAATGGATGAAAAGTTGGAAAAACCCCAAATCCTCATTTTCACAAATCGGAGGGTGAGTTTGCGGTGGTGCGCCGCCCACATTGTGTAACATAGAGAAAAGCTTTTGATCACTTTTGGACAATAGTGTCTTAAGAGGAGCATGACAAGATTTCAGCTCCATCCGATGATTTCCTTAGGAGGAGTCAATTAAACCTGTGACGATATCACATCAAAACATTTGATAATTTTTTGTCCCTAATGCCTTCTGAGCAATTTGACCAAAATTCAGCGCAATCTAACAATTCTAGGAGGAGTTTGTCAAAGTACAGCGAGTGCGAAAGGCAAAATGGTGCAGTCTTTCCAAAATAGCTGACTTCCTGTACATTGTGGAATTTTTCTCGAAGAGACTTTTTTTCTTGTCTCAACGTGATGCATGAAGAAAAAATAAAAGAGGAGAATAATAATAATCCCTTCAGTTCCAATAGTGCTTCGCACGAATTTCATGCTCGGGCCCTAATAAGAGAATACATTTCCATCAGAAGTGTTCATAAACAGAGCACCGGGCTTACAGGGTACACATCAAGCTGCTTCGAAACACACTTGTCACTGTAAATCTAAGAAATGCTCATAAAATTGATTAAGCACGTCTTATTGACTGCTGATCCAGGCATAAATTGGTGGTGAAACTCATTTGTTGAACAAGTTACATGTCGCAGCTGATAACATGAAATTCCTCTGTGCAGCTCGCAAACAACAATAAGCTGTTAGCAGGAGATACTGCACTCACTTTTAAAACAGGATTTACAGCAGCACAGATCGGAGGGTGTGAGGGAAGGGCTAAAGTGCGATGATTCTGGCTCTCCAAGCCCTGTGATTAAAAATATACTTCCTTCATATACTTCTTCCAGATTAGTCCTAGACCAAACAACCAGGTATTTTTCTCACACAATACTGTGTGCTGCAAAAACATGTAGGCAATTGTCTCTGACCTGACTGGATAAAAGTGATTAGGGAGATGTCAGTAGGCCAGAGGAACACAGACAAAATCACATTCAGTGTTTCTGGGAAATGTATGATTGGTATTAGGAATTCAGTGTCTCAATGCTCATTCACACAGATGTCACAGAAGATGAACTTATTTGAATAAGCACTGTGAAATGTAATTTATCAGACACAGCAACGTAACAACCCATAAAATTATCCTGACAGGCCTCAGTTTGCTCATATATTTATCTCTGCATTTGTCCTTTGAGCAGATTGACTTGGACTGTGTTCAGCACACACTCAAGTCCTGTTTCCACATCTCTCTGAGCCCAGCATCCACAGTGTGGCTGTTACTAACATAAAGTTGTACACTATCATGAACTTAAAAAAAAAAAAAAATTCAAATGATCCTTGAAAAAATAAATGTATGTTTTGTTTTTTTTGTTTTTTATCTATATTTATATTTTAAAGTTGTAAGGAAGTGAGGAAGTTCAAAACTTTGTAGGCCTCCTGTGCCTAGTTACGGTTGCTTGGCTATGATTGGGCAGTCACTGTTCGTGGAAGTTTGGTGAATGGTCATTTAGACATTTATCCTAATTCTGATAGTCTTGGTTTGTTACTGGCCCCCACTTTACGAGGATATGGTAAAGTTGATTAAATTGTGCATTTAAGTATGTTTGGGCAGGTTTGGCTTGGTATAGGGAGTTCTTCTTCTTGTACTACTCTCTACATCATAAAGGCAACATATCACTTGATCTGCAACTAAAACTACAAGGGGCCCTGGACCTTTCAAAATTTATGTGAACAATCAAATCTAAATACAGAATAGATACTAATATCAGTACTCGATTTGAAATAATTATAGTATTAAAATTATATTTCATTTTGGGGAAATTTTCAAGCTTTTTGAAAATTTCAGGCAACAGCTTGTGCAGTTTGTGCAACTTTTATTTGTTGACAGTGAGTATGTACGCTTACACAGAGGACATCAGTTGTGTAGGCGGCCTCAGTGCATCCTCAGTGTGTACTGTCCAGAGCTGTCCAGTCAGATCACCAGAGACACATGTTAACGCCAGGTCTGAACAGGGCCAGGAACAGGGCAATACTGTACTTGTGATGACAACAAATCTGAATTTTGTATTAATGGTTCACTTGTGTGCATATAGCTCAGTGTCCTCTCTCAAACTGCCCTGTGTGTGCAACACATACACACAACAAACACATGGAACAAGGCGTACACCACGCACAGTATACAATCGACACCTTCACTGGGTCTTGTATTATCAACACATGCACATAGCACCAGCAGACCCTCCACACACAGTTCACTACCTGACAGTAGCTGTGATGAGCAGGCAGAAAGGCGAGCCTCTCTGGGCATAAATATGTCCAGAGTCAAGATATACAACTGGCAATTCCATTTCCAGTTGAAGCCTTGACGATTGCTTTTTGCCCGTTCCCTGCAAGTCGTGCAGGCATGCAGTACAAAAACATGACCTTGCACACATGCATGCAAGGCAGAGGCACATCAAACAATGAAGGGGAGAAGAGGAGAAGGGGAAAATTACCCCCCAGTTTAAACGAGGATTATGCAAACACCATGCATCAGTTGTACATTGATGCTTTGTGCAGTGGAGCAGAAACCTGCAACCATGGAAGCAGTCTTGCTCCTCATAAGCAGCAGTGTGTCTGGATAGGCAGTTTTGAACCAAGGCACTTTGTGATCCCTTTGAAATGATGTACATTACAAAATGTTTCAATCTAATTTTTCAGTCAGATGTGTAACATTTTTACAGAAGATATTAAAGCTGCTTCTACTACCAGTAGGATGCTTCTTACCCCATTTAACCTTTCTGCCACTAAGCTGACACAGTGTGAGTCTATATATCATCTTTTAAGATAGAGTAGTCCTAAATAGATGTGTGTAATGGATGGCAGAATGGCTTTGTGTATCATGTAATGTTTGATTAAATAAAAAGGTATCTAGATGCCTTTACATTTGATTCAATTACAATTCAAAGTGTGAGGATTAAATTACAAACAATCCATCATGTGAAGACCACATGCATTTTTTTAGGAGATAGAAGGTAAATGTACAAGTTAAAAATGACTGGCATACCCTGCCTCCTCCCTAATGTCAGCTGGGTTATGCACTAGCCTGCCACGACCCCGAAAAGGATAAGTGGGTATAGATAATGGATGGAGGGATGTATTAAGAGGCCCACATGTCCAGCTGCGTTAATGTAAAATGGATGTGAACAAGCTCAGTCAAACTTGAAGCCAAAGTGTGCTGTTGGCTTGAATAAACCATATACAGTATGTGAGTTATGCATTATTCTACAATAAATGGTAAATAAATAAAATACAGTTGTCAAAACAAAAACAGAGTTGGACTGGCCCAACACAACCCAATCAACTGACTAAAACTTCAACTGTAAAACAGCATCACACCTAAAGATTAACTATCACAAATCCAACACAACTTAATTAAACGCCCTGAAGGTTTTTTTTTTTTTTTTTTGCATTACGTTTCCTGGGAGAGCAGAACTCCACAAACTCCATAAACTTGATGATGTGACATAGCCGGCGCACATCAAAGTTGGAGAAACTTTAACTCTCTATGAAGGCATTTACTATTGTGTGATAGTTGTAGAGTTGGCTCGATGCTGAACTTTTCATATGTTGTTCTCTTCCACTGTCAGTGTTCGGCAAAAACACCTCTGAAGCAAAAATCCCTAAAACGCAGCAGTCAAGAAGGCTGATGCACACTCTCCAATAAACATAGCATGACTAATCCCTCCTCACAAATGACAAGGCCTAGTCGTCTTACACACAATAACTTCAAAGCAAACCATTTGCCACCACTCAGACTTGAGTGATGGAACTACATTTCGCTCAGTGGCACACAGGGTTAACTAAACAAGCAATTTCAGCACAGAAGCATTTGCTAAAAAGCTTGATGGGGCCAGCTAAGCTCCTGTGATTGGCCTTTGTGTGTGAAAGTGACCACTTAAGTGCTGTGCAGCCCCTCCTGAGTGTGTTTGTAGGCATAAGCATTTCCTCTTACTTTTTTTTTTTTTTGCCTGCTCGCACAGTGTGTTCGTGTCCTTGAGAATCTATTGGTGTGCGCGTATATGCTCACTGGTGCATTTGTGGTTGTTTTGCTGTGTGTGCATGTGTGTGAGAGAGCACATCTGTGTTTGTAAATGTCCTGCTTCATGGCCGTGTACTGCATCATAATATACTACACTTTAGTGCCCCATAAAAAAAAAAAAAAGAATTACTGCAGTAAAGCAGCTTCTGAAAGAAAGAAAGAAAGAAAATTCTCTGACCCGAATACTGTCCACAGACACAACATTAGTCATCTCAATTTAATGTGATGTTATAATCTTGTTTTAAGTTTTATTTTAAGGTAATGCCACCAACAGCATTACTCATACGTGATGCAGTCAGAAAAGAACTTACGACTTTGATCCACTTTCCAATGTTTTGGCTCCACTCCATCATATTTAATTTGAAATGACACATTGATTGTGAGCTTTAAAGTACTTGTGAGCTTTAAAATACCTTTAAAGCTTTCAGCTTTAAAGGTATTTCAGGATGTTCACATCCATATTGGATGAACAGTGCATGGCCATTAGTCCTTTTTATACCTTTTTATGCTTTTTGTGCAAAACGCAGCAGCACAGACTCTCTAAATGTACAAACAAGGTAAGGAGTTGGTAAGGAGTTGTATACTGCCATAGAGGGCAAAGGTTTTCACTTGCCTTGCACTCAGATGATCTCAGTCAAACTGGTTACGTATTTCACTTACTGAAGGCTAGACTGAAGGGCAGAAGAGCCTGACACATTTTCACTAGATGAAGTGAAAATGGCTATAGGACCGGAGTGTTATCAGAGAAGATACCAGGAAATACAAAGTGATGTCTTTGGGTCTGAGATGTCAGCCAGTCAGTGACTGCAAAGGATTATGCCACCAAAGTTTAAAACCTAATGACTTGATTACACTATGGATAGAAAGAGCTACAGTTCCTGCCCTGGTCATCCACTGTTGATGTAAACACCCTCAGACTGAAGATGAAACTCTGCACTGGAGACGTGAGACTGGGCTAGTGACATATAACTTAAAATGTTTGGTCCTGTATAATGAGCCATGACACACCATTCATTTCTGCTTATATATTGAGATCAAATTATTCTAAACTCTCACGCTGCATAAAGTCACACACAGATTAGAAGGTACTCACATATTCTGTATTATATTCTGTTTCATGCAAAAGCTCCTCCTCCATCATCAAAACACTGAGCATCTGCTGTAAAAGAGCTGGTTCTATTAAAAGATAAGAAAAGAAAAGAAAAAAAATGCACTGTTCACTTATTAATAATAATCTTTCGTAGCATTGTAAATATATCTCATTTTACAAATTGTAATTTTTTTTCAATACTGACGTGCTGACTTGACTTTTGAAATTCATGAATCAATGTAGAATTGTAGAAATCAGAATGCAAACATTATTGATCTCAGTAAATTTAAATTTTGTCCATTTCTTGCAACCATTTCTGCCAATATGTCAAACTGTCAGAATACTGCTAAAGTTTTACCAACACTGCTTGTCAGATGTAATAAAATCTATGTTGTTCTTGTCAAACTGATTTTCCAGCAAAATATTTTCAGGAGTTGAAAGTCTGAATCTGTTTTTGGATAAACCTTCTGAAGTTTTTGGTCATGATAGATAACTTTGCACGCATTGTAAACAATTCTTGAAGCGAATATAAAGTATGCAATAAAGGCTCACCTCTATTTTCACATTTGCATGTATTTTGTTGTGAAACGTACCAACATTGGCTTTCTGCAGCAAATGACTATGGACTTTAAGAATGTCCTTTGACTTACAGAATGTCTGCTGGCAAACAGTGATAAATAAGGAAATGTTATGCACAGGGGGATGCTGGGATGGCTTCCAGTGAAAGCTGCTCACCCAGCACGTATACCGGATATGCTTTGCCAGCTTCCTTCCCATAACTTATCCACATTAGTGTCTTGGTCTTGGTGAGTGTTATGCCTGCACACATGAATGACAGAAAAAGAAAAAAAAAAAAGATATTATGCTGCTGATCTTTGAGACTTTCTTGAATGTATTGGGCTTATTTTTCAAAAATCACAGTCTTTTCTGAATGTTTGTGATGTCCCATCTTTCTAGCTTTACGTCTCCATCCTATTTTTGTAATTAACATAAATGGTAAACAGTCTGTCCGGGTTAGATATCATTACCTGACCTGTAGTTGCAACTGAACAGGGGTCTTGGGGATCCTAGTGTCAGGGAGTGGAGTTCCAATGGTGGGCCATTATTAATTTAAATGAATCCCCTTGCAGAAACCAGACACAGTTCAACCACAATGATACACTTTTGCTGGCTGGAGACACACATGCATACACAGAGTTATGTATTTGCAAACACTTTATTGATATAAACTGTACTATCATTTTCTTTGCGCACACAAAGTATTATTTCACACTTCCATATTCTAATATATGACCCTCTGCTGCCTCCCCTCTGAACATATCTTAAATACAGAGATGCTGTGTGTGTCTGTGTGTGTGTGCATGAGAGAGAGACATGCGTTTACCATCAGTGAAGGGCGAGTCCTTCAGCAGACGGGGTCAGTGCTCTAATCTAAGGAGGTGATGATATTGTGAGGATATTTAATGAGAGGATAAGAGCAAAAGCGAAGGGGGAGGGATGAGTATTAGCCTTTTTAGATATCATTAAACATTAATACTGTCAGGGGACTGGAGCACACTGGGGTCCTTTCCATTGACTTTCATGCTGCTTGCTAATAGAGTTTCACCTCTGGGGACCTCCGCACCCCCACCCAACCCTCAGTGCAGCGCTAAAGCTAAGGAAAGATCAGATTGCCACCCCGCTTCTGAGGATTAGATTAGTGGGTCTGTGTGTGTGTGTGTGTGTGTGTGTGTCTGTGTGTTAATTTTAGATTATGTGAGGTTATGCACCCTCTCTCGCTCCCTCTCTGTATTTTGCTCATGGTGTGTGATGTATGCAAAATATAACTGTTCTAAAACTATTAAAATCCCTGTGGGGGCTTGCATATATTAACCCAACACTTAATCCTCAGGAGCATTCAAATATCTTGCTATTTTTGTGTGTTTTCCATTGTAATCCTTTGAGTATCTGGCAAATTACTTTTGCAATTATTTCAGGTTTTAAAGAAAAACTAAAAACTAAAAAATGAAGCACACTTCATTTCTTAGTCTTCCTCATTCTAGTTCTAGTTCAAATCCTCACAGATGAGAAACTGGAACCAGCTGACTGTTATCATTTTTGCTTTTAAAATGGCTTAGATTAATTGATAAAAAAAAAATAAAAAAATTTAAAGAATAATTGCCACTTATTTTTCTGTCAATCAGCTAATTAGTTTGCTCCTCACAAGTTGATAATTTGCTCTGTTATCATTCAAAATGTATTAGTCGTACCTGTATTTATCTTCTTACTATATTTATATTACCTGTTCTAGACTGTGTTGTTCTTACAGTAATGTGTTCAAAAACAAAGCACAACAGCAGCAACTCATTAAATCCAATTTGCCTCTAACTAAATGGTGTTTGTCACATGAAGCGCCAACAGAGGGCAGTGATCCCCTTCTGAAGAAACGAGGCTTGGCTGCACACAGAGGGAACTCAAACCCTGTGTATGTGTGTGTATTAATTGCACAGCAGGGTGCTGCTAGGAATGAATGAGCCCATGCTCAGAGGGGTATGAGCAGATGACATTAGAGGGAGCTGTTACTGTACAGAGCTTAAGTTATAATGAAAGCAGAATTAATAAGTTCATCTCATTCACAGGAATTCTTCTCCTGGCCTCTCCCTCCGCCCCCTGGAGTGCTGTCTGTGATCTCATCTGCACAATGTAAGAAACATTAGCACAACATTTCCACTGATGACTCATCACTTTGGAAATGAATTCAAGTGGAGAAGTGCATGGTGTGCTTTTAGATAGTCAGTATTGTCTTTGAAGCAGTATTTTCCTCTCTTTGACAGATCCACTGAATTAAAGTTCCACAATTGATCTGATCTAAATACGCTTCTGCAGGCGAGGCGCAGCAAAGTAAGTGGTCATACTGAACTTAACTCATCTAACTACAAACAGAAAAAGATTCAGTTCTTATCCTCTCTGCACCATGCGTCATAATCAGTTATAAGTTTCAGTTTGCGTCAACCACCTTTGTGGTCTTCACACTTGGCATGTATTGGTGGAAAACTTAACCTGGGAGCAACCCCTGTAATGCACATATTTTAATGCAAATGCAGGCACACTGAATAATCAAACATATTTATCTAGTATATGGAGGTAAAGTAAGCCTCAGCCACAGATTTCCAAAGGCTAATTAGAAGTTACAATTGTTCCGAGAGTGTGTAAATCAGAATGAGTCATATGGCCATTATTTCTTCAAAATATATATATTTTTTTTCCTTAGTTGAAGGAGGGGTGACAGCTCATGTTTCCTGTTTGGAAAACTTCGACCCACCTGCTCTAAAATGTGCTTACTGACATTAGCCTGAACAGCACATGTTACTCTTAGCAGCAGTGACAGCTGTAGTTGTGACAGTGACAGCAGTAGCCAAAAAAACAGTACTGTATGAGTCATAACATCATTAATGACAGTGGTAGCAGGAGAAGCTCTGTAGCTGTAAAAAATTGTCGATTTATTGTATTGTATTTATTTTGTTTATTAATTCATTGAATCATCTTTTTAGTAACTGATGTATTCATGTGTGAAGGTATTGTTACACCTCTGATTGCTATAGTTCCCGTAAGAAGTAGTTAGATTTAGCACACCCCACTGACATTAAATGCTGCTTAAACATATGAACAAGTTAACACACTGTTGAGGTAGCTACATGTATTTTGCTGCTTTTGTACTTGTAGACTCGTAGTTAATTTTGAATGCAGTATTTTTACATTTGTCTCTACATTCATTTACTTCAACTTTTTTTCTACCTGCATTATGATATGTTCCTTGCTTTTATTAATATTTGAATCAAGTGCAATGTAAAGGGTTCACTCATGTTGCTGAAATCACATCTGATGACTAACACCCAACCCTCTTTTTAGTTCATTTCTTTGGTTTTAGTCTCTGAACATTTACCATATGTTGAGTCTGAGCAACTTTGAGCAACCCACTGTAGACAGCTGTTTTTATCAGAATCTTTGAATTTATCTCTGATTAACCCACCAAACAACTGACAAACCTAGTAAATCAGCACCTTCCAAGATAAGCACCCTAATAGTTTTCTATTTTTGATAAATTTGTCACGTGGCCAGAAATATGACTGTAAATGAATGCTCATATAGTACTGCCTCTGGTGGGTGTGTAATTATAGGCAACTGTTTGATGACATTTTCGCCAAAACAACTTTGCAAGCCAGAGATTTGTTGTAGCTACAAATCAGTGGACAGTCAGAATAGCTTTTAGACCACCATTTCATCAGTTAGATCCCCATGATTCAGCCATTACCTAATTGTGAAATTACCTTGTCTCACTGAACATATTACTCCAATTTACCATATGTTGATGTCTTGTAATCTGTTTAGGTGTATCGGCCAGACATCCAATCCCCATTCTGCTGGAAGGCTGCCAGCCACAGGTCACATGACCTGGAAGAAAAAACCTAGGAGACTTTCAGGATCCCTCTTCGGTCAGATACACCTTAATATTGTAATCACCTGTGTACACTATGAGTTGCTTTATACTGATTGGTGGTCTGCTTCAAAATGTCTTGAAAAAGAGGCACAACAAAAAAAAATCACCCATGTATTGATTATGTTAACATCAGTACAATTTTTGCAGTGTTACATCATTTTGAAGAACATAGCTCATACAAATTTGAGAAAAATGAACTGAAAACACAAATGACTCATGGTATTCTGCCTTGTACACACAAAAAACCAACAACACAAAAACAAAAACATGCATTTAAACAGACAAATCTTTCTTACTCTGTGTTGCATTCTTTAGTATGGGCTGGCTATCAACCTGAAGGGAAGTCCAAAGGCTGATGAACTGTGTCTGTGTGAGTCCACACTGCTCTGGTGTCCTATATGCCCTGGGAACACATCCAGCACAAATCTGGTGAGTAACGAGAGTCATTTTATCTGTCAATGGTAAATTGATTGGATTCCCTCCTTTCCATTACAGATAAGTTTATGCAGACAGGTGTCCTTGCTTTGAAGTTTTAGAAAGGATGATGGTTGATGGAAGATGTGCGACTGGCAGTGACATTCGTCAGATGGTTCTGGATTAGTCTTACATTCAAAGCAAATGATTTTGTTTGGTTAGAAGTCAGGACAACAAACACACTTTTTCCATAACCTCCTCCCTCTTCTTTATCTCTGTCTCTTCATTTCTGTTTCTACAAATAGAAAAAATATGTCAGTCACTCCCCTGCACATGTACTGTCACTCTGCTGCAGAGCAGCCACCCCACTCCTGAACATGACTTTTGTGTTTTACCAGCAAGTCCTCTTAACTGATGCATCAACTCATCAACTTTTAAGCGCCAGAACTGGTGCATTAATTAAATGCATGGGCCTTCAGATTCATAACTTACAATAACTTTAGGACGTCATTGTGCGTCAATCAACAGTTGGGCTGCTGAGTCCAGTTTACCACTTTTAACTGTAGAGTGTGAGGATCCCTTAAGGCAGATTTTACCCTTTGTCAATGTAACAGCTTCTGTGATCTTTCCAGGGGTCAGGTGTTACCAAGAAAAAGCAAAACAGACAGGTTTGAAAATAGCACATCACTGTCAAATCATAAGAAATATACAAAAACCCCTGAGGAAAAAAAAAAGTTCTTGAGACTGGTGTAGGAATAAATGTAGGTAATGCTATCAGACAGTGCTAAACGTGCATATGTGCTGCTCTTGTCAGCTCAGGAAGTCAAAAACTTCACTGTTCAATGATGATAGAGTTTGCTGTATAAATTATGGTCTTTCATTACATTTTGTCATGGATAAATACTGTACCAATGGTATCATGAAATAAGGAGAGGAATTTATGCTTATAGTTTTTTTTTTTTGGTGTGTTTTGGAAGCTTTGTGGTTTGGCTTTCCAAAGCTCAGCCCAGGCCACTTTCCTCTCAACCACATTCTTCCATCTTGTCCTAGCTCGCTGTCGCTTAATTCCCACTGCCTTGCAAGGTCTCATATCCTCCACTGCTGCTCTCACCTTGTCCTGATCTAGGTGGCACCTACCCTTCCCTCTAGTGGTGTTTATATGGGGAGTTGGAAAGGATCTGTGGTGACTTTGAGGTCATCCGTGAATGCTTCCGTTGGGTGATTGCCCCAGAATTCGTCCTGGGCTCTCTTCACTCTCTTCAGCAGATTGATGTGATTGCTCCTGAAGAGCTCCTCATCCTGAAGTTGCTGTAGTAATCAGCGATGAGGTCTCTGAGTCTTCTGGGGACGTGATATTTGGTCACTGTCAGCTGCACTAGCTTCTGTGGAATAGAGCCGTGTGCATTTGCCAGGTTGAGCCACAACACCGACAGGTCACCCTTGTTCTCTTCAGCCTCTCTGTTGAGCTGACATCTCTGACTTCCTTTAGCTGCAGCTCTGACACGTCGATTTACATATCCGTTTCAAGGGGGTCCACTAGGATGTTGCACTCTCCCATCTTCCGCTGCCTTTCAGTGTCATTGTATGTCTTCTTCAGATGTTGGTCTGTGTCTCTCACTGGAAAGATCCAAGAATAATTGTCTTACTCTTGTGTAATTCGACGTTCTCCCTCTGCGAATTCCCCAATATGCAGTTTACAATATATACAACAAATGAAACATGAAACTGTGTAGCAGACTATAATGTCCAGGTCTGATTACAGTGGAGCCCATCTGTGTTGCTGTGACTGACATCATCTAGCTTCGACTCTCTTTTAAGGTTCATGTAGGCCTTCAGTCCACCATCACTGCTTCATGTCAGAGAGACGGCAAAAAAAAAACATCTAACAGTGAGGGGGACGAAAGGAAATAAAAGTGCACAGATTTCCTTTCAAGTTTTCCTGCATGAATATGTTGGTCTGTCTGTCCGCCTGTTTGTATTCAAATCTTTGAACCAGATCCTTTGAGCATGTTTGTACGTGCCTGTGCATACATGTATGTGTGTTTTGACTATAAATACTAGCAGCCAAGCTTAATAGACTGATCCTGAGGAAAAAAAAAATCTAAGCTGGCTCTCTCTGAAGAGAACTGCTTTGGACTGATATGACTAAGTCAGCAGATACTGGCTTCCTTTCATAACCCTATAGGCAAAAAACACTGTGCCTCTGCTACCTCTGGCCATAATACTGTGTCTGTAGCATATGATATACAGGCAGATTAACTAGACACAAAATATTTAATTCACACATGCACATACAGACAATTTTTTTTGAAAAGCATCATGTAAATCCTACGGGCCACAATAATAATCTGACATCATAACGACACATCAAGTGTTTGAATGCCTAAATAAAACAAGATGCATTATTCATTCAATTGAATAACTATGTTAATCAGCTTTAAAATACATCACAGCACCTGGAGTGATTAGACTAATTTCAGACACCACTTATTAAACCTTAATTTATATTGATTGAAGTTCTTTTGTGGTTTTTTGTGGATCCAATTACATCGGCTGATAACAGAGAGCGGCTTGTTTTTATAGCTCTAAGTAAAATATTGTTTTTAGCCTAAATCCTCAGGGTCAAATAAGTATCATAATAATCACTGATGTGGAGCACATATTGGTTTATGTGCATGTTGCTCACACTGAGGGCGTGTTGACTAATTATGAACGAGATAATATCTGATTGTTAATAAGATAAGAGTGAGTGCAGTACAACAAACTAAAACATGGAGACGTGCTGAGTTGTACATAAAAACTAAAGCACTCGCTCACATATAATCTAAGGTGGTTCCACTGGGTATAAATGCTTATTCTCAGCAATTTCACACTTCACTTTGATATAGTTGCTGACATTGTAACTTATATGCCCAGGACAGCAGTCGTAGCCACCTGGCAGTGCAATGGGAACCACTGGGGAATAGACAGGGGCACATAGGATGTTTTTGTGGATCATGATGAGTGAAGGAGGGGTTAATGCATGCACTGTCTTTCCAAGACTTCTTTTACTTAATCTACATATGCATTCTATGGTAGCAGATAAAGTTTTTTAAGTGTTAAAATATCCTACTGCAGCTCTGTACTATCCCTAAGCTAGTCAAGGAGGAGCAGTAAAACTCTGTAGAAATGTGCCCAAGTAAAATATTAATGAGCTGGTCAAAATCAGTTTTTGTAACCTGATCCTGGAGACTCACTATTTAACTCTCACATGCTGCAGTGGGTTACCCAAGTGCCACATGGCAGCTAAACAGCCTACTCTCCTCTGTCTGACTGGCTACTCCTGCAACTACTGTAGATGCCGTTAATATTTGGGCATTTCTCATAGTGTCCTCCATAGTCCTAAACTTGTGCACTAACTTTGAAAATCACCAAAAGTGTCAACTCAAGGGTCAGTCCTTATTTTTGAGAAAGCAACAGAAGTTGGGTACCTGGGTGCAAAGGTGTTCAGTCTTTTTTTTCTGTAGCCATTGGGTCCAGTCAGGCTTTCCATTCAGCAATGTTGCTGTCATAGACATTGCTCCATGCCCCATGAGTTGGGTTGAGTCGTAGATAAGCTTTGTTCCTGCTTTAGAAAGATGAACAGTGTCATTAAACTATCACTAAATTATTAATTATGCAGACATTTCATGAGAGGACCAAACTTCATTCATTCATTCTGTGATATTTCAAACTGATAATTTAGCAAATTTGAAAAATGAGCATCTGTTTATTTTAAAATCTCATCAAGATTTGATTTGTTTACAGCGAGTAAAAATCCACTTGCCATGCCCATGATCAGACAAAAGTGCAACCCACATCAGGAGCTTGTGTCAATAAATACACATCAGATGACGCCAGTGGCCCAGACAGGATGTGTCATAAAGACAGAAGAAGTAGTCAAGGTGGGATGTAAAAAATCTGGAGAAAATGGAAAAAAAAATTCTGCTTTTCTAGAGAGTTGACAGATGTCACTACAGGTTGACACACATCAAGATGCTGCCGATGTGGGCTCCCATTGAAAACAAGGGATGTGGATGTTTTGACTGATGTGTGATGTGTTTATGTACTTAATTTAAGATAAAAATATATCAGTCCACACATGTAGATTTTGTCTAGTATAGTTGCTTCTCAGCTCCATAACCATTATTTTTTCAATCAAATGTTTTAACTGCATCTAATCATGTCTAATTATGTGTCAACCTCCAAATTGGTCTTTGTTTCAACAATAACCGAACTGAATCTTACTCTTACAGCACAGGACAGGGAGTCTGGCATCACCACACCAATTCACATTTGTTAGTGAGTCTTGTCCCTCTCAGTTCATTTTTGATTTCCAAAGGGCTTTTTAAAAGGTCACAGACCAAAATGCCTTTGGACACAGTTGGATAGACCTACAACCAGTCAGAGCAATGAAATGTAAAATGTGTCACTGTTTAAATACTTACAGTCTGGACTGTAAATAAGAGTCCTCTGTCCTGACATTATATTTTCAGTCTTTTACTGATTAAAATAGTGCAGCTGTCATTTGAGCTGACTATTACTGTTATTACGCTTACTATTTTTTATTGAACGGCTCAGTGAGACCACTATAACCACACAATCGCCAAAATTACATTCTGACTTCGGGTATATTCATTTGCCCATAGTGATTAAAAAAATAAAACAAACTAAATATTTAAATACAAACTTTCTTCTCATGAGCTGCCAGGAAATACAGCAGCATCCAGAGGACGCTGCACTTTTATCCTTCCTTCTTTCATATTTCTTTCATATCACAGACCTGTAGGATGGCAAACGTGATTTGACATGATTCTGGATTTTGAAGTCAAAAATGCTCAGATATTCACCTTTTGCTTGGAGCTGCCAGAGTCACTTTAAAATGGATATGGAATGTCATTTAGTTTTATTTATTTATTTTTTAGTGAATCATTAGAGTGGATAAACATGAAAGCAGCATGCATTAAATGCAATACATTTTCCTGGTAATGTACCACACACTCAAAAAAATAAGTTGTCCAATGTACTTAATCTACTTAATATAGTTATGTCAACAATTTCCACATAACTGTGTTGTGTTCAAACTAATACTATAATTACAGAGGAAATAACTAACTTATGTGAAACCAACAAGAGTAATAAGTAATAAGTCATTTCAATATAATCTGGTCAAGTGAACTTTAATCGATCAGGCTGTGTTCAGCTAACTAAACAGACATTGATTACGCTAACACAACTCATGTAATTCTAACTCAGCTGCATTTAGTAACATCAACTAAACAGCTCCCTGTAGTTCCAGCTTTACTAACTTGAATAAGCAGTATTTAAAGTTTTCATTGTATAAAGCTAGTGAATTTATGTTGGACTTGTTAAGTACATTCATCTCAAAATACCTTAGTTGAGTGAAAAATATTATTTATTGCCAATGGAACACTAAAACCACAAACTTGTTTGGCAGAAAAGCACTAATGGTAATATGGTTAGTAGTATAAACATGAGTAATACCTCAAAATTACTGCATATCAAAGAAACCATTTAGTTATATTTCCCAATTTCAAAATAAAAATGTTTAGATTAAAATGTTTCTCTTTAATTCACAGCTTTGCCCAATGACCCCCCCCCCCCACACACACACACTCATAATTACTGTAACACCATGAAACTTTATATACTGATTATTTTTTAGAACCATCATGAATAGAGTAAACAAATGTCAAGTGAAAATACAAATACAAAATAATTGTATTATTGTTTCCTACCTGTCACATCAGCATTGTAGGGCTTAAAAAAAACAAATCAGTGCAGTTATAAAATTAACACACAAAGGCAAAAATAAACAAAACCAAAAAAAAAGAATTCCACCACATTCAGTGACGAATTGACATTTTCAACACATAATAGCAAATTTTCTGAAGGGTCTTAGAAACCATGTGTATGGTGCTGTGACCAAACATTGCTCATTTGTTTCTCTCATCCTCCCTTCAACAACTCAATATTCACCTATCACTCTCCATTTCACACTGTTGATCTCTTCTGTGACATAAATTCAAATTTCTCAGTGTTGCTTTTTGAGTTATTCTCTCTTACTTTTGTTAACGTTTTTAACTTTGTTAACCATTTAGTGTATCTGATCCACTCTTCACAAACAGTTCAACATGCAGACCCAAAAATCAGTTTTCGGCCATATGATTTGGGATGGAATCCTTCCTCCAAGTTTCCTCTGATGCTCAGGAGCACAACACTTCTCTAAAATGTCCCTTCAGACAGTTTGTTCTTTAGCACTTGGGGATTTGTTGAGAGTTTGTTGCCACCTAGTCCATCACAAGTTTTTGCAGAACCTCAAATGTGTACGTCAGGTTTGTTGGATAGCTCAAGTCCAGTGAGTACATGAGGCCAAACAAAATGGCCACTGCATTTGCAATGTTATCAAAATCATGGAGCACTTCCACACCTTCAATGATTCTTCCAACATCTGCCAGGCCATCTGTAAGCTCTGCACCCTTCCTCTTTATGGCAAAGACACCCAGGACTGTCTGGTCCATGGCCTACTGGTTTGTCTTCAACATCCTCAAACACAAAACAAATAAACCTTGAGTTATAACATATCACATTTTCAGTTTGGTTCTGGAGTGAATGGAGCCACTTTATAATCTCTACTATCCAGCACCAGACTGTGGAACATACACATTTGTAGGTAAACTTCTGTGTGAAGCAGGGATGCACCGATATACTGGCGGGCAGTTTTCAGCCCTATGGTGACCAGCTAGTTCATATTCATCATCAAAAATAAATGAAAACTAAACATCATGAGAGTGGTGCATTGTGCTGTTATCGTGCTATTTTCTGTCTGTGTGAGTTATTGTGCAATTGTGTGTCTGAATGAGTCTGTGTCAATGTGTGTGTCTGTGCTTGTCTGTGTTTCTGTGTGTGTCTGTCTGCATCATTAGTGTGAGGTACTGCCGCACCGCACTGTGTGTGTCTGTCTGTGCTTGTCTGTGTTTCTGTGTGTGTCTGTCTGCATCATTAGTGTGCGGTACTGCCGCACCGCACTGTGTGTGTCTGTCTGTGTGTGTCTGTGTTTCTGTGTCTGTTTGTCTGTCTGTGTCAATAGTGTGCGGTGCGGCAGCACTATTGACTATGTGTGTGTCTGTTTGTGAGTGTGTGCATCTGTGTGTGTGTCTGTCTTTCTCTGTGTCTGTGTCTGTCTGTGTGTCTCTGTGTGTGTCTTTGTGAGTCTGTGTTTCGGGAAGAAATAGTGTGCATGCAAAGCATTGCACCACTAATTAAAAGATACCTTATCCAAGTCAGCCATGATATTCCTTATTTTACATCCTGCTGCTCCTCCCTTCCTTTTGAAGATTATCATCAGCTGTGCAGAGTGATGATCCAACTGTTGCATGAATTTTGATCTCAGTGGGACAGTATGATGCAAATAAACTCAGCTTCCACCTACACCTATTTAAGAATAAAGTATAAAAATAGCAAAACAATACAGGTCAATACAAGAATCAAATTACTGGACCTGTAACTCACTAACTTTGAGAGTTGCTTTGTTTTGAATATCTGACATAGACTGCAGATTTATGAACTCATCAAAGTCCTTGTCCTTGTATTGCAGTCTGAAGTCACCTGACACTTTGACAGGAACAGTTCTCAAAAATGCAACATATAGTTTCATGTTTTTTTAGATGGCTATTAACATGAGTTAAAAATTCTTTCAATGAAGCAATGCAGCTATTTGAACAATGGTGGCAGCTAAATGTTGTGCAATCTACTGATGTTTGAGAGGGCTGATCAAAATGTGATCTACACAGATGAGTGCATTCCAAGTTTTGGATGTACATGGGCAATTGGAATATGGGCATGGATAAGGGTGTTTGCGGCAAAAGTGGCCATGTTTTAACCTATAGCGCTTCAATAATTGATAATGTGTTTTTTCTTCTGCAGCACACTCTTTGCACTTCCACATTCATAATACTGAAAATGAAACACAAACAAAAAATTACCATCCCACGTAGGCTTCATTATTAGCTTTGTAGATCTGTGAATACGTGAAAAGTTAGCTTGGATCTATTACATCATAATACTTACCACTACTGCAGAGCCACAAACAAAAGCAATGTCTGGTCCTCAAGCTCAGAAATCTAGGGGAGACCTGTAATACAGAGGTTCGGTCCATTTAATATCACTCATCAGACTTAAAAGAAAATAGCTTGAACATGTTGACAGCTGCACTGTCAAACACCGACACAAATATTATATCTGCTTCCTAACAATATTATATTTGTAGCTACACTGGTCCGAAGAAATAATGGCCACGCTTCATACTGATGCCACTGTTTTCTCTGGCTCTGTTTCTTCAAAGGACACGGTGAAAACTACAGGAAAAGGAAAACCTTTTAACACATGTCATTTAAACTCCCTTTCAATTAATCAATATAGTTTCCAACAGTGCACTAGCTAAACGTTAGCACGACAGAAAGCGCTTAAAATAAAACAATGAAAATGTGTCTCTGAGTCCATCAACAATATTTCACATGATAAAAAAAAACAATTACCGTGTGCGCGTCTTGGCCCACATGTAGAATACGCGATTTTCTTGTGTGTTTACTCTTCTGAGTCCCTGCTGGCTCTATCCCACAATTCCACGGTCTGTTTACCTTACCGAACTTTGGTCACATGACCAGATTACAATTTCAAAATAAAATACCAAACGCGAATCCGAAACAGATACATCAGAACAGAGATGTCCCATGATTATTATGTTTAAGCTACTTAGCTATTTAAGCAAACACAAGTGCGACTAATGGAATGCGTGCCGCTACGGCGTTGCTTTGGGTTGGGTTGAGAGCGCCTAAACTTTAGCCAAGGCTAAGGTTAAAACCCAGGCGGCTAGCCTTGTAGCGCCGTAGCAGCAGCAATAACTATGTATCGATGGAAAACGAATGATACTAGTTTAAAACTTTTGTTATCATTCAGGGTAGTTATGAATAACTGACGAAAAGTCACGTTTCTGTCGCAACATGCAGCAATATCTGACACATTTCTCGGCGCAGTCTGTCCTGACAGGGCCAACGCTCCCTCACTCTTGATCGCCCACTCACTCACATGCTGGTTTAAAATAAATAAATAAAAAATCGTTACTCCGCTAGCTTACCCTTAGCAGTTAGGCTGCAGTTAAATTACAAACAAATGACACTGCTTTTCAACCCAGCTATTCTAAAAACTTTCTATCCCTAACTTGAAAACCATCAACACAATTTTTAAGGTCGCCTCACCTTGCTGCAGAGAGCTCTGATGCCCACACAATGAACTGTAATGAACTGCAATAAAATGCCATCCAACTAAACCAATGTAATGTTGCATTCGAAAAGAGATTACTAAACTACAGTTACAGTCAAATTGATCATTTAATGTATGTCTGTCATTTGGCAATTTTGTTAATTGGCTAACGTTCTCATATATGATAGATTTTCACAAGACAAATACAGTTGGACCAGCAATATCACCCTCAAAATGCACTAATCTTCGAACATCTCAGAGCGCATTAATAAATCACTGAGTTCACTTTTTTGAGTGCAGGTGACATATTTACTCTCTTTAGGGCACACAAAGGTGAAGTTGGTTAATAACCTTAGAAATATAGAGAACAGCCTTTGAAATATGCAAAGAATACAGCTACGCTCTCTGTGATACACTGTTTTAGTGCAAGTGAATTAATGATAGCCTATAGTTGTTCTCGTTTACCTGTTTTTCTGTTTTGTTGTCAGTTGTTAGACGCTGAGGGAGAAGTTACTCAGTTGATAAAATTTCTAACGTAATATTAATATATTATTTGACAAACTGAAGAAAAATAAAGGTTGTGAGATCGGCTATTATTCTGTTATACCATATACACTATTATTACTATTATACCTTTAAAATGATAATGACAGAGAAAGTTTGAGGCGCTCTCTCCCTCTCAGGAGCGGGTGTGTTGGCAATCTCTGGTCATGACAATATAACAACATTAAATTACAGACAATTACCCAGCCCAAAGCTAAAGCTATTGTAGTTTATTGCTTTTGCTCAAAAAAGATTTTCTCTTGGTTTTCTCTGAAAATTAAGATGCCATGAGGTGTCAGCCTTAATTTTCCAAAGGTCATTCAAGACGCTGCTGTCTGATGGCTCAAGGTTATGAAATGGGTCCTTTTCACAGCAAACGCTTTGACTTGTCATAAACCACAGGTGTTACATCAACAATGGCTGCATTCTGTTCAAGTGCTCAGCATGAGCAATACCAGGACCCCGAAACTCAAGCAGCTAAATGGAATTTAGCCATAATTACTTTTTTTTAATTGTGCTTTTCCTACTGCGAGATGTTAAAATGTTTTCCTTGTAGAAGGCCTATTAAGTTCACATTCTCAGCAAGGTAAAAACAACATGACTGTGGATGATATGTTAGTGCTGTCTGTGTTTAAGCAGGGTACAAACAGAACAGTTGTGTTGCAGCTTGGGTCACATTAGGCCTTACTGCATAAGAGGTATGGCCACAGAAGACATGTACTAAAGAGCTGTGTGAGAGCCCTCCATGTAAGGATGCTCACCTACTGCTAATATGTTGTGATACAGGATGTAATAGGTGTGTGGCTTGTGCAGATGGGATGTGTTTAGAGAGTTCAGACACTGCTGTGGGCACTCACGCTGAAGAAGGATGGTGCTTTGAGGGGAAGTCATTTTGTTTTGGGCTCAAAGCATGCAATGTGATAGTTCTTCCTGCTTATATTATCTGTTAATACTGTAGTAAATGCATTTCTCTGAAAATGCACATGAGGAGAAAAATGTTCCATTGTCAATGAAATGAGATCCACATACCACATGTATTAAAGGAAACACTCTATAAACTGTTCAGTTTATAGAGTGCTTCTTTTGTCTGGACACATGGGTGGATCCACGGGAGGACTAATGATGTTTTTTGTTTATGATTGTATTGTGCCTGCTTAGGCACACCTCAGGAACAACAAGAATAATCCTGTGTACAGGAGAAAATCATACATCGTAGAGGACGTTGACCTTTCTACCCTCCCTTCTTTTACTCAACTGCTCGCAATGGTTTTCAGAAGAATGCCTAGGCTGGAAGGAAATTTCTTTTTTTTTTGATGGAAAAAAATCCCCTGTTATATCTCACTGTGATTATTACCTGACTTGACCTTTTCATCCTCTCTGAAAAGGTCAAGGTTTAGTTGGATATTGTATTAACCCTATGAGGAAAGATAATAGCTCAAAACCTGAGAGGTCCTAAGCGTAGGGACCATGTAACTCACAATAATATAAAGGATCATGAAACAGAAACACAGAGAGGTTATTTCTTAGTGGTTATGCTGATATTGTACTGGGTTAAACACAGTACTGTAATTTTAAAGCCCATTTTCTTTTTATCTACATCCCCACGAGAAACTGATCTATTGTCATTAACACCAAAGCTAAAAGACAAAACAATAGTGTTCGCATATACTGAAGTTATAAGGGCCACAGCCAAAGTTACACCAGCAGAGCTGCAGAGTGAGGTTATACAAGCAGCTGCTATAACATATTAAAACAGTAAATGATTCACTGTTTGAGTAAAATGTTGTTTGGCTGGAGCATCATTTCAATCTGATAACATCAGACAATTTTCCACTTGATCAGATTTTTGCCTTGAGCAGGATCATTATTTAAAGCACACACTCAGACCCCAAGTGGACCAGGCAACATTTTTCATTAGTGCATTATGATAGAGTTGTGAGTTGCGTGCTGGCTGTACAAGGTTTCAGGAAACACCTCAAACACAAAATGACCTCCATTGCTTGGACCATTTCAGCCCAAAGTATAACATTTCTTTTTTTTTTTTCAACTTGGGTCCCTCAGGCAACATTGCTTTGGGATTTTAATAATTTTCTTAATATTCTCAAACTCTAAAGAGACTAATGTACTAATGCTGAAAGCTTCTGTAGATACAGTATATTGGTAATGCTTCAGTAAATCTACTGTATTCTTACAGTAGATTTACTCTGTTTCAAAGATTTCTCAGCTGTTTTGTTTACAGATTAGTTTTGTTTGTCTTGAACATGACAATTAGGACTTATTGTCCTCATAACAACAATGCATTAAGTACAGCCAAAACTTGCAAATTCTGCAAAATTACTGTAGATTACAGTTCATCTTACAATACAACTAGTATTTAGAGCAGCTAAATGGGCTAAATAGATTTTATAAACAAGTCTTAAATTTTAGCAAAAATATAACTGTGACTTTTACACTCACCGGGCATGTTATTAATATCACCATATTAATACTGGATAGTTCCTTCCTTTCCTCTCAAAGCAGACTCGGGTCTTTGTGGCATTGATTCCACAAGATGTTGTAAACCTTCCTTTGAGATTCTGGTGCATGTTGACATGATTGCACCTCATCATTTCTGCATATTTATCAGCTGCACATTCATGCTGCCAATCTCCTTTTCTACCACATCCTAAAGGTGTTCTACTGGACTCAGGTGTGGTGATCAGGGAGGCCACTGAAGGTCACTGAACTCACTGTCAAGGTTCAGAGTGTCGTAGATTTTGAGATGCTTTTCTGCTCAACACAGTTGTGAAGAACGTTTTTTCCTCTATTCTGATGTTTGATGTCCACATTAACTGAAGCTCCTGACCTGTATCTGCAGCACTGCACTGCTGCCACATAGGTGATAATACACAGGAGTATTGGTGTTCGCAATAAAGTGCTCAGTTAGTGGATATAGGAATCTTTACTGCGCCAAACTTGCAACAGTTACTTACCATTTATCACATCTGTACGCAATGCGTAATTAACAGACCTAACTGCAAAACAAATCAATAAATCAATAAATCAATCAATAAATAAATAAATGTAAAAAGTAAAATAAATGTGGGCTTCAAAGTGCGAAATCAATAGTGGAGCAATAGTGTAACAACAAGTGATTTTTGTTGTGCAGCACAAAAGCTTACTGTTTTGTGATCACGGATTGGCTTTTGGTAAAACTGTTACTTCATGGTTCTACTTTGGAGATAACTTGGAGGACAGACTCACTGATAAACCACACACACACACACACACACTCGCACAAAACAAACAAGACACTATTTATCTTGCACACAGAGTCTCCATCAGGTCACAACACATCCCTATGACTTACAGACACTGACAGGGGAGAGCTCTATCAGAATGGGTAAAAATTAATAAAAACAAATATGAAAACAGCGCAATAAAATTAAACTAAGGTTTACAAGTGCCATTATTGACCTGGAAAGTAATTGGAAATGTGTTATCGGTCAATCAAAAAATACACTGGAGAATGTCTAGGAATGATTCCAGGAATTGGAATCATTCA
The DNA here is from genome assembly GCF_017976425.1 of Toxotes jaculatrix. Taxonomy (NCBI): domain Eukaryota; kingdom Metazoa; phylum Chordata; class Actinopteri; family Toxotidae; genus Toxotes; species Toxotes jaculatrix. The sequence goes on from NC_054408.1 coordinate 21,065,287, forward strand.
ATTTCAGAGTTGATTAGTATTCATTCTGTTTGCTTGTATCAGCACAGTGGCATAAAATCACACCTGTATGGTCATTTGTATATGGCAAAGGAAAAACAAACAAACAACAATAGAAAAAAAACAAAAAAAACAGACAACACTGCAGCAGGCATGAATACTAATTTGATAGGTTTTACCAATAGCATATTTCAGTCTATGGGTTACTGCACAGAAATCCACAGTGAACCAAAGCACTGTAGACTTATGCTGGATTTGTTGTGTTTAAATGAAGCCCAAAGCAGGGAAACTGTGCATCTGGTTAAGCACAACGTTACGACCAGTGGTCATGTCATATCAACATTTCAAGGAACAAAAAAACAAATCTGAGGGATAGTACAAAAGCCGACTGAGCAGACAGTAGCATTGGGCTGACATGTTCGATGGCTTCGCTGACGTGTCACTCACAATATCAAAGCACCCATTTCAATTGTTTGCCATCTCCAACCCCCCTCCCCTAGAACCCTGAGGGGCATCCTAATCTGGGGCACCCATCATGTCTTCTGCCCATGCAGAGAACACTTTCCCATCCAATGGTCAGAGCATGATGCAATGGCTAGACCTGCACCAGCATTTGTCCAGACTGGGGAGTATTTTCAGGTTACACGCCAAATGTGACGTCACGAGTTGTGATGCATCGCACACATGACTCCATGTTTTGGCCAATGGCTTGCCAGCTTTGCATCTTGTCCTAGTGATAGGGGGATATAATATTTCAATTCCATTTTGTTAACAACTGAATTGGTGGTCAGCTGTTTGGAGCTGTGAAAGGTAAATACTTAACTTAACTAATACTCTAAATAATTACAGATGGTGTCAGAAATGAATTTTAGATTCTGTGGTCAAAGGCTATGATCCTCAGATCGTAAATATCTTATTCCAGGGTCCTTCTGCTGACTGATCATTTATATGTACATGCGGAGTGACATCTGAACATAATCAGAGCCGACTACAAATTTAAAGTTTTCCTGTGACTTGCCCGGATTGTATGAAATTTTAAGTCTTATCATATTAATTTCTGACGTAGTTATTTTAGAATTATGGATTAATGATTAATAACAGAAATCACAGGCTTTGCTGTTGATCTGCTGTTTCTTGTCCATCTGTCTTTATTGAATATTTTTAATTATTCCTTTTCTTGTCTGCTGTTTTGCTACCATGAAATCATTTCAGTTAACAGAAAAATAATCATGACATGCTTTAATTGTATCATGTGTTGAGTTTTCACGTGTGCTGGATTTGACTTTGTGATACAACCGCAAAACTGAAGCATTTCTACAACAGAGAAGACAGTCTACTATTAGCTCTGTCTGTATTGTGATCTAATGAGCTGGTAGGAATAAATGTTAGTTCACCGTTAAGGATCACAAGCGCTGTGTAGAAAAAAAGCATCGTCTTTTCATTGTGGTTTTTTTTTTTTTTTTTTGGTCAGACTGAAGAAAAGGGGAAACTGTCAGCTGGCATGACTTATTAGCGCACACACACCAATAAACTCTGTTAGCCCTCCAAGCTAATGCTAGGTGGCAGAGGAACAATGTAAGAGGCCGTCAGCCTGTGACTGTAATTTAGGCTGAGATCTCAACCAGGCCGACTGATTGGACATGACAGGTTTACAGCCCGCTTTTGGGGCAAAAGGGAGGGTCTGGCAGGATAGCGGTGGCAGGTCTGCTGTAACAAAAAGGCCCTTCAGCATGTGTATCTGTGGATATATTTAACCTTCCTTTTCTGATCTCCAACAACTTGTTTCACCAAATGCATCAGGGCTGTTAGTGGCTTGGAGACCATTTTGAAATCTTAGAAAGTGCTCTCCTACGGAGGGGAAGGTGCTAATAGGCCACAGTAGCTGGGAGGTGATGTTTAACCCAAACAAAAGGATGATTCTTCTCATTCAAGGTTATCATCTCAGAGATGTTCTTCGCAAGCAAATGCACTTAATCGGTCCTCTGCTATATTTGGAAAAACAGCATACTGTGATGATCAGGAGGCAGAAAAGCCAAGTACTTGCTAAAATTCTGTGTGTCATTAGGCAAAGATTCGTACCAATTTGGCTATTGCTGCTCATCTGTATGAACTTCATGAGGTATGGGATACTCAAAATATGTAATGTGACACATCATCCAGTGAATAGGCACTTTTTTCTGATCACAGTAAGCAAGTGTCAATTCTAAATTTTTAATCAATTTTTTTTTTCTAAAAAAAACAAACAAAAAACTATCAACTGACTTAATGTCTATACAATTTCATCATCAGTAATCCAACATTCAACTTTATTTCAACATACCAAACTTCTCTATGCAGCTGATTTGTTTAAACAGCAGTTTGTTCCTGCTTGACATCAAACAAGCTTCATGCTTCACCCACTGTTACTTCAATGTGCGTCAATTAAAATTACCAAAGCACTGGTTGTCCTTGGAAACACCATGAATGTCCAATGGGAGTGATGAGTTGGACATTCAGTAGCCTACTCCCTCTTGGAATTCACTGCACATATGTGTATGTATATATGAACATATGAACATATGTAGTAGGCTACTACATATAGTGACAATGAATGTAGGCAAATAGAGAAAATGTAAAGAAATAACAAACTACAGCCAAGGTGAAGAAACTTTGTGCCAAGTATGTGTTATATCATGACATTAAAGATCTTTTCCAAACAAATAATTTGGTCCCCTTCACCTACCTCCACTCTTAACATACTCTAAATGCACTGAGATTTAAAGGGTCATACTTTACTTAAATCTATGGTTAAAAATAAGCAAATCAACACTACATTTAATGGGCAAGAAAATCACTGTTGCCCTGATGAGCCTTTGTCGAAACTCAGTTTTGTCCATCAGATGTCAAAGATAAAAACACCTGTTTCACCTGGCTGACTGGGATAATGACACAGACCTTTAATAATGGTTTGTACTGATGTTTTTTGCCAAAGCAATGGTAGCAAATTATACTAAGAAGAAAACAAATCAATTATCAGTGTTTATCAGTAACATCTTGGTTCACAGAGTGAACCTCTTTCCAGACTTTTATGTGTTTTACACCTGTAGCAGAGGTTTGAGCTGTTTGGGGAACATCTTCGGTAGGTGAATAGGTGTAAAATAAGTCCTATGAAAAAGCTGATGTATAGAAATCTTGATCCAGTCATCAGAATTGAATATTACCCCCACGTCACACTCCTGCAGTGGCTTCGAAGAATATAAGATCTGAGTAGAGAAGCATAAATCTCTGAGATTTCTCCTTTGAGAGATTTGGCTGAATTCACAACATTTTCCATTTCTGACAGTTTTAAGCTGACTGCATTCTTCCTTTTTAAAGAGACTCTATAAGGTGCAGATTTGGAGGTATGTGAAAAAATCTTCACAAGAAACGTTAACATCAGTTTCTAATTCTAATTCATCCCTTCAAACGTGCAGTGTGTTGTAGATAATTGTATTGTCATTCAAATAATTTATCTTATCTGCATTGTTAGTAAGGGGGAGGTTTTCAATTCTCTTAGGGTAACTCTAAAGACTCATGACAAGTCCATTAAGAATTCCTTGTATTCATAAACTAATTCATCACCATTATAGGTTGAACTGACCAATAATAGAGCTGCAAGCTGCACAGGGTTAAACCTCCCAGTTCTTAATAAGTTTAGAGAACCTAACTGTATGGTGTTTGTTGTTCCAAATATACTGAGAGATGTAAGAGTTCAGTGATGTAAGAGTGCTGGGGCCAAATACAGTGGAAGATTTTGAAATAAGTAATTTAATCGGGGAAGGATGTTCATTTTTATAGAGTTGATTTTCCCAAAAAAGGAAGTCTGTAAAAGAACCCATTTCCTCAGATCATTTTTCATTTGTTGAATTAAGGGGGATAATTAAGCGTTAAATGGGTTATTTAAATCAGGAGTAACAAAAATACCAAAATATCTTCCCTGACACCTGAAGAGGAGTTTGTATGGGCATGTTCTGAGGGATGTTGAAAGGAAAAGTGATGGATTTTTTTTAAGGATTAATTTTAAAACCCAAGCACCAAATGAGGCTGCAGAATTCAGAACTGCTGGATTTGATTTTTCAGGATTCCTCAGCTACAGAAGGTCACAAGGGGATACTATGGTTTTCTTGTATCTTTTGGGATTAGTTCAGATAGTTTTGGCCAAGACATCTAAAAAATCTGAACCAATTTTTTCTAATGCTGAGAACAAAAAGGATAATTCCACTCAGTCAAAAGCCTTTTGAGTACATAGAAGTTAATATGGAAGCATGAGAGGTGGAATATCACCTCTCAAGATGCCGTTAATAGCATGACTTGTTTGGATTTATGGCCAAAACTTCTTATAGAATTCTAGTGGAAACCAGTCTGGGCCCGGACATTTCTCATTTGGCATAACCTGGATCACAGCCCACACTTCCTCTGGTGTTTTTACTGTATTTGTTAATTTCTTTTTCAAGATTTTGACTTTTACTCTTTAGGTCTTTTTTTCTGATGAGAAGGGTTAGGGAATAAAGTTTCCATGTAAAGTGGCTTTAGCTGTATCCCTGATCACAGTAGGAGACACCAGAGAATTTTTATTACAGAGCTAAAATTGTGATAGCACAGAAGGAGTCACTGCTCGAAAGTGATGTGTTGAAACTAATATGTTATTTAAGGATCGAGCCTGGGTTCAGGATTAATCTCCCCTCTGGATCATTTTATTCAAGAAAGGAATGCGAATGCCTGAAGCTCTTTTACTCTGCGAATGGAAAAAGAAATAAACGTGGCCTGCTCAGTCTCTCCTAAGCTTCAGGTGTTCTGTATCAAGTTAAGATTTTGCTGTTTGTTGCACTTAGCTGCTTAGATGTTAACTGATAAATAAAAAAACTATTCATAGAATTATTTTAAAGCATCCCCACTTTTCTTTTAGTGCTGAAAATGACTGCAGAGTACTGTATTCCTTAAAGCTGTATGAGCTGCATGTTGAGGCTAATTAGCTAGATGACACACATGCTCTCATTGCTCCTGATAATTATCCTAACTTGGTTTTAGTCCTATATGCTGCACCTACCTCGATCTTAAATTGCTTTTATAAGTTGCTCTGAAAGTAAAACAACAGAAAAACCACATCGAGTCACACTGCCCTTGAAAACAGACAAGGACACCCTTTATAAACAGCAAGAAAAATGCATAAACACCCTGATAGTAGTTCAGTGCTTCACTAGAGGAAACAGACTGGGACATAAATATGTGAGAAATGATAGTGCTGCGATAAGATTCAGTAAACAATAATCAATATACAGGATATGATGCCAGCCTCCCCCCTTGCACCACAATCCAAGGTGAATATGCACACAGATGCTTCCGGCAAGACCAGCATGAATATTTGAGCTTTCTCTTGAAGAAGTTTACTGAAGTGAGCAGATCCCAGGGTGGACACAGCCAAGACGGTTATTTGACACATGAGCTCGTTAGCACCTTTGGTTGCTACACACATCCTGCCGTCTGCCACCTTCTAACACAGTGGTCATTAGACCTGGAGCAAGTCAGGCACATTTACAAGAATAGGTTTCTTTTTATTTTTGCCAATTTTACAAGTCACCACATTATTATTTTTTTTTCACTGCTCTCACAGGTTTTGCCAGTTGCTTTGAAAAAAAAAAAAAACATCATCAAGAGGTGCAAAAAGCGCTAAGCACTAACACTATGTGCACCAAACTGGCAGTTTTGTTTGGGAGTAATTTGTTTTGACATCGCATCTATCACTTTGCAGTAAAAATAAATCATTTGAATAATGTGTGAAATAAGGAGCAGGTAGTGAACAGTTTCCTTTGTGTGTGTGTGTTGTCCTCCTGTCAAATGCCAGTTGTGCAAATTTTTCAAATACATTAAATAAATCAAAGCTCCTGTTCACGCACCAATGATTTCAGTTACTTTGTCTGATTAGATTTCTATCCAAAACTCCTCCATGCCTGACTGCAGTTTGTATAGAATTTATAAGAAATCAGAAAAGGATATCCACAGTGTTTAGAAAGTCACACGAATACTTAAAATACATATCACAGCTCTGCAGGAGATGGTGAATTTTTTTTTTTGGAACAGGGAAGCCAAATACTATAATACTATTCTCTAGACAGATAAGAAGTCAGATGGAAACTGTAATACATTTACTGGTAAAACAAGGAACAGTGGCACAGCTATACCTCCTTTCTATGAGCATCGTGCATTTCTCAAGCTAAAGGAGAGAAAAAGATCCATTAAATCTTATTTCAATTATGTAACAATAGACAATAGAGAGAAAAAGACTCCTAGTGTTATGACATGGACATGTTGATGGCTTTAAGATCCAACTGTGATCCACAATTAGTCTGCAGCATCCCCTTTTCTAATTACTGTTTAAAGCCAGCTATGCTTTCTACAAAAACTCAAAACCAGAACAAGCAACAACCAGACCCTTTACATGGTCTGCGAACAATTACCAGTCACACACAGTGAAAAGGTGGGCCCTGTCCATGGTGTTTGGTTTGTGTATGTGTGTGTGTGTGAGCAGCAGGAAGACACGTACACAACTTCAGCATCCAGGCAAACAAGGCACCTCACTGTACATTTAAGCAGTAACGCTGTTATCGTCATGCACAACAGGGGGTGGGCTTTGAACAACTAGTCTTTGACTTGACTTGAGTGACGTTTTATATCTGAACTGAGCTCAGTGAAACAGAGCAAGATGAATATAGCTTTTAAATACCAGGCACATAAATGTTCTATCTGAATGTGATAAGCCTGAAATAAATTTATACTGGAAATTTTTTAAATTGCACAACTTGCACAAACACATAAATTCAGATAGATGGTTTTCAAAGTCAAATATGTCCCTGCAATATGTTAGTATTATTTACATTTTAACACTAAATATTAAATATCAAAATGTGATATTCAGCTTCTGATCAAATTTAAATTCTTAAGGGATATTAGTAGCATCAGAATGACTGCTTTTGCTGAGTGTTTATATCCTCATTTACCACTGCTGGGGGCATTGTTTCACAGATATGATAAATCTTTTCTTTTTCTTTAATGTGATTGTTTTTTCTTTTTGTTTCTAATGACTTAAAAACACAGACTGTAGTCTGTGTTTCGAGATACAGAGGAGGTGATGGTTTTATTTCTTTTTTCCTCAAATGGGCACAAAAACAACAATAGCTTAAGGCTGTGTCTGGCTGAAAATTAGAATTAGCTTGTAGCCATGAACCTGTAGCCAAACAAGACAACAAAAACATCACAGCCCAGCTTTAGTCGAAAGAGTAAGAGAATTTGTGAGAACACCTGGGGACGTTTGATATCTCTTAATGACCTGATGTTGCCTTTTGATAACTTGAAATTATTATTATTATTATTATTATTATTATTATTATTATTATTATTATTATTATTATTATTATTATTGAAATTTATTTGGGACAGTGTTGTTTGTGTGAAATGATGACAGTCACAGGGTTAGAGAGCAGCACGTGACCAAAGGGATGGTTGTTAAAAAGGGAAAATTAGCTCCTATATCACATAGATTAGTCCAAACCTGGCAACCATGCAGAAACTTTATTAATTTCTTTATTCATTCTTACATGATTAGCCTCTAATATACTTAGTGTAGACTTGGCAAGATACAAACATATTCCAATGAACACAACACTGGGTCATTTTCTTATATCATTTTTTTAGTACAGCCATCCATACATGCACACTGTCACCATGGCAAAGGCAAACAGGACAGTGTGTATGTAAGGAAGGTAAGGAAATAGAGACAGCAGAGTCATTTGACTAACTGTAATGAAGGCACTGGGAGAAAACTTTAATGTCTGACTCATAGAAAAGAGCCTTTTACTGTTGAGGACTTTGCCACTAAGTGTCCTGCAAGCAGTCGTGTGGCAACTTTACATGAACATTACTGCGAGAGACTGGTGTTCAGGATTTTAGTGGATGCATTCATTAATGTCATTTAGTTTAATCTCTTGTGCAATCCTTTGTGACAAATGATATTCACAGTTGTGTCAGTATTTTGATTTGTAAACCACAGAGGGGCTCAGAATTTCTTACAGTGATCGTGTGAGAGGTTAGCAGAGTGGCTCCTTTTTGTGATGTGGTCTCCAGACAGCAAAGAGAAAAAAAAACCTGGGGGAACTGAATCTAATTACACTTGGTTATCACCGGATCCTCTCTGCACAATTATGTATCATTTATGGGGCAAATATTTTGTGGGCTCCTCATAAAAGTGATGCCTTGCTGTGTCGTATTTACAGACACTCCAGTGTTTTATTTTCAAACCAATTTTTTCGCAATATTCAGCTGCAGCATAAGAAAAAAATCAAAAGAAGAAAAAATACAAGGAGGTATGCAGCACAAGTTTGTTAGCAATTATTTTCCTATAAGCAAACAGAAAATTATTTTGCATTGTATGTGTAAAGATATGAAAAATACAAGCAGCTAAGAACCAAAGAATAGTTAAGGGATGCATTAACTAAAGACCCAGCACTTGAAATCCTTGAAAGCCTCACGTGGAGTTAAAGTAATATATAGTAAAATTAGAAACTAACCATTTTGTGTGACTCACAGCTTCAATATGAATGCACATTGCAGATGAGGCACTGCAGCCTGCATTCTTAGGTGTTGTATTTTAACGCAACAGAACTAAAGTTTATATAATCCAGTATGTTAAATATGTATATAAATATATAATAGTGTTAACATGTTTTTGTGTGATGTTGTGTTTGACAGGTGACTGGCTGGCTGGAATACCACCCTACTGCTTCTCCTTCTGAGGACATCCCATTCCAGGACCGGTCTTCCCTCCCCCAGCATGGAGCCCACCAAAGTACAGTCAGAGGGTGGCCTCAATGTCACCCTTACCATCCGCCTCCTCATGCATGGAAAAGTAAGCAGGCACAGAGTATAATACCAGCTGTGGGGAAGGGTAAAAATAACATGGTGAATCTGTCCTCATTGCATGTAGCTTTAACTTATTTATTTAAACAACCACTTGGACTTGCTGGGAATAAAACACGACACCTTTGGTGCTTAGGATGAAGGTGCTGGCTCTGCTGCTTCCTGTACAGCTTTCAGATCCTTAATCCCTTATACTATGTGATTACAGGTTTACAGAGGGGGCACACTGCTACTTTCTTTAGAAATAAAAACTCCACTTCCAGACTGAAAGAGTGACAGGCTTCTGCTGCAGTGTTCCTCTGCTTTCAGTGTGTTCTTGTCAGCCCTCAAGTGTTTTTTTCACAGGGGTGTAGTGTTTAAAGTATCTTGTCTGTGTCTACACTTATGTGTAGAGTGCTCTCTCCCTCCTCTAACCCCATACTCTTTAAGAGGTGGACAGAGGCAGTGTGTGAGTGTTGGCTTCCTTGTGTAAGATCATTCATGCTTGGTTAATGGGGCTTTTGCTTCCAGGTCCCTGCTGCATTAAGGTACTGAAGCTGTGGTCCACACTTTTGCAATAACTGATAGCTGCAAGTAACCGACTTCCCTTTTTTTTTTTTTTTTTTTTTTTTTTTTAAGTCTGTAGAGTTTGTTAAAGGGCAAGGTATGTGTGAAATAGACTGAAGGTTATGTAAGAGTAGCTCAGTGTTAATGTCTAAGTCTTAGGGGAGGTCTTCTGCTGGTTAGGCAGATGGAAATCCCACACTACACATCCCTGAGCTGGCCATATTGGTGGGATGTGTGCCACAGAGGCTGGAGCCAACATCTTCCCCTTGTTTTATGTGCCAAGCAGCCTCAAGAATTCACGCACGGCATGGCTGCTCATGCAGGAACTCTAGACTCTGGTGACCCAGTGATAGTTTGAATAACCCTGCGCCCAGACAGACCCAGACAGACCCAGACAGCCCCCAGAGCCTGCCAGAAGATGGCATGACTGCCACAGGAGAGGAAGTTGGCAGTATGATCCACATCTGTCTTCCACAGCAAGGCCATTCTCCCAAACTCAGCAGCTACTGGGTGGGCTGGGTTGGGTGTTGGAACATTTTCAGCATGGTCAGTTGGGTGCAGGTATGCTGCCAGCACCGTATTGTCATCCTTCACCCCCACTGATCCAAATGGGCTGTAGACTCCTCCCAAGACATGTTTCCACCAGACTTGCCCAAAGTGTCTGTGTTTTGACTTCATAAGGACATGAGAGGGAACAAGAACATCAGTGGGCAACTGAACACAAGTTGAAACAGTTGCTGCACTGGTTAGGAGCTACAGGAAGAATCATGCTACTGATAACAGAAGGCCCAGTGGCTGTCCTCTAAAAACGATGCCACACACAATTCACTATTAAAGCAACAGTGTTCTAAAACATAGACAAGTAAATCTGATTTAACACAAGGATTCTGCATGGAAATCTGTGTTTTAGTGACTGATCAGACTTTGAGAAGGTCCTTGCATGACGTCATACTCCACAGACAGTCACAAAGAAGAAACTATTGCTCACAAAACTGCACAAAGAAATATAAAACTTTGCCAAAGAAAATGAAAGGAGGCCTGATGAATGTCGGCAGCACATTCTTTGGTCAGATGAAACAAAAATAAATTTGTTTGGATCAGATTGGGTCCAGCATGTTTGGTGTGGACCCAGTTAGGACTAACACAGTGACTGCACAGAGCCAAGTATGAAAAATGGAGGAGGGAGTTTGATGATATGAGGCTGTATGAGTGTAAAAGGTGTAGGGGAGATGACATTTATAGATCGTCCACAAACAATGGTTGACAAACACTGAATGAAAAGATGACTTCGAGTCTCCGGAGGCTTAGCAGGAGAGGAATTTTCCAACTTGACAATGATCCCAAGAAGAAGAAGAAAGAAAAGTGTAAGCCATGATCTGGCCGAGTGTGTCCCCCTGGAGTATTTTAAAGTGGAAGGTAGAACAACAAAACCCCTCCAGCAAAGAGCAGCTGAGAAGAATCACCTGTGAAGAACAGCAACAACATCTCTCCACAGATTTGTGCAAGACTGGCATCATCCATGTCCAGGAGGATCCAATCAGTCATCAAAAATAAAGGCAGACATACAATATAATAAAAAAAATAGAATGGAGTCTCACTAATGAAGGGTGGACTGACTTTTGTTGCCTAAATTATATAGTTTTGTTTTATACTGTAGCTGCTGCTGGAGCAGGGGTTTTCCTTTACTTCTCGTGTTTTTTCCCCAGGTTTTGAGTGTGAGTTTAATTCATTACTTTAGCAGTGAAATGTGCATCTGATTGGATTTACTGAGGCTTAGTTTGACTCTGTCAGATGTGAGTGGAAGTGGAACAACTGTTATAATAAAGTTGCTGAATGCATGAAAAGAGACATGTCATTTGTTAGTGACTGACTTACACAGTCACTTGCTGTGATACAGTAAATTACATCATGACTGATCGAATGGCTGAAAAAAAATGCAAATGAACGAGAAATGTGTAATTAGTTGTCAATGTCAGTCTTTACCCTATTTTCAAAATGTAGCGAAACCAAGGTTTGAATGAAAAGAAAAAGAAATGCTTGAATGAAGTTCAAAGTCCTCAAAGAACAAAGTACAGGAGGTGTGACGGTCCCTACTGCTCGACAGATTTAAAATGGACGGCTGTGCAGCAACTGGCCTGCAGCTTAAACACCACAATGGATGTAACCCTCACAGTCACTGAGGAGACGTCAGGGACTGTTGATGCTCGCAGCCAGCCCTGCCCCTCTGCCCCTTCTCCTCTGTGGCACACCAAGCTCATGAAGAGTGATTACATGCATATGAAAAGTGTGGCACCACCATGTAGCTGTGTGTCCTGTGCATGCCCCCGTACTCTTTTACACCTCCTCCACAAAAAAAAACAACAGCAGGCGGTTTTAAATACTGTAAATTTATCCAGAAGATTTGTGATTGTTTTCTCTTTATCTGTTTTATTGCAGGAGGTCGGGAGTATAATTGGAAAGGTATGTATTTTTATAAGATGACTCATGTTCATGCCCATACTCATATTTATGAAAAAACAATATGTCTCGCACCATAATTAAATTATTTTTAGAATTCTGATTAATGATTTGCTTTTTTCCAGAAAGGGGAGACAGTAAAAAAGATGAGAGAAGAGGTGAGTATCAGCATTAAATTATTAGATGATAAAAATAAAACCTAAGCAAGTCACATAATTCTTTAATTTAAAAAGCAAATACACAACACAAATAGCTTGAAATGAATGACAAACTTGTGTGACTTTGTGATTAAGGCAGCTTCGGGTTTCCTAGTGGTGAACAAATTATTCAAATTTGGTCAAGATGCGTTCCAGGATTAAGGTCCCACACCACCTGTATTGACTCCATCAACTGTGTGTGTGTGTGTGTGCTGTATTTTCAGAGTGGAGCACGAATCAATATTTCCGAGGGCAACTGTCCAGAGAGGATTGTCACCATCACTGGACCAACAGACACCATCTTCAAGGCTTTTGCCATGATTGCCTACAAATTTGAGGAGGTGTGATAAGACTGAAAAATTGGCAGCAGCATTTTTTTTAATGTAATTTAAATTATGCACAGTCTTGTGTATCTTGTGTACTTTAAAAGATTGATGTTTTGGCTCATTAGGTACAGACTCTGATGAAGTCCTTTAGCCCCTCTTTACGTACACACAAAGACTCTGCCTACTAGGGGTTCCTTTGTGTCTTTTCAGATTAGTGTTACCTGTCATTTCAACAATTATTCTGCATGCTTTGCTATCTCAGTTTGAAACAGCTGACACCAGGATCTGCCTGTGTATTTACAGGCTACAACTTAGTTTGTTTATAATATTTCCATTTTACACGTACAAAGTCAGTCTCCAGCTGTTGTAGTAGAAGTGTCACCAGACGTTTCTCATCGGTCACATACAGTAGACATGCATAAGACACAATCTGTCATTGTGACACATATTGGTATCACTTGGTTGTAATAGGTGAATTTAAATCATCTCCTTTCAGCTACCTCTCTCTTCCTCTGATCCTCCCGTCTTTGATGTTATTCGTCTAATTCATACACTCAACCACTTGTGAGAGGAGACCCATTGCCGTGTCCTCTCTGACCTTTGTAAAGTCTGCTCTGCATGACCAAGGCGACACCTGTTATTTACAGACAAACCCTGTTGCATTGAGAAAATATTACCTTTGCAATTTTCAAATATATTTTCTCCTTTTCTAGGACATAATCAATTCCATGAGCAACAGCCCAGCAACCAGCAAGCCCCCCGTCACCTTAAGGCTTGTGGTGCCAGCCAGCCAGTGTGGCTCCCTCATAGGAAAAGGAGGCTCCAAAATAAAAGAAATGAGAGAGGTATGATATGGAACATGTTTTCATGAATAACCTAAAATTTACTATACAGATATAAGAGTCAGGCTTTTTTCCCTCATTTTTATCTTGTTTGTTTTTGCAAGACAAACAGAAAATGTAGCATGGCCAAATTATTTTGTCTTCCCCTTTGTGTTAGATTTTATGAGTTTACATTCTTCATGAATAATTCAGTAGTAGGCTGGATATGAAAATTGATTCCCTCTTTAAATAAACTGTTACATTTTCCAGATTTCTTTTTAAAGTTTGTTTTCATTTGATCATGCAGTATGTTTGAATTTAATAATGTATTATCTGTAATGTTCAGCACAAATTTCTGATTTTGCAGCTACAGAGATGTACAGCATTGCAACTCCAGTTTAATGAGCACGAGCCCATTCAACTCTGGGTGAAAACACTTTGAACTTTTATTTGCCTGTTCAGCAGATCAGGACAGAGTAACTGGCTATACTCACAACAGGATATTTAAAAAAAAAACAAAAAAAAAACCTTAAACTAACCACCTTCCACCAAGTCAGTGACTTGAGGGGCAGCAAGTTGCCATAGGTTGATGGCTCCACCTGTGCTCACAGAGTAGAAGACTACAGTGTGTAATCTTTATTCTATTTTATACAGATGTCCTCTACTGGGGTCTACAAGCTTAAGGGGGCAATATCAGACGTTTGCCCCAGCTATGGGGAGCTTGGGGCTTTAAAGGGCACAAAACATATATTGGAATCAGTACTTCCTCCACATTCACAGTCTAAAATCAGGATTGAAGCCTCATTTGTTTATTTCTCTAGGGTAGTGGGATAATTTTAACATCACCTGCTCCTGGTCAATGATTTTGATCCCATCCAGATTACGTATGTGGTTCGTTTTTCACCCCCACCCCAGTAATAATTACAGCCGCAATTACCTTCTGTTTTTTTTTATGAACTCTGGACCTCCTGTCATTTAAATTCCATCTGGACCAGCGTCCTTGTATTTTAAAGCAGATCTCTGCTGTTTTTCTGTGTGAAGAGCTGCTTAGCCTATGTTTTTTTTTTTTTTTATTCAACTCAGTGTGAAATTTGACTTTTGTGTGAAAATGGAAGAAGTCAAAATCTGACATGTGGGATCATGCTAACACTAACATGTAGGCCTTTGTGAGAACCTTTTTTTGTCTACATTTACAGTTTGGCTGATTGGCACCATTAATAGTATGCTGATTTAGCTGTTAGCAGTTCTTCTTGTTTGGAACAACAACAGACCACACTTGACCACACTCACCTGTTAAAGAAACTAAAGACCTTCCCTTCAACTTAGTTAGATGCCAGTACAGCTATATTCTGACTCACTAAAATCATTCCACTAGTCACCACGGATACCTGTGCTAAATTTCATGGCAATCCATAACATAATCTTTAAGACATTTTTTTAAAAATCAAAAATGTCAAGATCTAGATGGTGTTAGAGGGAAAAGTCCACGAATCACCAAAGTCAGTATGGTTCATCTGGGAGCCATGAATGTCCATATAAGACTGTGGAAAGCACTTGAATAATTATTGGGATATTCAGCCCAAAGAGGTGGACTGACCAAATTACGCTGCCATCCCAAGAGCCAAAAAAATACAAAGCTGAAAAAACCCTGGGCAACAGCATAGGAAAGCCAGTGATATTTGCTGTCCTCAGGTTTATGTCATCAGATGATATCTGGAAAAAACATAAAACTGTAGCTGAAGATTTGGAGCAGAAAAGCAGAAGCATGTTACTCTGATCCTAAAGGCACCATGTCGTGTTCACAGATGAACCATCACAAGCAGCTTATTTATCTTGCTGTTTTTTCAGATGCTGAAAAAATGTTGATACAGGGGTAGGGTTGTTTATACAGCCTGCGCCAGGAAGAGATGGTTGATCAAGGCTAATTTTCAGAAAAAGTACTTTTCTATTTTCACGTGCTTCCCTGTAGACATGAGTGTCTGTAGAAGCCTTCAGAGCACTGTGCAGCCTGTATGAGTCAGAATTTAATCCTGTCAACACTGTCAAGTCCCTTAAAGTCCCTTACTCTACTCCAGTCCACAGGGGCCCAGGTTCAGGTGGCAGGGGACATGCTGCCCAACTCCACAGAACGTGCAGTGACAATCTCCGGGACCCCAGAAGCCATCATCCAGTGTGTCAAACAAATCTGTGTGGTTATGCTGGAGGTAGAGTATGTCAAGAATTAAGTTTATTTATTTATTCTTACAGACCTTAAGAAAACCAGTATTTAACTGTTAGAGACTGTCTGGGCTGTGTTACATTTCTGGCTGGAAACTCATGCACCTATACACTTTAAGTGGTTATATTTACTGCTGGTGGCTGTAAAACACATTTTCTCAGAAATCGATTTTCGAATTAAACTAAATGTTTTAGATTTTCGTCACAAAAAGCAAGAAAAAAAACGTATGCTCTTTCACAAAAAGAAAGAAAAAAACGTATGCTGTGTCTAGGGACAGGAACACCTGGCAATTGTTGTCCATAAATGTCAACTTGACAAGAAATCTGCTTGTGCAATAGAGGCCTTAAGAGGGCAATTTGTGTCTTGCTATGTACTTTAGATGTCATTGCAGACTTGGATAGGAATTAGAAATTTACTCTTAAAGTGTAACTACTTTAAGATTAATGACTAAATCGCATTATGGTTTAGAGGAAGTAGCTGTAATTACCATTTTACAGTTTTTGCAGATAACTATGCAACAGAACTGCAAAGAAAACCCGAGCTTGTTTGTGTTACATCAAGATCACCATCCCTGTGTCTTCATTTTGTATTTGAAGCACATACCGCACACAAGTGGATACTCCTACCACTACAGCACAGCAGCTACAGAGGAAATCTGATTAAGCACTCTCCACTGTCTTGAACAGCCTTGTTTCTGCAGCACAGCATGAATCAATAACTCTGTGCCATTATAGTAAGCCTGCAAACTGGAAGACCTCAGCTTTCCCACTGCAAATGTATCAGCTTTTATTTCGAAGACAGCAGGGAAGTGGTTTCAAAGAAAACAGAGACATGGCGATGCATTTAATCTGCGATCGTCATGTTTCACACAGGTCTTGTTTTCCATTTCAAATCTTCACTTTTTGGGAAATATGCTCATTAGCTTTCATACTGAGAATCAGATGCAAAGATCAACAGCCCTATCTTCTCTGTTCATTAAATATGAAGTCAGCCACTTAGCATAACGGTTGGAAACAGTGGGAAACAACTTGTATTGCTTTGTCAGGAAGCAACAATATCAACCTACAAGCACCTCTAGACTTTACTCATCAGCAAAGTATATCTTATTTGTTTAATCCACACATTAGCAGAATTGTGAACAAGAAGTTACACGCTGTGGTTCTAGTCTTTATTACAAAGTTAAACTAACTGGCTGGCTTTTCCGGACTTTGATGTATACATGGAAAATGATGGGAGCCTCAAAGTTGAAATCTACTGTAAGCCGACACACACAGACCAATATCTGCTTTATGACTCCCACTCCCAACTAGAACACAAACTGGGGGTTATCAGAACCCTACACCACTGGGCAGACCACAACAACGAAGGGAAAAGAGAAAGAACACACACATATAAAGAAAGTGCTCCATAACTGTGGTTTTTCCAGATGGGCCTTCATCAAATCCACACAAGACCCAAGAGGAAACACCCCAACTGCCAACAGGGAGAATATCACAAACCAACGCAGAAACATTGTGGTACTCTAAGTAGCTGGAGTGTCAGAGAGCTCTCTAACCAGTCTGTAGAAATGAAGAAGCTTCTCAGATGTGAGGTGAAATGTCTTCAAGCTTCAAACAAGTCCAGTTGCTTTCAATCAACCCTTAGGCTAAGCTAACATGTTTACTGTAGAGACATAAGAGCAGTGCTCTTAAAACAGAGCATTTGTATTTTTCATATAAAATAGGACTATGGCCTGACTCTGCCTTTTCACTCTCTTCTCTTTCTCCTAGTCCCCACCAAAAGGTGCCACCATCCCTTATCGCCCAAAGCCGGCCTCCACCCCAGTCATTTTTTCTGGTGGCCAGGTAAGAGCTGAGCTAGCTTTCACTTGTTAGTTTATGCCTACAGCCAATCTGAAACTTTTACTGCAGCATCAGCCACTGCCTTTTACTGCAAGCCTTTTCACCTGCGTATGCACACTTATACGCCACCACAACCTTTTCACAAATGAGGCTGCTATCATTGGAAAAATGACAGCATTCGTTGTTTGTTCGAACACTAAAAGAATTTGTGTTTATGTTTTTCTGACAAGCAACCCTCTGCAGTCGTGCAAATGATGACTGTCCACTTTCAGCAGCAGAAGCAGAAGAAGTGTGACATTATTATACTACCACAAAAAACTCTCAGGGAGGTCAGCTGGGGTCAGTTTGATGTGTGTCTCAGCAGTTATTGTTGGTGGGTAGAGAGGAAAGTGAGGGAGGGAGCTGTACCTGTAAGCACAATGTTTGATTCAGCAACAATGACATTAGTCTCGGCAAGAATGCAGGGCACATACCAATGTCTGTCCAGCCAGTGTAGATAATTTAGTTGCAGATCTGGGCTGCAAGCTTTTGAACACATTTGAAAATTTAGCAAACAAAAAGGATAAATATGAGAAACACAGCCCATAACTATGTGTAATTACTCCAATTTGGCAGCTATTCTTTTGTATCAAATTCATCCCCAACAGATGTTTAATGGAATGTAAGACGCAAGTGAAGCCTTTAGGCAACGTAAAAACACAAGCCTGTTTTGAAAAATTAGAAGAATAATTACACCCAGACAGGGCTGGACACAAACACCTGTGTAATATAACACAGTTCAGCTGGACTGCATCACGTTGCACAGATGTTCCTGCTATTGTGTTTGCTCCAGTCATTTTGAATGTGATGCATGTACGTGTAGCCTGTATGCATGTTGTCTGTCCTAGAACTTTAAACATCACTCATCTGAGACCTAGATGGCCGTTTTGTTTATAGACTTGAATAAAAGATGAAACAGAAAAACCATGACATGGCTCAGTTGCATTGCCAAGTGGTTGTGGAGGCATTACATTTTAAGTCCTGTGCACTGATATTATGTAGAACATACTCACCAAGCACTTTTTTAAAGGAACACCATGATGGTGGAAACCTCCTTTGAGATTCTGCTCTACACTGACATGATTGCACCACATAATTTCTGCAGATTTGTCAGCTGCACATTCAAGCTGCCAGTCTCCTGTTCTACCACATCCCGAAGGTGTCCTGCTGGATTCAGATCTAGTGACTGGGAAGTTGGTAAACTGTGGCCATAAAGGGAAACACATGATCAGCAACAATAGTCAGATAAGCTGGGGCATTCAGACCATGATTGATTGGTATTAAGGAGCCCAAGTGAGACAAGAAAACATTCCCCACACCATTACACCTCCACCACCACCCCCAGCCTGGACTGTTGACACCTACTATCTGATTGCCTGAGCAGAAATCCAGATTCATCATACCATGTACGATTTCCAGTCTTCAGCAATCCAGTTCAGAGATTTTACCCACCACAGCTCTGTTTTTGGCTGACAGGAGTTTAAGACGACGGGTTCTTCTGCTGTTGTAGCCCAATCACCTCAAGTATGGGAGTATTGTGCTTTCTGAGATGCTTTTCACCTCACTTCAGTTGTGTAGAGTGGTTATCTGAGTTACCATAGACTTTCTGTCAGCTCCAGCCAGACCTCCTCTGACCTCTCTCATCAACAACACATTTCTGTCTGCAGAACTGCAACTCACTGGATTTTATTTTATTTTTTTTGTTTTTCACACTACTCTGTGTGTGAAAACCCCACGAGATGAGCAGTTTCAGAAACACTAAATTCAGCACCAACCATCATGCCACAATCAAAGTCACTGAGATCATATTCTGATGTTTAACATTAACTGAAGGTGCTGACGTGTATCTGCATGGTTTAATACATTGCACTGTTGCCACTTGATTGACTGAGTGGATAATTGGATGAATAAGCAGGTGTACAGGTTTTCCTAATAAAGTGCTTGGTGAGTGTACAGTAATTTTGCTTGCCAGTCATGAAAGGGATCATTTTTGCATTGATTTATTTCTAGCTAAACATATACACCGGCAGGTAGTTCTTCATGTTGTTATTTTCCTCTTAATGGAAAAAAAAGATACTAAAATCTGCTTTTTCTTATATTTTTCATCCTTCCAGGCCTACACAATTCAGGGACAGTACGCCATACCACACCCAGATGTGAGTTCACAGTCTCTTCTCCGTTTAATCAAATAATTAATTATATATAATAAAAACAGGCAACAGGCATTTGATTACACGGACCCACCAAGTGTTTGAAGTTTTTCAGAGGAAGTTATAAATCATGATTTCCAAAATCACTGTCCTTGTAGTTTAAGGTTGAATGGCAGCTCGCCCACTGGAAAGAACTCTTACCAGATAACAAAACAGTAATGTCTGGTAATAATGATAAAGCCAAAATCGGTAATGGCAGTTTTGATGTAGACACCCCTTTAATTCCAGTGAACCATATAGTCTCCATTAATAATCTGCCTTCATCTATCCTTGTCGTAAGACCATCTCAGGAGCTACCTTGTGTCAGATCCACTAATTCAAAGTTGGGCAGTGATTGATGCCGGTGGAGGTGGTGGTTGACGGTACAATCACTCAAGTACAGGCTTGACACCCTCTTCCACCCTCATTAAAACTCCTCTTAAAAGGAGAAGAAGGCTTGAAAGCATCCGTCTTCCCCCATTCCTGATGGAAATGATACACAGCAGGGGATGGACATACTGTGACCATGTCAGGGGGGTAAGCGGCTGCTCTGACAGGCATGTAAAACCAAAGCAATTCCGGTTCTGAGTTAATAAGTGCCAACTAGAAGGACAAGTGGTAATCGAATTGCAAATGGGAATGAAATGATTTTCTGTGTTTGGTTAATGTTCTCCTAAGCGGAGTTGTGTTCTTATAAAAAAAAATTGCATCTGAGTATGGGAAAGTGACAAGGATATAGGTAAAAAAACCAAAAAAAAACCCTAGCACTTTGCAGCCCCATTACAGACAATCACCCTCTGTCCGTATCTCTTTTTCTCTTACTTTTTTGTCCTCCACCACCCTGTGTCATGGCCTCCTTCTCCTCACCGTTTCTTCACTCTAGTTTTGGTTGGCTTCATTTCTTGGTGTGACCTGTGTATCAGTAACCTCTTAGTTCTACTTTCCCTCCTAACCCTTCAGCAGTTGACCAAGCTCCACCAGTTGGCTATGCAGCAAACCCCCTTTACCCCTCTCGGACAGACCACCCCTGCTTTCCCTGGTACGTACCCACAAGGCCCTTTAGGTACTTCCTTCTCTTTGCATCCAGAGAAACATTTTTCTCTTTCCCTGCCTTGCACCTTATCTCTCTCTTGGCACAGCATGACTTGGCCCCTGTGGTTTCTCTCCTTCTTTGATTTTTTTTCATGTATATTTTCTCTTGGCACTGTCTGACAACATGCCAGTGAAAGGCAAAAAAAAGTGACACTGGGCTTCACTCTAAAACACTGTTTTCAAAATTGGATTATCACTTGGTAACAGGACATATCATATCAATATCTCCCACACCTGAACAAACCTTAGTACATATATTAGTCTGCCTCTATCAGGTCTTACACATATATATATATATATTCTTGCAAAAGACCAACTGAAGGTCTCATGACCATGATGTTTGATTCTTTTGTTCATCACTTTCATCTAAAAGGATGTGACAATTTCCATTAGTACATGAAATGATTTATCGGATCAACAAGGAATCTTCAAAAACTGTGCTCTTGATCTCTATAAATATGTTTCAGCTGTCTTTTGTCACATCCTATTAACAGTTTGATATTCTGGGAAAATACGCTTAATCACTTTCTTGCCAAGAATTAAATAAGAAAATCAACGATAGCAAACAAGTGAATAAACTTATTTCCCAAAATGTCAAAATATTCCTTTGAAAGGTTTCAGCACTGTTAAAGTGACTATTCAATTTCAGATCTCCTTTCTTATACCATTGCTCCTCAACTCAGGTTTGGATGCCAGTCCACCAGCCAGCACCCATGAACTCACCATTCCTAATGATGTGAGTAATGCTAGAGAGGTTAGAAATGTGACAGTTAACTGAGGATTTATGTTTAAAAACTCTGTAGTATTCAAATTATGTGTCTTTCAGTTGGTATATTGTATACATACAAATTGAAATGATACTGAGAAGAGATTTTACAGGGTGGATCAGCTTTAATTGTTGATTAAGTGATAAGAAAAACATTTGTATGTAGTCGAAGTGCACTGAGATACCAGTAATCACATCTTTTTAAAATTTTAACATTATAACATTTTAACATTATAATTAAAAACTCTAAAAATCACCAGACTTATGTATAGTTTGTATACTTCATTTTTAAACTTTTAAACCATAAACCTCATGTACATATTTGCAAATATTAAGATGTCTTTATGTTTTCTATTTTTATATTATTTGTATTATATTGTTCTGTTTGATATTGGAGTATATGTATACTGTAAGGGTGGTAGTGCAATATTTTTACTTTTATTTTTATTATACTATACTTTTTATTTTTTGTTTCACTTCATTTATCTTATTTATTTTAGAAACATTTTTCTCTTGGTGTACACACTATGTGCAATTTTCTTCTTTCCTTCATTTTCAATTGGGAGTTTGTAAGTAACGAAAGAATTTCTCTACGGGGATTAATAAAGTTTTTCTGATTCTGATTCTGATTTGAGCAAATAATCGACATTACCAACAATGATCTTCCAAACTTTAGTTCTTAATGTTGGTGCACCCTAATACCCCCAATCTCCTGATTTACTGACCATGCTATCATTAATCAAACTTAATTTCCTGAATGATGGGATTTAAATTACAGCCAGAGCATTTCATAACCCATTAAACGTCCTTTTTACATTCAAATGTAGTAGGCTTTGCATATAAAGGTACTGAGACAACAGAGAGGTCTCCATGCCTCATGTTGAAAGATCTCTGCTTTTTTTTTTTTCAGCTAATAGGCTGCATTATTGGACGCCAGGGAACCAAAATAAATGAGATTCGACAGATGTCTGGGGCACAGATCAAAATTGCAAACGCCATGGAGGGCTCGTCTGAGCGCCAGATCACCATCACAGGGACTCCTGCTAACATCAGTCTGGCGCAGTATCTCATCAATGCAAGGTAACCTTTTAACTCTAACTGCTGGGCTCCAGCTCAATATAAAACATAAAAGCAACAGCCGAATGACAATGCTCATAATGAGGATCCAAGAAAACTGCTATGTATGATGTTTGGAAAGAAGTAAAGTATCTTACTGGTTAAGTTTTGACATATCATCAATACTCTGATGAGTCGCCAGAAAAAGCATAACATCTGTCAGCTTTTGACAAGTGACAGATAAGCCCATGAATAATGTGGCTGTTCATGTGTTTTTTTCCTGGTTGTTCTTTTCCGCTTTTGTCCCTTAGTTCCACCCAAGTGTAGACATTAAAATGCACTAAGTTTTCTGCTAGCACACTCTTTGCACTCATGGGAGGCTCATGGGAGCAATGCCAATTTGTGAGACAAGTAAGCTGTGTCTTTGAACAAAGCCTGCAGATTACTAAATTGGATGATCAATAAATGAATCATCAAATGTTCTATGCCTTTGTCTGTTTCCAAAGTTTATGACCCAATTGTTCGTGATGAATCTGCAAAACAACATAAAAAGGTTTGTCAGCCTCAGCAGATGTAATTAAGATCTTGCTCTGGTATTTTTGCACATAATCCTTTTATGTTATTAAATTAAAAGCAACTGACTCCAAGGTAAAAATCTGTTGTTGTTAAACATCAGGAATAAATCAACAGGAGCTGTTTATTGTGTTATCTTTACTCTATCTTATAGTTTTAAATGGAATTTTCTTGCCATGCTTCACTCTGTCTTTTTCCCCCCTTTCATCCACTGAAACGTCCAGTTCATCATCAGCAAAGAAAATAATGCATTATCCACAGCTTTGAGAAAACTGAACCTCACTGATGTCCACAGGCAACTGCACCTCAAAGTCAAATGTTATTTGCATTAGAGCAGCAGAACCCACATGCTTACAAATAGGACTTTATGTTCTTTAACCTCTTAAGGGGATTTCACAGAACAGTCCACAGAAAAACTAATGGTTATTGCTTTCCCACAATTCCGATGGCAGGTTCAGGGACGTGGCTGCCATGTGGAATGACCCCTCATCCATGACAACATCCTGAAGTCACCCCAAATCTGGTTCTCTTTTCAGAAGCTAACACCAAAACCGCCGCTTCACAATTAACCACTATGTGTTATTCCATGGAACTTCCCCTAAAGTCCCTTGGTTGTGCATTACACTTTAGCATTAGCCTGCGGTTGACCTGTAATAAAAGTCAGATTAACAACACTGGAATTTGTTTAAAATTGGTGTAGCCAGTGTATTGTTAAAAAAAAAAAAAACAAGCTAGTTTGACATTTTGGGAAATATAGTTATTAGTTTTTTGTTTTTGTTTTTTTTTTCCTTACTTAGTTAGATAAGAAAGTCAATGCCACTCCCATCTCTTTCACAATGGTAGCAACAAAGGCAGGGAGGACCCAAACAAGCTGATGCAGTGAAGGTGCTTTGATTTAAGAAAATCGTCTCACAGGCAGACAGGTGAAGTCACAGGCAGGCAGGTGGGAAAACAAGGTTATACATGCACAGATAACAAAACTCAAGTGACAGGAACACCAGGAAAACATTAGGGAACAAAGCCAGGACTAGGACCAAAAGCAGATACTCTGGAACTGATAATGACTGGGTACATGGAGCTGATATAAATACTGGCTGAGGTGATGAAGCAACGTGGATCAGGGGTGTGAAACTTGGGGACAGGGCCAAGGGTGACTGAGGCAGCACAATACCTGCTAGTTAACTATGAAACTAGGTCGAGGAGATGGTTAGCTCTGCTTAGCAAATGCCAGAAACAGTGGGAAACACTTTGCCTGGGCCTGTGAAAAGACAACAAAATTCCCGTCCCAGCACATCTAAAGCTCATTAATTAACATGGGGTTTGCCTGGCAAGTTCAACAAAACCCCAGGAAGTTACTGCTCCTGTCAGAGGCATAGTTCAACACTGTCAAACCACATGTTTTTGTTTTTACACTTTAATTTTTAAATGAATTAAACACCAATTAGAGAGTTTTAAATGTACTAGTGGGAAGATTTGGCTATCTTTAGACAAATCTAGCTAGCTGTTTTGGTATTTCCAGTCTTTATGCTAAGCTAAGCTAAGCTAAACTAAGCTAACCATCTTCTGGCTTTATTGGACAGATGTGAGACTGCATTGATCTTTGCAGAAAAGCTAATAAGCGTACTTCCCAAAATGCTGAACTACACCTTTAAGTATTTATTTAGCATGCTTCATTCCAAGAATAATATTGTATTTCCTTTTGTCATTGCTATATTAGATAAATTTGCCTATCAAGTCCTAGTGTGTTATTGTATAGAAAGCGTAAAATTAATTTAAAAAAATAGAAAAATAAAAAAAAAGCAAAGAAAAAAGACAGAACACGACTGCCACCGAGCAATGCTGTTAGAGGGAAGAGTGATGTGATGCCTCTGTCAGGGAATACAACACTTTCTACACTGGATATTTCACGGCACCATCATGTTTTTTTCAGTCCACTGCATGGCCTCATGAGGGGGTTAGTACTGCATGATTATTTTACCATATTTTTTCTAATCTAAGATGTTTTATGTGAACGGGTACAATGAAAATACTGTACTGTGTCGAGTCTGTTAAAAAGGTGTGCACAAATTCAAGCACAAAGCCAGCCATTGCAGCATAACTTTCACTTTCAAGCGAAAGTTCTTCTTTCACAGTTGTTTTATTTTCTCTGTCTATCTTCCCACCCCCCCCCCCCCCCCCTCCCCTTGCTCCTCCTCCGCCCCATCTTCCCTGAACTGTTCTAGGCTGACGTCTGAAGTCACTGGAATGGGCACACTCTAATTTCTACCCATCTTCCCTCAGTGCATCACATGACCCTTGAGCTTATGGCATTGCACCTTGTTTATTTATTTCTCTGTATTTGACAGTCCTGATATTTAAGTGACTTTAACTTTTATAATTTCTAGTATTTACTGTAAACATGTGTATCTGCACTGTTACCAGGACTCTTCACACCTATCTGAAACCCTGTTGTCTCTGTTTCTGAAAGGTCACTTTACTTTTTTGACACTCTAGTACCTTTCATGGCATCTCATGCACTGCGCTGCTTTGTTTTACTTCATGTTTTCACACATCACTGTACTTATTATTTCTTTATTTTCTTTCTTTCTTTCTTTTTTTTTTTTGCTCTGCACGCACCTGAAAGTATATGCAAAGTTAACCTAAAGATTGGTATGACAGTTTAAACCAAGGTTGTTCCTCCTCCACCCCACATTCTTATGCATCAACACATTTTTTACTCCACATTTATATGATTACAGAGAATTCATTACTCAACACAAATGTTCAATAATCAACTATAAACCTAATACCTTATTCCAGTTTATTTTGCACTGATTTCATCGACTGATTAAATGAGTGTTATACTGTGTGCCTGTAGAATTTTTGCCTGTTTGTCTTTGTGCAGTATGTACATCATAGACTGATCTGCATGATGCACAAAACCTTCTGTATTTCAAATTAATTTCAGAATCAGACACTTAGAAATGAAGACTGAATGGTGAAAGGGGATGGAGCGAGCCATGAGCAGTCTATTTATGATCTGGATGTGTCACTCTGACTCCAGGTTGAAATTACCTCAAGCCAGTAAACATCCACTCCAATGCACCAATATCAGTATCAGTCTTTCTGACTTTCATGTAAAACCTGACAAAAAGGTTAGGTGGAAAAGTGAAAATAAATCAAGTGAATGACTGCAGAGAAGAATTCAAATGCATGTTACTGGCACACCCCATTTTATTCAACTATATTCACAGACATGTACTCATGTTATCCATTTATTTCATGGCAACTAAGCATAAGAGGCATGGGCCATTTGAAAAGGTCTGGGAATTGTCTAGCGTATATTTGCACTCATATAGCTAGTAAGGTTTTCACTATATGTCAAAAGGGCTGACAAGCTCCTGGGAAGCAAGACTCTCATCAGTCAATCATATCCATTTTTCAGCTCCTTCCTCACAGATGCCTGTTACAGATTGGTAAGCAACAAACCATTTCAGATACAGGAAATGTAGTATGTTTCTGGTTAGCATGTATGAAGCATTGGCATGTATAAACCATATTTCTTAACATATGTATCTACAATGAACAAGTCATTGGTTTTGCAGGCGTACTGTACATATATACATGTATGTATGACTCTCTCTGTACTTGCCATCTCCATAGTTACACCAGGTTGTACATCTATTCCAGCTAATTAGCATGTCTCACCGTCAAATGGACAGACACCCAACCTGAGGCCCGGTTTGATCAAACTGAAACTGAATGTATTTCAAAATGTGTTTTAACTACATTTATATTTCACACTGGGTTAAAACTATTTTAATGGTGTCTTTTTAATCACGTATATAAATGAGTGCAGTAGAATATGATGCAGAATGATGTATAATGTAGGATACAGGCGATTATTTATCAAAAGGTTTTGGATTTCAGAAGGTTGGGCAGGTTACTCAAACTGGGGTCTGTTACAGATAACTTATTTAAAATCATAATCCAGAGTTTATCACACTAGATACATACATATGTTACATACAAAACATAAACTTAAACCAAGACTATCCTCTATTTCCTGCAAACATATATGAATGGATGGCCTTATTAGGATCTGTAGCTCTCATTTCAAAATGCAGGCTATAAGATTAAAACAAACAAAAAAAAAAATAATAATAATAAAATAAATATATCATTTCACAGTAAAACACACCACTCCAAAGTTATTTGATATTAATCTGATGTGTTTTACTGATTGCAGGTAGCTACTATTCTTGCTTCACGTACCTTAACACAGTTACATGTTTTACTCCCACAGTCTGGATATGTGCATTACTCCAGTAATAATTATAAAAATAACGTAATGGAAACATTACTTGTATTCATTGTGGTTTAGGCTCAGGTACTTGGCTTTTGGTTAGAATTGATTATACATAGGTTATGATGACTCAGTAATATGTTGTTGTTAAAACAAGGCTGCTTTACAGTAAGACGTTTGCATTTGGCATTTACACATTGCTTTACATTTACATTGCAAATGTAAATCTGTACATTAGCACTCATCTGGCTGCATCCAGATGAACAAACTGAGCAATGGCTGATTGAGGGCCAGAAGGTTTTTAAGGTGTCATTTGAAAACTTTCCATTATCTACAGAATCTGATCATGAAAGTAGGTTAACATCTTCTGTAAAATGCACATTAATACTTGTGTTTGTAGGTTTAAGGTGCCTGCTGCTTAAATGCAGACAGGAACACCAAGATACAGTCATGCTATTTTCCAGTGTGACAGATTTGCAAACATCTCAGTTGCCTTTTTGATTGTCATACTTCTATCTTTCATGTTCATGGCATCGCTCATGATCTCATCAGCCTGCAATGCTATGTAAGTTGAACACCTCTTGTGTTGCTTCTGTCATTTTAGTGATACCTTAACACTTTTTTGTTACCGTGCTAGAGCAGCAAAAAATTAAAGGTTAGCACTGAGGTGATATAAATAATGCTGTTTGAGTAAATGTGTCAGATCATGTTTGTTTATGTTTGATCATTTGCTTCATGAAGGTCTGTACTGGATTTATTATTTATTGAGGTTGACTCTGAAATGTTTTGTAAAAAGAAAAGAATAAAGTTTGTGTTTATTCCCTTGACTCAGACATTGTCATCTTATTTGCATTTGGTCTTCTTGTTTATTGTGTTGTGTTATATTTATTTGGCTAGTGCAGCTCTGCCACCCCTTCTCTGGTGGAGTAAATTACAGACTAGAATATTTTTGAGATACTGGATGTGTTGAAAGTTTCAGCTGCACTACACATTTTTTTTATTATTTCAAAATAAAAAATAAACCTTTATCAGTGTACTTGGGGAAATGGGTACTTTTCAAAAAAAATATTTAAGATTTTAGGGAATAAAATCTGAGGTATTGATCCACTCTGTCTTCAGTTTGTTTGTAGAGCAACATCATGCTAAGAGTTAAATAACCAGTATCAAGAGGGTAGTGTAAAGAATGTTACTACTATAGAGTAATGTATATGGAAGGAGGCAGAAGGAGGATTGGCCTTGATTTGTATTGGTGGCATCAGTATGAATGAAATATGATGGAATTTGTTGTTAGGAAGCACTCTGGCTGCTGCATTTTGAACCAAATGAAGACTCTTCATTGACGTCATGGATCGGCCAGAGAAAAGTGCATTACAATATTCAGTTCCTGATATTATAAAGACATGTACAAGGATTTTGACATTTGTTGTAGATGAAATGAGATATAAAAGAAAAAGATTCTGAAATATTGGTGATATGTGACTAAGAGGGATCATAAAGTATTTCCAAAATATTCAGCCTATTCATTCAGCAGCAGAACTGCATCCTTGTGTCTTGCTCAAGGGCACCTCAACACTTCACATGGGCAATGTGTACGTTGGTCTGTTTAAAGGGAGGTTTTTCTAATGAACCTAACCTTATCCCCAACGAGTAGAGCTGAAAACTCTGTAAGACTGATTCAAAATAAGACCAACCCATAACCCTGCATGGGGTCAATTAGTTAATACATATACTCGACTTAATGACCATGAAGTGGAGAAAATAGCTGCAGTACATCTCTGAAACGCACCTTACAGACAGGCTTCCTGGCAGTTAAGAAGGTAACTGCTTTTTTGGTTCATTTCCTTTAAATAATCTGTGACTGACTCATGCACACAAAGGCAGTGGTGTCCCACTGTGCCGAATATTCAAAGCCAGTCCATCAATGAAACGTTGTTAAAACTGACGAGAAAGGTAGTTTTCTTGAAATCCCATGAGGCCTTTCACTGTAAAGGTTTTTGGTTTGTAAACTGTCAGTGGAGCAATTCGGCCGCCATGGTGTGTCACAAATTTTGTCCGGATCTGTTTTCATTTCAGCAACGTGCAGGGAGTGGACAAAATACTAGGAACACCTTGGTTTAATATGATGTAATCAACTTCTAAACACATGGAAACATACAATATCTATAAAGTTAATAATATCGCATATCTTTTGTGAGGGGTTGATACCAACTCTATGGAAATGTTTCAAACCTTGTTCTTTTATTAACACAATTCTAACTACGCCCTAATGCAAAGTGGAGACAAGATAAAAAGGCTCTATAATGTCTCCCACTGTAAGTGCTAGATCCATCTAAATGAGTCACTCTTCTTTTAATTGGGCGTAGCTATACTGTGGCCTGATATTCAGCATGAGTGTGTGCGCAAGAGACCGAGCCACAGGGGACATCTTTAGCTACAGCCACACTGCAAATTAACATTGTCCCTCTTCAGGGGAGACAAGAGGTCACCTTGTACAGAGCTCAACCATCAGTCTTCACCAAATCTTTCATGGCTGTTAAATATGCCCAATTTCAAGCAGCTCTTGATTGTGTTCCCAAAGTCCCTGATTGCATTTAGTAGCACATTCACCAAGTCTAAATAAGGAGAGATAATTCCAGCGCTAAACAATTGACAACCTTGGCAGAAAAAGAGGAAGAGTCAAATTATAGGTACCAGGAAGGCTTTAAATCTCAGTGTGATTTCACAACATTCAGCAACTTCATTGTGACTCTTTTGTCATTTCGAGGAAGAAACGGCTGGTCCCATTTATGTGAACTTTCAGTTGATCAAGGCATTTAAGGTAGCTAAGTTGTTAGGTTCCTAGAATACATTAAATCAATCACTGTATGAAATGAAATACAAGTATCTTCCTTTATGCTTTTGTTTATTTTTTCTTGACATTATGAGGAAAGAGAAATGAAACCCATTTATCTACAAAATGTCATGGATGACTTACTACCATTGTGGTCCTTTATTATGAAGAACAGACACTGGCACTTGAAGATGAAGATAATGTAATAAAGACAAAAGCATGACATCTGAGTACTTCCAAGTAGAATTGGCTTGCTAACTTTGTTAGTGTTAGCGTGCCAGCTAAAATGATTTAGGTACCGTTACGAGAGTTATGGGATACAGTACAGGATGGTGAACATTATGTGCACTGGATTGTAGTTTTATAATGAAAGTTATCTTCAGCAAGGTAGCTGAAAAGGAAAATGCAAACAGTAATGAATTTATAAGGTAAATGTTGCATGGGGAAAAAAAGATAATGAAATTTTGTCAGTCCCCTTATCAGCAGTCCAATGTATGAACCGTGTCTCTAAATATAAATAAAGGAGAAAGACTAACCATGGAGAATTATTTGAGAATGAAATATCTTCTATAATTAACAGCTTATGTGGCACAATCTGCTTTGCTCTGGTGTTAGGTCCCATCCATCTGCTACGCGGCGTGGGGAGAACAGTCTGGTTTTGCAGCTTATTGAAATCAGATAATCTAGTGTTTAGTTGGAATGAAAACCATCAGCTGTATGAAGCATATTGTTTAAGACAAATTTATTAAGTCACTGCTGACAGGCAGAAACAAACACCCAAAACCCAAACCTGAATTCTTATAACTACACTTCTGTGTAATTTCACAGGGGCATCACTGAGCCTAGACTGATTCACTGATTCCCACATTATTCTTGCCTCCATTATCTGGCCTCATGACCTTGGTATACATTAGGGTATACCAAGGTTGTCACATGGTAACATGACAAATACAAGTCCAACAGTCACTCTCCTTTTAACTCTGTTATGATCTCCACTTTTGACTCAAACATCTGGCTGCTAAATGCTCCACTACATGCATCAACCTGTTACTAACTTTGTCTGTCTGTCATTTAGCTCTGTGCAGGTCTATGCACAGAGGATTTTTAGAACTTTTTCACTGAAAACAGCTGCCTGCTATGTATTGAGGTTAATGAGAGTGGTAAGAGTGAATCAAAACAGTGAAGTCGCACAGCCATGAAACCAAAATGATGAGCTGAAAGACCCTAAAAGCCTCTGCTTTAGGGGAGCTGGGAGTAACTATGGAGCTGGGTGATAATGCTCTACAGGTGTAGTACTACAACCGCATCTTTCACATACAAACTGGCATGTGGCACAGAGTTGATTTAAAAATACTGATTATAGCTCCTTGAAGGTTCCCCAGTTGTGGCCTGGAGTACCTTTTTATTGGATCACTTAGTCACTGTCTTTGATCACTGTTGATTTCACACAGGTTTCAAAAGTTAAACATTTCCTAAAATTAGCATGTATGAATGTCTCAGTGATCAACACTAATGCTCTTGTCATAGGACATCCTGCTGAGCATTTGAACATGACTATGAACTCCTGCTGACATCTGAGGGTTTCTTTTGGCCCATTTATAATTAAAAACACACACTAAAATCAATACCTCCATCTAGCTTTGCTGAAAGGCTTTTAGCTGGTAATGCTAGTGTCAATGTGTCAATACAACAACAGGTCAGGGATGAGGCAAGAGTAATCTGTCATCAGACAGGAGATTTTTTTTATTTCTTCAGCAAAATAGGAAAAAGAGAGAGGGCGTTTAAATCTGTCATAGTGCATTATGAGAGTGTATGCAGTTAGCGTCCATGTTCAGAAGATCTCAGGGTCAAACTGTGGAGTGGCCCCTCTCAAGAGAGAATTTCTTCAACAAATTACATATTTTTCTCTGGTGTTTGCCTTCTGTCCCTTAAAAGAGATGCAGCCCACTAAGTAGTCTCACAGCAATTTGCAAGGCATGCTGGGTAGGAAATTAATCCACCCTTGGGTTTAGATTAGTTCTTTGCAAAAATTTGAGGTTTTATGTTTCATAAAGCTGTGCAGTTGGAATGCAATTAGGTAATTTACCTTATGAATTATTCATAGCCTTATGTGGAAATTTAAGACTAAAGATCTCTTTTTTTCTCTCTTAATATGTAACGTGATGACGCAAAGACTTCACAACATGAAAATGGACAGTCTTTAGAGACTTAATGGGGCAGCTTGATAATAAGGAATTGCAATAATCCGGCCTAGAAGTAACAGAAGAACAGACTAGTTTTTCCTCTGCCTTTACTGGCAAGTACAATTGGGTGTCGTCTGCATAACAACCGAAGTTTATGGAGTGTTTCCTAATAATATTGCCAAAGGGAAGAACTTATGACGTGAACAAAATTGGTCCAAGCACAGAACTTTATGGAACTCTAACATTTGCCTAGATAGAGGGTTTGTCATTAACATATACAAACTGAAATCAATCTGATGCATAAGTCTTGAATCAGTTTGATGCGATTCCTTCGGTGCCAATTAAATGTTCCCATCTCTGTAATAGGATGTGAAGGCAAAGGGTATCAAATTCAGCATTAAGATCTAACAAGACAAATACAGAGACAAGTACTTTGTCTGATGCAATTAGAAGGTCATTTATAACTTTCACCAGTGATGTCTCTGTGCCATGATGCACTCTAAATCCAGACTGAAAATCAAATAAACTCAAATAAACTTTTATGGAAACTTTTGTCTACTTCTGTGGAAAGTCACACAAGTGATTGGCAACTGCTTTCTCAAAGAACTTAGGGAGAAAGGGAAGGTTAGATCTAGGTCTGCAGTTAGCTGAAACACCTAGACCAAGAGTAGCCTTTTAAGAAGAGGTTTAATTACACCTACTTTAAAGGACGGTAGTACATAGTCTGTTAATAAAGATTGCTCATATTTAAAAAAAAGAATGTGCTGGCTAAGGGTAAAGGTTCCTCAACCAACCTAGTTGGGTCTATAAGGACAATGGGAGAAAAACAATCTAAATATATCATCACCACTGTTTCACCACTGTTTCTAAGGTTCCTGTGTTTGAGGATAAATCGGTGCGGCTTGAGGGCAGGAGGTGATGGATTTTGTCTCTAATAGTTGGAATTTTATTTAAGCTCAAGAAGCTCATGAAATCTACTCATGTTACTACTGAGAGCTATAGGAATACATGGATCAATAGTTCTATGACTCTCTCAGCCTGGATATAGAGCTGAAGAGAAACCTAGGGCTGTTTTTATTTTCCTCTGTTAATGATGAGTGATGGGCCTTCCTATATGCTTTAAGACTATCTTGCAAAGCTAAGCGGGATTCTTCCAATTTGATGGAATGCCATGTCCTTCCAAGTTTTTATGTTGTTTGCTTTAATATATGGGTTTGGCAGCTAAACCATGGAGCAAGCCCATT
Organism: Toxotes jaculatrix; assembly: GCF_017976425.1. NCBI lineage: Eukaryota > Metazoa > Chordata > Actinopteri > Toxotidae > Toxotes > Toxotes jaculatrix. The sequence goes on from NC_054408.1 coordinate 21,098,875, forward strand.
TTGTTTTTTTATCTTCTTTTATATAGGGGCAATAGAGTCAAGTGTCATTTGTACTGACCCTGCAGAACATCCAGGAAGATAATCAGATTGGGAGGGACTATTTAGCCACAGCATCTGTATTAAGGACCAAACTTGACAAAAATGCTGAGAAGTCAGGCAAAAATCCAGAGTATTTGCTGGCAGTGAGACACACTATAACAAATAGAACTGGCTATAGTGTTTTCCAGCTTGGGTGTGAAAGATGAAGAAGGCTTTTGAACAAATTGTAGTTGTGTTTAAATTTAGGGCTGATTAATAGACTTGAGTCAAAATGGTTGCAACTCCACCTCCTCGGTTGGTGCCTCCAGGAATGTGAGTATTAATATGACTGGGAGAGAGTGGATTTATTTAAGCTAAAATATTATTCATGACACAACCAGGTTTCAGTAAGACAAAGTTAATTAATATGATGATCTGATATTAGACTGTTAACTAATACAGCTTTAGATGAGAGTGTTTTGGTAGTCCACATTTAATTCTCCTATTTTGTTGTACTTTTGCAGTGGCTTTCTTAATCATTAGGTTTTTATGTATAACTTCTCTTCTGTTTACCTTAGATTTAATTAATTTAGGTGGTCGGGGGGCAGACACAGTCTCCGTGGGGTTTTGGGTCGGTGACCGCTCTAATTGAAGCGCAGAGAAGTGTGTTGGACTGCAGCTATGTCAGTCTAAGCTTTTGTTCCTATGCCTTGTTTTACTGCCAGTCTCTCTTTGAAGAATCTGTCACTTCAAAAGTCAGGGTCATCTTTAACCCAAACTTTAAAAAGATCCTCAGCTGCCATCTGCAAAAAAGAAAACCGGTGCCATTTTTCTCCATTTTGGGATGAGGCAGGGGGAGCGGCAGGTGAGTTCAACAGGTAAGATTGGAGGGATGGGCTGGTGTTTAAGTGCTGAGGAATTGAAGAGCAAACCAGGAGTCCATAGTGGATTCACAGGAGAAGAAATAAGAAGGTCACAGCCAGCACACACACACACACACACACACACTAATGCTGAGAGAAAAACTGGGGACAAACGTGAAACACTAGTGGGAGCACACAAGGATGAGGGTGAGGTATAAATGATAAACTGGAGTTTGTGGAGGTGCACAAAGGTGCAGATTCCCACTGATTCATGTTTTCCCACTGCTTGGCCATCCACAACTAGTAAAGTAACCATAACTGATTAGATATAGAAACTTTGCAACATATTATGGACTCACACTGAAAAGTTTTAATATTTTAAAATGTGACGTAAGTTCCATTCTGGTACATATTTAGACCAAAAAAAAAAGTTTGTGGAGGTGCACAAAGGTGCAGATTCCCACTGATTCATGTTTTCCCACTGCTTGGCCATCCACAACTAGTAAAGTAACCATAACTGATTAGATATAGAAACTTTGCAACATATTATGGACTCACACTGAAAAGTTTTAATATTTTAAAATGTGACGTAAGTTCCATTCTGGTACATATTTAGACCAAAAAAAAAAAAAAAAATATTAGCTAAAAAAATCAGAATATTTAACTTATTATGAGCACTGTCCCTCTCCCTAAAGTGCATGTGCACTGCTGTAAACAGCTTGTCCTTCACTGGACCCTCAGCTTAATTTGAACGACATTCACTACCATGCATTTTGAAAAAATGTATAGAGAAACGAGCTGAAACTGAGGTTCTTCTCCTTGGCGAACACTATATTTTACTGGGTTAGGGTTAGGGTTAGTAATTACAGTTCTGAAAAAAAGCATTCACACACTGGCATTAAAACACTCCTGCTTTCACTGAAAACATTATGTTACCGAGGCTGTAACTCACTTGCCAAACACTACAAGCTGAATCATACTGGATATATCAAGCAGGAAAAATAGAGACTGGAAACAATGTAAGGTCATATGTAATTGAATACAAATTGACTGCTGTACATACATGTACAGTATAAGGTGTGCATGCAATTAGGTCATCAGTATACTGTACATGTTTCGCATCATTCATAAAATACTGGAGATTAACATGGTGCAACAGCTGATGATAAATCATGTTCTGCCAATATACTTCATGCCATCTATCAGTACAGTCTGTGTTTCATTGCAAGCCATCCTGTCACACACACAGCTCCAAATGTGTTACAGCAGCTAATCAGACAGTTACAGCCCACCTCCTTTCCTCTGGACACAGTTAGCTGTTAATGCTCTGCTGCCTTGGACACTGCTACAGTAAATGTGTGTAATTGTGATGGACTGTTTCAAACTAGACGCCCCACTCATCACCATCTTGATCCTCTTCGAAAGAGATGAATTTACTTTATCAAAGTAAATGAGTGGTGTGCTATTTCTTCGTCATACTATGATATCACTTGGGAGTGACACACTTGAATAAGTAAGTAGGCGACAGGAGGTTGAGCTGACTGGAGGCAGCCGACACAGATAATTTGTCTTTTCCAAAGAACCGGAGATTCATTAAGAGCCAGGTGAACAGGAAGACGGGGGGCTCCTGGACCCAGTGGACCTTTGTTTTTTGCCTGTTGAGTAAATTCTACCATGCACACATACCACACCTCAGTACTTTATCTTCAGTGTCACAACCAACTGGTTATACATCAGCGGGCCATCTCCCCTGGCTCTTAGTAGAGTTGGATGAATGTGTTTTGTGTTCTGAGCTGTTATTTGTCCTCCCAGGGGCAATTACAGGCAGGGACCAGTCAAATTTGTTCTAAACTGTGCATAATATAAATAGATGGTGATCATTAGAAACACTTCACCGGGGTGTTAATCATGGGATAAACGTGGAAAAATGCCATCTTACTCACAGTACATTCACCAGCCAGCTTCATACACTCAATAAGCATTTAGGGAAAAAAAAAAAACATGTTTTAAAAAAAAAAATCCTGACAAAATTTTTTTTTACTGTGGCTACATTAATAACAATAAATTGATGTGGAAGTCAACCTAGTGCTGCTGTTCATCTAGATGAATAGCCGCTTACTCTCATCTCCTCCAACTCCACACTTTCCCTGCCTGGTCCCGTAAATAGGTAGAGGAAAGTTAACATAAGTCGCTGATGTGGAAAACCTGCTGCATCGCTCTGGTAGCACATGCTTGGTATTTCTACTATTCCCGTAAGAGCTGCGCTTTAAAGTTTCTGACCTTGGCTTTCTGACTGTCACAGTCCTCCAATTTTGTTACTTAGTAAGTGTGTGTTTTGACAGACTGAAGCCACCGGCAATCCCTATTATGACCCTTTATCTGGTCCGACAAAGGATGACATTTGTGTGTGAATGTCTGGGTGCGTTTGTGTGAGAATCACTGAGCTCAGCAGATATATCTTTAGATTAAATTCTTCCTCCTGCTGCTGGTGTTGTCTCAGAGTCATTCTTTTGTATTCAACTTAAATAACTTTGTGCTTATTCATTCTAATTTAGCATTTTAATGGCTGCGGCTGGAGCCTCCCAGTGTTGGGAGTAAGTGAATGCTGGATCAGTGATGATTAGTGGTCATGTGTGGTGTATAAGGGAGGAAACAGATTAGAATGATGCTGTGGCAATAAAACTCTGAATGTAAGCGATTTAGCCAGAATAGCACTCTGAATTGCTCTTTGTGCATGGAGCTGCCTTGCCTCTCTTTATGATGACTCCCAGTTTGGCTTGCCACCAGTCTGTGGATGTTATTATTGGTCCAGGCAGCACCTTAAGTGGTTTTACTGCATTGCCTAACTCTGTAAAATCTTTATTTATGGACCATATATAGCTAATGGGGTTTATCCTGTTTTACTCTGTTTAGTTTTGGTTGTGATGCATCGCTGGTTAAAACCTGACGGGTGTTTAAAGCCTCATAGCTGCTCTGGTGCCAGACGACCTGAGAACAGAGACTGTGCATTTTCTGTCTATAAACTGTCTGCCAGGCAGCCAATTTAACATAGCTGGAACATCACATGAATCTGGGGAAACTTAATTATACAAGCAAGAAAATTCATTTTGCTCACAGCATGACAATCAGGACTTACCTCTGCTGTGTGGAGCAGATAGGTAAATTTAAAAAGTCACACCCTCTTATCTAAACACTTGCATTCTCACACTGACGACATGCCTGCCACTAGAAAATACAAAGAACCGGATGAAGATAGCATCTTACATCAGCCCAGCTATCTGAAGCTCACACAGCTGATACAGCCATAGGCCCACTCACATGCGATTTGTGCACAGCCACTTGTGGAGTTCTCCACTAACAGTCAAAGTGGAATCAAAGAGTACTGCAGTGCAAAGATGATGTTCATAAAAAGAAGCTAGTTGAATACAGTGATTCCCTAAGGGCCTATTAACAGGTATAAAGTGTGAGTTTTTTAAAAAGATTTTCCTATCTCACCCAATCTAATCTAACCTTAATCTAATCATGATCTTTCTAATGAAGATTTTTAGCAGCTTTACCAGCTGTACATGTTGCTATTATTATTTATTTGGAGCCCTCTTTCTGGCCACCTTATCAATATAAATCCATTATTCCTTCTCATTTCAGCTTTGTTTGGTCTCCACCAGCTCTTGAAGTGCTAAATGTTCCACTACGTAGAGAAAAAAAAAAGAGCTGAACGACACCAAAAACAAATGTAGAAATGGCGAGAGTTTGTTATTCAAAGAGTCCCCTTTTACATTACATATAGTCATCTGAATCATTGCTGCATTACTTTTGCTCAAGGTTAAGTCATTGTACATATATATATATATATATGTGTGTGTGTGTGTGTGTGTGTGTGTGTATGTATATGTATATGTATGTGTATATGTATATGTGTAAATATGTAAATATATGTGTGCGTTTGAGCATTTCAATAGTTTAGTGCCACATTTACAGTTGCACAATTCATTATGCCAGATGGCACGCTGTGGGTTTAAGCAAGGACTGGACCCGTAAAAATCTTGCACTCCTCCACTGCACAAATGACACCTGGAACATTGGGACCAGCTGACCTACATTTGATTCACATGGGGAGAGAGCAAATGGAACTGAAGCAGTTGGTTAAACTCACTTTTCTAAGCCCATATTTGCAGAGTTATTTCTTATTTTCTTATTTATTTTTTTGTTCTTGTCGAGGTTATCTGGAAGATTGACACGGCACTGTGTTTGTTTTCTGTGCATTAAATTGTAACAACATTACATTTCATGTGCAACTGTGAGATTCAGACATTTTGAAACTGCAGTGTACGTTAAGGTGCCCCTGTGCTGCTTGAAATAGAGAATAATTTTCAAGTTCCCCTAATGAAATGAAACGGAAAACAGCAGTGCTGACTGCTTCATTGCATGTGTGGTCATGTACAGTCGGTCTGTTAAGGTCTGACCTTATTTACTATCCGGATGCAAATTATACTCACTGTGGGCTTGACACTCCTACAGCAAGATCTGTAAGGAAAAAACGCTTTTTCCTATAATATGTATAGATTCACATGAAAAAAAAAATCCTGCATAAAAATCTTGGGACATTCTCTCTGCTGAAATACTCCTAATACCTCAGCTGTGAGGTTGATGAGGGTTGTCACATTTGCTGTTAAATGATGCAGACATACATAGTGCATGGCCATAGAAATTCATGTAGCATTCAGTGATAAGCTATAGCAACAACATACAGACTCCTTTGAATGCAGTTTGTGAGTGTTTACCTTGGCACTGACAATTAACACAATGTGAGAAGAAGACCTTGGGGCTGACATCTTGATCCACTGCTGTGCAGCCTAAATCCCTAACATCCTGACTCTTTGATAGTCAGTCTGATACAACACTTAGGGTGATTAAAATAATCAATATATCACAGCTCAGTGTGACACGGGCAAAGCCTTGAGGTGTATTGTTTTTACTCACTTATTTTTCGTTCTCATTTTCTTTCTATAATTATAACTTTTTTTTTATTCTGGGATTTTTATTGGATTTGATTAAAAATAATAATAATAAAATAAAATGTTCAGGAGAAGATCCTAATTCAAGTAACAATGATCACCCAGGTATCGGGGCTGTTTTGATTTTGAACATCACAGTCCCTTTAAAAGTTATCACTCAACCACTTGTCGTGTGTTTCTTTCTTGTTATGCATCCAGGAGCAGTTTTCAGACCCAGTGCTCCCATTTATTTTGGATCATTGTCTTACAGCAGAGAGACGTGGGCAAGAGGGGAGGTGCAGGAGGACAGACAGACAGACAGACAGGCGGAGGAACTGGAGGAGGAGTGGAGCTGCCAACAGAACAGCAGTCCAATCCACGCGCAGTCGGGACTCCCTCTGGCGCCATGCGCGCGCTGTTCGGAGAAGGGGGCGTGTGATGGTTCGGACCGGTACGTGCTCCTCGAGCTCCTTGCTTGTACACCACCACTACTACCACCACCACCACCATCATCATAATCCTCAACAAGTACGACTGGTGTGTTGTGTTTTATAAGTAAACATAAAAAAAAGCTGCCAAATCTGGAGATATGCATAATTTCACCTGGAGATCAATTAACTTCCCCGCGTGCCGCTTAGGACCTTTACCGTGTTATTATTTAATTCCTGACCGAAATGTGGACGTGTGTAAGTAGCTGACTCTTCTTTTCAGAAAATGTTTATTTTACAGTTGTTGTTTTCTGTTGTTGTTTTTTTTTCAACGACGATACACATGTGAAAACTACTGCTGCACTATCGACGATATCTCCGCTGTTTGGTACAACACATAACGGGAGCTACGTTTTCTGCTGGGTGAAAAAAATAGCAGTTTATTCATATCAGTTCTTTCCCGGTAAGTACCTTTAATATAAATATTATTGTTTAAAAAAGTTGTTTGTATTTCTTTCCTTTTTTTTTATCAGCCCACGTTTATTTATTTATTTTTTTCCCCGATGTAATATTTTAAGCACATAAGTACACACTAATGTAATTAAAATCCGCAATATTACCAAACCCTACGATAGCTCTCACTCTGCCCTCAGGCATCATTAGCCTTAATTAAAAATGTGAATCTTTTCCCAGGGTCTTAGTCCACCCAGTATTCCCATTAAGGACGCATACACGTTTACTTTTGTAAAGTTTGTCTCAAGCTGTGATAGGCCTGCGTTTAGCTTTTCCAATGAAATGTTATATATCCCCGCGAAACTGATGAAAACATCTGTTGGTGGAGCCTGTTTTAGAGCCAGTTTGCTGCCTAACCTCATGTTAAAGATTACAGCATAAATGTGTTGGAAAGGACAGCTCGGACAAGCTGCAGTACAATGTGCATGTGTAAACCCTTATAAATACTGATTCACTTAATGATGTGGTCGTGTCATAACATTACCGCAGGGTGTTTGAGGCGCGCTTGTGTGTGCAGGTGCCACATCTTGTCCACACCTCCCGCTGAGCTCAGGCTGATCAGAACGTGAGGGGCTTATTTAAGACTCGTGTGTGTGTCTGTGTGCGTGTGTGAGAGAGAAAAGTGTGTGGCCTTGAGGTATGAAGCCCTCGCCAAAGACAAAGAGAAAAAAAGAAGAGAAAATAACACTGGCTCCATGGGGTGGATGACCGCGAGCACAGCGACGGGTTCATTGTGTGATCAATTTAGCCCACCAGAGGGTGCGCAGTAGTAAAGTGATGATCCTCCTGCAGGACAGATAGAGTAATTTTAGAGCCCACAGCTATTATTATTATCATGTGCCCATGAATGGGAGAAAGAGGGGAAGAAGCCCTTGAAATGAAGGAGCTGTGGGAAAAAAAAAAAGATTAAAATAATCTTCATTGTTGGAGTTAAAGGGAGATGAGCTGTAGCTGTTGTTTTATTTGTCCAGCTATGAAAAGCTCTAATTATTATTGATATGCACTGCAGTGCTCTAACATCAGAGAATAATTTAATGTAATGTTTATTGTAGACAAACAAAAACAGAATTATGTTTTTCCAAATTGAATGAGAAAATGCCCATGAGTGTGCCTCATGGCTTATGAGATTTGCTAAAGTGAAATAGATTTTTCTCAATAATCACATTATACATTATGTAAACATTATGGAAATAGCATCTATTCACCTCATTTTGGCAACACAAAGGCAAATGCCTGTTGGAAGATGACTTATTTTAGCAAGTGTCATTGTATGGGTTGAGTTTGGAACTTCACATGTACATTGCCAACAGTTACTGCCATCACTTGCCATCTCACTGCATTTAAGAACTAATCACTTGTGTTTCTGGTTCAAGATTCTTTCAGTGCCCAACATCGCAGGTGGATTCCAGCATCACTCGGCCCGCTCCAGGCTCTCTGAAGCTTTCAGCGACAATAAACCTGAGATTACAGTTCCCCGCTGTAACTGGAATATGCTCAGTGAGCGGCTCAATATCTGCATGAGCTCTTTTGAAATCTTTTTCAAAAGATTATATGAAACTCTATCAAATCAATTTTGAAGGATTATCTCTCTGATAAGCCCACGTTTGAGTGAATAAACTGATCATTTTGGCATTTGGAAAGCGAATGACTCTGCAGTTATCACCATTGATTAATGCCAAGGACCAGTCGAAACTATGATTGTTCTTGCCTGACAGGACTTGTGGGGGGTCACTGCTGAATATGCAGGACTTAGCAGGGCCTGATATGCCCAGGATGTCCCCTGTGTTTGATGGCATTGCCCTCTTATGGGGCTTCCTCTTTGGATTATTCATTGCAAGTGCACCAGTGATGGCTTGTCCCACAAGTTGTCACTGTATAGAGAAGAGTGGCATGACGGTCGTCCAGTGCATGTCTCGCAACTTGGAGAAGATCCCATCAGATCTTCCAAGAGATACTGTTATCCTGCTTTTGGCATCCAACCACATCACACACATCCCCAACCATGCCTTCAAAGAACTGCACTACCTTCAGGAGGTGGACCTGTCCAACAACGAAATTGAGACAATGGATGTTGGAGCGTTTCAAGGTGTTTCTGACAGCCTCCTTGTGCTGGATCTATCAAACAATCGTATCCAAAGTGTCCCCAAAGAGGCATTTGCCCGTCTTCGAGCAAAAATCAGCCTCTCAAACAACCCATGGCACTGTGAGTGTACACTGCAGGAGGTCCTGAGGGAGCTGCGACTGGACCCCGAGACAGTGAACGAGGTGATCTGCCACACAGCAGTGCAGGAGGAATACGCGGGCAAACCGGTAATCCAGGTGCTGGACTCAGGGATCAACTTCTGCAACTTTCATCACAAGACCACCGATGTAGCCATGTTCGTCACCATGTTTGGATGGTTCACCATGGTGATTGCGTATGTGATCTACTATGTGAGACACAATCAGGAGGATGCTAGAAGGCACCTGGAGTACCTCAAGTCACTGCCCAGCAGCTCTCAGATCAGCAAGGACTTTGATACCATCAGCACTGTTCTCTAGCAGGGCTGCACGCGGCTCAGGAGGCCTGGTGCACGTGCGCGTGTATGTGTGTGTGAACAGGCGAGTAAATGTGTGGTTATGTACAAAATGACTTTCAGTGATTAAAATGAGCCATTTGATTGTTTAAAACCCTGGCCACATATACGACACACATACATTTATTTTGTTTTTGGTAAATATGAGTAAATCCGTCTGTACAACCAGACAAGGCAACGGTGGCAACAGGGATAGCACAAAATAAACAAAATGCTCATAAAGCTCACATTTCCATGAGGGATGATAGATCTGGACTGGAGAGATAAATGTTCCCACTCTGGTGTCGATCCACAGTGTGATTGAATTTGGACGGAGATGAATGAGGACGACAACCGTGTCTCTCAGTTACTTTGTTTTGATTGATTTATGTTCTTAATGTCACACTGTCATGGTGAAGGCTATTTTAGGAGATTTATGCTAATATATCAAATAGGTCAAGGTGTTAACATTCATTTTGCATAACACATGCATAACAGCCCTGCCTCTGATAAACCCTGCAGATAAAAGTAGTGGTCCAGGAAATAAGGCCACACTGCTGTCACTTCTTTACTGTGCAGTCACTGCATCATGTCGTGTTCTCATACATTTGCAGTTGTAAGGTGTTTTTTGCACATTTAGAAATTAATCAACATTTCAGCATTCCATGTCAAAGGTTATATAAGGAAAGAGTGTAAACAGGTCTACTTTATAAACAGGTGATATTCCAGTAATCGAGACTTTGGGTGAAATGTCTTTCACCGTGGGTGACAGACTGGAATCTAACTTCTGTAGTACATTCATTCATTAATTTTCTACCGCTTAATCCGTCAGGGTCGTGGGGGAGCTGGAGCCTGTCCCAGCTGACTACACCCTGGACTGGTCGTCAGTCAAAGACAGGGCTGACACACAAAGACACACGCACACACTCACACCTACGGGCAATTTAGAGTAGCTAATTAACCTAACCCATGCATGTTTTTGGGATTGTGGGAGGAGGCCGGAGTACCCGGAGAGAACCCACGCAGGCACAGGGAGAACATGCAAACTCCACAGAGAAGGTCCCAGGCCGGGGTTCGAACCTGGAACCCTCTTGCTGTGAGGCACCACCGTGCCGCCCTTCTGTAATACATGTAATATGTAATTCCAGCCAAAATGTGCGGGTTATGTGATAACTGAACACAATAATAGTGCCAAGGATAGAAGGTTAGAATTTGCAGCTGCAGTGTCTTGTGTATTCCATGGTGATTTAAGAAACACTGGTAGAAATAATGTAATGTCACAAGCAACTTTGAATACTGATCATTTTTAGAGTCTGAGTCTGGGACTTAAATGTGATGTATGTATGTATGAATGTATTTAAGTTGAATGTCAGACACCACCTAGTTTCTGTAACTGGTGAACCACATAACAGCTGAATTAACATGCCATAGCCATTACATCTAATGATGTGATTGTAGTATAACAGTCTGTTTGGACACAAACTCATGTATTTTTTTTTTATTACCTATTGGTTACTTTGTTGGTCCGGGGGCAATTGTGTCCAAGTGCCTACTCTCTGGGAATTCTACACCATAGCACTGTGCACTAAGTTGGACAACAGAGTGTCAAGTCCTCTCCCTGTCCACCCTCGACATCGCCGAACTCAGATTTAGCCACAACTTATGCCTAGGCAGTTTCTGTGTGAGGCTGGGGACCTGAGTCATAAAGGTGTTAAAGCCCAATTATCCAGATGGGTGGATTTTTCCAAAAGAAAGGACAAAAACGTGTGCTAGAATGACAATGACAGAAAAGTTTTCAAAAGTTAACGTTACATGCTTTTCTGTGATTGACAGCTTCCTGTACCTGTCCTCATGTGGTGATTCCCACTCATCTAGTACCTCTAGCAGGTTAAAATAGACATACATAATTATTTGCAACCAATACTTGACCTAGTATAGATAGAGACTTGTTTTTAATTTTTGCAGTTTTGTCTTGTCAACTGACAAAATAATCTTTTTTATACTACTGTAGCTTTCTTTGTTGAGGAAGTGTCTGTGCAGTTTTGACCTGTCATATAATAATGTTTGTGCTGGCCAATGTGTATACAACTTTTAGAGTCTGAAGGAATTCACATGCCATAGAGTGTTGTTATGTAAAATACTGTATGTCTTTAGCTAAACCAACATCAAAGTGTTTGGATGTCTTGAAGAACTTGTAATGGGTTAATGTCTCGTCTTCATCTAGAGAAGAACTGCTCCATGAGCTCGGCGTTTCTGTGATGGAAATGAAAGGGCTCCAATAATTTTGTGATAATAATGTGACAATAAGATCAATTTTCTATATGTTTCTGCAGTTACTGTGTGTTTGATTCTCTGCATTTCAATGGACACCTTACCAGCATTTGAAAATAAAAATAAAAAACATTTTTTTCAAGACAGTTCAGTGTTTTGACATATTTGTGTTGTAGTTCCACATACAAGAAATGGCCAGATATTTTCTGTCACAACAATGTATTAGTTGGAGGTCAGTCTTGCCTTCTCAGTTAATTCATTTACACCATGGATTCAACAGACAATTTAGCTGAAGAAGAGAGAGAGTATGTTTTTTTTTTTTTTTTGAAAGCAGATATATTTTCACTCTCCCTTGTTGTAAAATGTCCCTGAAAAGAACTATTCCTCCTTGGATAAAGAGAAAAGCATGTCATTTGTTGCAGCAATTTTATCAGCATCCATTGGCTCATTTCTTTGTTGTGAGGAGGTTTCACTATGGAACAGACTCAGCTAGCGTTGCTATGATAAATAATAGATTTTTAATCTTCCAAGCAATTGCACCTCACAGCACAGATTGTCCAGAGAAGGGTGTTCTCTTACCTATGAGTGAGGCAGGCTTTTGGCTCAGCTGGGCCGATTGTTTGAGCGTACAGTGCGGAAATCGATGAGACTCATTACTGAGAGAAACTTGTGCCTGCTGCGTTGGTTTTAAAGGACACTGTCTCTAAAGCTTTGTGACATACTGTAGCAATTACTTGAACCAGTGTTTCCTAAACCCTCAGTACTGCATTGTGTGCTTTGGCTTTTTTTCACTGGACATTGTTAGTAGCATCTAACTTCTTTGTCAGCTCAGCGTTCACTTTCTGCTAGTAATTCTGAGATGGACATACTGGCAAGTGAGCTTATAACAACAGGGGTATGTGAAACTTACGAGCAGTGACTCAACAAAAGTGATGTGTGTTTAGTTTCGTATTGATCTCATCAGCAAAGCTGTACTTAGTCAGACATCTTAATTTCTGCTGTTCTGAAAATTTGCAAATGCAGAGACAAACATTCAAAGTGGAAGTTTGACCATCCATCCATGATTTTATCCATTATTTTGAGTCCTTCTCACAAGCACAATCCTCAGTTCCTGCTTTCTACAAAATTTGCACTCAGTACCTATGGTAGGATTAAGATTAGGTAGAGACTGTGGTAATGGAATTTTTTTTCTTTCTTTTTGTATATTCAATAGTAACCACTCTACTTAGTAATTTTCTGTGTTAGTGGAGGAGCCTGCTTTTCCTGAGCGTGATTCAGAATGCCTTGTATGCATGTCATTCAGTGTAATTTTACTCTTCACCCTCTTTACACTGTCAGAGCCTTATTAAGTAACCACTAATGCGAACCATACATCCTACTGCTGCTGCCTCACATTAGAAATGTTGGCTTTCATTGTGATAAAGGTACAGGAAATCTACTCGTCATTTGTTAGCTGTGGTAGTGAATGATCGTATTATTACACTGCTGTCACCACAGTTACCCTGAGTGACAGAAAACATAAGTATTATACCTTTAAGGTTAGTCAGCTAAAACAGGTGGTTAAAGTCAGTCATAAATCCACCTGATCATCTCACTTCAGTATACCATACCTCATCAGCAGGACCTATATATGATCCTTAACTCATGGCAGGAACTTGCTCCCAAGCTGAAGGCGGTAAGTGTTCTTTAACAGAATACCACGGCCTCAGATTCTAAGGTGCTCACCTGCATCCCAAACCACCCAGTGCAGGGAGTAGAAGTATAGGATGTTTGACCAGAGGGTATACGTGCCATTCAGCTTTTCCTATGTTGCCCGTGATCTTCATTCCTCCCCATGATCATTTTCTTGGCTTCGAAATGATTACCTTTTTTTTTTTGCCTCCGTGGAGAGCATAATTGTTTTATTTTCTCATGATTAACATGTAGAACGAGGCACTTGGCTGGAATGTGACCCATTCGTTTGCCTTCCTGTGTTTTTTCATCCTGGCTGTTTGCCCTTTACACCATCTGTTCATTGAAATATCATTAACATTTTAATTAAAAACACTGACTAGTCTTGTGAGAAAGACCAGAGGAAGCGGATGTCATTCCTCCTTGTTCCGAATCCTCTGAGTTCAGCTGCAAAAACATCCAGCACATTTTCCCGATCTGGTCTGGTACAGGTCGACAGCTCAGCTGCTCCCTTGTACTTATACAGCAAGACTTTTTTGTTTTCTTCATTTCTGTTAGATGAACAGTTCAACCAATGCACCATTCTATGGGGATGTTAAGTTTTTAGGTTGTGGTGCAATGTTTTAAAGATAGCCATTGAAAAAGAAAGAAATGACTGCAAACTGCAAAAAACCCAAAGAAAACTTTAAAGTAGTTCCTATAAACCTCAGTGACCCACCAATGGGACACAACACAACACAATCTCATGCTGTGCAGCAACCTGGATCAAATCTAAAGAAATTTAGTGCAACTTCTAGTGGAAATCCCAAAGTTTCCATAAAAACATGGAAACAGTATTTTCAGGGCTTTAAAATGACCATGATGTATGCATAACACTTAACTGCATATTAAAAAAAAGTTAATCTCACTTCAAAATAAAATCATCCCTCTGAAAATACTTCATAGCGATATTATCCAGAGTAATGCTATCTGTAAGAAGATATACTGCTGTCACATTCCGCATACATTATTCTTCAGTACTGTGAGCACAATAAACAAAATTCTACTCAACTGTATTAAAATACTTGAATACTTCTCAATGTCTTGAGAAAGACCAACCAGGCAGAGTTCTCCAGGTAAACACTGTTCATTAAATCACTGGAGCTCTTCAATATTATGTCACTGCCACAACCAGCACCTAGTTTTTGGGGTTATAATCTGTCATGGGTTGCAGTCTGTTCCACATCTGTTGTGCATCATTGCGGGTCAAATTTTTCTCCAGGCACACAGCACAGCCTCTCTTGATTGATTTCTCATCACCTTCCGTCAGCTGAACCCAAATCCAGCAGCTGATTTGAGAGTCACTATTCAGTTGTCAGTTCTTGTGTTTCACGGACTAAATGCTGTTACAGTTTTCTATCCAGCCGGAAATTAAAGCCTGGCCAAATCACTGAGAGCAGTTGTTTTTGTCTGTCTCTTTTTAATGGTAGATAGTAAAAATAAGATAAAAAAAAAATGTCAGCCATTACAAGTTTAAATGCAAAATTATTAGTTTTGATTCTCAAAAACCTAAATGTAATTTCACCTACTGACAGTATATATTGTGTTTTCACTTAACATCTTCTAAGAGCAAAGACCATTTATTACGGCCCAGAATCTTAATGGGTTCAGTTTGAATAAAATGTGACAAGATGTCTGAAATGTGTTTTGTAAGAAACAATTTTTAATCAAATTTGAGCAATGAGATACTTCTATGGTGATATTTTAGATGAAGAAATGTACCACAAATCACACTAGCTGGACGAATGAAAACCTTAATAAGATGTGCATGTATGAGGTGCTGAGAGGACACTCAGCATAATAGAGTTAAGATTGATAACCAACCTTTACAACAACCATAAAAATACTCTTTGCAATAAAAACCTGAAAAGGTAGTTTCAGTTTTACAGGGTGTTCATGATGTAAAAACACAATGGACTCATTAAAGGGATTCATGTGTTTTGGGTCTGAAATCAGCTGATATTTTGACGGAAACACCACAAAGAGGTTGCTCTCAATATTCATTAAAGCTGCATTCATGGTTTGTTTGTTTTCCTTTTATTTTTCTGTGTCTGAAAACAAGGTTAAGAACAACAGAAAAACTGGGGCCTGGAAAATCAAAACAATGAGCTGAAAGAAGCTAAAATGTGCAAAAATGGGTTTCTCGCTATATGAGCCCTTTCATATAGACACATTGTGATTTGACCCACTGTTAATATAAAACTATTGATCAGTTCGGTTTAAGTGTAATAGTTTAAACAATCTGAATACCGATCCAATCCTTAAGGAATGAACAAAAACTTTGTCAAACTTTTGTCCACAGCGACAATCTTTGCTTTCTGTGGGACAAAACTTCACACTAGCATTAGCTTTAAATAGCATCACCATTTATAGTGTATGACAGTTTGGTCGTCCTGAACAATTCCTAGCTGTAACCCCATCTACAGTTCACCAACCTCGAACTATGAAGTCTCACAGTTTTGGACCATAGACTGTATAAGACATGGACGTAGCACCCGTGACGTCACCCATTGGTTTCGGGGAGTCGTTTTTGTGACCAAACCATGGGCATTTGAGCTGCGCCATCTTGAATTTTAGTGGGAGTGTACTTTCCATATTTGGCGAAGAGGCGGTTACTCTACGGGTCAACCGGGGTCAGCCGGCCGAGAACACGGCCACTTAGCTCGGGCCAACCGAGCTAGCCTAAGGCTAATCAGCTAGGCTAACAAGCTAAGCGGCAGCTACACGCAGCTACATCCATCACACAACAGTCCCCGAGTCCGACCCGACTGCTCGACCTGTGTAACCGCGACACACAGCATTCAACAGAGATCATAATGTTGCTGCTGTGTTTTAAACATGACTGTTTCAGATAGAGAGGTTTTAGATGGAGCTGCAGGGTTTGGTGGAGTTGTGGGGGGAAATTTATTTCTAGCCTGTTATTTAACTGTGAAACAATCATTATTTCATATTAATAAAATATATTAAAAAGTTAAAACATTATTATTATTATTGTTATTGTTGTCATTATTATTAATGATATTTAATGAGTGAACGATAAAAAAATAATGATGATAATAATATATTAAAATGTTTAATATTTAATATTTACCGGCTTTCGCCGCTGCCTCCACCCACTATCCACTTACAGTTACAGCAGCACACAAACAACGGCAGCCGCTTACTGACGGAGCTGCTCTGTCCATGTAATGTCGGACTTTTTAAACAGAAAAATGAGACGAAATAAAGTTGTAGCCTCGTATTGCCGCAATAAACGGACTCTGAGAGCACGGAACACACCGCAACAGCGTTCCTAACATTAGCTGCTCCGGTCCTCTATCTGTATCAGCAGCGACCAGAAATCGGCAATTAAGTCATAAGCCAGCGGCAAAATATGCTAATACATGCTAATTAGTGCAAACATCCAGGTAAAATAGTGAGAAATTTACTTACCGAAAAAACTGCAACACAGACTCCTTCGACGGTCGGTTAGTACAGTCTACGCTACAACAAGCCATACTGTCACAAAAACCTATCCGAACATTGGCAAACAAACACGGACACTGCAGCCCCTGGAGGTAGCCGGAGGCCTCTGGATGTAGCTGCCTAGCCCAGCCGATGCTTTAGCAAAGAGCTAACTGCCAGTTCCTGTCTATGGGACAGTCACTCAACGTAACCACGCCCCAATTTATTAAGCCTAAATAACACTTAAACGGTTGTGGTACAAAAAAATTCACCCCCCTCACAGTGTTCACGGAGGTGGAAACTATCAATAGAGACCAAAAACAAAAAATGTACCAGGCTGTAAAGTTGGCTATTTTAACATGGGGGTCAATGGAGAACTGCTCACTTCTGGAGCCAGCCCCCAGCGGCAGCCGAGGAACTGCAGCTTTTTGAACGCGGAAGTGATCCTCACTGCTGAAACCTACAACTCCCCCCTTGTTTTGGACAGTTTGGGCCATTTGGAGGGCAGGGGTAGCAGGTGGCAGCGAGGCTGCCAGGGAAGGTCACAGTTTGAATCCCTGAAATGGGGAATGTGTCTGGACGTATCAGTGTATCGAGTGTCCTTGAGCGAGGCGATAACCAGGCACATGCCAAAACCTCTCTAACTTCATGGACACTGATGTGCTGACTCATTTCAGAGATCTGAAATGAAAAGTGTATCTTTTTTTTTTTTTGTTATTGCCAGTGTTGACTCACACTCCATATCTTGTATTACAGTAATAAGCATCACCTGTGAGGCCTCTGTGGTCCTTGAGAACACCAAAGCTGACTATAGTTTGCAGTTTATGTACATATTTGGATACTCAAGCCACATATTGCCACATGATTCAAACACACCTATCGGCAGGTTACTTTAAGGGATCCCTGGACTGTGAGCTTCTGCATTATTATTTTTCTTTTTGTTCATTACTCCCATTTAGATGAGGAGGCACTTTGTTTTGCCACAGGACTATGAAGGGTTGATCAGTATGCTGTCTCAGAAAACTACAGTCATCATCATCATACAGTTATCATCTCAACTCCATAGGTGTTAGTGGGAGAAAGTGTTCAATTAACCCCCTGCTATATTTCACCAACACTGCTGGCACAGTAGACACCTCTGCTTTGGTTCCAGCTCAGGCTCAGACAGTCATCCTCACTCATCATCATCATCAAGAGGGTGCCTTAATATCATTTTTCTGATTTGATTACACCCGACTTTATGAGAACTGATCGTCCTATTTGTGAATAGTAATGAGTTTTGAGTAGTGTGTGTGTGTGTGTGTGTGTGCGTGTGTGTGTGTGTGTGTGTGTGTGTGTGTGTGTGTGTGTGTTTCCAGCAGCATGAAGGGTATTGATTTGTATACTTAGAGAAGCGTGATTTTTGGGCATGTCTGGCAATCTAAGCCATTTGCACAAAAAAAAGAAAAAGAAGAAAAACACACGTTAACACAAATTATTTTCGTTTTCAGTCTCATAGGCTTGAGACCAGCGGCTCCAAGCAGCCACTTTCTCCCTGCGAAGATTAATGGCACGCTATTAAGTGCGTGTAAATGTTATCCATACAGGACACCAGATTTTGGAGGGCAATGGACTTAAATCAATACCTGACTTTCAATAACATGATGTCAGAAGCTGACAAGCAGTGCAGAGTAGTAAATCAGATTTTCAGTGTAGCCAATAAAGGAGGTGACCTGCTTCAGAGCAACGTTTAGTTAATGGATTTTTAAAATGGGGACATCCAGAGCTGTGGTGGATGCCAGGCCAGGATACGTGTGGGGTGATCAAAGTACAGGGTGCAGTGACTGAAGGAGCATCAATCACTGCACCAGAGCAGCCCTCTCTCCTGCAAAGTATGTTTGTGTCAATGTAATCTACATCAGCAAATACATCTTAGATGATAGGGGAAAAAAAGGGCGTCTGTTTTATTCACTGGGGACATTTTGTTCCAGTGCATGAAGTATGATTATTTTTATACTATAGATGTTGTATAGAGGAGGTGGATGTAAATGTTGGACATGAGTTTGTGTCGTGCGTTTCAGGCGTTCTGCAACTTAAAAAACCAGACATATTGTGAAATATACTTTCTTGCAGAAAGCGAGATGAGAAGGAAAATACCCCCCTCATCTTTGTGCATAAAATACAGAGCATGAGACGGGCAGAGTCCACCGCTAACAAACTAGAGAGCAGAGAAGATAAAGACAGTTAATTAAGTAATATATTCTTAATTAGTAGCTGAGTGTTCAGTATTACATAAATTATTTCATTGTTATTTCTCAGTGATTATATACTTTCACTATTACAAGTTTTAAGCCTTTTTATTGGCTAAACAAAAGTTTGTATTGAGGGGTATAAAAAGAATACAGTTTGACAGACAAGATTTGGGCTGACAGATAAGATTGCACCTAACCCAGATTGTGGCTTGCTCAAGGCGCACTCTTTTTATTCTTGGGATGACATTGCACCATCTCATCCATGACACAGGAATGTATCTTTCTCCTCAATTATGTATTTCTGTCCACCCCAAGGCCGTTTGTGGATAGCTTTGGCTTGGACTGTCTGTATGTCTCAGACATGCATTCCTGTCTCCAGAACTCAGGATATTAACTTTTAGACCAAGGCCTTCACTCTTTTAGAAAATACCCTTTCAGTAGCAATAGAGCTCTACTGCAATAAAACCTATACACAGAGGATACATTTAGGAGTTGCATTTGTGCGCCATTCCCTATCACCTTAGTCTGAATGATACCTTCCAGTAATGAGGAATAAACTGTGTAAGTCAGTCCTCATAAAGCTGTTTTCAAATGCATGGCCAGGACCCGGCATCAACCTTGGAACAGGCTGCTGAAGGAAATGTGCTTAGGAAGCTGTTAACTGACACCTCATTTATATTTGGCACCTTTATTTTTTATTACTTCCACATTTCAAAATGTTTTTATTTTTTTACTTTTATTGATTTGCCTACAGCACTAACCACAGCACTGAATGTGCTGTAGTTTCTAAATTTTGTTGCCTGCCTGGGCCCTCGGAGTGCACTTCAGTTTTGATAGAACTGCACGAAGAAGACTGCATGAGTTTTATCTTCTTCTGAAGGTATAGGAAGGTATAGAAAACTAGATTAAAAAGCATAAATTGTATCGTTATGATAATATTACCGTGTATTGTTTTATACCAGTTCTGCCAATGAAGGAGCTGAATGGAAAAGCTTTGAAAATGGTCATTTAAGCTTCAGCTATGGGGGAGCTGGGGAAGGGGGGGGGGGGGGGGGGGGGGGGGCTTTGTATGTGATGTTTAATGGATGTATTGATCACTAATGGTCTTTGATAGGTAATCTCATGGTTCCTAATCAAGGCCTCAAAGCCATCTTTTGTATGCAGGACAAAAAATGTGGTCACTACTTTGGTTCAAAGTACATCATGGTGCTTTCCTGCAATGTGAACCAGACTGAGGAGGATGCTGATTTGATTGTGTACAACAAGGTCACAAGATCTATCTCCTATAACAGCCAGTGTCTGTCTCTGTGGTAGTGTCCTTCCGCAAAGCATCTGCATGACCAGCTGGGAAGCCATTTGACAAACGTACAGTAAAGAATAGTGAAGAGCGAATGAAGACACACTCTGTTCCCTCTAACGGAGGCCTGGTCGACTCATCTGAAAGTTTGCTGCTGAATTCTTGGCATATAAGAAAAAACAAATCTTAGAAATGGATGAAATCAATAGTGTCGTCTAAACAGCCTTGAGGCTGAAAAATGAACTCAAAGGTGCTAACATTTGTTGTTTTCTTTGTTGCACTTTTCTATTATTGTTCCCTGTTGCTGCCTCGGGAGGTTCCGATTTTACAGACGTTTAAATGTTACATGACTTCTAGATGCTGAGATTAAAAAAAAAAAAAGTAATAATCACATGGTATTTTATATCATGCATCATTACATCCAAACATCTAGGTGCATGTTAAATCTAGAACTGCTGAAATGCTACATCGGTACAAAGGAATTTCACTGTGCTAGAATTAAATGAAGGAAGGAACTAATTTTTCCAGAAACAAATGTGGTAACTCAGGATAACTCGCAGACATCAATGTGAAAAGTATATTTCATCAGTAAAAAGAAGTTTAAAACTACAGCTGAATGAAAACTGTTGGAAGTGAAGTCTGTGGAGACAAGTTGTTGAGTTTTTCCACATCATTCTTGATGCTATGAGCACCTCAGATGAAATTCATTCACCTCTATTGTATATATCTACATGGCTAGATACCACTTTGGTAAATAAGAAATTTATTGCAATTTCTGTAAACTGAACCTTTAAAACCTGCAGTTCATAAAAGTTTTCATTGCCAGCACATATTGTGTGATATGCACGCGGTCCCTGCTCACAGTGGCATTAAACTGGTTGAGCAACCCGAACCAGTCCATGTTCCATTTTATAATCAAATTCCCATTATGCTCCAATCTATCAAAACAGTTGCCGGTCTCTTAGAGGTGGCCTAGAGGATTCAAAGGCACTGTGCCTGGTTTTCATCACACCAGTGTTCATCAAATTAAGACCATGGCAGAACTCACATCCCACCCTCCACCACTGTCGACACACTCTGTTAATTGTAGATCATAGTCGAAGCAGCGCCTGGAAATTACATTTGAGGGGAAGGCAGGTCATCTGCCATCTGTGGGGTTCATTCTCACTCAAGCATATTTCACCACACTATAACCAACCAAAGACGCTCTCTGTAAGCCAGCATTGATTAGAGCCGCTGCTCCAATGCTGTTCAATACAGCTTATGATTTTAAAGATGTGACTGCAGCACTGAATTATCCTGTGTCTGTACGCAAATTGACTAATGGAAAACAGTTGTCGAGCATTAGATTTGTTGCTCTGTTCATCAGAGCATGTGGGTGTATGTTTGTTAAAGCATGATAATGTCCTCCAAACTGAAGTGTCTCCAATGTTAATTACTTGAGAAAAAGCTGCATTGGAATCACTTCAATTTGGATGCTTCAGCTTTCCAATGTTTATTTATTTATTTTTAGCCCCACTAGCATTGTGGCTACAGGGATGGCAATGTCAGCCCGTCAGTACACCAGTCTACCACCTTCCTCTAGTATCACAACAGGTCAAGGTCTTTTCTTATTTTGTAGAGTGACAGTTGACATTCATACACTGTTGCCCATAAAGTAGGAATAAAATTAATTTTACTTCTTCTCATGAAATGATTGTGACAATGTGATTTATTCTTGATAGATAGATTGATCAATCTCTTCCTATGTGATTACTGAATGGAATGGAAGGAAAGGAAATAGGAATAAAAAGAATGAGTCTGAAAACAAAATTATTCCAACTATGGCATCAGTGTAGTTCCCAGAGGATGAATCTCAATGACTTCCACAATCCCCTGAGTGTGCTGTACTTTCTGTTTTGTGCTAGTTAGCAATTGTTAGCCACTACACTAAGATGGTGGTCATGACAGAGATTTCACCTGCCCAGCATCAACATGCTAACAAAGTCAAGTCAAGTCAGGTTTGTTTACATGGCGCCAAATCGTCACAGATGTTATCTCAGGGCATTTTTCATATAGAGAAGATCTAGACCATACTCTTTATATCATTTACAGAGACCCAACATTTCCCTCATGAGCAAACACTTGGCAGCAGTGGAGAGGAAAAACTCCCTTTTAACATGAATAAATCTTGAACAGAACCCAGCTCATGGTGGGCAGCCGTCTGCCTCGCCTGGTTGAGTTGAAACAGAAAGAGAGAAAGCGAGAGAATGCACTATGCAGATTTATAATAAGAAGAAGAATAAGACTAACAATAACACTAATTATGAGACAGTAATAGGACTAATAACAAGACTAATAATAGCTATATAACAGCTAAATAACAGCTGTGCCTCACAGAACCCCTGGCATCTCTTTTCAGATCACTAATTGATTTTGCAAATGATAATGAGAAATGTTCTGCACTACAATGACAAGTATCTCCAATAATTCAAAAGCTAGCCAAAAAAAAATCACAACCCAAGAGTGTTGTGCATTCCTGGTTCAATACTTCACTTTATTGAACCAGCTAGTTGGAGAAGAGGACGACAATCCCCAGAGAAAAATGATAATGATTTGGTCTTCCTGCCTCTCAGTGACTGGTGATTACTCCTAAGTGTTGCTGTGACAGTGGTATTGATTTACCCTGATATTCATCATCCAATCACCTCTGTGCTTCATGCGAGCTGAACCGGCTCAACTCCTTTAAGGATGTTAACAAAGCAAGAGGAGGAGCTATTTTTAGATGTCCTGCTTACACAGCCAAAGGGCACCTAAAGGACATACACCACATTATTATTATTTTGTGTGTGTGTGTGTATCCAGTTGTTTTATTTTTTGTATTCTTATTCTTTATAACTCAATCCATACTTTTCTTTCATGAAATAAGCTCATAAAAGTCTACATTATGACATAATTCTCCTAATAGCCACTTTTCTGAGAAATAGTTGGACAGCAACAATACAATGGCCAACAGAAAATTGAAAGCAAAATGCAACATTAGACATATAGTGCAACCAATTACTGCATCTGTTTTTTTGTCATAACATGTAATGACCTATAATGACTGCTTTCCTAAAAAAATATTTTCACAATAGAGAGTCCATATCTGCCAGAACATTGAAAGCAGAATGCTACATTAGACACATAGTGCATCGCAAGCTTCAGGGAGATTATGTGTACTATTTGTCACATCATGTGCGGCGGCTGCACTCTATAGATCTAAGATGAACCATTGAGACAATAAGCCACAGTGCGGTTGTGAAGCTCCAATACTATAAACCTTCAATACTTGAAATGGACTCATCCCTGACTGGATTGTCAGCTCTGGAGAAGATGATGCTCACCATAGGCTTGAAATCTTATTACCTGGAAGGAACCCTCTTGAAATACTGATTCAGTCTGAAAGGCTTCTATCTGAAATCTCTGCTTTGGCATCATGTCTAGAGGCAGCTTTTCAGTATGTATAGTATACACTGAATACAGATGTGCAAAGATGCTGCTGTGTAGTGCTGTGACTTGAGAGAGGCTCACAGGCTCTATTTTTCCTTCCATAAGAATAATAATAATAAAAAAGATATGAAAAGAACAGATCTGATCATACTTTTTAGTTTTGTCTGTGTCCAAAGCCTGGTATGTTGTGTTCTTGTCCACAAACTTTTAAAAGCACATCAGTAAACCACACTGTTGTACTGGGTGACATATTCCTATATATTCCTTCATGATGATGAACACGGGCATTGTGGTTTATTTTGACTCAATCCCACATACATTGTCCTGCTTCACCAGACACTCACAACGGTCCCTTAAGTGAGTAGCAGCTGAATTAGTCCTCTACACATGATTTCATTTGAGTAATGTTTAATTAAAACCAAACTGCTCAATCCTCCACTTTTAGGAAAATACTGAGCCATTTTTAAGATTTAATCTATTTGTTTGTGACATTTACAATACACCCTCAGTAGAAACCACTGAGCTTGGAGTGCTGCGGACAAGTTTTGAGAGCTGTAAAGCTGCTCTAGTCAATATTGTTATATTAACAGTGAACCAAATTACTGCATGTAATGTGAAAGGTTCGTTCAGAGGAACAAACTCACAGTGAATTATCTGAGTGCTTTAGTGTCTCTCAGCGACTTGTTTTGGTTTTACGGCCTGCAGCTAATGTTTTGATTCATAGCCATAGCCACACCAGACAGCTGGTTTTAGCAAAAATCCTCTCATAAACCCACCATACACTATTCGCCCTGCATCAGACAGCAGACAGACAAAGCTGGCTACCAGCTGGTGAACACAGCGGAGCCTTTGGCAGCTAAAGAGCCAGATATTTCCCTCAGGGGTTGGTGAAAACCAAAAGAGCTAAAGGGAGAGTGAGTATTTGACTTACATTCTTCATGTGGCCAGAAACATGACTTCAGGTGAATTATATGTTGCTTCATGTTTGCTGGATGTAAAAATAGGCAACAGGTACATCAGCTTCACAAGATCACAGGGCCAACGTGTTTACAGCTGCCATCAAGTGGAAAAAAATAGTTAATACTTCTTTAACAAGAAGACATATTGATTTGACATGATTCCACGTTCACCCCAACAGAAATCGCTCATTGGAACCGATTAGTGATCTAATTAAAGCATGTGATGCATAGCAGAGGACTCATCGGTTCTATCCAGCGCAGCACCTGCATCTGACCTGTTTCTCTGCCCCATTTGGCATGTCGCCTAGCATTTCAAAAGAAGGAGGCCAAGAGAGATTTGTGTTACAACAAAACTGCTGTGGTGTTTCCTGATAAAAGTAAGATCAGTCTTATAATACACACGGGAGGATTTATTGAGCCGGCCCCCTCAGCCTTGAAGTGATAAACAGAGACACAAGCACTTACCTGATGCCAACTTTTAAGCTATAAGAGAACTGAGGCAAGAAAGAGGAGTTATGTCTACACTGCCCTATTCCCTCTAGGAAGATGAACTGCTTGAGATACCTGCATATGTCAGCCACTGGCCCCTGCTGCGTCTGCGGAGATTGTTTAGCAGTGAGTGGAATTAATCACACCTACAGTGTGTAACTTTGCCTCTATTCTGGAGCAGAAGAACCAAAAAGAAAAGAGAAACCGCAGTGATTCATCTTGTTAGTTTCCCTTACTTTGTTACCGAGAGAAAAAAAAAATGGAGGGCACTATGAACTTTTCAGCTTGTTTTGCAATAGGTTTATATTACTGCCATGAGAAAAAACATCTGCATCATCCAATTATGAAGAAGTACAAAACAAGAAAACAGAGCTTTTGGATTACTGAGCACTGTACAATGCACGGTCAAATAGAACATAAACACAGCTGACAAATCTATTTCCAACTAAGGTGAACACATTACAGTAAATACTGTGATCTGTGGAAGCAATGGGACTCACAGACAAACTCCGGGAAGCTTATTGTCCCTTTTGTATCTGCCCTGGAAAAATATACAGAGACGCTCGTCCCGGTTACTGAATAGTGGAGTTGATGCTATAAACAGTCCAGTCTCCAAGTAGAATTATTTATAGTAGTGATACTGCCTCCATGGCTTCCAGTCTCCCTCTGTCTCTGATCAAACAAGGGACACAATAGCAACGTCTTCACTTAATCAGACCCTATTAAGGTGCTGTCTTCTCACATCCTCTATTTAATTTCATGCGACCCAAATTAAAAATCATGAAAAATGTTGAATGTACTTTTTACTTTCAATAGAGATTTGACTCAGTGCTGTAGAATGTTCATGTACCAGTATGACAGAGACATGCTGTTGATTGCCTTAATAACACCCTACATTCTGCACAGTGCGAGTGCAGGAAACATGTAGTGCTCATGCAGTGGACTAAAAGGTAAGACTGTGGAAGATGCAGCATTGGCAGGGCTTATACTTAGAAAACTTGTCAGACTTGACATTTTTATTAATCATAACTACGATCTTTCGCCAGCCTGTCTGAAGTGCTGTTAGCTATTATAATTACTGCTGCCTTATTTATAGAAAGGTAATATGCACAGAAGCGTTGTTTTCATAAAATTAGACCCCCGTCACCTCGCTGTGTGTTAGCATTTAGAATTTTAGTTTTTCCCACCTTGAGCATACCTTAAAGATCAGGTTTGTTTGTTCTTTTCTTTAAAGTCAGTCTTAATATAACTCTCACGTTAACATATGTACATTATTAGATAAAGAGTTAGTGGTTCATGCAATCATTTCTTCACTCCACGTCACTCCTTGAAGAGATCTTTGTCGTTGTACCTCTGCTGTAAGAATTGGGTGACAAAATCAGTCTTTTTAGTAAATTTTATCCCTATTTGCTGTCTGCCGTAGCAGAAGCATACTTCCTTATATTCACATGTAGGTTTGTGGCTGGAGCTGGCAATGAAAATTACACACCCTAAAGCCTCACTTTAGCTTCAGCTGAACTTGCAAATTCATTTTTGCTGGGAACGAGGACAGTGGAGTTTGTCGCCCACCTCTTGCAGTTTAGTTACTCACTTCAACACCAGTATGGAGAGGACAATGGATTACCAGTAAATTTTTCTTCCAGCAACATACCGCATAGCATGTGAATAGTGCATTGACATAGACTTGAAAAAGGCGAACCTATCCTTTAACTATATTTTAGTAACCAAACCAAATAAGTAACCAAAAACACTGGCCGTGAATATTTTACATGAAGTTTTATATGATGTGTGAAAGTGCCATTGAGTTTGAGCAAAATAGATTCTCTTGGGTGCAAAAGGGAGTCAGTCTTACTAAGGCAAAGCATAAACAATGCAAGATGGTGTGATCTAATTACAAACTGTACTATGTTATATATAGGGTTAGGGGTTAACCTAACCCTTACTTTTGCTGTGCTTTAAAATTGCCTTAATGAGTCTCATCAAACAAAGCTTTTAGTGTGAATTTGTATTGTGAGGATTTAACGACTGAGGACATTGTGCTTCCCTAGTGTACATAGGAGCTGGGCTCATTTGGTCTTAGCTCACAGATAAACACTTTGTAGTGCTGTATTTCAGATTCATGTTTTTAGCGTATAAGCTAGCACATTCTCAGATTGTAATGAGTCAATCAAATTGATACTGAGGAGGAATTAAAGTGGAATGAGCATGATGCTGACGTTAAAGATGCTGAAGCCATGAGGCTGCAAAATAGGAAAACATATGTAAAAATATGTCTCTTTCCAGCACATTACAGTGATTTCATCTTCTCCATAACGGAGCCAAACCAGAGAGGGAGAGACTGGATATGGCAGAGAACAGTAGAGAAAGGGACAAGTAGGGAAAATGAGCAACACATACATATATGGGTGATGTGGTCACAAACCACTGAATAACGTTCTGACAATTACAGTGCAGCTTTATTGTGGATTGTTGCAATATCACAGGGAAATCAATACTCAGTTGCCTGTAGAGTAGTCCCTTAAGACACGGTGGCTGTTTCATCTGCCGGGTTCCCTCCCAAAGCCTGAGCAAACCTCCTTTCATCAAGTTCTGTCACAGTCAACTTTTTAAATATTTAAAACGAGTGATTGCAAAGTTTTTTTGACTTGTCGATGAGTAGCTGGGATGATCCAAATGAGCACTCATGAGTTTGTGCATACCAACAAACACTGGCAGCATATGTCCGAAGCCAGTGAGGGATCACATCCTTAGTGCTGCACTTGAAACTTCCACGGGTTGAACAGGACATGTGCACAGAGCAGCGCAGCATCTCTTGAAACTCCAGAAGGGTTTCATACTCTGCTAAGTGCCCTGAGAAAGTGCTGAACAGGAATGTAGAGCAGGGAGCTATTTTGGAGAGGAGGCTAAGAAAAGATGGACTTTAAAAGAATTTCCAAATACTGCATCCATCTGTTCTCCAAACCACTTATCCTGTTCAGGGTCACTTGGAGTCTATCCAGTCAGTCTTAGGGCTAACATACATAGTGAGGCAAATGTATTTACACTCTTATTCATGTAAATGAACAATTTAGACCTGCCAATTTATCTAAAATGACTAGAGGCTTAAAAGGTCCAATCAGTTCTAATAACTGAGGCAAGATTTGGGGCCTTGGTTGTGTTGGGTCAGAGAAAAGTCAGTTAAATCAGGACAGAGCATTTAAGATTAAGGCAAGGGAAAGGTTGTGGCCTGGTTAAAATACTAAGTGGTGTTTCAGTCCTAAATTGGCACAGCAGGTCCTGAAAAAAAAAAAAAAATCTGGCTTTTCCTTAAACGTCTAGATGTGTTCATTACTCCAGCCGAACTTTTACTGGGCACTCGGCAAGTAAATAATTAGCTTGAGTGGGCCTCCCAAACTTTCACTTCAGCTCTCTGCCATTTGGCAACTTTAAGTGGGCACTTTCGTAGTATGCAGTTGTGCTTGTGTAAGCTTGTGCGCTGGGAGGCTGCCTGTGAATTTATGTAACAGTTGGTGAGAGGCGTCAACCACAACGGGAAGAGAGCTGCAAAAATGAGCTAAAAGCCCCAATTTAAGCCTCGACCATTGATTCTCAGCAGGATCAGCAGACCTTTCACATTACAGGGAGGCATTTCACATTGTTAAAATTATCCCAAAGATTCCCCAGGATTTTCTGTACATACTGAATTATATTGCTGATTTTCCTGTGATCGTATCTTATGCTTTCACCATTTAGCTGGGTGAAACTAAAAGTGCCGGCTGTTGTTATGACTTCACAAAAGTGCCCAGAGCAGAAGTTACCTAAGGATGGAAATGGGAATTAAATTTACCGCGTTGAAAACTTTCCATCAAATGCACTAGAAGTGTCTTGTCTCTCTCTACCTTTAAAAAAAGCCATTTAAATGACTAGCTCATCCACTGTGAAGAAGCCAGTCCCTGGATACTACCAGGGTTTAGGTGAACGCTAGGATCTCTGCTTAGCCCCTTATTGAATTTGGACTCAAACTCCAGCAGTCCCAGCCAGTGTTACTGTCTATATTGTTCTGTCTGTCAAACACAGAAAAGTGCTTTCCAGTGTGAGTGTGCAAAGACTTCTAAGATAATTGTACTTCCTGTTGACGTGCTTCTGTATTTCTCTTTACAAAATTGATATTTCAACTCAAGCATAGTATGCCACAATACACAGTGTAATTACTATAAAGCTGGGCAGTAAATTTCATGCAGGCCTTTTTTTTCTACTTGTAAGAGCCATAAACATTCAAAATACAAAAGAAAAAGTGAAAACATTGCTTTGTCAAAAGTAATATGTTTTTGGTACAGATAAAATACAACATGTGGGGAAACAGGCCATGACTTCTTCTCCAAGGCTTTATGGAAATGAAGCAGGTGTCCTTGATAATGCAACTCAATGAGCTTCTGCATGTTGCTCTCAGGATGTCACCTGGTCGCTGCGTCGTACCAGTCAGGAGAATTCAAACTGGTCCTCTACAAACCTACTCTATGAATCATTCAGAAAACATAGCAGTTCTAAACCCTGTTATTTGGGCTGTTGAGCGAGGGGTCGGTGTTAGTGTTAATTAGTGTTCTGAAGGGTCGAAACATCCAATCCCTCCTGTGTTGTTTAAATTCAGCTCCATCAACATGCATTAACTCAACTGACCTAGCTGGCGATGCAGTGTGCCCACCATACAGAAAATATTTCAGTCCATTCTGGACTAGGTCAGTCAATTATACTGTAAATCAACCCCCAGATTAAGCAGGGGAAAACAGATGCCTGTGCCCTGTCTCACCCTCCCACCATAAAGCAGACTCACCTCACATCAGTCTGCCACTCATTTAAAAAGTCATGTCATGTTTTTGTGTTACAGAGCAGGAAGTGGTGATGGATATTGCTGGGGGCTCCAGTTTTGCACATAGGGCCACACCATGTCTCTGGCAGTTTAATCACAGTCAATCTCACCCACTTTCCTCCCTGCACCATCCATTGGTCTAGGGTGGAGTTTTGAATGTCAAATTACAGACAGTTAACAGACCATCCATATGGTCATCACACTGCAATATGTCACCAGCAGATGAGTGTGACAGACTATCAACTATTCTGAAGAAACAGGATTTCTTTAGTGATCAATTATTTGATAGTAAATTAAATTGATGTGGGTCCGACACAGCGGCGTGTGGTGACTTTTACAGAGAGGCAAGAATGGCCCAGCATCCCACTGTTCCTTTCACCTGAGAGGAAACATATCAAATGTGCAGTATAGAGGAAAAATATCTAAAAATCACTTTTATGGTAATCTCCAAAATTCTAACCATTAACTGACAATGCCACACTCCAGTGACGGTGCAGAATCCCGTATTTTCCTGCCTCAGTGATGTTAACCTTTCCCAGCTCATTACCGGGACTACAGTCAGGAAGCACAGGGGAGACTAACCCCCCCAGAGCCCTCCAATCACCAGGTACCAAGCAAGACAGAGGACTTGGCTCCGGTCTTTAGGAGTTGTAGCTTTTATTTACTGACAAACAACCTAAACTGCACATGCATCACTCACTTGTTCAGATTGATCTTTAACTGGTCAAGCTCTCCTGCCTCACTTGTCCTGATGGCATGCCACTGGAATGAACAATGAAACAAAATAAAATTAGACAAGAGTCTACAGATGTGCTAACATGCCTGTGAGACTGTACACATCCGCATATCAGTTATTATAATTACAATTAATTAATACTTTTTGTTTGTGTTCATATCAAAATCCAAGTTGTAAGTATGACTATGGAAATTTTTGAAAGCTCTGATATATGCGATATGGTGCTCAAAAATATGGAAGCGTCTGAAATCAAACAAATGTGTATGACTCATGTCAGCCAAATTCTGCCATTTGATGTAAATCATACTGACATATTTGTTAGTATTTCTTTCATGGTGGGCATTTTATTCCTACATCAGATAGCGCCAATAGAAAGAGGTTTCGAAATGCTGGAGAAAGAGATATAACAACTATTACCAGCCAGGCATGAGCTCAGGACACTGCAGCTCAGGGTCAGGGTCTAAACCCCGAGGCCACAACAATCCTGCCTCCTAGAAATTCAGTTAATATTCTACTAAATTCACATCCAGACTCCTGTCTGTGCACAAGCACATTGGTTAAGGTCAGGGAAAGGTCGTGGTGTCTGTGTCTGTAATCACTGTGGACACTTTCTTTTTCTCATCTTAACCAAGTGTTTCCAGTGCCTAAACTTAAAAGCCAAAAGTTTAATAAAGCTGTAGCTACTATGAGTGATTCTGTATGGCACAATTAGATGTTTTGCAAGAAAACAAATACAATATGTTGGGGGCAAACATTTTCAAGTTTAACATCACTTTGCTACTTTCCAGAAACATTAATTCCCAACATTCCCTCATTATTTCTCTATAAACTGTAATCCTGTATGCATTTTACTTCCAAACATATTTGCTGTTCCTAATTCTACCATCCATCCCATATAACATAAGGCACAGCAGTGGTGGCGTTTTGAAGGGAAGGTTTACCATGGTCCCCATCTTAGCTTAGCCCCTTAGCATGCTGACATTCATTAAATAGCACCAAACACAAAGTATAGCTACCAGTTGCAGAGACTTTCCATGTCAATCTGCAGATGGTGCTACAGGAAAAATCAGAGGATCAACAAAGTCATCAGGATACATTATCCTGGAACCGCGATCTATAGCAGACGTGGCGATCTATCACTGGATTTTTGAAAACTATGGCCTGGTAGTGGTGCTAGATGAAAAGTCAGGGGATCAACCAACTCATAATTTCTCCTCTGTGTTTACTCAACATGCTTTCCAACATCCCTATTCTCTGTATGTCTTC
The DNA here is from genome assembly GCF_017976425.1 of Toxotes jaculatrix. Taxonomy (NCBI): domain Eukaryota; kingdom Metazoa; phylum Chordata; class Actinopteri; family Toxotidae; genus Toxotes; species Toxotes jaculatrix. The sequence goes on from NC_054408.1 coordinate 21,130,966, forward strand.
CATTTGAAGCCACAAGCCTTGCAAAAGCTGTAGTAAACTGTATCCTCAGCTTTACTTCGAAGCTTCTTACTTTTTTACTTAGATTAAATTAAATTCCAGTAGCTATCTGGCAGCAGTTATATTCAATGGTACGGTGGGGATGTTGTAGAGGGGGTTAGTAGACAATGTCCTGCTATGTCTCCCCCATACGGAGTAACACAATAAGTGGCTTTCTTCTCGACTCACTAAACTTTTCCAAAGTCTGTCTTATCTTCCAATCATGTTCCCCAGCACGTCAGTGCTGATGTCATCATTTATGGCAAGTCATGCACCTGTCTCTCTAGGCAAGGGCTTATTCACCGTGTGACATTGTCTATCACTTTGTCATGTTTCCTGTCTTACACCCTCACGTCAGTTTGTTCCCTCTGGTCCGTCTCTGGTATTTTGAAACTGAGCACAGCTGCAAAGCCTTACATTTACTCCGTTCCACCCGCCGAAGATGTCACTAGTATATATATACTAGCACAATTAGTATTGTAAGATATATACTTGTAATATCATTAAAAGCTGAGAAATGAATTTATATACAGCTATAAAGTGAGCTGACCTTGGGAGAAGTTTTCACCAGACGTCACTGCAGTTTTTTATTAGCTTAATGGATTTTGCAGCACTGAACGAAGTTTAACCTTTGTGTGGTTTTGAAAACTGACACTGATGCTGATGGTTTTATGTCAACAAAATATGATATTTCATCCTGCATCTGTCTTTTCATCTGTCTGCTCAGCTTTGACCCCCCCAGACTTTGATCATTAATGGTTCAGTTGCGTTCACATCTATGTAAGAGGAGGAAGATATTGATTTTGGTGAACTTTCCCACTGAAAGACACCATTAAACAGAAAATGGCAAAGTGCTATTTTATTATTTATTTATCTATTTATTCATTTAAGCTGGAAGGCAACATTAAACAATATTTTAATATTATCATAAAATTTAAATATTTTCATGCCAATATTTATCAGCATTCAGGCCCCTTAAGACAGACAAACTGTTATATCACAGGCAATGGGCAGGGAATTTTAATTTGATGAACACAAAGTTATATAAATGGAAAAGATGTCCAAAAGAGGCCAGCACAAGCAAAAACTGCAAAATATTTCCACATGGTAATATTTTTGCTTTATGAGCAGAATGTCATAAATGCTGTGGCACTGTGAGTAGAAAAACTCAGAGAAAGTCTATCTTTGTGCTGATAAGATTAATAGAAGAAAGCAGTCGGGGATGGAGCAGAGAGCAAGCACAGATTTCCAGAGTAAAAGCTAACAGATTTCCAAAATAGTCCCTGGAGATGCAGCTATTTATGTGGAGAAATGAACCATTACTGTATCTAATTTGTGGCAAATTGATCCTGGAGACTCAGGCTGTCATCAATCCTCCTGCTTGTGTGTTTAGACTCCGATTTATACTTGTGTCAGAGGGAAATAGAGCTGGGAGGACAAATGTGTCAGCTCACTGCCTCTCTGAGGCCCTTGTCACAGAAGAGCTATGATGGTAAAGAAGCCAGGAAGGCTTCACTCATGCTTTTGGTGACAGGAAGTTCCGCAGGCAGACATCACTGAGGACGCCAACCTTTGGGTGCTACCTCGAAGAAACGAGAAAGCGAAACAGGGTATGACACCTGTGTCTGTGGAAAATGAAATGAGACTAAAACTTTAAACCAGTGTGATTTCAATAAAACACAAACATATATATCTATATATCTGTATTCAGAGCAGATGTTCACTACACACATAGCTTGCAATTTTGACTGTTACTCATGCTAAACCAAACAGGTCAACTAAATCTGCAGCCCCTGACTGTAGGGAGGAGTGTGATCGATGTTCTCAGAATCACCAGGGATTAAGGGGTCATCCTCCTGGTTATCCTGTTGATGATTTGTGTGCATAATACAATTTTACACTTCTAGAAGATGCAGAATAAGCAATAAATGTAGGGATAGGTAACAATTTAGAGGAAGAACCTGAATACATGAATTGAAAAATCTAATGATGCAGATGCCAGATGAGGGGTCACTGTTGAATGGTCGGATGAGTATGAAATTGTTGTTGGTAGATGGACAGTGGTCTCCACCATCATCAAACCACCAAATGAGGGAATATTTGTTGGAAGAATAGGGTTCATCCCTCCAGCTGAGTATATTTAATGAGTATGACCATAGTGCAGAGGAAAGTGGTTCAAGGATGGCAATGTTTATTTTTGAGCTCTTAAAAATGTTGAAGGTAACATTAAAAACAAAAAAAGGGAAGAAAATTGAATGATGCAGAAAACATGGACAATCCAGAAGAGTTCAGCCAAGACCAAGACAACAGATGCCATGCAGATGTCCAGTTCAGAATTCCACCATTTTCTAGTCATTCCTCACACCACGGGAAACTAAAAAAGTCCTGACTGAGAAAACACATTTCCTTCCTTAAAAATGCTGAAGGAGAAATTCAAGGAGGCAGAATTAATGTTTAATGGATGCATTTATTCAACCTGGAAAGTCCCACAAATGTAGAAATGACTGTTATATAAACCTATAAAACTCCTACTAAAAACATTAATACCATAACTGCTGTTCTGTTCAGTGTCACTGATGCTGTATTAGTACAATGACTGTTAGTATAACTATGACTACTACTCCCATCACTATGACTGCTGCACATGCTGATATCACCATCACTATGCGTTTGACTACTTATCACACAAGTACAGGTTTTGGCCTATGGATGTCTGTATATTCCTCAAGTAAATACTTTTGTTGACATGTCAGCTCTTATTAAGTGAATACTTGGGGATTAATAATGGCTAACTGAAAGTTCAGTGTTTCTGTTGCTGAACCGGTATTGTATTATCTCCATCTAGTGGTAGAAATCAGTCGGTGCAAGTGTTTTGATCAGTTACCCTGCAGTGAACAGTTCAATTTTATGTGTTGGCTCCTGTTAGAAAATCAACTGATTCTAAGAGTATTGTTCACAAGTGGCAGCAGAAATATATATAAATATTTTCAGTGGGGGAATGTAACTAAATACATTCACTAAAGTACTGTACTTAGTGCTTTACCTTAACATTTAATGTTAATTTAAACTTGTTCTTCGCTCCTTTTGAGAGGTGAATATAGTGCTTTTTACTCCACCATATTTATCATAAATTACTTTGAAAGATGACTCATTCTTATCAAGTCACTTTATAAGTCACTAAAGTTTAGTGTATAAAATATTTTTCCCCTTCCAAAATAAATAAATAAATAAATAAAATAAAAAAATGCAACGCAACTTATTTCACCCATTTTCTGAATCCGAGTCAAACTCAGCCTCACCTCAATCAGCTACACCATGTCACTAATGACAATTGTAATAGCCACACACGCACACACACACACACTATGAAAGCGGTCATTCTCCATAACAAGCACTTCAACTTCTATATACTTTAAACACATTTTGCTGGCGGTAGTTTTGCACCTTTACCCGTGTAAAGTTATGAATGCAGGGATTTTACTTGTAACAGTAAGAGTACTTTTATATTGTCTTCCTTCGCTGTACATTTTATCATCCTTTAATTGTGTTTAGAAATCAGAGAGAGCTTTGTATGGGCCTCACGAAGCAGCTTAAAGGGGAGGAGTTTGCTGCGCTGCTTGAAGAGCGGCAGACAGGAAAGTAGTTGGGATGGCAGTGGACTGGTCTACTCTGCCCTTGTGAAAGTTGTAGATGAGACCTGAGAGGAGTAAGAAGCCAAACTGATCAACAACGCTCTTAAAGTCATGCGCCTGTTGATCTGTCTGATACCTGCGTTGATTTTATGCAAAGGCGTCAAAGCGGCTGAGGAGTTCACTCCGGCTGTGGGACACTCTCTGCATATCGATGAAGGGAACTTTTCAGACCGGGATCACATGAGACAAGAGCCCTTTCAGTACCCTCAACAAGTGCCGGATGCTTTGCCAGGTTTGTACAGGACTCACTGTATCAGAGGACTATGGAAACTTGAGTAAACTTGTCAGGATTATTCTTAATGTGTGTTTGATATTTAGGATCTAAACATGAAAAGAAATTGCATTGTAGCTTCAAGGTAAATATTCGTGTTAGTATTTTGACTTCTTCTTTTTTCTTTTTTTTATTACTGCTAACCATCGAACTAAATGGCTTTTTGTAACAGATTATAGACCAAGATGTCCTGATTTAGTCGTCCTGGACCATCTGTATCAGGATTTGTTCACAAATCTGCTGATCTGTTGATGAGTAATGTGATGTGGGAGCTTGCTGCTGTCACCTCATGAGTAACGGTTTCTCCATCTGTCTTTTTTTACTTCATCACCACCAACCAGCCAATAACTTATCATTTTATCTGTGCATTATTTACAATATGACATGATAAGGTATTACATTATTCAAGTGAGTTGAGAAATAATAAAAAAAATAATAATAATAATGAGTAAAATAAATAGTGAGTTACAAATATGCAGCTGCTAAGAAAGCAGCTCAGAGGGCCAAACAATATCACTCACTCTGATCAATTCATCCCACATTCATTTTAAACTAAAGCAACTTTTTTTTCTTTCTCACGTTGTCCTCTGCTGGCTGTATTTATTTTGTAAGTTGGAATATTCTCCCCTTCCTCTCCAAAGTATGTCAGAGATGCATGCACATTGTACAGACTTGTTTACAGCGGCGCAGTGGAGAGGATCTGAAAGAGGGATTTGTGACCCTGTTCACTTATCATCTGATTCATGACTAATTCATGCTCCTGTAGGAGTACATTACCATCCGTCATCACATGATGTCCCGGCCTGTGTTCACGATTTAACACTTGAAAAATGTGCCCAAGCATTCTGTTGTCTCTTGTACCATTTCCAACCCCCCTGCTGGCTTGTCCTGCCAAGCCATCTCCTCTGAGCCATCCTGTGGGAATGACTGCCCACTCTCCACTTCTACTAAATTATAAAAAAGAAAGCTGGAAATACAAATGTACAGAAAACACCTCCTTTCTCCAGCCAGATGGTCAGTTCTTTAGAGATTAACATCTTCATTGTTGTACCCTTCATAATGGGCAGAGCAACAGATTTAAAGAGTTAATTATTTTGGCCCCAGGGAGGATTTTAATTATTTGATGACAGGACTGGTGCATGTTAGCGCATCAACTCTTCATGCCACCCCCTCACTTCACTCCACCCTAAGCATCTTTTGTGTCAGATCTGACTGCTGACTTGAGCTTGAAGCTGATTTGCCAAAGGCTGCACTTTGTTTTTTTCTCCATCGGTGGAATATATGGCCTAATTCCAATACACAAACAAACAAGTGTGTTTGTGGGGAGGATGGTGGTGGGGGAGGCCATCAGAGATAAGTCCCTGTTGGACCATCTGTTTATCCTGCCTGGTGGTCTTACAGAACTGACCAGTGAACATGTTTTTACTCCACCCTTGTAATTTGAATCATAGTCTGTGGTGAAATGGTGACACATCTATCTGCTTGGTATGTCAGCAAAAGCAAATTTAGGTGCTTTTAGCCACAGACATGGTATTTTAAGTAATTAGAACTTGCCATTCTAATATTTACTGCCTTCATTTCTGGGGCAAGAAGCTTTGTGATGTAATGTTTGATTAGTGGAAATATGTTCCCCATATTTTAAAAAGTCAAATGTGCACACACTGAGAAAGGAAAACACAAACAGTGGAAATATATTCTTTCTATTGGACACCAATTCTATCATGTATAGTAGTATTCAAGCCATATCACACTCTACAGGGGATCTAGTTCTCATCTGCCTCAGACAGCCCATTTCAATATACTTCATAAACCTCTTTGTGGCGTGGTTCAGTTCGCCAAATGGGGAGATTATAGTAATCTGGCATGACACACCTCCACTTCAGATTTAGTGACCCCCTTCTGTTCTGTTTGGCCACTAAAGTAGAACACACAGAAAGAGGAGGCTGCCTCCACCAAAACAAGCATCCTCTCGTCCATCTGCACTGGCATACAGCTTGTATCTCAGTGGGTTGACACTAACGCAGCCAAATGTAGATATTTGTTTCATATTGTGACTGAATATGCAGCCGCTCCTGGCAGCTCCCGGTATTTGTCTGCCTCTGATCAAAGGGAAATTGTTAGGGGCAAGGATAAGGGTTGATCTGGTTATCTGGCTTTGGCGTGTGCTGAAATATTGTGAAAGCCGGTATCGTAAGTCATGGCTTCGTGAGTTTTCAGTAAAGCTTTGGCATATTCATTTAGCAGCAGGATAATGAGCAATCAGACTGGCAGCAAATTTGACTGCTGTTAGCGTCAGCGTTGAACTGCCACCATTAGAAAAAGATGCTCATGACAGTATGACTGGTGATAGGGCTGCCATAGCAGTGCTGTAGCATTTAGTTACTAATAAAAAGTGCGAGGACGGCCTTTTTATGGCCTCATGGCACCAAATAACCATGAAAGACTGTATCTGTGGAGGGCTGATGATGAGCCAGCTGCTGAGATTTATGTCTCCCAAAAGTCACTTTGTGGACCAGACTCCACAGAAACAGTACAGTAGAGAATATGTATAGAATGGCAGAAGGTGAGGGAAGATAGCTTGGCGCTGCCCAGTGCTCGCAGAGTTTTGCAGCTGTACACAGTGCTCTTGGCACTGAGCAGTTTCTCTGAAGCACTGTTCAGCAGCTTCATCAGTATTTTTTATAGGGACCTTGTCCTCAGATTTTTCCAGCGTGTCTGTACCATCAGATCTTGTTAGATTTTTGTGCCTTAGCTTCATGATGTGCTACTTTAACTGTTCCATAGCAAGACGTTCATACCTTTCTACCCCCTTGACTACTAGTGTTTGGAACGCTAAACTTTACTTTGAAAAATTCACAAATTAAAGTTTATTAATACTTTTTTGACCATCTGGGGGCTGTAGAACAAGCTGTAAACATGACTCTGACATATTATCTTGTAAAGTTGTCACGTTGAACATTGTGGTGGAGCTGTCCTTTCTGGTGATGACTTTTGACCCTATAACTACATTATACTTACTACCTGTCCAAATATAGATTTTTCTTCATGAGACAATCTCCCATCCTTACATGAGTAAAGATTCTGTTGGGCTCCCTCACTGTCACTACAACCTTAAACCAGCTGAATGCTATCAGACAGCTATCTGAGAGACAGACAGTGAACTATTGTTTTTAGGACCTACTTGTAAGACGTATAAGCCTAAAATTAAATAAAGAACTAGAAGAAGGAAAAATTACTTCACAAACATGTTAACACACGGTTCCCGAAACAGTAAAACTGCATCTGGAAAACCAAAACAATAATCTAAAAAAGGCTAAAATGCTCTGTCGAGGTGAGTGGAGATGCAGAGTTTGTGCTAAACGTCTGTGAGTTCGTCACTTTGATTCACAACTGTGACCTAACACACAGTCATTGTTCCATTGGTCATATACAAATATTGACTAGTTCAGCTTCAATGTAATGTGTGGCCCTCAGGCATTGATTCCTGGTAGGATCTGCTTTACTACCATTTAGTCATATAGAGTAGGCAAGAAGTGATGTATTACTCAACATTCCTTCATTATTATGCAACACTATACCTCTCCCAAATAAAGTCATGTTGTCACAAAGTTACTAGTGGATGCTGGTGCACATTGTGTAAGTGGCTAATTGGGTTTGTGGATAAGGTGTCACTTTATCATTAGGCCTTTAATGGAATTCTCTTGGTGCTACCAGAAAAGATGTGATCCTAATGATTAAGGCTCCCTCATGAGAATAATTTTATTGGAAATATGTACTGTACGTATCTGTCTGCATGCTGATGTCGCATAATGTTGTCTTGAACGCTTACTTTGTTGTTCTAATTGCCATTTGTATTTGTGTCCGCCTTCTTTAAAATCTGCTGGGATTAATTGATTGATATCCTCGAGGGAGTCTGCAAATTAGTTTTCCTGTCGTGTTGTCAGTAAGGTTTACTAGCTTCCTAGGTTAATTGGAACTGTAGCCAGTTCCATTCTATTAAAGCAGTGAAGCACATATTTGTACTGCATACAAGGGGTGCACAAAATAACAAACACCTTATTCCTTATAAAGCAACCCAGAGAGGTGCAGTTTTGAGATTGCAATTTGTGGTGTTGGAGTGGATTTCATTACTGAGAGACAATATTGACCTTGTGGGAAACTGAACTTGTATGAACTTTCACTCTTAATTGCAAATTGTAATGTTTCTTTAAAAGCAACATCTTTGCCTTAACCGTACTCCCTCACCTTTTTATTTATTTTTTTGCCCCAGGTTCTGCCTTTAACCTGAAGGTCCAGGTCAGCGACATGCTGAGTCGTCAGTTCCTGAGCCAGGCAGTGGTAGAGGTTTATGTCAACTACAGCAGGGCCAACACCACTCTCACTGGGGACGATGGCAGCGTTTTGCTTCATGTACCTTACCAAAGTGGGCTGCCTATCACAGTTGTGGCCAGCAAGGATGGCTACATTAGCACACTGCTGCCTTGTAGAACTAGCAGGATGCCAAGTAAGCTGTTTAATGTGTGTTATGTGGACATTGTTTATCTAAGTCACCACAGTTGATGAGCTTCATCAAATGTATAAATAAAAGAAAGGCAGTGTCTTTTTGTTTTGTTTTTTTTTTTTATCCTTGGCCCTTGTGATCATGAAAGGATCAGCGAGTACATTTAGACCCTTCGTTATGCTTAGTATGGCTGAGATGCATTTTTCCATTGAGTGGCAGGAGTGTGAGGCTTCAGTGTGACAGCTCCTTCATCTTTTTGTCAGTTCAGAAAATCTGTTTCTCCATGGCTCTGCCTACCAAGGCGTAACTCAATCCATTATATTGTTTCACCCTCTGAGAAATCACTGTGTACATTTTTACATTGTGTACAGCTTCTGTCAGCTGCACACTGTGTGGCTGTGTGTATATGTGTGTGTGGTTGTGTGTGTTTCTTTGACAAATGTGTGAGAGTCATTCACAATCTGCAGACAGGGACTGGATTTAACATAATGTCACTCTGGCATCTAGTGGAATTTTTAAATATATATGTAACATTTAAAATATTCAGCGCTAATTTTGCATCTTTCTTCTTACTGTTGCTGCAGTATTTTCATCAGTGTCCATGTCACTACTTGGTCTAAATCAAGGGAACATCTGGCTCTTTGAAGACTCTGTCCTGATCACTGGCAAAACATCTGGTACTGTATGAATAAGTCACACTTCCGTCTCTTTGTTTGTCAGGACAAGATTTCATTTAAGGAAACACTTCCATATCAGCCAAAGATACAGTGCTAAAGGGATAATACACATATTTTATAAACATTTTATGAACATAAATATTTTTCACTGTCGTTTATATATAGATGCTTCGTCACAGCCTGTTGTCCAGTTTTCTAAGAGGCTGCTGAATCTGACAGCCAGCAGTAATGTCACCTCTGTCAAAGCCTACCTGACCCTTCCCAGGCTGTTATCAGAGGATGACAGCTTTCTTAACACTTTGGGCATCATGAGCAGTAAACCAGGTAAGATGTGTGTGTGTGTGTGTGTTGCAGTGGCAGTATATAGACGTCTGCCTTCAAAATTATTGAATTTTTCAATGAAAGTGGACTTACAACACTATATATATATATATATGTATACATATATATGTATACATATATATATATATATATGTATACATATATATGTATACATATATATATATATATATATATATATATATATATATATATATATATATATATATATATATATATATATATATATACACACACACACACACACATATATGTACATATATATACATATACATATATACACACACATATATAGTTCCTGGCTTTTTCCTCTATTCACAATAAAAGTCATTTTAATTGACTGGGGACATTAAAGTACTCTTTAACCCGATATGTGAATTTGAATATTTAGTCTTTGGTGCCATCTGGTGGTAGTAACAACATATAAAGACACTGAGGCAGACAGTAAGTGACACAGATACAAATGAATGGGCTGAAAGTAGCACATACCTTAGACTGCTTAGACAGTTTCTACAGGTAATCTTTCTTTCTTATTAAACTTAAGTCAGTGTCATTTTTATCAGTACTGTCAATCACACTGTTTCAGAGGCACTGGTCCCATTTAGCTGAAGGATTTTTTTTTACATGAAGCTGTCATTCAAGATAAAGATAAGAATGTTCTGTATTGCCTTGTGTGTGTTTTTTTAAGGATATGTCAGTGTGGAGTTGAGCCCGGTGGCGGCTGTCAGTGTGCAGCTTTTCTCAGGAGACACAGAGTTACATGTGGGTGGGCCCATAGAGATCAGCCTCAGCATTCCTGACAGCTGTGGACTCCAGATTTCAAATGCTGTCCCAGCCTGGTTCTTTAACCGGACCACCGGTAAGCAGAAACAGAATTCATTATCATACAAGCACAAAATCTCTGAAATTATGAGTCTGAAGAGCAAGTCAGGATTATTTCATGGCTTCCACTGGTAGGTAGATGAGGACAGCTTTGTGTTACGAGTGGTAATAAAATCCCATTAATGTAGTGACGCATCAACATAACAGCAGGTAGGGGGGTAAAGGTTACTGGTGAGGGTGTTTTATAATATAAAAAAGAAAACTGAAACTTTCAGTTTGAAAATTATGGACCAGAATTCAGACCCTTAGCCAAGATTTTCATTTCTAATTCTTTATGTCAAACACTGTATATCCAGCCATCAGCCAAGATTAATATTAATGTAATTAATGTTCAACATTATAGGGAAGCGTGACTTGACATCAGTATGCTGGTGGGATTGTAACCTGAATGGAATCATCCATCATGTCTTACTAGTGTCACAAACTTGTCTCAGTTAGATGCCTGTAGGGACACGTTCTCTTAGATTGGAGGCTAGCTTAACTGTGCTCACTCAATCATGTGCCAGCTGACTCTACTTAGAACTAATAGTGTTTTGTTAATTGATTAATAGCCTTAGAGCAGCAGCTATTTAACTAATTGAAGGAGCAGCTCTATGTCAGATGATACTTAGAAGTTCAGCTAACTTTAAATCAGCCCACTGGTCTGCTTATGGTTTGCAGTCATCTGAATGGTTTCAACAATTCATACATCAGGTGGGAAAATGTAGACATTTTCTGTTCCCCCGTGGAGAACCCAGATCCTCTGATCATTTATGGACACTCACACAGGAGGCTTCTAACTCTGGTACTGGTGTCCTATTTTCTGCAGTAGACAGGCTGTATTCTTAGAGAAGTGTTGAGGCAGACAGGTTATTGGCAGCATTATAAGCAGCAGGAAACTGACTGTGTTAACCCCTGTTGACCCCACCTCTCACTCATTCAGCAGGTTGCACTGTTTGATGTATAAATGTTGAAACCACTTGTGTCCTGCATAAAATTCACGAATGCCTGAATATTATTTTACTTTACTTACTGTATACATATTTGCCTCCTTTTGGGGGTCTCAGGCATGGACTGCTTTATTATGTAAAATAAACGTGTTGAAATACCAACTTACTGCCATCTAGAGTAATGGATTGTGATACATCTAAGTATATACGATGCCACCAGTATAAAGAGAATACAGATGGGGCCTCATGGGACCTGGTGAAGTTGTGTCACCTAATTCTAAGGCTAATTCTTCTTCTTATTCATACAGTGTTAACCTAGACTGTCTTTGGAAAAGATGAGTACATTTATTTGACAGTTTTGTACAAACATTGCTGATGTGTCTGTTTTACCCTAGGTGGATGGATGAGAAAAGGACTAGGAAAGGTGGTGTCAGTAGATGGAAAACTCATGTGGACATTCACAGCTCCTCACCTAGGCTACTGGATTGCAGCACCTTTGTCATCATCCAGAGGTAAGCGCTTATAATGGCTGTTAAAATACTGTATATAGAATATGTTCTATATTTTTATCTGTACTTTTTTATACTACCATCTGTGGCATAAATAGCAGTAACATGGCAGTGTCATGGTAATTAGTTAAATGTATAAAACTGAATCAGTGACTGGAAAGAAGAATGATTTTAAATTAATTTCCACAATCCACTGAAACTGGCCTGGTACTGGGCTTGGTTAGTGGAAAGCAGAGTATTTATTAACCAGAAAACATATTTAGATACAAAATGCACACCGTTCATTTTGCCTGCACTGATTTTTATTGCGTTTGCTTCAGGTTTCTTTGGACTTGCCGTTCCTGTTGACTTCCTCTTACACCATTCATCTTTCCTGATGGTTCTCCTCGGAGGATTGCTCATTATTGTCATCTGCCTTCTAGTTGTATTACTGTATTATCGCAGGTAACAAAGGTTTTCATCTTATTCTAGTCTATATAACTGATACATGGTGATGATGTATATGATATGATTGCTGAGAATACTTAGTGGATTTGTCTGTCGTGTACACAGAGGATCTGTCAGTGAAACTGCGGAAAAGCTGCTACTACCAGGGATGAGAAAAGACCAAGGCACCTCCATGTGTGATGATGAAGTCTTTGAGATATATTCAAGGGACGCCTCTCATCCACACGATGGGCTGAACCAATCATTCACAGAGAAGAGGGACAATGGACCCAATTCCTCTGTTACTTTAATGCACAGTGGCAACATAATAGCAAATCCCAATGCTGTGGCCATTAAGCTGGAGTGCACAGAACTGGACCTTAACACTGAACCTAATCATGAGGAGATGAGAATTCCAGCATCTCTGACAGAGAATTTGTTTTTCTACAACCAGCCTGTTGCCATCCTCCAGGCTCCAGCATTCTTCCATTTGGAGGAGGAGGCAGAACAGCCCCAGAGGAGCAAGTCAGCCACTCTGCCTCGTACAGGGGCTTCGAACAGTGTTGCCACTGAGCCGCTGAGCAAAGACAGCTTCACCCAGACGCTGCCAAAAGGTCCATCTTTGGCCCAGAACCAGCCGGTAGAAACCGAGGACCAGCTTGGAGTTCTAGTGGACTCTCAAGCAAAAACCTCCACCAACTCATCCAGGGGTCACTTCAGCTTCCCAGAGTCGGTGTCAGTCCCGGGAACACTAAATAAAATCAGGGACAGCAGGCACTCGGTGCACGCCTTGGCAGAATTTTCTAAAATCCCCTCACCCCAGCCCCCACGGGCCTGGTTTGTATCGCTGGAGGGGAAACCCGCAGCTGAGATCCACTACGCTGTGTCAGAGCAGCAGAGGAGACGAAGGCCGGTGGAGAGTCGAGAAACCAGTTTAGACTCAGGGGTGGATATGAGTGAGCTGAATCAGTCGTCTGGACGGAGGGCCGTAACACTGGAGCGCAATGCTACTTTTGTCAAAAGCACATCCAGCAGTAAACACACACCACCACAGTAAAAACTCATACTGCCTCCATGCCCACAGACATCCAAGTTCATGATTCAACATCGTCGGCTCTATGACAAATGACTTACCTACCTTACTGCTTAAATATTTACATATTACTGTTTGTACAGACCCATTTCTGCCAACCATCAGATTCCACATGTAGAAAAGTGAAACATGTTGTACAGCAATTGCAGGTTGTGTAATGTTAAACATTACATGCCAAAAATGCGTTGGACTCCAGCTGCTTTATAACGGCCTGGCTCATCTCTTATCTCCCTCCTCAATGCTCAAGTTTAAACTAAAATTTATCAAACTGTTTTCAAATTTTCAACATTTCATACTGATAATTTTACAAGGATTTTCCAGTCACTGCAGGTGTATTTGTCCACGTCCAACAAGACAAAGACAGTGGTGTGACTGGGATTAATGACCGAGGTCAAACACTGCATCAGTGACTAGTCGTAAACTTTATTCCCTCAAGATTAATGGACAATGGATGGCTAACTTAAAATGTCTGAAAAATGTTTTGTTATATTTGATTCATACTTGTGCATATATCTGTGTCTGTGCATGTATTGGTGCATTTTTCCATGAAGTGAATAATTCAAATATATTTTAATACAAATAGATTAATGAATAAATGAACTGACCCTGATAAGCATTTTTAGTAGCTTTCTCTATACAGGGTAAGAAACTAATCAAACACAGATAGGAGAGTTAATATTTCCCAAACCAGCTAAGGAATATTTACTCTCAGCATATTTATGTTTTCTCATTATGTTTACAGAGTATATTTACTGAAAATCTTCTTAAAGTGACCCTTTGGCAGGTTGTGAACCCCAGTTTGGGAACCAGTTTCTATTGCATAGTGCACACGGACAGCATGTTGAAGGCTGCAGGTTCATTCAAGTTTTCCTTGTTCACACTAACAGACAACACATATTCTTTGTGGCCTTGGGTGGCGAACCCATCATAATCACTGATTGCGTCACAGCAGTCATAAACTCTGCTGTATGCGGAGTTGGCAGACTATTTACTACATCTGCACTAAACATGCCTAGAACGAGGCTAAGCCACGCTAAGACAGGAAGTGCTCTCTCTTCTGGGTGCCTGTGTGAACATCAAACAGCTACCCGAGGCGGGAGGCAGCGAACCTGTAGTTTCTGTTTGACAACAAGGAACTTCATCTTTTTTATTCACTGTTTTTTTTTAACAACGAAAAGCCACAAAAAATAAAGGTAGGTTATATGCTCTATTTATTCTGACGGAAAGAGAATCCGGTCTGACGTGTGGTTTACCCGCTAAAGTTGTAGCAGGTGCTGTGTTGTTCAGTTTCCTGCTGATGTAACATTTCTGTTAGACACACAAACCACCTCAGAAAGTCACTAAAAGATCATTTGGGATTAATGCACTGGATGCTTGTTTATACAAGCAGTAGCTAATGACTTAGAGCTGTTGAATATTTTTCATTTTTACACACTCACACACAGACAGAGAGAAAGAGATCGAGATCACGAGAGAGAGAGAGAGAGAGAGAGAGAGAGAGAGAGAGAGAGAGAGAGAGAGAGCGAAACACTAGAAAAACCTTCTTTAATCCTAGTCTTCTTCTTTTGGCCTTTGTCTAGTTTTTGTGTCTCTCAGTCCACTGTCAGTTTCTAAAACATTTATAAAACATTATGTGAATGTTTTTAAGTTAATTATATTACACAAAGAGACCAACAAAGCCTCATTAAGCATGTCATGGTTGTATACAACACTTTCTGTCTCATTCCAACACTAAATAAAATCAGGGACAGCAGGCACTCGGTGCACGCCTTGGCAGAATTTTCTAAAATCCCCTCACCCCAGCCCCCACGGGCCTGGTTTGTATCGCTGGAGGGGAAACCCGCAGCTGAGATCCACTACGCTGTGTCAGAGCAGCAGAGGAGACGAAGGCCGGTGGAGAGTCGAGAAACCAGTTTAGACTCAGGGGTGGATATGAGTGAGCTGAATCAGTCGTCTGGACGGAGGGCCGTAACACTGGAGCGCAATGCTACTTTTGTCAAAAGCACATCCAGCAGTAAACACACACCACCACAGTAAAAACTCATACTGCCTCCATGCCCACAGACATCCAAGTTCATGATTCAACATCGTCGGCTCTATGACAAATGACTTACCTACCTTACTGCTTAAATATTTACATATTACTGTTTGTACAGACCCATTTCTGCCAACCATCAGATTCCACATGTAGAAAAGTGAAACATGTTGTACAGCAATTGCAGGTTGTGTAATGTTAAACATTACATGCCAAAAATGCGTTGGACTCCAGCTGCTTTATAACGGCCTGGCTCATCTCTTATCTCCCTCCTCAATGCTCAAGTTTAAACTAAAATTTATCAAACTGTTTTCAAATTTTCAACATTTCATACTGATAATTTTACAAGGATTTTCCAGTCACTGCAGGTGTATTTGTCCACGTCCAACAAGACAAAGACAGTGGTGTGACTGGGATTAATGACCGAGGTCAAACACTGCATCAGTGACTAGTCGTAAACTTTATTCCCTCAAGATTAATGGACAATGGATGGCTAACTTAAAATGTCTGAAAAATGTTTTGTTATATTTGATTCATACTTGTGCATATATCTGTGTCTGTGCATGTATTGGTGCATTTTTCCATGAAGTGAATAATTCAAATATATTTTAATACAAATAGATTAATGAATAAATGAACTGACCCTGATAAGCATTTTTAGTAGCTTTCTCTATACAGGGTAAGAAACTAATCAAACACAGATAGGAGAGTTAATATTTCCCAAACCAGCTAAGGAATATTTACTCTCAGCATATTTATGTTTTCTCATTATGTTTACAGAGTATATTTACTGAAAATCTTCTTAAAGTGACCCTTTGGCAGGTTGTGAACCCCAGTTTGGGAACCAGTTTCTATTGCATAGTGCACACGGACAGCATGTTGAAGGCTGCAGGTTCATTCAAGTTTTCCTTGTTCACACTAACAGACAACACATATTCTTTGTGGCCTTGGGTGGCGAACCCATCATAATCACTGATTGCGTCACAGCAGTCATAAACTCTGCTGTATGCGGAGTTGGCAGACTATTTACTACATCTGCACTAAACATGCCTAGAACGAGGCTAAGCCACGCTAAGACAGGAAGTGCTCTCTCTTCTGGGTGCCTGTGTGAACATCAAACAGCTACCCGAGGCGGGAGGCAGCGAACCTGTAGTTTCTGTTTGACAACAAGGAACTTCATCTTTTTTATTCACTGTTTTTTTTTAACAACGAAAAGCCACAAAAAATAAAGGTAGGTTATATGCTCTATTTATTCTGACGGAAAGAGAATCCGGTCTGACGTGTGGTTTACCCGCTAAAGTTGTAGCAGGTGCTGTGTTGTTCAGTTTCCTGCTGATGTAACATTTCTGTTAGACACACAAACCACCTCAGAAAGTCACTAAAAGATCATTTGGGATTAATGCACTGGATGCTTGTTTATACAAGCAGTAGCTAATGACTTAGAGCTGTTGAATATTTTTCATTTTTACACACTCACACACAGACAGAGAGAAAGAGATCGAGATCACGAGAGAGAGAGAGAGAGAGAGAGAGAGAGAGAGAGAGAGAGAGAGAGAGAGAGAGAGAGCGAAACACTAGAAAAACCTTCTTTAATCCTAGTCTTCTTCTTTTGGCCTTTG
Source organism: Toxotes jaculatrix (assembly GCF_017976425.1). Classification (NCBI taxonomy): domain Eukaryota; kingdom Metazoa; phylum Chordata; class Actinopteri; family Toxotidae; genus Toxotes; species Toxotes jaculatrix. The sequence continues at coordinate 21,147,975 of NC_054408.1, forward strand.
TCTAGTTTTTGTGTCTCTCAGTCCACTGTCAGTTTCTAAAACATTTATAAAACATTATGTGAATGTTTTTAAGTTAATTATATTACACAAAGAGACCAACAAAGCCTCATTAAGCATGTCATGGTTGTATACAACACTTTCTGTCTCATTCCAGGCCATGGACAAGCTGAAGTCAGAGCAGGACAGACTTTGTGTGTGGCTTTCATGTGACCCTGATCACATCCTACAACAGTGTGGGAATATTTTAACTATGAATGAATTCCTGGAGGTAAAAAACCACAGCAGTGCATTAGAGAAGATGAGACTGCTTTTGAAAATAATCATTGAAAAGGGAGGAAACACCTGTCAGAGCTTCTTGGACATTCTGAGACAGCATCAAGCACATTACCCAGAACTGCAACAGCTTTTCAGCTCCAACACTCAAGGTAAAGCTCACTCTGTAAAAATCATTCCAACAAGATTTTTTCTTTAAAGACTTCTATAACATTTTCTGAAAGATATATACAGTTGTGTTCAAAATAACAGCAGTCCAACATCACTAACCAGATCAATCACTGTTTATGGAAAATAGTTTACTAGTAGGTGTAGTAGAGTAATAGAAAACCAACAGACCCAACAGTCATTGCATGCATGCTGCTGATTCTGTGTAACTGAATCATTAATTGAAATGGGCATGTTCAAAATAACAGCAGCGTGGAGTTCAATTGGCGAGGTAATTCATTCTGTGAAAAAACAGGTGTCAAACAGGACAAAGGAATCAAATGTTGTACATGCTAATTACAGTGCACTTTTGTCTGAAAACCTGAGTAAAAGAACATATTGAATGACCTAAAGAGAAAAGGTGCAACATTTTGTGGACTGATGAAAGGAGGAGCCGCAGACAGTTTGTCAGACACTGAATTCAAGCCACAGTACACTGTAAAGACAGTGAAGCATGGTGACGCAAGCATCATGATATGGGGATATTTCTCATACTATGGTATCGGGCCTATTTATTGCATACCAGGGATCATGGATCAGTTTGAATACATCAAAATACTTGAAGAGATCATGTTGCCTTACGCCGAAGAGGAAATGCCATTGAAATGGGCGTTTCAAGAAGACAACAACCCCACACACACCAGTAAGCGAGCAGCAGCTTGGTTCTAGACCAACAAGATTAAGGTTAAGGTTATGGAGTGGCCAGCCCAATTCCCCCCTTTTTCTGAACAGCCTAATATTCCTTTTTCTTCACTTTCTGTAAAGTAATTTACAGAAACTATAAAGAAAGTATACATTTGATCAATTTGTCTTTATGTTCTGATTTGGAATAGAATGTGCAGTGTTCCCAATGCATTTACGTGTATGGAAATAAAAGCTATAATAAGGATTTTGAGCTTTACTCACTTTTCTAAACAAACTGCTATTATTTTGAACACAACTGTATATGTATATTTATTTTCATATTTACAGGGCCACCCACTCCAACAGTGTTTGCTGATGGTAACAGTGTTGTTACCACAAGAGAAATAACAAACTTAAAAGCAAAATCCCTCTCCATGAAGATTGAAACAGTGAGTGTTCCGGGCTGCAGTCAGTCTGGTAAGTCTGCCGTGCTTCAGTAAAGAGAGTAGCTGTTTCTGATTCAAAATTTAAACCTGTTCACACAGTATACAGTATTCTGGTTTGACCGTTTTGATGACATATGTGCTTTGAACATGTTTCTTTTTTTTCTTTCCAGGAAATCTTGTTGGGCAAGTTCCCTGGGCAAATTACACTGCACGGGGAGCCAGTGTGATATGTGCTGACAAAATATCTGGTACCACTATTGACAATGATGTAAATTTCTCGGTGTCCATGAAAACATCGCAAGTGAATGCAGGTAATGTTTTGCCCACTTCTTATTGATTACTGTCAGATATTTGTAAATATTCTGTCTGGAAATCTCAGTAAATCCTTACTCTGCTTTATTCCCAAGAACAGTAGATGCAGTAGATGAGACACAGCCTTCCTCTCAGGTAAAGTACATATACACACAAAAGTAACATGTACACTGTTTTGTTTTGTTTTTTGTAATAATTATCCAGGGTGGGACAAACTCAAGGATGCCTCTGTGGTTCAAAGTCAGGATGAGCAGTGAGAGTAAAATCATATTAATCTTCTCCATTTCAGATGATTACTTTAGTGTTTTGAACGTGTTGAACATGTTTGCTGTCCCTGTTTCCAGTCTTTATGCTACGCTACGCTGTCTCCTGGTTCTACTTTTATATTTAATGAACAGAAATGAGAATGGTATCATTCCTCTCACCTCACACTGGCATGACTTTGACCTGTGGGAGAAAAAGGCAGCACCAGGCAAACTGAGAAAACTCCATAGGCTTGCATGCTGAGCTATAAATGTGGTGTCAAAGATTTTGTCCCACAGGGGCAAAAAGTTACATTTCCCAAAAACAAGCAGCTCCTTTTATAGAACAAAACATGAATAAATGCATACATACATACATAAATTAGTCTGCTGTCTTTTACAGGGCCCTGCTGTGAAAATGATCAAGGAGCACAAGATGGAACTCATCGACTGCCTGAGGGCAGATTGCTTCTTCATTCTGCAGCATGTTCATGCCACACAAATCATCACAGACAGACAATATCAAAATCTGAAGCATACCTCTCCACCAGAAAACACTATAGCTAACTTGATCGATCAAGTAATTGGCAAAGGCCAAGAGTCCTGCTCGCTTTTTGCTAAAGTTCTCAAAAATCCTGATGTTCTCGAGACCTACCCACAACTTAAAGAAATTACCAGCAATTGGTGCTAAGGAATGTTGCATACATGCATTCAGGTATTCAGTACTGTATACTGTATGTGGAGCTGACTTTTTGTATAGTATACACATTTTCCTAAATAAAAAAATGCACATGGAAGAGTCCACGTCTGTTATTGTGTGAAGTTCCAAAGCATGTTGCTGCACTTAATCTACCAAACCACTAGAGGTCACAATTGCGCAAGTTCTGTTTTTCAGTTTTTGGGTTTGCCATTGTGATGAAATTTTCAATGCAGTACTAAACACTGTATACTTAGATTTTATTTATCTACATAATACACAATAATAGAACCATCTATAGTATGATTCAATTTTCAAGAATTTTCATTTACAGGCAACTGACTTTTGACTCTCACTCTGGAGACAAGCGTGAATGATAAAATACAGAGTGTGTAAGAAAGTTTCACCCCCGACCACACACACATATCAGACAGTGTAAACATGCTGTCGCCCAAAAGAGAGAATTAGTTTGATAAAATTCTTTTATCAGCTCTTCAAACTACACATTGTGTTACCTCTCGGTGCCTCTCTCATTTAAATGCCAAGAAAAGCTTGTATATTAAACATGGTTGGCAAACAAGTTAGCACCTTTAATTGATCCCAGATCAGGGTGTGTAGGGTTTAACCAGCCAGAGAATTCAACCACCACACAATAACGTGTATTCACAATGAACAGGCGTGGAGAGGATCACATTCAGCTGCCTCTGCTCCGTTGGTGCATAGAAATACTTGCAGGTCCTCTCTACCCTGGAAAGAGGCCTTGGGTACATGGCTTTGGCCCAGTGAACTCTGGATGTGTGGAGTAAGAGTGCAGAAGCAAGGTGGCTGGAGAATCCGTTTGGAATGGAAACAGTCTGACGCACTTGGTAGGTCATAAAACACCAACAGGATTAGCACTGGTCTATGGGGGACAGTGAATGACAAACATATTCCTACACCTCGTGAACTGGGCGCCGTCCTCACTACCATATATTTCTCCAGCATTTTTATGGATCTTATCTCTTCAGCATTTGACATGTATGTTTTCTTGTATACTTTTTCGTGAGCCCAGATACACCTAAACTTCTAAACAAAGCATGTGCAACTCTACATTCCACTTCTCCACAGTGCGTAGGAGCCTTCTAATACTTCCCACAGTTATCTGTAAGATTAATTGCCCTTGATTGCCTTCCTTTTTTTTTGTGCTCCATAAAACTCGAAGTGGAGTTTTCCCAGACCCTTCTCTGGTCTCCAGGCAGAGAATATTACAACATGAGCATCATGATGACATACTGTTTATTATCTCCAATTAATGATTTTAAATTTCAGATGCCATTGTGAAAATGGTGGTTACTGTATGTGATTTTGCTTGACAAGCAAAGCCTTGCTAAATACAAGTAACAGTAACCCATCATTGTACCCACTCACAAAGCATTGCATCAGACTGAAATTTATTTTTGACGAAGGCCTGATGATCACGGTGGCACTGGACATCAGAATACATTAGTACAGTATGCCCTATTGTTCTACTTTTCGCCTGATGTCCCAACATGGGGGACATTTTTCACATGCCACTGCACCGCCAAGCTTCCGAAACGTGAACCCCCAGCAGGCCAGACAGCGAATGCAACCCTGTGGTTAAAAGGGGGTATCTGTTACACAGGCAAGAGGCCAGCTCAACAGTTCTTGTTTTAACTGCAAGCTATTAGCAGGCGTGCTTGTCTCGTGTATTTTACAATGGTTTCCAATCGTGTCAAAAATCCTCCGTAGTAAAAATAAAGGGGTGTGACTGTCAATTTATTCAGATTGTACAGTGTTAATACCAAAGCTGAGAGCAAAGGCTGGGTAACACAGCAATGTACAACCTCCTGTCTGTGGTCTCTTCAAAGACGATAAATAATAAATGGTAATATTACCAGTGGCACACACTAAATTTATAATGCCAAAGATTTCTGGTTAAAGGTTGGGGTAAAATCATTAGGACCTCAACACAATTTAAAATTCTACTGGTAGGCTATGCTAGGAGGTAAAATGTAAGAGATAATATGTCAGTTTTGTTAACAGCTTGTTGTGAAGTCCCAAGTGGCCAAAAAAACCCCCAAACTATTAATATAGGTTTATCAGAACCACTACATACCAGTCCTCATCCTGAAATACAGTCCTTAACTACAAACTATGGTTAATGTTTAGTCCCGTGGCGACCAGCTTTCCATCCTAAAATCAGTGGCAATTGTTCAGAGACTGGAAACCTCTTTGATTCTCCCTCTCAACTTTTTATATGAGCAACCCTCATTATTGCAATGACCAACTACACAGCAGGGGTGTACTCCTGTGTAAGAGTACACAGGAGTGTACATCTAAGCAACATATTAATTGAATGGAATACACAAATGTAATCATAGTGAGATCTTCTCATGCCCTAGTAACAGGGCAGTGACATTATAAGCATCCTGATGCATAATTACATGCCTTCCCACAAATTTAAACAGTGAAAATTTATTCAGATAACTGTGACACAATTCCCCTTCCCGTACATGCACACCAGTCCCCTCTTGACCCAAAATAACACCACTTGGTGTAAATGGGTCTAGAAATAGCCTCACGTTGAAAAGAAGTAGATATGGATACCCTGAAAGATTGTTCAGTGTCAAGTGCCATCTCACTTCCTACATTTTGTCTGTGTCAAACATAGATACAGTATGCACCTATGGAAGTGTATCTCCTGCTGTGCATTTTTAGGTTGAAACAGAATGAGGGGATTTATGCCCATAAATTCTGTTCTTCTCCAAACAATTAATCAGCCCTTACTAAAACATGTCATCTTTGTACTACGTATTTGTAGGAAGGCACCTCACACTAATCACTCTCTTTATGCTGTGCTTTTGATTCATGCAGTGCGACTCAGTTAATCAGTCACTGAATCAAAGGCAGCCAATTCAGCTCATTTGTTCCTCAGGGACAAACAGAGCTAGAAACCAATTTATAAACATTTGTACAACACATTCACATTACATCCTATAGGATAATTGCATTGGTCAGTAATCAGTGAATCTACCTATCTCAATTTATTTTTTAACCATGTTAGCAACATGTTGTCAAAATAAAAGCATTTTTAATAAACTATGCAGTGCACTTGTTTATGGTATATTCTCATGAAACCTTTTCCAGTAGATACTTTCTCCTGCAGTTGGCGTAGTTCAGTGTGATAAAGGTTTAGGGAAAAGATCCTGGTATCTAAAGTTACTGTCTCCAAGACAGCCCTTTTGGTCTACAGTGTATGTAATGGAAGTCAGATGTCTCTACAGGCTAAGCACAAATATAGGAATCAACTCACAGTAACTGATAAAAAAGAAAAAATTCCATTAAATGACAACCAAACTCCTCAGACAACAATAAGTAAACATATTATTACACAAGCTTCACCGTTTCAACAAGATACTTGTCATCAAGCAGATGTGGAGATATTTTCACCAAATGAGTGAAAACTTTAAGCTGCTGGTGGAACAATACAAAAAGTCAGGGGATCGCCAGAGACCTTTGGACTCATGCTCACTGATGCCTAAATATCTGTACCTAATTTCATCAAGTTAGTTAGTCAACAAGATAGTTCAGTATGAACCAAAATGGTGGATTGACAGAGCAGCCACTGCTAGCATGGCTAAAAACTTGCACAAGACAGAACATCCCTTCCGATTAAATAATTATGTAACTGCACAACCCCAACTTCCATCAGAGCTGATTTCAACATCTTAATTTCAAAAGACAAAGGGATTCTGTTGTTCTGCTGTGAACAATAGAAAATGGGACATGCACTCCGCAGACAGGGTGGATCAAAGATGGCTGTGGATAGCTTTAAAGCCTCAAAAAATGCCAAATTGATTTATGATGGTGGACTTGACTTTCAGCCTTTTACAGCTGACTGAATTACATTCAAACATTCGCCCTTGCATGGACAGAACGCCAGTGTAGCCTATAAAGTTTAGCTGAAGCAGTGTTCAATATTTATTTGGCTTGTGGTGCAAATGCAGAGCAGCTGTTTCTCATGCTGTTCTGGGTCCAATGCATGTCACAAGAACTGTTTGGTGAAGATACTGTGTTTCACTCTGTCTGTGCTCTGTTGTGGTTAAATGCTTCACAGACCTTCGGTTATGTGAAATTAGCTTTGATGATAAGGATGTTTCTTGACATTGACTTGTTTTTCCTGTTCCACTTCATTTCATTCAAACAGCTGACAGATGGCTGCTGATTCTGTTTGTGTGTGGATATGTGTTTCTGTTTGATAGTCTTTCAAAGTTAGAGGCAAATTATACATTTTACTTTACATTAAAATACATCATTTCAGTTCTTCTCAGTCCTATGTAGCGTTTTAGCATCTTTTGGGTTTTTTTTTTTGGCCTGCAGCTTCACAGTTTCTCATTGAAAGTGACACTACTTGTCGAGCAACAGATGGACAGACAAAGTTAGCAACTAGCAATGATACCAGAAACAGAGCTAAAAGGAGAGCTAATAGTGGATTTACCTTGTCAGGCGGCCAAAAAACATTGCTCCAAATGAATGCTAACGTTGGGCTGTGTTTGCACGATGTGTAAATAGGCAACTGTAATTTGCCATATCAACCTAGGTGGTGGTGATATGAGGTCAAAAAAGCAGTTATTCCTGGTTTAACGTGACAGTAGGCTATCCCTTATACCCTTCTTTTTCACAAAATAAAATTTTCATTAGCTGATATGCCCGTTTTGCAGGATCTTTCAAATGTCTTACTTGGTTTGGAAAACATAACAAAAACAAAACAAAAAAACTGTTACTTACTGGGAGAGAAGTGATTTTTGAATCATGGGAAATGGTACTGATGTGTGGACATCATGGGGTCAGTCTGAAAACAGCCCCAAGCCCCTTAATATGACAGCAGTTAAAGAGTGAAAACATCATCGGTCAAGGCAAGGGCACACATGTTTATTTTATTTCATTTTCTCATGGTCATCTGACTGCAGAGGTCCCTCATCTGCTCGGCAATGCAAGTGCATCATCAGTGCCTTTCAAAGAAGGCGACCAGGGCTTCAGCTGTGCAAATAAAAGGAAGCAAGCTCCATGCTGGTATAATGTGTTTGAGTTGCCCTGTTTGTGGTCTGACACCTGTATGGAGTGAGATAAGGGTCAGAAAGGGAGAGCTCGGGGTTTAATGATAGGAACTCCGCTTGGCTCTTGGATGTGAACTCTTAAAACATCTGTTTTATGACTCTTTTTTAATGATAGAAGGAAATGATATAGCACCAATGATGAAAGCTTAAATTAAATTGCTTGAACATTGAACAGTCCTTTGAGGCCAAGCCAGCTCCGGTTTATCGGCAAAACAATCAGCAGACAGGCAGCAGTTGACTTTGAAAATAATGAAAATAAATCATTCCTCCTAGCAGCAGAGATGGGGCTAAATTGCAAATTGGTGGCTGCACACAGATGATTGTGTGTACGTGCAGCTGTGGCCCAAAATGGGATAATGTGTGACTGAGGCAAAGTTTCAAATGTCAGTTTAATTGAGCCAAATAATGCTGTTAGGGGGTTACACTGAGAGGTCAGGGAGATGAGGCTATCTATAGCTGTATGGCCATGTGGAAGATATGGTAAGAGTAAATCCGTGGGTAACCTCACTTTAACCTTTCGTACAGTGGAGTGTTGACCCTGTGAGGTACTGTAAGAGGGGACTGTGAGGAACCACTACATGTTTTTATGTAGCTATTATTTCACTTAGTGGAACATGTGTTTAGATAAATCTCTGATAAATCATCAGGTACAGCATGTAGCTCCTGGTGACCCATTCAGTCATGTAGGTCCCCAGGCACTAAAAAACAATTTTTAGGTGGAAAATGGTACTACTTAGGAGAGATGCTTTGGACCAGAAAAAGACACAATTATATGCAGAGATAATGTGCTATTTCACATTTTCCAAACAGTTTAATACAAGAGATGATTTGACTGAGCACATACCGGCTCTTCTCAGCTCGCTATTCTGCTGCTTAATCCCTCTCATTTGTGCGTGCTGTCAATTTGGGTAGCTATGTTTGCTCTGTTGAGCAAGTCCAATTTTACTGTGTTGTCTAGATGATGACCCCTGCTGCTTTTTTTTTTTCTTTTTTTTTTTAAGTAATCTTCACAAGAAGCTGCTTGAGAACCTGAAAGACTGCTCTTGACCAGCTAACATCCACTTCAACTAACACGCACAGGGAGCAAAAGAAGTGATATTGGGCCACATAGCAGCCTCTTAAGCCACATATTAAGACAACCACCATTTGGCCTTCAATGTAAAATTTCATTCAAACCACGATTACTTCAAAATGATTGACTGTCTCAAGAAGAAGCAAAGGCCTCATTTTAAATCAGGAGCATGAGCCCCAAAAGTACAGTCCATTTAAGTTAAAAGGATGGAGACAGTAATTGTAGTCTACTTGATATGATCCCTTTAGGGAGCTGAATGTGGTGGACAAAAGTAAAACAAAAAAATAAAGAAGGGAAGAAAAATGCCTGTACTCTGTAATACTCCTCTTCCCAAACATAGCTCCCCAAAGACAAGAGGTGATGTGAGTTGCTGGCCTAGCTACACTGCTCATTTCACAATCTGACTCCCCTCTCCTGTCTGGTATCATCATTGAAACACTTGGTGTAGAAATGGTTGCTCTTATGTAACTCTAATGTTAGCCAATGGTGCATGGTCATAAAGCATGTCAGCCTCCCAATGATCTCATTCAGTGCTACCAGCCTTTCCCTCAATGCAGCATTAATGCAGTCTAACACAAACT